>NC_091289.1:29429880-30029880 GCF_032444005.1 Ranitomeya imitator
AATGCAGAGTTTGTGCGTGCATTTATAATGGAAGATTATTGGGAATGAGCATTAAGGGTATGTGCACACGTTCCGGATTATTCGCGGAATTTTCGTGTTTTTTGCGCATTTTTTCAGCGGTATTCCGAGGCAAAAATGCATTAAAAACGCATACATTATGCATCCCATCATTTCCAATGCATTCCGCAAATTTTGTGCACATGTTGCGGATTTTTCCGCAAAAAAAAACACATGCAGAAAAATCCGCAGCATGTTCAATAACTTTGCAGATTTTTTGTGGATTTCCCACTATGTTATTGAATTGTGAAGTTCCGGAAAAAAACGCGAAAAATCTGCACAAAATCCGCGCAAAAAAAAATGTGACAAAACTGCGAGAAAAACGCGTGCGGATTTTATGTGGAAAATCTCCGGTTTTGCTCAGGAAATTTCCACATAAAATCCTGACGTGTGCACATAGCCTAATAGGAAGGCTCATTGCTCGATAATCGTTCAGAGAAAACTGCTCATTTGTCTGGTGAAATGATTTTAAAGTTTTAAAGGGAATTCTTCACTAGGATTTGACATCTCATCTGAGAACAGTATGATGTACAGGCAGAGACCCTGATTCCAGTGATGTGTCAATAATTGGGCTGCTTGCTGTAGGTTTAATAAAATCAGTTTCATCATCAGCAGGAGATCATAACAATAGGACTAGTAATGCAACGGCTATGTAGAGCTCTGTTTAGCCCTGGCCCCACCACCGATTGGTAGCTTTCTGCCTATGCACAGTGTACACAGAAAGCAACCAATCAGTAGTGTGGGCGGGGTTATACAAAGCGCAGCATTATAGAACTTCTAGATCTCCAGCCGATAAAGCAGGAATTGATTAGCAGGCGATCATGACAAGAGGACTAGTAAATCGGCTGCTATGTAGAGTTCTGTATAACCCTGCCTCCGACCACTGATTTGCAGCTTTCTGCCTATGCACAGTGTACACAGACAGCAACCAATTAGTGGTGTGTGGGCAGGGTTATACAAGGCTCAGCATTGGAGAACTTCTAGATCTGCAGCAGATAAAACGCAAATTTTATCAAAACTACAGCAAGTAGCCAGTAAGTGATACATCACTGGAATCAGGGTCACTGCCCTAACATTATTCTGCTTTCAGATGCGGTAGCAAAAATCTGGTGACAGATTCCCATTTAAGCTTAAGCTTGTTTAAACTCATCATAGACAGCAGCACCTGATCTATGTACTTCCGAGAACATTGTGACTCCATGAGCACAGAACAATTGTGTTAACATTTGTCTGTAGTGTAGTGGAGTATCAGACTGCACAGTACACACATTGGTCTGCGCAGGAGCTGTGTGCACAAAATGGTAGAAAAACATCTAAATAAAGACAGTCTGCAAAATTGGCTAATTTTTTTTGATTATGATGAGTTGGAGCAATGAAGATGGTTGTCAAAGTTTACAAAACGTTAAGGCTGTGTGCACACGTTGCAGTTTTTTCACGTTTTTTTCACGGTTTTTCCCAATAAAAACGCTATAAAACCACAAAAAAAACTGCATACAATAAGCATCCCATCATTTAGAATGAATTCCGCATGTTTTGTGCACATGTTGCATTTTTTTTCCGCGAAAAAAACGCATCGCGGTAAAAACCGCAGCATGTTCATTAATTTTGCTGTTTTTTTTGCGGATTTCCCACTACTAAATGCATTGGGAAGTGTCCGGAAAAAAACGCGGCAAAAACGCATGCAGTTTTCTTGCAGATTTCTTGCAGAAAATGTCCGGTTTTCTCAGGAATTTTCTGCGAGAAATCCTGAACGTGTACACTTAGCCTTAAGGTTGTTCCGAGCATCAAAGGGCTGTAACATAAACTGCATTTATCACCCATAAATAGGATAAATGACAAATATATGTTTCTGGCTGTTGATAACCCTCTGATCTGAAGAATAAGGGGTCTCAAAGGCTGTGCACACATTGCAGATTATTTGCGGTTTTTTAGCGTTTTTGCGCTATAAAAACACTATAAAACCGCAAATAATCTGCATACATTAAGAATCCTATCATTTTTAATGAAATCCGCAATTTCTGTGCACATGATGTGCGTTTTTCCGCATGAAAAACGCATTGCGGAAAAATAATGAACCTGCTCATTAATTTTGCGGTTTTTTTTCACGGTTTTCCCACTGTCTAATGCATTGGGAAATGTCTGGAAAAAATGCGCAAAAAACGCGTCAAAACCGCGCAAAAAAACATGCGGTTTTTCTTGCGGAAATCTGGCAGAAATGTCCGGATTTTCACAGGAATTTTCTGCATGAATTCCTGAATGTGTGCACATAGCCAAAGACTCCTGTGTGAAAGGAATTTTAGTGCTCAATACTGCTCTATTCACAAAAGGGATTTTGGAACTTCTCGCGATCAATGGGGCACACGGTCCCCCAGCATCCTTATTTTGCCATACTGTTTTGTTTTTCTCCCTTATGATTGGACAATGTATTTTTAATTCTAATGTGCTCTATACATTGTAAGTGTAACTTGATCATTTGCACTTTTCAGATATAACGGGCTCACAGAATACAGATATATCTCCAGCAAGTCAGCATCATGTTCAAAAATGAATATCAGGTAAAGATAAGTTAATATATTGTGAATATATTGAGATTATTCTCTATATGACGTTGTTGGTATACATGCAATGTGTAGGCGCATGTTCATACTGGTCACTAAACAGACAAAATCTAAGATAAAAACAAAATGAGAAAATACCTGCAGTAAGTAAATAAATAGCAGTAGTGCATGAAAATAACATAAGGCTCTTAATTAACATTGTCTTTATAAAAAAAACGTAAAAGCCATCTCACCACGTCAAGGTGACCCTACTTGGGACAGTCCCAATCTCTAGTATTAAAATCTTAGCATATGTCAAATGACATAAATGAGAATAATGGCCGAGCAGGACCTCCCTTTTCTATGAGCTGGACACAGGGGCGCCGCTATCATGTGGCAAGTTGAGGACTTTGCCTCAGGCAGCACTGCCTTCAATGAAGAGAGGAGGCGGCAGATTCTGTCGGTGTAGTAACTGAATTTGCGTCGTAGACGCAGGTTCAGTTACTACTGTATTCAAGGCTCCCAACCATCTCGAATGGCTGAATCCCCTCATCCAGCCCTCCCCGGCTCATGTGACTGGTCACGTGATCGTGACATCATCACAGGTCCTCAACCTGAAGTCACTCCTCTCCTGCATCTGCTGGGGCTGCTCATAGAAGGTTGTTCTGTGCGCTCAGGACCTGTGATGACGTCACCGGATGGGAGGAGTCAGGGGTCACATGATCAGTGGCCTCAGTGTATGCAGGACTCTGCTGTGCTGGTTGTCATGGTGCTGGAAGAGGGTAAGCTTATGTGTGGGGTCAGGAGCGGTTTACAGTGTGGATGTGGTGGAGCTGTGTGTGTATGTGGTGTGCAGAGCAGAGCCATGTGTGTATGAGGTGTACGGAGTGGAGCTGAGCCGCGTGTGTTCGAGGTGTGCGGAGCTGAGCCGTGTGTGTATGAGGTGTACGGAGCGGAGCTGAGCCGCGTGTGTATAAGGTGTGCGGAGCTGAGCCGTAAGTGTGCGAGGTGTACGGAGCTCAACCGTGTGTGTACGAGGTGTGCGGAGCTGAGCCATGTGTGTACGAGGTGTACGGTGTGAAACCCCGTGTGTACGAGGTGTGCGGAGCTGAGCCGCTTGTGTACGAGGTGTACGGAGCGGAGCCGTGTGTGTGTACGAGGTGTTCGGAGCCATGTGTGTGTACGAAGTGTGCAGAGCTGAGCCATGCGTGTACGAGGTGTGCGGAGCTGAGCCGCGTGTGTGCGAGGTGTATGGAGCTGAGCCACATTTGTGCGAAGCTGAGTCGTGTGTGTGCGAGGTGTGCGGAGCTGAACCGTGTGTGTACGAGGTGTGCGGAGCTGAGCCATGTGTGTACGAGGTGTATGGTGTGAAACCGCGTGTGTACGAGGTGTGCGGAGCTGAGCCGCTTGTGTACGAGGTGTACGGAGCGGAGCCGTGTGTGTGTACGAGGTGTACGGAGCCATGTGTGTGTACGAAGTGTGCAGAGCTGAGCCGTGCTTGTACGAGGTGTGCGGAGCTGAGCCGTGTGTGTGCGAGGTGTACGGAGCTGAGCCACATTTGTGCGAAGCTGAGTCGTGTGTGTGCGAGGTGTGCGGAGCTGAGCCGCGTATGTACGGGGTGTACAGAGCGGAGCCCTTTGTGTACAAAGTGTATGAAGCTGACCTGTGTATGTGTACGGAGCGGAGCAGAGTCGTGTGTGTACAGGGTGTATGGGGGGGCGCCATTTTGCAGTTCGCCTCAGGCAGCAGAGAGGCTAGGTTCACCCCTGGCTGGAGATTACATTAATATAGCTCAGCATGGCTAAGTGTCCAATAGTCGGGCATCAGTCCGGCTTGGCCTTTATTCACATTTACTTCATTTGACATATGGCAATGTTTTAATACTAAAGGTTAGGACTGTCCCATTTAGGGGACACATGTGCACTCATTTCTGCAAGTCAGCTACAGCTGCTGCTGGTCTGGAAGTGCTGCAGCAGTACTTGCAAATGCCGGCTCACCGACTGGTGTGCGATGTGACCACGTTCTGGAACTCCACATTACATATGTTGGCAAGGCTTTGTGAGCAGCAGAGGTCAGTAGTTGAATACCAGCTATAAAATACCCGTTAGTATTCCAGTCACCCTTTGCATATAAGAACCGACGAGTGAGCATGGATGTCTGACATTTGTGAGGTTCTATAAAACTTTGAGGAATCAACCAAGACATTGAGTAGTGATGATAACATAATCAACATAACTATGCCACTTCTGTGTCTACTCGAAAACTCGCTGCTCACTATTAAAGAGGAAACTTTGCATGTGGACTAGGTGGAGATGGAGGATGAAAGTACACATGGTGATACTACCCAGCCAAGCCTCATCCCATCTTCTTAGCGCATATTGGGTGATAATGAGGAGGAAGCTAAGGAGGAACAGGAAATGGTTGCTTGCGCTACAAAGGGTACTACGCACACCAGCATCATCCCATCTGTTCAGTGCGGATGGACTGAAGAAGAGGAAGAGGTGGAGAGTCATTCTCCTGGTGGGGACAAGGAAGTCGTGCCTGTTGAGAGTCTGGCACACAGGGCTGACTTTCTGTCCCACTGACTCTTCCATGACCCTCTCATTATACGCATTTTGGCCAACAGTGATTACTGCTGAGTCCAGGAATCCAGCTACCTAATAAGTTTAACACAATTTGCTTGAGGCCCTGTCTTATGTCTAATACAGGGTGTATATTGGAGTCCCTCTTCCTTCTAATTTTTGTCAGTTTTTGCATTTTCCACGTAAGCTTTATGAGTTTCAGAGTCCCATCTTCATAAATTAAACAGAATGTGTCTGACCATGTCACAAACAACACATTCTGAGCTAAGCCCAGATAAGGTAGTGAAGTGTTATAATTACACTAGCTATTGAACCTGTTCTACGCCCGGGTGGCGAGCATTTATATTGGTATATGGTCTCCATCCTGGTATGTGCTGCTCCATCCTGCACCCCCATCCTGTCATGTGCTGCACCCATCCTGCGTCCCCATCCTGTCATGTGCTGCACCCATCCTGCGTCCCCATCCTGTCATGTGCTGCACCCATCCGGTGTCCCCATCCTGTCATGTGCTGCACCCATCCCGCGTCCCCATCCTGTCATGTGCTGCACCCATCCCGCGTCCCCATCCTGTCATGTGCTGCACCCATCCTGCGTCCCCATCCTGTCATGTGCTGCACCCATCCTGCGTCCCCATCCTGTCATCTGCTGCTCCCATCCTGCGCCCCCCATCCTGTCATGTGTTGCTCCCATCCTGCGCCCCCGTCCTGTCATGTGCTGCTCCCATCCTGCGCCCCCATTCTGTCATGTGCTGCTCCCATCCTGCACCCCCGTTCTGTCATGTGCTGCCCTATTCTGTCATGTGCTGCTCCCATCCTGCGCCCCCGTTCTGTCATGTACTGCTCCCATCCTGCGTCACCGTTCTTTAATTTGCTGCTCCCATCCATATGCCCCATACACTGCTCCATAAAGGTTTATGGCCCCCATAAAATGCTCCATAGTAAATGCCCCGTACACTGCTCCATAAAGGTTGATGGCCCCCATAAGATGCTCCATAGTATATGCCCCCGTACACTGCTCCATAAAGGTTTATGGCCCCCATAAGATGCTCCATAGTGTATGCCCCGTACGCTGTTCCATAAAGGTTTATGGCCCCCATAAGATGCTCCATGGTATATGCCCCCGTACACTGCTCCATTATGGTTTATGGCCCCATAAGATGCTCCATAGTATATGCCCCGTACACTGCTCCATTATGGTTTATGGCCCCCATAAGATGCTCCATAGTGTATGCCCCCGTACACTGCTCCATTATGGTTTATGGCCCCATAAGATGCTCCATACTATATGCCCCGTACACTGCTCCATTATGGTTTATGGCCCCCTTAACATGCTCCATTCTATATGCCCCCGTACACTGCTCCATTATGGTTGATGGCCCCCTTAACATGCTCCATTCTATATGCCCCCGTACACTGCTCCATTATGGTTGATGGCCCCCTTAACATGCTCCATTCTATATGCCCCCGTACACTGCTCCATTATGGTTTATGGCCCCCTTAACATGCTCCATTCTATATGCACCCGTACACTGCTCCATTATGGTTGATGGCCCCCTTAACATGCTCCATTCTATATGCCCCCGTATGTTGCTGCTGCAATATAAAAAAAACAAAAAAACATACTCACCTATGGTCGCTGGGCGCCAAGTGCTGGTGGGCCTGAGCAGGCGGGGACACCGGCGCGCTGTGGGGGTCAGGTGCCGGTATCGCCGCCAGCTCAGGCCCCCCAGCACTTACTATATTCACTGTTATGAACTGGTGATTCAGAAACACAATGGACCTGGTGGTTAAGAACACACAAAGTGACCTGATAGTTACTAATAACATAGGACGAGCTCTGAGACGTGGGAACTCTGCTGACCGCAATCCCTAATCCTATCACACCACACTAGAGGTAGCCGTGGAGCGCTCCTGACCAGACCTAGGCGCCTCAGGCACAGCCTGAGAAACTAGCTAGTCCTGAAGATAGAAAAATAAGCCTACCTTGCCTCAGAGAAATTCCCCAAAGGAAAAGGCAGCCCCCCACATATAATGACTGTGAGTAAGATGAAAATACAAACACAGAGATGAAATAGGTTTTAGCAAAGTGAGGCCTGACTTACTGAATTGACCGAGGATAGTAAAGATAGCTTTGCGGTCAGCACAAAAACCTACAAACAACAACGCAGAGGGCGCAAAAAGACCCTCCGTACCGACTAACGGCATGGAGGTGCTCCCTCTGCGTCCCAGAGCTTCCAGCAAGCAAGAAAAACCAATATAGCAAGCTGGACAGAAAAATAGCAAACAAAAGTAACACAAGCAGAACTTAGCTTATGCAGGGCAGACAGGCCACAAGACGATCCAGGAGAGAGCAAGACCAATACTGGAACATTGATTGGAGGCAAGGAACAAAGAACTAGGTGGAGTTAAATAGAGCAGCACCTAACGACTTAACCTCGTCACCTGAGGAAGGAAACTCAGAAGCCGCAGCCCCACTCACATCCACCAGAGGAAGCTCATAGACAGAACCAGCCGAAGTACCACTCATGACCACAGGAGGGAGCTCGACCACAGAATTCACAACAATTCACCTGTCCTCCGTTCCGGCGCTCATCAAGCGCGTCATCGCACCCTCTGAACTGAAGGTCACAGGCCGAGGACCGGGAAGATGGCGGCGCTCAGCGGTGGAACGGAGGACAGGTGAATATAGGTGATACTCACCCTCCTGGCGGTCCCTGCTTCTCTGTTGGAGATCGCGGTGTGCGTTCAGTGTGAACGCATACCGCGATCTCCTGGGAGCGTCACTCTGTGAGGCCCAGACTGCGCCGGTGCTTGCGCAGTCTATAAAGGCTTCGGACAGAGTGACGCTCCCAGCGTTATATTATAGATTACCGGTGACTACCAGTGGGTTTAGTTTTATTTTCCCCTCTACTATGTCATCTACATTAGTCATAGGCGGCAGAGAAATACAGTGAGAGATGGCCCGGCTATTAAGGGGATTGAGGATTCTTTTTTTTACCTCTTTTTAATTTTGTAATAATGTAAAATCCATTTTAAAAAGTGAAAGTGGAGTCATACTCTGACAACAGTGTTCTCAGCAGTGACCTGGGAGTCAGAGATGCGTCCATGCCTCTTCCCCATGCTTTCCCCATTTCATTTGTGCACTGTTTCCATCTATTTCAGCGATTTTCCTGACCTCCTGTTAGGGTCTTCCAGAAAAATGCTCCAGTTTCCCGTTGACTTCCATTATACTCGGTACTCAAATCGAGCACTTCCGAGTGTCCGACCTGCTCGATTCCAGTACCAAGTACTCTAGCATTTTAGTGCTCGATCATCACTAATCAGGTTAGGCAATGCGAAAATGGAAGGAGTGTTACACACTGGGATGTAAGGGAAAGAAGGTTCTTGTACATTTAGTGCTGAAAGTCTGCTTATGAAGACCTGCCTATTCAAAAAGAGCTATGATATGATAAGTAACAGAGCATGAGAATCAAATAGTTTCTGGACTCATCAGACTAGTATTTCTTTGGGGGGATGAGGGCAGCCGTGGCATGCTTTTCTACAGGTTTTGGGAGAAAAGGCAAGTATGCTATAAATCAGAGCTGGGCAAAATGTGGCCCATGGGCCATATCTGGCCCTCTGGCAGTTCCTGTCCAGTCCGCGGACCATGACAGTTCAGGGGCTGAAAACAGTGGCCTACGGGTCACACCTTGCCCTGCCTGCCCAGCCTGTCTGCCTCCGCCCACTGTCACCACTAACTGCATCTTCTGTATTCTCATACTGAACATGGGCAAGCTATAGGGTTCTCATGCTGGACATGGGTAGGCTATGGGGTATAATGCTGGACATGGGGAGGCTATGGGGTCTCATGCTGGACATAGGGAGGCTATGGGGTCTCAGGCTGGACGAGAGGAGGCTATGGGGTTCTCATGCTGGTAATAGGGAGGCTATGGGATTCTCATGTTGGATATGGGGAGGCTATGCGGTTCTCATGCTGGACAAGAGGAGGCTGTGGGGCTCTCAGGTTGGACATGGGGAGGTTGTATGGAGCTCTCATCCTGGACATGGGGTGACTGTATGGGACTCTCATGGGGAGGCTATGTAAAGTCTCATGCTGGGCATGCAGAGACTGTATGGAGCTCTCATGCTGGACATGGGGAAGTTGCATGGGGCCCTCATGCTGGACATGGAGTGGCTATGGGGTTGTCATGGGGAGGCTACGTGGAGTCTCATGGGTAGGGTATATGAGGTCTCATGCTGGACATAGGGAGACTATGAGGGGTCTCATGCTGGACATGGGGAGACTATGAGGGGGTCTCATGCTGATCATAGGGAGACTGTGGGGTCTCATGCTGGACATGGGGAGGCTATGTGGGGTCTCATGCTGATCATAGGGAGACTGTGGGGTCTCATGCTGGACATGGGGAGGCTATGTGGGGTCTCATGCTGATCATAGGGAGATTATGTGGGGTTTCATGCTGGACATGGGGGGGAGGCTATGTGGGTCTCATGATAATCATGGAGAGGCTATGTGGGGACTTTTACGGTGTACAGGGGCTGTGTGGAGAATCCTACGGTATATAGAAGGGGCTGTGTGCAGGCTCAAATAGTACATAGGAGGTCAGCATACTTAATTTTGCTCAATATTAATATAGGGAAAATTAATTGCCCACCCCTGCTTTAAGTCGATGTTCATACAGAAGATTTGGAGCTCTGTATGAGAGACTGTAAATCAGTACAACGTTTTGGACCTTTTTAATAAATGGATATACAAATGGAGCATGTTCCAGTAACCGCTGCTCCGGTTAGACATATTAAATACTTTTGATCCATTAATCGGTTTGCATTAGACTGAGGATTCTAAAAGAGAGCTAAAAACAATAAGGCCATGTTCACACAGTGCGTTTTTTACCGCGGAAACGCAGCGGTTTTGCCGCTGCGGTTCCGCGGCTGTTTTCCATGCAGGGTACAGTACACTGTACCCTATGGAAAACAGGACCCACTGTGCACATGGTCCTGAATTGAAAAAAAAAAAACGCACTGATTAGCTGCGGTAAAAAAGAAGTACCATGTCACTTCTTTTTGTAAAACAGCAGCGGTTCTGCACCCATAGACCTCCATTGTGAGGTCAAACCCGCAGTAAAACCCGCAGATCAAAAATAGATCTGCGGGTTTTATTGCGGTTCGTGGTGCAGAACCGCTGCAGCAGGAAGTGCGGGGAAGCGGGCGGAAGTGCGTGGGTGGAGTGTGGCTGCCCCGATCCCACCCCCCCATGCTCCGATGCCCCTCCCCCATGCTCCGATGTCACCCCCCGTGCTCCGATGCCCCCCCATGCTCCGATGCCCCCCCCCCGTGCCCTAATCTCCCCCCCTTATACTTACCCGGCCTCCCGGTGTCCGTCCGTCCGTCTTCTCCCTGGGCGCCGCCATCTTGCAAAATGGCGGGCGCATGCGCAGTGCGCCCGCCGAATCTGCCGGCCGGCAGATTCGTTACGAAGTGCATTTTGATCACTGAGATATAACCTATCTCAGTGATCAAAATAAAAAAAATAGTAAATGACCCCCCCCCTTTGTCACCCCCATAGGTAGGGACAATAAAAAAAATAAAGAATTTTTTTTTTTTTTTCACTAAGGTTAGAATAGGGGTAGGGTTAGGGGTAGGGGTAGGGTTAGGGGTAGGGTTAGGGGTAGGGGTAGGGTTAGGGGTAGGGTTAGGGGTAGGGTTAGGGGTAGGGTTAGGGTATTTTCAGCCATTTTAACCCTAAAAAAATTCCTAGAAAACACACAGACTCTGGCTAGAAAACTGCATCAAAAAACGCATCAAAAAACGCATCAAAAAACGCATCAAAAAGGACCAAAAAAGGACCAAAAAAAGGACCTGCGTTTTCTGCCAAGAGCTGCAGTTTTTTAAAAAACAGTCCTGAAAAAAAAAGGATGGAAATCAGGAACGTGTGAACATACCCTTAGAATTTCTAGAGCATATAGACAGGATTTGTTTTTTTATCATATCATTGAAGCAGAAGCAGAAAATGACAGATACAGGTGTGTATGGGTAAAAGCTTAGGAAATATTCAGAGAATCACTGAGCCTGTACAGGAAATTGCTTTGGGCAAACTCACAAACAGAACTCAGATTTTGTATTTCAAAGTTGATAATAGTACGAGCGTGATCAGACATGGGCATAATAACCAGGACGGGAAGGATAAGCCACGGTGTACTATGTCATCCCACACCACATAAGAACTCTATGCCTTTGGCATAGAATTATATTAACTCTACTAAAATATGATGTGAATGTACGAGTTTGCCTTTGGTGAATATTTAATTTTTTGCTTTTGCATTGTAAAAGAGAAAAGAAGAAAACCAGGTAAAGTTGGATGTGTGGCAGACTTCTGGGCTTATTTAATCTCTTGTGTCATTATGTTAAACACTGAAGTTAGCGGTGCATAATAGAACACACATTTATCATTCTTACATATAAAGTGTTCAAATTTGTTTTATTAGCAAAATTTGCAAACTGTGATCTGCTTTTGCAAAAGAACAATCGAAAAAGGTAAGCACAGCTATGTTAGATGTGCTGAGTGGTGATGATCAGACATTAAAATGCTCCAGTGCTCGGTGCTCGAATCGATCAGGTCGGACACTCGGACAGTCTCGACTCGAGTAATGGGTATGATGGAAGTCAATGGGAGACTCGAGCATTTTTTTGGAAGATCCTAATAGGAGAACTAGGGGAAGAAAAACCGTTGAAATGGATGTAAACAGCTCTTAAACGCAATGGGAACAGCATTGGGAAGACGCCTGGACCCAGCTGACTCCCAGGTCGCTGCTGGAAACTAAATAAATAAATGTAAAAAATTACGTGGGGTTCCCCATATTTTTGATAACCAGTCAATGTAAAGAAGACAGCTGGGGGCTGACATTATCAGGCTGAGAAAGTCCATGGTTAACTTACCCTTCCCATCCTGTGAAGATCTGATGTGGGTAGCAATAATCACCTAGGCAGGTTAACGATGCAACTATTTTCTATTCCTTACATCCATGGTTTTACAACAACTCTGGGTAGATGGCCAAAATACATTGGCAACAGTCCGGACCGGAGTCACCACCCAGAGCACCTGGGAAAGTTTTGGGGCCTTGAGCAAGCGGGGGGACACTGGCCATCGGGGACACTGGCATGCTGTGGGGCCCACAAGGGGGCCCCCGTTTGCTTAGGGCCCCGTCACTTGCAATACTTACCTCTCCCTGTTCCTCCGCAGCTCTGGTGGTCTTATGCATTTTCAGACTCTGTGACATCTCAGGGCAGAGGGCACAATAGCGCCACTTCTGTGCTCCCTCTGGCCAGGTCCTCCCGTAGCCTAATAATACCAGCCCGCAGCAACCCCAGAATTGGTGCATCACATTTCGCCAATTCTGTTGCTTTTCCCAGCTCTTCCCAATTGCTCTGGTGCAGTGGCAATCGGGTTAATATTTTTGGGGGTTGATGTCAGCTGTATAATGTCAGATGGCATCAAGCCCACGGTATTCACGGTGGAAAATGAAATGCTAGGTGAAATCCCAAGAAACAATGAAAACCCTATATTAAGGGTCACCAATCTAACCCAAGAAGAGGTGCGAAACCGGCTAAATAAGATTAAAATAGATAAATCTCCGGGTCCGGATGGCATACACCCACGAGTACTAAGAGAACTAAGTAATGTAATAGATAAACCATTATTTCTTATTTTTAGTGACTCTATAGCGACAGGGTCTGTTCCGCAGGACTGGCGCATAGCAAATGTGGTGCCAATATTCAAAAAGGGCTCTAAAAGTGAACCTGGAAATTATAGGCCAGTAAGTCTAACCTCTATTGTTGGTAAAATATTTGAAGGGTTTCTGAGGGATGTTATTCTGGATTATCTCAATGAGAATAACTGTTTAACTCCATATCAGCATGGGTTTATGAGAAATCGCTCCTGTCAAACCAATCTAATCAGTTTTTATGAAGAGGTAAGCTATAGGCTGGACCACGGTGAGTCATTGGACGTGGTATATCTCGATTTTTCCAAAGCGTTTGATACCGTGCCGCACAAGAGGTTGGTACACAAAATGAGAATGCTTGGTCTGGGGGAACATGTGTGTAAATGGGTTAGTAACTGGCTTAGTGATAGAAAGCAGAGGGTGGTTATAAATGGTATAGTCTCTAACTGGGTCGCTGTGACCAGTGGGGTACCGCAGGGGTCAGTATTGGGACCTGTTCTCTTCAACATATTCATTAATGATCTGGTAAAAGGTTTACACAGTAAAATATCGATATTTGCAGATGATACAAAACTATGTAAAGCAGTTAATACAAGAGAAGATAGTATTCTGCTACAGATGGATCTGGATAAGTTGGAAACTTGGGCTGAAAGGTGGCAGATGAGGTTTAACAATGATAAATGTAAGGTTATACACATGGGAAGAGGGAATCAATATCACCATTACACACTGAACGGGAAACCACTGGGTAAATCTGACAGGGAGAAGGACTTGGGGATCCTAGTTAATGATAAACTTACCTGGAGCAGCCAGTGCCAGGCAGCAGCTGCCAAGGCAAACAGGATCATGGGGTGCATTAAAAGAGGTCTGGATACACATGATGAGAGCATTATACTGCCTCTGTACAAATCCCTAGTTAGACCGCACATGGAGTACTGTGTCCAGTTTTGGGCACCGGTGCTCAGGAAGGATATAATGGAACTAGAGAGAGTACAAAGGAGGGCAACAAAATTAATAAAGGGGATGGGAGAACTACAATACCCAGATAGATTAGCGAAATTAGGATTATTTAGTCTAGAAAAAAGACGACTGAGGGGCGATCTAATAACCATGTATAAGTATATAAGGGGACAATACAAATATCTCGCTGAGGATCTGTTTATACCAAGGAAGGTGACGGGCACAAGGGGGCATTCTTTGCGTCTGGAGGAGAGAAGGTTTTTCCACCAACATAGAAGAGGATTCTTTACTGTTAGGGCAGTGAGAATCTGGAATTGCTTGCCTGAGGAGGTGGTGATGGCGAACTCAGTCGAGGGGTTCAAGAGAGGCCTGGATGTCTTCCTGGAGCAGAACAATATTGTATCATACAATTATTAGGTTCTGTAGAAGGACGTAGATCTGGGGATTTATTATGATGGAATATAGGCTGAACTGGATGGACAAATGTCTTTTTTCGGCCTTACTAACTATGTTACTATGTTACTATGTTACTATGAGAGGAGTCTATCAGATATCCCCTTTACTAACCCTCTAATGAAACAAAAAAAAAAAAAACACTTTATTTTAATAAAGACTCCCCCAAGTTCACCAATTTATTATCAAAAAATGTTCCGATGTTTTCCTCATTCCCCGATGTCTCAATCGTCTGTGAATAGCAGTAAAGTACAGGTAGTGATGATAAGTCTCATCAGATCCGCTGGCTCTGGCTAAGCGCATCGTTATTCTTTAAATTAATAATAATAATAATAATAATTAAGAAAGTTAAATTAAAAAAATACATTATTACAAACACAAAAATTGCAGTACTGGGCTATGATTTATCCATGGTGGTAGTAATTTAGCCTGTAGAATAATTATAGTGATAATCGCCTTGTTGTAATATAGGACTTTTATAAGATATTGTTCCCTATTTTACAAAACAACTAAACTTCCAGACTCACAACAGAAGTATATCGGGCAGGAGATGCTGGTTAGTCACGAAGTCCTGCACCTGATGCCCTCCACTGCCAACAGTACTTAAGGCGTGCCAGGCAGTCAGCAATTCCAGATGTTATGGCCGCCAGGAGCTTCCTGCGTTGTACCCCCAGATTCCTTTTTATGGCAACTGTAATTGTGAAAACGTCACCCCTTCGCAGCGCAGGTTTTACTGAACCGTGCAAAGTTTTGGAAGAAGCTGTCGTATGGATTAGTGGCTCCCGCTGTGATAATGTGGATGGTTTTATTTGCCATCATATACAATTATGTTGTCGCCTTCATTTGGGCAGAAAAGTAAAAATTGTATGATTGATAGAATCTGATATGAAGGAGCACATTACAACATGGATGGATATAGCCGAGAGTCTCCGCGCCATGAGAACTTAATAGAAGAGCTCGGTTTTTCCTAGAACAATAGTTGAGCTTTTGGAATTTGGAAAAATCTCGAAATATGATTTGAGTAAACTCTTGTTCTTATAAGTTCTAGGCTGATGAAAAAACATATGGTAGGTTTAGGCCAAGTTCAGGTGGCCATACTAAAACTCGGGCTACTCATGTCGGCAAATACAGATGTGACTGGCTCCATGTGAAGCTCTGTATTCTAGTCCTTACAGTGGATATGCACAAGTCTGGTCTGTAAATCCTAAATGTAAAAGAACCTGGCACTCAACTTCAATGCAGGTAGCTTGATTATTTTTTTATTGTGTAGTACCAACAAAACGTTTCGGTCTGATCGACCTTCTTCAGTTACTACAAATGTGAGAAAAAATAAATAAACAAATCAATAAACGTTCTCATATGTACAACTCGAGAGGACCAAAGAAACAAAACATAACAAAAGTATATACAACATGTAGAAAAAGGACCACTGTAATGGACCCTTGATTTGGAATAGGAATATTTTGTTGTACCCACGCCATTTATGAGGATTTCTAATATTAAGATACGACCTTTTTTGAAGGTCGATTAGACCGAAACGTTTTGTTGGTACTACACAATAAAAAAAATAATCAAGCTACATGCATTGAAGTTGAGTGCCAGGTTCTTTTACATTTATGATATTACGGCGTGGGAACCTACCTGTGCACCCCCTTAGCTGTGCTCACGGCCAGAATAATATATGATATGATATTTGACCACGCGGACCATTGGACAACCATGTACCCCGTGTGGCAATGAATGGTATGTGTGCTTTTCCTGTGCGCTCCGTGGTGCACACGTCCATAAACCCCGCTCGTCTGAACTAACCCTTGAAGGAAGGATCCATGTTTGCAAACATTTCATAAACGCTTCAAGGCATCTAAAATAAAGAATAAAGCAATGTAGCACTTTTGCCTACAGCTGTTGTAGAGCGCCATGCAAACAGCATATAAACCTTATGTAATCTGATTCTGTTGGCATAGTCCTATCTGTCCCCTAAATGTGTGTTACAGGTATTGTCCTTCCTTACGATATTGAGGATGTATCCTTGGTCATTTATATCAGATCGGTGGAGATCCGACATTTGGCAACCTCACCGTTGTGAGTAGGCCATACTGTATGTAAATAGAGAAAGGGGCACAGTTGTAGAGCACAGTTCATAGTGAGCACCGCATGGCTCCATTAATTGTGCAGTGTATGTAGGACATGAGCTGCCGTTCTTGGAAACTGTCGTTATATAGTGAACAGAGCCACACAGCTCTGGCTCCATTCACCGCTTACATTCGGCCGGTGCTCATCAGTGGTGATGCCATTTGATATAAATGTCCTATCCATACGATATGTCATCAATGTCATAAGAAAGGATGAAAAAAGAAAAATCAGCAAGATTTAATACTAAGGACTTACATAGTGGACACTTGGGTCTTCGTTGGGCCCCCAACGTACATGACTGTATATTCCATGACCATCGTCAGCCTGTGATACTGGAGGAAAAGGTGCAATGGGGTCAACAAGGTTGGGGTACAAGTCTGCAGTCACTGTATGTGACTACAGACTTGTGAATCCTCCCAGCTCGCAGGATCCACATGTACACATAAGGAGAAACCTGTCAATTATCTGGAGCAATGCAGGAAGAAACCAGACAGCGACAAAGCCAGACTAGTCTTGTCACAGCCCTACAAGTCTTGTGCTTTGAAAATTGCAGTTCACAAACGCTCTACATCCAATCTCACTGAGCTAGAGCGAGTCTGCCAAGAAGAATTGGCAAATATTTCAGCTTTTCGATGTGCAAAGCGGGTAGAGAAAGATCCCAATGAAACACATTTGAGATAGTGAGTGTAATGTGAAAAAATGTGAGATAGCTAACGGGGTATGAATACTTTTTCAAGGTACTGTATATATCTTCTCTATGTTGCTAATAGTTTGCATTTACATGTAATGTCTTTCAGGGGGGACCATTTGTTGAAGTATTTAGTGCTCAGGGAAAGGATCCCGTGGCCAAGTGGAGACTATTTGGAAGTCAATCAGCAATCTGGAAAGTAAGGACTAATACAGTAAATTTTATATAAGCCTCTCTCTATATTTCCAGATGGTAACCTTTACATTTTGTGGAAGAGCAGCATTTCTGGCTGCACACTTCAGATTTAATTTGGATAATTTTATATTACTTTTTGACTCGTGTTAGATCTTATTCCGTTAATTTTATTAATATATTAGATTGTTGAGATATCAATTTTTTTTTAGATTTTGTCTTTTTTTTATAGCTTTTACCAAATGGATCAATATACCTAATAGTCAACACCCGATCTGACCTGACTATATAATGAAGCCATGATTGGATATAAATATTACAGATATTCAACAGACAGCCGTTGTTGACATAGTTTTCTATGCTGGTTTTATTAAGGGGCAATGTTGTGTCTGACTGTGGGATAATAGGGGTTCTTCATAGTGACGAGCGAACGTGCTGAGGTAAGGTGTTATCTGAGCATGCTCGGGTGCCAACCAAGTATCTTTGGCATGCTCGAAAAATATGTTCGAGCCCCTGCGGCTGCATGTCTTGCGGCTATTCGACAGCCACAACACATGCAGGGATTGCCTAACAAACAGACAATCCATTTATGTTTTGCGGCTATTGGACAGCCACGAGACATGCTGCCACGGGGACTCGAACGTATTATTCGAGCACGCCGAAGACACTCGGCTAGAACCCGAGCATGCTCAGATAACACCTTATCCCAGCACGTTCGCTAATCCCTACTCTTCATCCAAAACAGCATCCCAAAAAAACAGAAATAAAAAGGGGCTCATATTTGCCATGACATAAGTGCAAGTGTGATAACTAACCATGCCTCACTGTAGACAACCCTTTTCAAATGGGACCTGCCATGGCAATCACCTGATTGCCGTGGACCTGGGTTCCGATACAACAGCAACAGTAGGGAAAATGTAGGGTAAGAAAGCGGCCATTTGTTCAGATAATTGTCTACTATGTGGTGTATGGACAGGACATATCCACAAGATTGAGAGCTGATGACCATTTATGTGATGTTCTTATTAGTGATGAGCGAATATACTCGTTACTCGAGATTTCCCGAGCACGCTCGGGGGTCCTCCGAGTATTTTTTTAGTGCTCGATGATTTAGCTTTTTTCGCTGCAGCTGAATGATTTACATCTGTTAGCCACCATAAGGACATGTGGGGATTCCCTAGCAACCAGGCAACCCCCACATGTACTTATGCTGGCTAACTGATGTAAATCATTCAGCTGCGGCAAGAAAAACTAAATCTCCGAGCACTAAAAAATACTCGGAGGACACCTGAGCGTGCTCGGGAAATCTCGAGTAACGAGTATATTCACTCATCACTAGTCCTTATGACTTGATTCATCATATAGTCAGGGGTTATATCACTAATTTTATTGTAGACTCTACTGTGTAATGGACAAAAAGTATTTCATGAAGGAATTCTACACTTTCGATCATCCCTATTTGTTAGAAGGGATTATGAAGTGTTTTCTTACTGGGATCCCTAGCAATCAGTTGACAATAAATGCTCAGATTTCCTCCGCAGGAGAAATTATGCACATTGTGCCAACTCACATCAATGGATTATTGGTGTAATCCAGGACAGGACAGGTCCTCCAGAGTTACAGACATTCATTGAGACCAGTCTTGGATGAGGATCTTAAATAGGGGCCTTCTAAAGGGTCTCTCAACATTGATCTTCAGGAGCACACCGCTTCACTGCCTCCCAGCTTCTTGATGGTGTGCTCCTGATGACTGATGGTCCAGACCAGCTGCATGGATACCCTGCTGGTTTGAGCCGTGCTTTCTCTGCTACAGCAAAGGAAACTTTGCCTCTGTAGCATCGTAGGAGAGCAGAGACACCGAGGCTCCATGGATGCAGTGAACTGGACAACCGGACTTTAGAAAAAGCATGTAAGCAACGTTCTCCTTGCCTAAGTAGTAGACTACAGAGATTGCCGGTAGTGTAGACAACTCTAAGTACACGATAGAATTAAAAATCTTTACGTTCTTGAGAACAAAGAGGATTTTTAACAATACGTCAAATAAGAAGTTGCTTGTTCTTTTAAGCACTCAGCAATTTTGACCATTTAAAGAGAACTTTTTGCTGGAAACTTAAATTTAAGCTGGATATCTTCTTCAATTTCTGCTGTCCTCTTGATTTTGGAACAGTTTTCCTTTTTTTTCTGCGTCCCTCCGTTACAAAGATGTAGCCCTCGGTAATAGTGCAAGCATTCTCTTCTGCGCGTATACGACAAGACTTGTATGGGGGCGTGGCCGTGTTTTGATTGGACAGCATCAGAAGAGAAAAAGGAAACGCCCACAGAGTCATGTTTTGGAATGTTTCGAAGGGAACATTTGCACTATTATTACCAGGGGCATAACTTTGGAACGGAGCGGCACAGAAAAAAAACAAAAACTGTTCCTGAGTCAGTGAAGAAGCGGCATTTGGAGTGGGAACTTTTTAACATAATGAGATAACACCTTTTAACTCAGTTTTATAAATCAGACTAAGCCTTTTAAGAATGATGTCCAGGTTGGAGATAAATCCCTGTATTAGCTGTAATGTAAAAAAAGGAGTACAATTTGGGGATCTTCTGAGTTTTCCTTTCAGACATACAATGAGCAGAAAAGCCATTACTATTACATGTACATACCCTGGAATTACCACATTAGTGTCAATAAAAGTATTAAAAAAGTATTAAAATCGAATGTAGTCACCCACTGGCTATATATCATTTTGCTAGGCAACAATCTAAACCTATTCTAACCTTTTACTAGCAAACAGCATGCCTTATAATAAATGACATTGATTTCATTAAAGAGCATAAAGTTTCCTTTAAATCCGTACTGCAGGGTGATAATACATAGTAATGGCAGCACTCGTACATTTCACACAGCGGTGAGTGTCGTAGCAGCTGATTTATTTTTAATCTAAAAATAATAACATGCTTTAGCAAAATTGATTAGGACAATTGGTGCGTGGTTTAATGAACAGCATTCACCCATCATTCAGCCGCTTACAGTACATTACCTGTGATCAGACGCTCCTGGGGGGTTTAACGTCTGCTATTCCAAAATGAAAAAGAAAAAAAAAATGAAAAAAAAATAGAATCTTCTTTGATCAGTTCTGCTCAGTGATTTTTCTAATAGCATTTGATGGCTAATTTATTATATTTTTATTAATATGATTCAAGGACTTTGATAAGGGAGTGAAGAGTTTCGTCTTTGTCCTTGAAGGAAGCAGCCAGACGATCAAGATGCAGCTGCCAAAGGAGAACAAGCAAATGCGTAAGTGTCCTGGAAGCGTCGGGCTTTGTCCTAACTTTACCCTTATTTGGCCAAGAAAACAGACCCATTGGGGGAGATTTGTCAATAGATTTATCTAAGTGCATCATGTTATGTGAGAATATTACAAATTACGCCACATTTATTTATGTAACATGATAAATATGACTGGAATATAGTTTTGGTTTTCCTCTAGACCACTGGCATACAAAAGTCTCAAATTTTGGTGCAAAGTTGACCATCAAGTCGTGTAACCAATGCCTTGTGCCAAACGTTGAGTTTTGGATGATGGAGTTGTTCTCAGAGCATCTCCTGTGACTTTTCTGTGGGCCATTACTTATAATTATTTAGATTACCATACCATGTGGAACTGCGGTTCGACGGGTCCACAATTATATCCAGCAACCAATTGTAATACGTCACATTTTTCTTTTTATTCCCCTTTTAAAGGCTCATGAATACTTAAGTGATTTTCTCGTAAGAAAATCAGACAAGTTTCAGCAGTGTTTTTCATCAGAATTTTATCAGTTTTTCTCTGTTGAGAAAAATAAATGTTTCTTCACCTTCTCCTATCCATCAGTCTGTAAAAAAATGGACCTCACTTGGCTGGTTTCCAAATTTTTCATGGACTCATGGACTTTCACTGGTGAGGTTGATCCATCACGCAAATCAATATCAGACATGTCTCCATGATTTTACACTGACCACACAGGAACCAAAAAATCACGGAAATATGAACATTCCCTTAGTCTTTTGTAGGTATGGGTGCTATTTGTGAAAAACATGGGTAGCACACATATGTGAAAAATTGATGTGTGAATGAGCTCTTACTTTTCCACAACTTACACCCAATTGCTTCACGTGACATGATTCCAGTACATATCTGTCAAGATTCTGCAATGCTGGTAGGTGTAGGCTTCACTAAATGACAGTAGAGAGGAAGCAGGTCTGCACCAAAACAGAGCTGACCTGCAGTGCATCAGTGAGGCTACCACAGGTGGCAGCAGAATAGTCAAACAAACCAGTTCTATATAGTCAGTAGCGCAGTACCAAAGGAAAAGACAAAACACAGAGTCAGAGACAAGCCAAAAGGTCAGTAACAGTCAGGAGCGGATAAGCCAAAGACCGAAGACAAGAACAGGTCAGGATACAGGTCTGCACCCTAAAGGGAAACACTGAGTCAAGACGGGAACAGGGGAAAAAACAGAGACACGGGTTCAGGCAGCTAAAGCAGCAGGACAAATCAGCATATACCAGAGTCAGCTACACACACCGTAGGCAAAACTATGACTGACACAGCCTGCAGGATGCAACAGAGATAAATAGCAAAACCTGAAACCAGACTGAGGCTGAGAAAAGTTAACCCCTGACATGATCAGACCGGGAAAAGGGAAAACAGGACTCAAAACCCTGTCTGGATCATGACAATATCAACATGTTATTCTGCATCCGTTGGGATCATTTTTATGGCGATATTCTTTGGCTTCTCATAATCCTCTCTTGGATGTCTACAACAATGGCAGCTGTCCAAAAACATGATTGTCTATATTAACTATATTTTTTTTGAACAGCCACAGATCCCGTGTTATGCCACTCATGCACCAAATCACATATACTGGAAAGTCCAGACAATGACCATGAAAACATTCGTGTGGTTCTGCGAGTAAGGCGCTTTTACACGGCAGTATTTGGTCAGTATTTTACATCAGTATTTGTAATCCAAAACCATGGCCACGTATGCCGAGCATGGTTTTTCCTTCGGGTGTAATCCTAAATACCGCCAAACCCTGACCTACTGTCCCAACCCATTCCTTAAATAAAACACAACCAATTATATTCTTTTTGGATATTTTGGCCACAGCAGCCAACTTTTATTAACAAAAATAACATAAACAGTAATACAATCAATATATAAATTCGAGGGGAGGGTTCTTGGAGCTAAAAGATCTGGCAAAACCCCAAAAAGAAGATCGACCACCATATTACCCTCAGCCGTACATCACCAGCTCGAGGGCACCGTACATCCCGTTCCGGGAAGAGAAAAACCACCAACAGCTCCCAGGGCAAAACCCCGTCCAGAGCCCATACCAAAATGCCAGATCAAACCCCACAACATTTTAAATTGCCTGTAATTATGTTCCAATTCCTTCCCCCTACCAATCAGCGTCAACTCCAAGAACCCCCACCCCCCCACCACACACGAACAGCCCTGACCATCTCAGGCTCGTGAGTGCCCCAACGCCACCAACGCCCTTTCCACCCCTTCTTGTAATACCAAAGTCCACAAATCAATTCCAATCGCATTTAAGTGAACTCTGTCCTCCAACCAGTAATTACCAACCCCCGACTCCAATTCAAAATGCCTGACGCTAATACCCCCATTTCTGGAAACGAAACCTGATACTGCCCTGTTTAACTTTACCCTAGCTCTGTTAATACCCCTCAAAGATCTAGCTACTCTCCACCGCTTCCTAGGCACAATATCCGACCACACGATCAACACACCCGGAAACGATACCCGCAACCTCAAAAAATCGAGCCGTATGTCTCTGATTAATTCTCTGACCAGCCGTACCCCCAAATCATCCCCCCCAAATGCACAATCAAAATGTCAGGCTGTCTATCCAAATGAACAGCGCTCGAAAATTCAGAAAGGGCCCTGCTCCAAACCATCCCCCTAAATCCCAACCAACAAATGACCACTTGCCGCCTACTAAAACCCAGTTGCCTACCATCCGGCCTGACATCGGCACGCAGCGCCCCCCAATGCACGAACGAATGTCCGAAGATCCAGGCTAAATAGGGGAAACCACCTGTAACAAGATACACGAAGAAACACTCAAATCAAATACAATATCATAACACGCCACCTAGAAATTAATGACGAACGTAACTTAAGTAGCGATCCAAAGTCCACCTGCCAATTCTCCGTGTGTCCTCCGCGCCCAAACCCAAACTATCAGCTTCCGATGCAGCCCCGATCCTAAAGGAATGCGACCCGAACAAATCCGGGGAAAGGCCCAACTCCTGCAAACCCCTTTTCAATACCGCAATAAACTGAAAACGAGACAGAAATGACCCCTCTGCGTGACACAACAAAGAGCTAGCTCTGCCTGACCACAATCGCCAATACGCTTCCAGACATCCTCTACGGCACATCAATGACTCGTTAACCCTCCCCAACACCACGCGTTGTCCTCTCCCAAACTGGTCAGTCTTCAAACGCCGAATCCAAAAAAACGATACCCCCCATCCAAAAATCCACATCCTCTGCCAACAAACCCCCTGCCCTGTCCCTGGAGCTTGACACAAGCTTACCAACACGCATTGCCCCAAAAAATGCTAAAGAAAAAGCAAGTCGAAACAACGCAGACTCAAAATTTGAACAACAAATAGTCTCCAAAACTCCGCCCAACCGTTCTAAAATGCTGAAAGAAATGGGATGGTGCCGATCAAGTGACTGATTACCTCTCCTTAAACCCCTTAATGCCTGTCTAACCAAAAAAAATTTTTGTAGCATCCGCCAACCCCTGCAACTTAAAAGCAAAAGCCAGTCCAGCAACGAATTTATTCACTTTAGAAATCGACCAACCTACCTCGGCTGCCTTGCCAATTAAAAATAAAACCGCCAACATCGTATCTTCTTCGGATACCAAATGGCCCCAACAAGACACCCAACTTTGCCATACCCGCCACGAGGCTTCGTTTTTATGACCAGGTTTGGCTTGTAACAGACTCCTGAATCAACCATCCCACTCATCCATAATCACGTTCCATAGATACAAATGGCATTCCTCTCCCAAGATCTCCGCGGCCGGCGCCAATTCCCAAAAACGCTCCCACTGAAAACGAGACAACGCATCTGCAATTGAATTCTGGACACCTGGCACATGAACCGCCAAAATACAAGCATTCAGCTCCAAGCACCTGAAAACCAGCTCCCTCACCAACTTAATCACAGGGGGAGACGAGGCCGATAAACTGTTAATCACCGACACAACGCTCATATTGTCGCTTTGAAAACGAACCCTCCTGTTAGTGAACATTCCCCCCCAAATGGAAACCGCCACGACAATAGGAAACAATTCTAACAAAGCCAGGTTTTTCGTAAGGCCCAACTCCCTCCAATGGTCCAGCCAACGTCCCGCACACCACCGTCCCTTGCAATAGGGCCCCGAAACCAGCCGCACCAGCCGCGACCGTGTATATCTCGCAGTCAAAATTGGTTAAAACCTCCTGTTGAATCAATGACCGCCCATTGTAATTGTTCAAAAAACGTTGCCACACTAGCAAATCATCCCTGTGCTCCTTGTTCAAATGAATGAAATGGTGAGGCGCCTTCACCCCTGCCATCGCGACCAACAACCTGTGACAAAATATCCTACACATGGGTATGATCCTGCACGTGAAATTCAACATACCCAACAAAGACTGCAACTCTTTCAAAGTCAGCTTCCGCATCTTCCTAACTCTATCCACTTCTTGTTGCAGGAGGGGTAGCTTGTCTTCTGGCAACTGACACTCCATTCTCTCGGAATCAATTAAAATGCCCAGAAAACTCAAAACGGTACTGGGACCTTCCGTCTTTTCCGCCGCTAACGGAACCCCAAAACGCTCCGCAACCCAAAACATAGCCGTTAACTCATTCCGGCACACTGCTGAATCAGGCGGACCAATAAACAAAAAATCATCCAAATAATGAATAACTGACTGAACTCCCGCAACTTCCCTAACCACCCACTCCAAGAAAGTACTGAATGTCTCAAACAAGGAACAAGAAATTGCGCAACCCATTGGCAAACATCTATCCAAATAGTAACAACCATTCCAAAAACAACCTAACAACGGAACACTGTCCGGGTGCACCGGAAGTAAACGGAAGGCCGATTCAATATCCGTCTTCGCCAACAAAGCCCCGGGGCCGTGTCTCCTCACCCATAGCACCGCCACATCAAACGATGTATATTCAACAGAGCACAACTCTTGGGCGATGCCATCATTCACCGACCGGCCTTTTGGATATGACAAATGCTGAATCAACCGAAATTTATTTGGCTCTTTTTTAGGCACTACCCCCAAAGGGGAAACAACCATCCCTTCTGTCAGCGGGTGCAAAAATGGCCCCGACATCCTACTCAGCTCCACTTATTTTTTGAGCTTAACATCAACAACGTCGGCATGCAACATTGCCGACCGCAAATTCTTAATCAAGAAAGGAACCTCGTGACCCGAGGGGAGAATCCTAAAACCATCCGCAAAACCATGAAAAATAATACCAGCCTTCACTTGATCAGGGTACCTATTTTGAAAGGGGGCCATCTCTTGAAGTCTCACCTGGCTCTCCCCCTTGACCGGCACCCAATGCTGGCTTTCCTTTCCCTTTCTTGAAACATTTTGAAGCCCCGTGGAAGCTTCCGATACAATGGGAACACACATGCTTAAACTTACAGGTATTCTCGTATTTACACTGGCCGTCATTAAACTGCCAGCAGGTTCCGGACTTCTCCTTTGATCCCTGTGCTCCCTGACTACCGCTTCCATGTCCCGCCTGCTGGTTGCCACCACCTCCACTCCCGTGAAAGGACTGCCCATGCCTAGCTGGGGCCATAACCTTCAACCAAAGGCCTATATCCTTCTGGTCCCACCTAATTTCTGGCCTCACCGCCTTTCTCTGCCTAAACTGCTCATCATACCGCAGCCACGTCTGGCCGCCATATGTACGATGCGCTTCCCCAATCGAGTCTAAACAACAAAACAATCCCGAGCAATTCTCAGGCGACTTCTCCCCCACCACACTCGCCAATATCGCAAATGCCTGCAACCAATTCACAAATGTCTGCGGAATTAATCTCCACCTCCGCTTTTCTTCCTCCTCCTTTTTGCTATCGTTTTTTTTCCTTTATCTAAGTTAAACTTTTCCAAAGGAAGCAGGGAAAAAATTTCCACGTACTCATCCCGCCAAATTTTTTCTTTTACCTCCTTCAAATGAGCTCCCAACGGCCCTTCAAAGCACACATAAACTTCCCCTTTTGCTCTGTCATCTAATTTAACCATATCGCCTTTCTCCTCTGTCTGAACCGAAACCGATACACCTGACGATGCTACTTCCAACACCCGACCAGGACTCAACAACACACTCACCGACTGGGGCTCCACCCCCCGCCCTGAAATCCACGCCCCAACTGGCGATGTAGCGACCGCAGTTGCCGCCCTGACATCTAGTCTCCGCAAAATTTGCGACATACCTTGCAATAAATCCTGCAGGCCTGGCACCTCTGCCACAATCAGCCCACCCCTCTGCCGGTCCTCACTCCCTACCACGCGGCCCCAATGGAATCATACTCACATTGCTGCGCGGGTGCTGTGTCCCTGCCAGCCGAACCTCCGGATCCCTGTCGCTCCGTCCCTCTGTGACGATCGCTGCTGGACGCCGACACCTCCTCGCTACGTTGCTGCCCCAGGCCCACGCCCCTGGCCTCCTCATCACCAGGGGGGACCTGAGTGTGTTGGGACCGCTGCATTGTTAGCCCCGGCCACCTCGCCACCCGATGGGTTCCGGGTACATGCAGATCTTCGCTCTGGAAACCTCACAGGTGACCTTGACCGATCCTGATGCGCAGACCCGGACGGGCCAGCCCGGTCGTATCCCCTTCCTTGCTGACCAGCAGGCAGCTCGACACTGCTGCCTGCCTCTCTCTCCTCACTTCGCTGCACCCTGGATGCAGGCAGCAGGGGGGCTCCCAGCTGCTGCCTGCCTGCTGCTTGTTGGCGCCTGGTGGTGATCCCAGCAGGCACCCTGGAAGGAGCTGCGCTGGAGGTGCCTGCCGCAGGTGGAGGGTCCGTACTCCTCACTGCCGCCGCTGCCCGTCCCTGCTACGCTCCTCTTCTTGCTGCTGCTGACCGCCCCCCTGAGCACCAGGGACTGGCTGGAATCCAGGGGAACGCCGGCTGCGCGCTGCCTGGCTTGTACAGGCCGCACTTCCAGCCCGACGCTCACAGCAGCAGCAGCGGTGTCCTGGGCTTGACGCCGGGAGCATGCAGGCCGGGTAGGTGGATTCCTGCCGGAGCGTGAGCGGCGGGAGGGGGCAGCGCCGCTGGACTCACCGCCCGCAGGGTCCCTGGAGGGGCTCCGGAGCCTGCGCCTGCCACGCGCCGCAACTTCGGGGGAAAGTCTTTCTGGGGGCCTGGTTCTCCTGCCCCGTGCGCTCACTCCGGATCCCTCTGCAGCTCCTAGGATTGAGGACAGCTGGGCTTCAAGCCAACCTCCCCTCCTGGACCGAGCCACCTCCTGCAGCCGGGACATCAGTGATTCCGCTGACTCCATCAGGTACGTCTGCCTCAGCCTAGAATATGGGATGGAATGGCGGTTTTCCCGCACTTTTCCTCCCAAATTCCCCCTCCTTATAGCTCCTCCCCCGCTGCAATCCTCCTATCACAACCAATGGCATTATTCAAAAAAGACCTCCCGGCCAAATGCAGCCATGGGGGGCCACCGTCTAGCTGCGCCCTACTCCTGCCCCCGTCTGGATTGGAACAATCAGAGGAAAAGTATAAAAGAAAAACGTCACCGCTTCTGCATTTATCACCAACATCTGATTTTGGCTTACAAATACGGAGGTAAAATACTGACCAAATACTGAATGTGTGAACGTGGCTTAATACTGAATATTTAATTTTGGACAATCACACTACATATTTAGAGAGTGCAATATTGTCATTTGGCTTTAGAACTGTTAGACAGCCAAAGTGACAACATTAATTGACATAGCTTGTTTTTCTTTATCCTTCATAGAAAATCGGCAGCCATGTTGATCTATAGGTACGAGTCCTAAATCCTGTCTACTATAAAATAAATAGCAATACTCGTGAAGGCAGGAGATTCACAAATTCTCTGTATAGGTACAAAATAATAATAATAAAAAAACAAAAGATGTATTAAGAATGCAGTCTGGTGCTAATGGTTGGGAGATTAATTATTGCGAAGTTGCTAGCATATTCTCAATTTTTTTCTATCAGCAGAACTTTATAGTAAATTATTATATCCCTACAAAAAAATTAGTCTTTAATTTGTTTATTGCTAACATTAATATAAAGTGTTTCGATTCCAGATTCTCACATTGCCATTCATCATACGATATTAGAACTAAAAACTGGAACGCAGTTTATGAATACTAATATTTAATGGAGTAAATTGAATCAGAAAACGGAAGCGGTTGATGCTTAGATACCGTATATGCCGAAATGGTTTCCTTCTCACAGTAGATGTCATCAAGATGTTGACAATGGGCAATGAAGTAATTAAAAGCTGTTAATTAAAGCTGGTAGATTCTAGGATTTGCCACCAGTGTCTGACTGGTGATGGTCACAACAGGTGGACCGCCATCCATCAGACATTGGTGATATATCATTCTGCTAGAGAAAGCTCCCACCACTCCATCTCTTGATGGCGCCACTTTCGGCACTGGTTTTATTGGTTTTATTTTCTACTCGGATATTGATTTGTTTTCCTCGTTTTTCAATTTGTACAGGTGATTGTCTTTTTTTAAGTTTTTCACTCCGCAGGGAAGCCTGTTGCAAGATCCGTACAATTTTGGAGCATCTGCCACCACAAAGTTTCCTGTAGAGATTTGAAGATTTTCACTGGAAATTGTGTGAACTTCCCGTAAAGTTTCATCCTTCATATTAAAGGAGTTGTCCATGGCTGTTTTTTTTTTACTATGGGCCTAAAAACTAGCAGGAAAGTAGATGCTAACAGAGGCAACAGAACCTGACTGTTCTAACCAGAGCAGTCAATCAGCTCCTCAATGTTAACCACGCCGCACTTCCTCTTGTTGATGGGCATAACTGCCGATGTCATGCTGATTGACAGCCATCTCCCCGCAGTTATGCACAGGTAGCCGGCTGTCAATCAGTATGATGTCGGCAGTCACACCCTATCAACAGACCAGAGCAGAAGAGAAGCCGCTGCTATGTCGATGTGATGAGAACAGAAGGAGTGGTATGTGACCACTTTCTGGCCGCGGAGATTGTCGCTGGGCAGAACAGACAGGAATTTAGTAGCTACCGGTCTGTTAGTTCTTAGGCCCCTAATGAAAAAATTAAATATCCTGGATAACCCTTCTAAGAATCTACAGTGAGGTCTTGGCTAATTAGAAAAGTGAGGGCATAGAAATTGTGAAGTCCCTTCTTAAGATGGTATTGTGCATTTAAAATATAACCAAAGACAAGACATAGGAGAAAAAAAAGAGACAAGGATGGATTCAGTAATTTAAATCTATATGTATTAGGGAGAGAAATGAAAAGTGACATAATAATAATAGCAATGGGTGAGAAAGTCAATTCAGCCCCATTGAGGTCAGTGAAGTCTGAAAACGAGATGCCAGATACGTTTCGGGCTCCATTGACTAGCATTAGCTCCTTATTGAATTCCTATAGCAATGTGGAAGCAATATGGCAACCAGATACACTGTGAAATTACAGAACTGGACAGTTTTCTTGTATTATTACTATTATTTTAATTAATAGTCCAGAAATTACCAATTACCTGTATAAATAGGTCTCTCATACCGTAAGGATTTATGAAATAGCAGCCACCGCGGTAAGGATCCCCTGCAATTTGCTATGATTCCTACACGCCCATCCGACTTCTCCTTGTTATTGTGAGATAAGTAGGCCATCGCCACCCACTGCATTACTCCAAAGTTGTTTCCCCTGATATTTTTATTCCCAGGTACCGTGTCGTTGACCATTCAATTGAATGAATGGCGTCATGCTCATTAAACCGCAAGCATGTGAAAGGGACATGGAGTCCTTTATGTCCGTTTTCCTTGCTTTCAGCGGTACATGGAGTCCTGGTGAATGCTTCAAGAGCAGAGCAAAGCGTAAACGCACGTTTGATGCTCCTTTCAGATGTTTTTGATAATCGGGACCTTTTTCATTGAATTGAATTCATCTCTTTCGATGTTAGAATTCCAGTGTGTAAAGTCTTGGAGTAAGGCATTTTGCGCAATAAAAGAATATATGATGCATGGAAAAAGTTTGGCCGCTCCTTGATGAATTACAGTGAAAACATTTTTATTTGCTGCAATATGTCGTAAAATGAAAAATGAAGCGACTCTGAAAAAAACTCCTGTTTAAGGAATTACCTATTATTTTATGTATAAAACCAATGTGGTGATCCTGAATGATTGAACGTACATGCCAGAGGCAATGTCCAGTTGCTGTCCTGAAGTGTGTGCTCTCCTATAGTAAAGGCACTTTTGCCTCCGCAGCATCGTAGGACCAAAGTGGCACTGAATCCAATTTCAGAGAGGCGCTTACAAGCTTTACAGCAAAGAGTTTGTAAGCGCTGCGCTCTTGGCAACTGGCTACTGCTTATAGATTGCAGAGGTAACTGGTAATCTGGGCAAAGAGTAGTGCACAAAAATATTTAAAAAAAATCCCTCCATTTTTGAGAAATTAGATGTTTTTTTAAATAAGTAAATTGCTTGTTCTTACCAGCACTTTGCTGTTTTCCGTTTATGATTTTGAGAAAACACTTGTAAATGTTTGGCCTCAGGAGACTTCCCGGCTGCATTATTTCCCGTTTCTTTGCCCCTGTCCAACTTGTCATCCCTGGCTTTATTTCCTGCTCAGCTACCCCCTCCTCTGCTTGACTGAAAGCTCACTGGATTAACAACTCAGCCAGCGGGCTGTCAATCAAGCATAGGAAGGAGGGGTGGGCGGGGAAAAGAGCCAGGGATGCAGAGGCTTGGGAAGTGCTTTGACACTCCCAGAGTGGTAAAGCCTCATTTGCATATGAATTAAACCAGTTTTTTTTTTTTTAGTAACAGGAACTTACATATATAAAGGTTGTATGGATTACATTATCTTTCAGGTAACAAAATCACCATTTGAACAGTTTTGGGTGGAGTTGTATTGTTTTGACAGTCTCCCTTTAAATTTCAGGGAAAGCAATCTGACCAGTTAAGAAGCAACAGTGATTGTGAATCAATAGCACATGCTTTAGTGAAAATGACAGTGACAACAGGAGCACTGGAAAGGCAAACCCCACCAAAAAAAGAGAATGGCTTTGCAGGTGGTGGCAACAGATAATTCCTCTTTCTTTGTCTTTTCTGTCTGATTCTTCTCTAGTTTTGCACTTTCCTAAAGTCCTTGTGACAATGGTAGCAGGAGGTGATACCTGCATCCCATTCAGGATGGATAAGTAGTCTAGCTCCTCTAGGATGGCTCATCCATATGGGCCATCACAAGAAGGCTTTCTGTGCCTCCCAGCATTGTCTCAAGAGCATGGAGCAGATAGCAGGACAAGATTGTTAGAATGGGAGCCAGACAGGACCGTAGAGGGGCACAAACCCAGCAGCAGGACCGGTATCTGCTCCTTTATGGAAGGAGGTACAGGGGGACAAATTCCAGATCTCTGCAAAAGTTACCTCCAGTGGCTACTGAGTATGAGTATTTCTGACTAAACTGTCACAGCTCAGCATCATGTAGTGTGATTGGCATTCACCAGAGTACACCATTATCACATCTATCATTGGCCCCCAATCTCTTCAGAGATGAGAGCAGAAGACACTGAGCAGAAGTGACAGACATTAGTCTGAAGACACGGTTGTCAACGTTCGGTTGCCCTTGACTTCATCCAGCATAACCAGTTTGTCAGTCAGTCAGTGATGGTTATTATAGACAACTACACCCTTACTGCTGTTAGGTACCGGGATCAAATTCTCAGAACTACTTTCAGTTCTTCCTGTAATAATCTTCCCCATCCTGGCCCCTTCTTGTAGTAGTTTCCCCCATCCTGGGCTCTTTACAGAAATAATTTTTACATTCTGGGCCCCATCCTATAACATTGCTGCCCATTATGGGCCCCTTCCTGGTATAATGTCCCCCATCCTGTGCCCCTTCCTGGTGTAATTTTCTACATCCTGAGCTCTTTCTTGGTGTACTGGGCTCCATCCATGTACAATGCCCCTCATCTTGGGCTCCTCCCTTGTATAATTTTCCCCATCCTAGCCTCCTCCCTTGCATAATGCCCCCCATCCTGGACCCCTCCCTTGTATAATGCTCCCCATCCTGGCCTCCTCCCTTATATAATGCTCCCCATTCTGGCCTCCTCCCTTCTATAATCCTCCCCATCCTGGACCCCTCCCTTGTATAATGCTCCTCATCCTGGGCTCCACCCTTCTATAATGCTCCCCATCCAGGCCTCCTCCCTTGTATAATGCTCCCCATCCTGGGCTCTTACCTTGCATAGTGCTCCCTATCCTAGACCCCTTCCTTGTTTAATGCTCCTCATCCTGGGCTCCTCCCTTGTATAATGTTCCCCATCCTGGGCCTCTTCCTTGTATAATGCTCCTCATCCTGGGCTCCTGCCTTGTATAATGCTCCCCATCCTGGGCTCCTTCCCTGTATAATGCTCCTCATCCTGAGCTCCTCCCTTATATAATGCTCCCCATCCTAGACCCCTTCCTGGTATAATGTCCCCCATCCTGGGCCCCTACCTTATATAATGCTTCTCATCTTGGGCTCCTCCCTTGTATAATGCTCCCCATCCTGGGCTCCTCCCTTCTATAATGCTCCCCATCAAGGCCTCCTCCCTTGTATAATGCTCCCCATCCTGGGCTCCTCCCTTCTATAATGCTCCCCATCAAGGCCTTCTCCCTTGTATAATGCTCCTCATCCTGGGCTCCTCCCTTATATAATGCTCCCCATCCTAGACACCATTCCTTGTATAGTTTTCCCCATCCTGATCCCCTTCCTTGTATAATTTTCCCCATCCTGATCCCCTTCCTGGTATAATGTTCTCCATCCTGGGTCCCTTCTTGGTATAATGTCCCCCATCATTGTACAATGCCCCTCATCCTGTACCCCTTCCTTTTATAATGCCCCCATCTTGGGCCCCTTCCATTCTTCTCCAGTACAATGTGTGATGTCCTCCTCTATAGCCAGCATAGATGACTGACTTCAGTGTATCAGCATGGGCAGCGCATACAGTCAATGCCATGCACCACCTGCCACAGGCAACCCAACATCTGTTGTCAGTCTCTGATTGGTTGGCAGCATGAATTGCAGTGCAGGGAGGCAGCGGGTCTCTGCACAGCAATACATTTCACCCAAGGACGCACATCCAGGTGACCTCACACATGGGCCTGCTTGCGATTGCAGAGGGTGCAGAGGATCGTTATGCCCCTGGGGAGGAGAGCCCCAGGACATCATCCTTCATCTCACACGGAGAATGTCAGAACTGCTTAGAGACATTGAGTTGCCATAATAATTTTTTTCCATTTTCGACTTTGTACTTTGATTTTAAGGATGATTTGGAATCAAGCTCTCAATTGGGTGATGTTTTTTGTCTCCCATTACTTGTTGATACGTCCTTATGTTCTAAAAAAAAACAGAGAATTAACGTCAGTAAAGAGTAAGACCTTACGTTCATCAAGATCCGATATCTGATTCAAGCCTTCCTTTAACATTTTTAAGCAGCGAAGAATATAGAAATAGATAAATAAAATAATGCAACAACAAATAAAGTTTGTAAGAAATTAACAAATAAATTATTAATAAATGAAATACATGAAATAATTACTGTTTTTCATCCATGAGATATCACATCTGAAGAGCTCTTGGCTCTCGCATTACTCGCTGATATTCATTCATTTATAGGACCCTGGGGAGCTCATATCGATGCGTTATTTTTCATACACAATGTGACATACAGTAATAATACTGCATCACTAAAAGGGATTCATTGTACATGTTGGCTTCTGGTCTCCGCAGCAGGCTTTTACTGCCGAGAGCTTCTACAATCTATTCTCCTCTGTGTCTATAGATTCCTGAGTGGAGTAATAATAATCCCAAATGGCTCTTGAGGCATCTTATGACTTGTGATACACGGAGAAACATGTGGAATGACGACAAAGCGGGAATCAATTCGAGAGTGGCGCAGACTTTCTTTTTCACTCTCACGCCGCTAAGATCTATCATGTTCGCTTTACAATTAGATGACGATGTGCTTTAACCCCTGAGTATCAGTCAACGCACAATACAGGGTGGGCCATTTATATGGATTCACCTGGGTGGGCCATGTATATGGATCCACCTAAATAAAATTGGAATGGTTGGGGATATCAACTTCCTGTTTGTGACACATTAGTATATGGGAGGGGGGAAACTTTTCAAGATGGGTGGTGACCATGGCGGCCATTTTGAAGTCAGCCATTTTGGATCCAACTTTATAAATGGCCCACCCAGGTGTGTCCATATAAATGGCCCACCCAGGTGTATCCATATAAATGGCCCACCCAGGTGTATCCATATAAATGGCCCACCCAGGTGTATCCATATAAATGGCCCACCCAGGTGTATCCATATAAATGGCCCACCCAGGTGTATCCATATAAATGGCCCACCCAGGTATATCCATATAAATGGCCCACCCAGGTGTATCCATATAAATGGCCCGCCCAGGTGTATCCATATAAATGGCCCACCCAGGTGTATCCATATAAATGGCCCACCCAGGTGTATCCATATAAATGGCCCGCCCAGGTGTATCCATATAAATGGCCCACCCAGGTGTATCCATATAAATGGCCCACCCAGGTATATCCATATAAATGGCCCACCCAGGTGTATCCATATAAATGGCCCGCCCAGGTGTATCCATATAAATGGCCCACCCAGGTGTATCCATATAAATGGCCCACCCAGGTGTATCCATATAAATGGCCCTCCCAGCTGTATCCATATAAATGGCCCACCCAGGTGTATCCATATAAATGGCCCACCCAGGTGTATCCATATAAATGGCCCTCCCAGCTGTATCCATATAAATGGCCCACCCACGTGTATCCATATAAATGCCCCACCCTCTATTTTGAGGACACCAAAGTTCTTCAGACTTATGACTTTGTGTTAGCTTTTGTTGGAAGGGGGGAGAATTTTAAGACTACAAAAAGACAAATTTTTGCACAATTTTTGATCTGATGATGGAGGCATTTAAAGGGTGTTCTCATGGCAGACGACGCTTGCTTTCTAGGAGGAGCAGCTGATCAGTCTATGGGGTGCGCCGATTAGACACGAAATGTGCCATTAATGGTTCCTAGCGCCATCTGTGGAGATGGGGAGTCGTTGACTCATGAGTGGTGTTTCTCATCTATCGATCATTTGTGTCGTCATCCAGATCCAGTGTTGCACGTATCTGTCCTATCCATGGTTTTTTCTGGGGCTGTTGACATGTCCGTGGGTTTTTATGGAGCTGTTGACATGTCCTTGTTTTTTATGGGGCTGTTGACATGTCCTTGTTTTTTATGGGGCTGTTGACATGTCCTTGTTTTTTATGGGGCTGTTGACATGTCCTTGTTTTTTATGGAGCTGTTGACATGTCCTTGTTTTTTATGGGGCTGTTGACATGTCCTTGTTTTTTATGGGGCTGTTGACATGTCCTTGTTTTTTATGGGGTTGTTGACATGTCCTTGTTTTTTATGGGGCTGTTGACATGTCCGTGGGTTTTTATGGGGCTGTTGACATGTCCTAGTTTTTTATGGGGCTGTTGACATGTCCTTGTTTTTTATGGGGCTGTTGACATGTCCTTGTTTTTTATGGGGCTGTTGACATGTCCTTGTTTTTTATGGGGCTGTTGACATGTCCTTGTTTTTTATGGGGCTGTTGACATGTCCTTGTTTTTTATGGGGCTGTTGACATGTCCTTGTTTTTTATGGGGCTGTTGACATGTCCTTGTTTTTTATGGGGTTGTTGACATGTCCTTGTTTTTTATGGGGCTGTTGACATGTCCGTGGGTTTTTATGGGGCTGTTGACATGTCCTAGTTTTTTATGGGGCTGTTGACATGTCCGTGGGTTTTTATGGGGCTGTTGACATGTCCTTGTTTTTTATGGGGCTGTTGACATGTCCTTGTTTTTTATGGGGCTGTTGACATGTCCTTGTTTTTTATGGGGCTGTTGACATGTCCTTGTTTTTTATGGGGCTGTTGACATGTCCTTGTTTTTTATGGGGCTGTTGACATGTCCTTGTTTTTTATGGGGCTGTTGACATGTCCTTGTTTTTTATGGGGCTGTTGACATGTCCTTGTTTTTTATGGGGTTGTTGACATGTCCTTGTTTTTTATGGAGCTGTTGACATGTCCGTGGGTTTTTATGGGGCTGTTGACATGTCCTTGTTTTTTATGGGGCTGTTGACATGTCCTTGTTTTTTATGGGGCTGTTGACATGTCCTTGTTTTTTATGGGGCTGTTGACATGTCCTTGTTTTTTATGGGGCTGTTGACATGTCCTTGTTTTTTATGGGGCTGTTGACATGTCCTTGTTTTTTATGGGGTTGTTGACATGTCCTTGTTTTTTATGGGGCTGTTGACATGTCCTTGTTTTTTATGGGGCTGTTGACATGTCCTTGTTTTTTATGGGGCTGTTGACATGTCCTTGTTTTTTATGGGGCTGTTGACATGTCCTTGTTTTTTATGGGGCTGTTGACATGTCCTTGTTTTTTATGGGGCTGTTGACATGTCCTTGTTTTTTATGGGGCTGTTGACATGTCCTTGTTTTTTATGGGGTTGTTGACATGTCCTTGTTTTTTATGGGGCTGTTGACATGTCCTTTTTCACGGACCTTGTGTCCGTGGAAGCTAAACTCATGGAGACCTGTTCAACAGCACTGATGACAAGAGCCACAATACAAGTCTAAGGCTTTTTTTTTACACATGCCGCTGTTTTTGCGGCCCGTTTTTGCAGCCCCGATAGATTTCTATGGGGCAGCAAAAACGGGCCGCAATAGTTTCACTCTGCGCCTTATGGCCGTGAGGGCCGTATTTACGGCTGGGGAAAAAGATCGAGCCTGCTCGATTTTTTTTTCACGGCTAACAGACACAAAAACAACGGAAACTTATTTTTGCGGTTGCACCGTCGTGACTTCCGGTTTTGCGGAACGCCGTTTTTTTTCCATAGTATTGGAAACCCGAAAAACAGCGATTCGCAAGTTTTTTGCGGTCCGTTATTGCAGCAGACCGTGAAAATTGCGTCGATACGACCCGCAAAAAAGGCCGGCAATAAGGGGCCGCAAAAAAACACGGTATGTGTAAAAAAAGCCTAAGGGTCGGTGAAAAAGCCATAAAGCACATGGATGTCATCAGTGTGCTGTCCATATATAACATTGCATAAGATAGGAGAGTTGTCATTTATTTCTTTATCCATCTGTAAAATAAACTGATGGTAAAAACGGACACATGAACCATGAACAGATCTGTTCCTAAAAAGACCTCCTTGATAAAACCACCTTACGACATACCATAAATGCTCATTATAGCTCAAACCACGGCAGCCGTAAAAAAATATCATTCCTGCGTGCAAAAAATTCCTCCATGCAGAATAAATGCAGGTAAAATCAACAAGTTAAAGGAAATCTATCACCAGTTTTTTTTCCACCTAATCCGAGAGCAGCATAAGGTAGAGGCACAGACCCTGATTCCAGCAATGTGTTACTTACTGGGCTGCTCAGTACAGTATAGTTTTGATAAAATCCCTGTTTTTTTTCAGGAGGAGATCATGAGAGGACTAGTAAAGCTGCTGCCTAGTAGTCAAGTATATGCATGAGCTCTGTGTAACCCAGCCCCCACCACTGATTGGCAGCTTTCTGTGTACACAGGCAGAGAGCACAGCGATGTGGGCGGGGTTATACAGAGCTCAGCATTCAGAGAGCTGCTAGATTTTGCAGCAGAAAAAATTGTGATTTTAATCAAAACTGCTGCAAGCAGCCCAGTAAGTGACACATCACTGGAATCAGGGTCACCATGCTGTTGGCTAAAATCCTGCTGACAGATTTCCTTTAAGAATGGGGTTATGATATAATAGTGGCACAGTATTTGGCATGCACATAGCGGTTTTCCTGGCCCTCGAAAAACACTTGACCTTAACTTTAAACCAGCTGCAATGCGCCTCACGTTTTATATGCGGGATGCAAATCTCAGTAGCTTCTCTTTTGTCGCATTCATAATCTATGTTATAACATACTAAGGGCGTTCTCTTTTAACGAAAGACCTTTTCAAAGACTTTGCATTTGTCACTGCTCCTTAAAGTGACTCCGTCCTTAAAGGGAACCCGTGGGGATCATTTTACTACTGGAACTAGTGGTACAGCCATATAGGCCACAGCACAACAATACCAATGATGCCAGTCTTGCAGTAATCCCAGCATGTCATTATGGTCCTACATTTTTTTTTTCTATAATTTTCATTTTTTTATAGATAAATTAAATGGTTCCAGAACAAAGACAAATTGCCTTGGAAAAAAAAAAGTTCTTCTAAGGCTAGGTTGATGGTAAAAATAAATGATGGCTCTTGCAAAACAGTAATGAAAGAACAAAAATTTAAAAAAATGGCTGCGGTACCAATGAGTCTCACAGTAATTATAATTTTGATTGGATTTTTGGCCTTTGTTGGTGACTTTAATGGGAATCTGATATTAAATGTATTCTTCCTAATCTGAAAACAGCATAATATAGAGACATAGATCCTGATTCCAGCGATGGGTCACTTATTAGGCTGTGTTTTGCCGTTTTCAATACAACCAGTGTTTTATCAGCGGGAGATTATCACTATAGGACTAAATGTTTTGTGCTTCCCGATCCAGCCATGCTCCCAGAATTGATTAGCAGCTTTCTGGCTCAGCATTTAGAGAACTGCTAGATCTGCGGAAGAGAAAACAGTGATTTTTTTTTTTCAAAACTGCAGCAAGCAGTTTAGTAAGTGACACATCACTGGAATAAGGGTTATAATCGGGTAGCAAGAAATGGTGACAAATTTCCTTTAAAGGGCTTTGATTGGGTAGATCTGGTGAGGTTTGATTATGATGGAGCCTTAGCTTTATCGGGCATGGAGATATTGAACATGTTTTGGCCTAGATCTCTGATGTCTGTGTATGTACGTATCAGGTTGGTGGATGCTTCTCATTAAATCCTCCTAGGTATTAATTAAATCCATTATGGAAATTATGTTGGAGCTTGCGTCCACTCACCAATATATCAAACATTAAACTTGGCTTTTTTTTCTTGGCATCTTTAGTTGGACTGATCCAAAGGTTCCTGATCCTTCAGCTTTACATCCCGCTAGGACAAGATTTCTCTGCTGAACTCCTGTGAGTAAAAGAAACAACTGCATAATTTCTGCACAGGAGACACTTGATCAATTGATTTAGTACTGACGGCCATTAATGGGTTCTGGCATACTTTCATATTGGAAATTGTGACTTATGAAATTAGCGGTAATTAAAGTATAACTGCACTTATCAGAATAAGCTGCCGTGTCCGCGTACACGAGGAACAAGACAATAACTGATCAATATCTGACTTGCATCCTCCATCTTTGTACAGTTTATTTTCCGCTGCAGTAAAAGCCTCATTTTATCATCTCTTTCTTCACTTTTCCCTCCTCAATAGACTTCTGTAGGCAGAAAGTGTTTTGATCCCTCACTAAAGACAGAGCTGTAAACAGATTCGAGCAGTTTTTGAAAATGAATGATCGGTGTAGGAGAAAAGATGAGACTAATTAGTGGGGTAGGAAGCATTTTCCTCTGATAACATATACGGTATTATAAATGTTCTCATCTCTATAGCAGAAGCTGTTTTTAACCCCTCACTGAAGACAGAGCTGTAAACAGATTGGAGCAGTTTTTGAGAGTGGATGATAAATGCAGGAGAGAAAATAATACTAATAAATGGGGAAGGAATCATTTTCTGATGACAATATATACATTATTACAAATATTCTCATGACTATAGCAAATGGTGCTTTCATCCCTCATTGAAGACAGAGGTGTAAACAGATTCAAGCAGTTTTTGAGAGTGAATGATCAGTGCAGGAGAGAAGATGAGACTAATAAGTAGGGAAGGAAGCATTTTCATCTAATGATGTATGCGGTATTGCAAATGTTCTCATCTCAATAGCACAAGGTGGTTTGATCCCTCACTGAAGACAGAGCTGTAGACAGATTCAAGCAGTTTTAAGAGTGAATGATCAGTGCTATAGAGAAAATAATATTAATAGGTGGGGAAGGAAGCATTTTCCACTGATAATATACACAGTGTGCAGAATTATTAGGCAAATTGCTTGAGAGCCAACAACCAATTAAGTAAATCACGTGATGTGCATTAGGTTACATCGGGGCTTATCTACAGTATTACAGAATGCTGTAGATAAGCCCCTGATGCTGGTGGGCTTAGCTTACCATCGATTTTGGGGATGACAGGTTCCCTTTAGAGATCTCTTCCTCTCTGAAGAGGCAATTTACATACTTAATTTCCCAGAGAAGCATTACACGGCCTATATAAGTCTCCTTACACCAACATGTCAGGCATGTCTCTCTCCACAAGTAGAAACGTTACCCCTTAGTATAAGTTGAACAGCACAGCTGAAGCCACTGGAAAGTTTAAAGGACTTGGGTTTTGTGCACACAGAGTTTTTATAACCGTTTTTGGAGCAAAAATTGTGTGGAAACTCTCAAAATCCTCCTCCTCCAAATCTCAAAACTCCTAAAAAGCTTTCGTTCAGCTCAGTTTTGGCTATGGAAACTCTGCAAAAAGTCTCCCTGTGCCCATAGCCTATGTCTCGCCCTTCCTCCTTTTTTATTGGAATTTTTACATCCTCTGCTAAAGTTCTATCTACATAGAGGTAAATAGTCAGAGGATATTGCTACCCTTCAGATGAGACTGGGTCCCCCCTTCCCAGGATGAAAGGGTGTGATCGGGCAACAGGAGGCCTTATTTTCGATTTCTGAAACTGAATATCCCTTGCCCTACGAACCTCAACGTACGTTCCGGCCCCTTCAAGACTTTTAGAAATACCGTAGTTTGTTGTAATTTTACTAGTTCTTGGAAACAAAAAGAGCCTAAAACAATGCATCCTCATCATCAGCTCAAAGCAACTGAGCTAATTGAAAGGTCACGAAAAGAGAAAGAAAATGCTTTTCACGTCTCAGCGTAAATTCCGTGTTTGCATGTTGTGCAGCATGTAACGTAGTCTTTGTACACAGATGAAAATGTCTGCTACAATGTTGATTTGATCCTTTGCATTCTGCATTCTGCTGCATAAACAGGCAAGATTCCGAACAAGGCCGTTCATCATTTAAGGAAAACGGTAAACTAAGACCGTCCTTTGTTTCAGGTCTGCTGTGCGGAAGGGAAAAAAAACGTAATTTAAAGAAAAGAATGAACTTATATTCCTTTTTCCGACTGAGCTCCCTGATAGGAGAAAAGTTTTCTAAGGCGCAGTGACAATGCGATCACTCTTATTATGTATATCATATATATATATGACTAATTACAGCCATCTGCTAGGTATAAGGAGACGTCTACTGATATAGGTCTAATTACTGGCTGTTTACTTCACATTCGTGACTTGTTCCTTACAGAAATTGATTAAAAAAATTTTTACGGCTGCTGAGACAGTAGCAGTGTTTTTAAGGACAAGAAGGACTCGTCTATACATATTGATAAGCTCAACGTGTTCATTATGCTCCCTATTAGTCACTGCCAGAGCCAAAGGCAAAACTAAGGCCAGCATCCGGCAGTGATGCCAAAAACCTTCCCGCTGCTGTGTACGTCCATAGCACACTTTATAATGTTATATATATACTTTCAATATGTTTTATTTTTTAATTTTTATTTTACTAGTACCAAAATAAGACCTGATTACTACTTCTAAGTCTAGGGTCACACCACCGAGAGAATTGGGTCGATTAGAAACGAGTGAATCTGTCGAAATTTGAATTTGTCAGATTCTTTCGAAAATGAGACAAAACATTCGATTCGGATCTAATGCGAATCAAATGTGCCCAAATTTACAAAATAAAAAATATAAAATTCATCTCTCTTGTCCAATGGTTGCAGCTCCCCGCCTGGTCTTCTGCTGGCCCCCTTCCTTCGCGCTCCAGTTTTCTTCTCTTCAAACTCAACTCTTTGGGGCATCCAGTGCCGTGACCTCATGAGTTGGTCCTCCTTGGAGGTGTTGAATAATGAAGAACAGAGCTAGTGGAAAACCCATCAGAGATCGGAGGCGGCAAAAAAGATGAAAAGGTGTTTGGCCTCAATTCTGCCGAATTCAAGCAAATTTGATCACAAAAAAATTGGATCCCGGAGAATGTGAATTTTTGGTGAATTTTATAGCAAATTCGAGTTATAGGAGCTGGGATATTATGAACCAACACTGGTGGGAAATTTAGCATATCATCTCATATATGGAGTTTTCCATTAGGGACTCACACCGGTCAGCAGAACGGGGGTCCTCTGACATCTGCCATGTCAGGTAAAATGGCCATTGTTGGTTGAGGAAGGCAGAAATAGAAAGAAGAAAGCAGTCCATGGATACATGCACCAGAACAGTTTCTATTGAAGTCTATGAGATGTAATGGAAGCGGGGTAGCTCCTAGTGGAAAATCTACTACAGATTTGATGAACCAGCCAGGTACCATTTATAATTCTGGTGTCTTCTTGGGACCGCTCATTTCCATAAATCTCATAATTTACAGTGGAGAGCATGCACTTGGACCTCCCCATCATTGTCTATAGGAGCTAAGTAATCAGTAAAGGGTATTGGGTGCTCTTAAAAGTCCAATAGACTTATAGTAGCAAATAAACTGATAGATTAGTTTTATTTTACATTTTTTGTGCTTTTGGCCATTTTGTTTGAAACCATTTTACACTAACCTTTCTCTCCTAATGCTTGGAGGCATCTTAAATGTCTACTATCGGTTTACTCTTTTAAAGAAGATCTTTCATCAATTTTTTCACGTTGAGCTGGACACACGATGTAATAGATGTTGCTGAGCAGAATAAAACATTTTTTGTTTTTTTTAACTTTGCATTTCATATGGAGAGATATTAGCGGTCAAAGTATTTGGCATCTAAAAAGTTGTTTGTCCAAGTGGGCATAACCAGAGAGATTTCACTAGAGGCGTGTATTTCTTTCTCTTTCTATCGCTGGCCAATCAAGCAGGCAGTAACACACTGGGGAAAGAAGAACATATTCCAACAATAGAGTAGATCAAGCTCAGTGTGGGACGAGTATTGACAAACAGCCTGCTCTCTTCACTGCAAAACAGATCCGAGTGTGACTAACTGGTAGCTTTCAGCTCTGATCTCTGCCAGTCTAATTACAAATGTTTTTAGTAGCTCTCCTCTCAAGTCCAAATGGGCATTACCAGAGATTTCATTGGGGTTTGTTCTTCTTCTTCTTTCTGACCAATCAAAAGTAGGCAGTAACGCACTGGGAAAAGACAATAAAAAAAAATATATATCCTGCTGTACCGAATAAGTGGGCTCAGTTCAACATGAAAACTTTGGTGAATCGTTCTTTATCTTTATCTTAATTTTAACAAATATGTTTTGAGAATGATATAGTAATACATGATATATTGCAGCAGGATTCGTGCAGTGAGATAGATGGGCAGGGACCACGGAAAGTTCGACGTAAACAGTGTCTTTATTTTCAGACTCACATACAGGAGTGAAGTCCTCCAGATTGCAGCCGAGTTTCCACAAATACAGTCCGTGTTCAAAACCCGTTGCCGTGGACAATGGCCCGGCCGTGTCTCTTGGTGTGCGTCAGCCGCCTTGAGTTCCGTGGTTCAGTGTTAGCTCTACACAGACCTGGGTTGCGCAGAGCCTCCTGCTCTGCAGCTTGCAAACTCCAAACTGACACACGCAAGACAAAACTGAGAGAGTTTAAATAGAATCATGGCCATAGAGCCACTTCCAAAACCCAGAGTGGGGAGAGGGATTCGGCCCACTACCAAACCTGCAAATTGCTCTAAAAATAAAAACCGTTGACGAGTTTTCCTAAAAATCTACTTGGACCCAATCAACTCTTTGTTTTATTTTGCCTTTTGATTCACAGGCGTTCTGCTGCGAACACAAGGCACTCCAGCGGGGGACACATATCGAACCTCGCGTATGATCTCTCCTCACTGCCTCACAATTGGTATTACTGGTTTGTCTCCGATTTCCTCCTTCCATTTATAAGTGTACGTTTGCTAAAATCAAGATGAAGTGCACAACCCCTTTAAGATCCAATAGAAAGTCATACAAGGAATGCAGTCAATCAAGAACTGGGACAGTCGTCTACTCCATGTACAATCTTCCCGTGTTGCTAAATAAGCCCTAATTCCGCACACGCTGTCTACATGTTTTGTGTCTAAGAACTGAACTAATTTCAGTGTAGAAAAATACTTTTGTTTCCTCTCCTGAAAAAAAAGAAAACAGACTAAAGAAATAAGCCCGTTCCCATCCGCTCTACAATTGATCTTATCACCCTCTATAGTCTTTGCGCACAATTTCTTGTATACCGGCACTTTACTTGTCTTTTGTATATTAGGCTGACACAAGCATGAAGCACTTTACTCCCCGTAATTACATTGTTTGTCTGCGTGGCGCAGTGCATTCCACAATGCCGAGCAACTCAAAGGAAAGAGAATATTCTGAAAGGAAGTCGGGAGGTGAAAATCAGGAGGGAATCCCCTTGATTCTGACAGTAAAGATGAATATTAGGAGCCGTGCAGTGATATATCTCATTAACCTGTCGAATTAGTAACTCTTACCACTGTGCCGGCTACGACTTGTGCTGCTTTTGCTTTCATATCTGCGATACAGAAATAGATCTTCCTGGCAGTTTTATTTTACTTACAGAGCATAATAATTTAGGATTGAATTCTCAAAGGTGCTGCCTGGCGCATTCCTAGTAATAGCAGAATTGTTCAAAGATTAGGGGGGGGGGCACGAGCTTACATAGAAAGGAAAGGCAAGTCTAGCCGAATCTCTTCAATCGCAAGCTGGAGCTACGGGAGGAGAGAGAAGGGCAGGCATAGAAAATCACAACGTTCCGTAAGGTCCCTATACACATTAGACTAATGCCGGCTGAACACGATGATATCAATGCGTTTAGCCTTCTATCTCATGTGTATGGCGTAGCCGACCATCGGGAGAGATGCCGATCGGACATGTCTGATTTCGGACTGTTGATTGCATTATTCTCCCGGCCAACAGGGTCAGTTTGTGGCGTTTGTATATCGAACACAGTTGCGTCCAGCTGAACGAGCTCTTGTGTATGGGTCATGAGTCAGCTGAGATGGATGTCAGCTGTCGACTAGCCATCTAATGTGCATGGCCATCGTTAGCCCAATTTTAAACCATTTATTTTAGTCCAAGGTCAACGTCAACCCTTCAACGAGTCTCGTTTGCAAGGCTCGTTGAAAGGTTGATATTAACTTGTAGGATCGATGCTTCCAATAGGTGGCACTAGAGTTCTACTCATCATCCTCTCTGAAGAGACAATTTGCACATTTAATTTCCCAGAGGAGCATGCATGGCTTTTAAGTCTCCTCACTCTGACATGCCAAGCTTGTCATGTCACTCTCCATAAAGAGAAACGTTATCCCATTGTCTCCTTCCAGAATCAGCACTACAACTATCCTCATGTTGTGTGTGTGTTAAAACAGCTTAAGTCCATTCACTTAACCCCTTTACCCCCAAGGGTGGTTTGCACGTTATGGACCGGGTCAATTTTTACAATTCTGACCACTGTCCCTTTATGAGGTTATAACTCTGGAACGCTTCAACGGATCCCGGTGATTCTGACATTGTTTTCTCGTGACATATTGTACTTCATGATAGTGGTAAAATTTTTTTGATATTACCTGCGTTTATTTGTGAAAAAAACGGAAATTTGGCGAAAATTTTGAAAATTTCGCAATTTTCCAACTTTGAATTTTTATGCAATTAAATCACAGAGATATGTCACACAAAATACTTAATAAGTAACATTTCCCACATGTCTACTTTACATCAGCACAATTTTGGAACCAAAATTTTTTTTTGTTAGGGAGTTATAAGGGTTAAAAGTTGACCAGCAATTTCTCATTTTTACAACACCATTTTATTTTAGGGACCACATCTCATTTGAAGTCATTTTGAGGGGTCTATATGATAGAAAGTACCCAAGTGTGACACCATTCTAAAAACTGCACCCCTCAAGGTTCTCAAAACCACATTCAAGAAGTTTATTAACCCTTCAGGTGCTTCACAGGAATTTTTGGAATGTTTAAATAAAAATTAACATTTAACTTTTTTTCACAAAAAATTTACTTCAGCTCCAATTTGTTTTATTTTACCAAGGGTAACAGGAGAAAATGGACCCCAAAAGTTGTTGTACAATTTGTCCTGAGTACGCTGATACCCCATATGTGGAGGTTAACCACAGTTTGTGCGCATGGCAGAGCTCGGAAGGGAAGGAGCGCCATTTGACTTTTCAATGCAAAATTGACTGGAATTGAGATGGGACGCCATGTTGCGTTTGGAGAGCCACTGATGTGCCTAAACATTGAAACCCCCCACAAGTGACACCATTTTGGAAAGTAGACCCCCTAAGGAACTTATCTAGAGGTGTGGTGAGCACTTTGACCCACCAAGTGCTTCACAGAAGTTAATAATGCAGAACCGTAAAAATAAAAAATCATTTTTTTTCACAAACATTATCTTTTCGCCCCCAATTTTTTATTTTCCCAATGGTAAGAGAAGAAATTGGACCACAAAAGTTGTGGCACAATTTGTCCTGAGTACTCTGATACCCCATATGTGGGGGTAAACCATTGTTTGAGCGCATGGGAGAGCTCGGAAGGGAAGGAGCGCCGTTTGACCTTTCAATGCAAAATTGACAGGAATTGAGATGAGACGCCATGTTGCGTTTGGAGAGCCACTGATGTGCCTAAACATTGAAACCCCCCACAAGTGACACCATTTTGAAAAGTAGACCCCCTAAGGAACTTATCTAGATGTGTGGTGAGCACTTTGACCCAATAAGAGCTTCACAGAAGTTTATAATGCAGAGCCGTAAAAATAAAACAAAATTTTTTTCCCACAAAAATAATTTTTTAGCCCCCAGTTTTGTATTTTCTCGAGGGTAAAAGGAGAAATTGGACCCCAAAAGTTGTTGTCCAATTTGTCCTGAGTGCGTTGATACCCCATATGTGGGGTGAACCAGCGTTTGGGCGCATGGGAGGGCTCGGAAGGGAAGGAGCGCCATTTGGAATGCAGACTTAAATGGAATGGTCTGCAGGCGTCACATTGCGTTTGCAGAGCCCCTAATATACCTAAACAGTAGAAACCCCCACAAGTGACCCCATGTTGGAAACTAGACCCCCCCCACGAACTTATCTAGATGTGTTGTGAGAACATTGAGCCCCAAAGTATTTCACTACAGTTTATAACGCAGAGCCGTGAAAATAAAATAAAAAATTTCCCCTCAAAATTATTTTTTAGCCCCCAGTTTTGTATTTTCTCGAGGGTAAAAGGAGAAATTGGACCCCAAAAGTTGTTGTCCAATTTGTCCTGAGTGCGTTGATACCCCATATGTGGGGTGAACCAGCGTTTGGGCGCATGGGAGGGCTCGGAAGGGAAGGAGCGCCATTTGGAATGCAGACTTAAATGGAATGGTCTGCAGGCGTCACATTGCGTTTGCAGAGCCCCTAATATACCTAAACAGTAGAAACCCCCACAAGTGACCCCATGTTGGAAACTAGACCCCCCCACGAACTTATCTAGATGTGTTGTGAGAACTTTGAGCCCCCAAGTGTTTCACTACAGTTTATGACGCAGAGCCGTGAAAATAAAAAATCTCTTTTTTTCCCACAAAAATTATTTTTTAGCCCCCAGTTTTGTATTTTCCCAAGGGTAACAGGAGAAATTGGACCCCAAAAGTTGTTGTCCAATTTGTCCTGAGTACGCTGATACCCCATATGTTGGGGTAAACTCCTGTTTGGGCACACGGGAGAGCTCGGAAGGGAAGGAGCACTGTTTTACTTTTTCAATGCAGAATTGGATGGAATTGAGATCGGTCGCCATGTCGCGTTTGGAGATCCCCCTGATGTGCCTAAACAGTGGAAACCCCCCAATTATAACTGAAACCCTAATCCAAACACACCCCTAACCCTAATCCCAACGGTAACCCTAACCACACCTCTAACCCAGACACACCCCTAATCCTAATCCCAATCGCAAATGTAATCCAAACCCTAACCCTAACTTTAGCCCCAACCCTAACTGTAGCCTTAACCCTAACCCTAGCCCTTACCCTAGCCCTAACCCTAGCCAAAACCCTAACCCTAACCCTAGCCCTAGCCCTAACCCTAACCCTAGTCCCAACCCTAGCCCTAGCCCTAACCCTAGCCCTAACCCTAGCCCTAACCCTAGCCCTAACCCTAGCCCTAACCCTAGCCCTAGCCCTAACCCTAACCCTAGCCCTAACCCTAGCCCTAACCCTAGCCCTAATCCTAGCCCTAACCCTAGCCCTAGCCCTAACCCTAGCCCTAGCCCTAGCCCTAATCCTAACCCTAGCCCTAACCCTAACCCTAGCCCTAACCCTAGCCCTAGCCCTAACCCTAAACCTAACCCTAGCCCTAGCCCTAACCCTAATGGGAAAATGGAAATAAATACATTTTTTTCATTTACTTTTATAGCGGGTTTTTTAGCGGATTTTTATGATTGGCAGCCGTCACACACTGAAAGACGCTTTTTATTGCAAAAAATATTTTTTGCGTTACCACATAATTTTTCCATATTTGAGTCCACAGAGTCATGTGAGGTCTTGTTTTTTGCGGGACGAGTTGACGTTTTTATTGGTAACATTTTCGGGCACGTGACATTTTTTGATCGCTTTTTATTCCGATTTTTGTGAGGCAGAATGACCAAAAACCAGCTATTCATGAATTTCTTTTGGGGGAGGCGTTTATACCGTTCCGCGTTTGGTAAAATTGATAAAGCAGTTTTAATCTTCGGTTCAGTACGATTACAGCGACACCTCATTTATATCATTTTTTTATGTTTTGGCGCTTTTATACGATAAAAACTATTTTATAGAAAAAAATAATTATTTTTGCATCGCTTTATTCTGAGGACTATAACTTTTTTATTTTTTTGCTGTTGTCGCTGTATGGTGGCTCGTTTTTTGCAGGACAAGATGACGCTTTCAGCGGTACCATGGTTATTTATATCCGTCTTTTTGATCGCGTGTTATTCCACTTTTTGTTTGGCGGTATGATAATAAAGCGTTGTTTTTTGCCTCGTTTTTTTTTTTTTCTTACGGTGTTTACTGAAGGGGTTAACTAGTGGGCCAGTTTTATAGGTCGGGTCGTTATGGACGCGGCGATACTAAATATGTGTACTTTTATTGTTTTGTTTTTTTTTATTTAGATAAAGAAATGTATTTATGGGAATAATATTTTTTTTTTTTTTTCATTATTTAGGATTTTTTTTTTTTTTTTTTTACACACTTGGAAATTTTTTTTTTTACTTTTTTACTTTGCCCCAGGGGGGGACAATACAGATCGGTGATCTGCCAGTTTGCACAGCACTCTGACAGATCACCGATCTGTCTGAGAGCAGTGCAGCGTTACCAAGTGCCTGCTCTGAGCAGGCACTTGGTAAGCCACCTCCCTCCCTGCAGTAAGTCCCGGATCCAAAATGGCCGCGGATCCGGGTCCTGCAGGAAGGGAGGTGGCTTACCAAGTGCCTGCTCAGAGGGAGGTAGGAGACCCCCGGAGCAACGCAATCACATCGCGTTGCTGCGGGGGTCTCAGGGAAGCACGCAGGGAGCCCCCTCCCTGCGCGATGCTTCCCTGCACCGCCGGCACATCGCGATCATCTTTGATCGCGGTGTGCCGGGGGTTAATGTGCCGGGGGCGGTCCGTGACCGGTCCTGGCACATAGTGCCGGATGTCAGCTGCGATAAGCAGCTGACACCCGGCCGCGATCGGCGGCGCTCCCCCCGTGAGCGCGGCCGATCGCGCTGGACGTAATATTCCGTCCTTGGGAATTAAGGCCCACCCCACATGGACGGAATATTACGTCCAATGGCAGAAAGGGGTTAAAGATGGCCTGTCACCAGATCAAAAGTGTCCAGTTTTGTTCTTATTTTATTCCCTCTCCCCTTCCAAGTATTCCTTTTTTTTTTGTTTGTTTGTTTTTTGCAATCCGCCGTACGGTTTCTGAGATATGGAGCTTTTTATGTAGTGACATTTTTTTTATGGTTTTTACCATTACCTTTACTTTTACCATTTTAGGATAATAATGCTGAGCAGCCTAAAGTCACGCCCCAGAGGATCCTGTGAGTACCGCCCCCTTGAAAGCCCATTAAAATTAGCACCAAATTAAAAGGTCCATGTTTCTGGAACTGTACGGCAGATTAAAAAAATAAACTGAATAGGAGCATAAAAATGGCTGCATATGACCTGGAGTGGGGTCCTCTTTAAATGGATCTGGACCATTATCCCAGGCTCGACTAGTAGACAGGTCCAGTGATGGTTCTGGAAAAAAGCATCAATATTTTTTTAAGTGTTGACAACCTCATAAAAAATGTCACAAGCACTTAGTAATTTATTTATATGGTGAAAATATTCACATTTTATTGTTTCATAGCTCAGGCATCACATTGAAAACAGACACTTTCTCCCCCAAAGGAAATGTATAAACGAGTAATTACAAATGTACACACTCGCCACACATATGCCATACACAGAGGACATAGCGCAGTACTTCTTGAATCTTGGTCATGAGGTTCAGCCCACACACCGGCTGCTTTCCCTGTGCGGACTGAATGCAGGCGGCCATCTGTTAGCAGCGAGGAGCTGTCCAGGTGCTGAATTGCCTCACTATATTGTTAAACCGCCAAGTTTTGTAACACTGTAGAAAGAACTATAATTTAATATCTAGAACCCAGCATTACATGACATGAATTTTTGTAAATGGGAGTGGACGATTGACATCTTCTAACTCTGTTACATGTGTTTGTAAATTAATATGTCCAAAGAGAAATCTAAAATATAACTTTCACCATAATAAATCCAAAAAGCAGTAGAGCATTAATGTAAAGTTTTATTCATAAATACAGAGATATTAAAGGGGTTCTGTGGTATAAATAACCAATGTTTTAATATTCCGAATGATGGAAAACCCTCTATATGGACCCTCTATCAATTAGAGTTCGTAAAGGGGTTGGCCAAACCCCTTCTTGAACTAAATGTCTGGAGATAAAAATAAAAAAGCTTATACTCAAGGGGCCAAGGGTTGGGTTGTCCTAGTGGTGGACATCTTGCTTAACTCTGGAGTGTTGCAGATTTCAGCTTCCAGCAGAATCATTCAGACATTGTGGAAGAATTAAATGTTATACTTGGGACACAAATCAACCATTATCTACTTTATTGACATCATCACAACGTGGAGGATAAAAAAAAAAAAAAGACCTGACACAAACAAAACAAAGTAGTCATACAGTACCGTTTTAACGAACACACCAACATATTCTGTATGCTCAAGACAGTTTGTCAAACATAAGCCTGCAGCTGTTGTTTACTCCTATATGGAGAACTTGACGTATCCTTGCATTATGGAGGTCTTACAGATCACACTTACTATTTTTGGGATATTCCAAAGTAGACAAACTCTTTAATAATGATTGTATCCACATTGTAAAAAACATACTACAATAAATAAGGTTATGGTAAAATAACCAAAATTGCCATTTCATCTGGCAATCTTTACAAAAAGACAGCTTATCATGAGGCACATGCCTCTTAAAAGTTTGGATGATGTTAGGCTTTCCTTGTTTCTGGCCACAGCCACTATACGGTCGATGGAGCTGTGCGGTGCAGCTCAGTAACTGAGTAGTTCTGGCTGATTGACAGGGGTGCCAGGTGTCACACCCCCGTTAATCATAAATTGATTACCTTTCCTAATGATAAATAAATAAAATAATAAATCTTTATTTTTATATAGCACTAACATATTCCGCAGCACTTTACATTTTGCACACATTATCATCACTGTCCCCGATGGGGCTCACAATCTAAATTCCCTATCAGTATGTCTTTGGAATGTGGGAGGAAACCAGAGAACCCGGAGGAAACCCACGCAAACACAGAGAGAACATACAAACTCTTTGCAGATGTTGTCCTTGGTGGGGTTTGAACCCAGGACCCCAGAGCTGCAAGGCTGCTGTGCTAACCACTGCGCCACCGTGATAGCCCATCAATGTTAAAGTCCCAGACAACCCCTTTAAATCACTCACTAACTACAGCACCATCTGCCAGTCTCTGCCTCTGCTTGTTTTCTGAAGCTCACTTCTCCTCCGTCTTTCCCTCTCCATAGACTTTAATAGTTGATGTAACCTGGCACCTCACTGCGCTCTCAGTCCGTCTTTCATTAACCATGATTAATTTGCGTGTTTTTTTTTATAGTGGACACATGGGGAGAGGAAAAAGTTCCCCAAAAAGTGGGAAAAAAATATCATACTTCTCCAATATATAGCAAAGTTTTTTTTATATTTGTTCGCATTATTGATCTATGCAACGTTTGTTGACCATTTGAGAGTACAGTCAAGCATTTTCATTTTTTTTTTCTCGGATTTTTTTTCCAGCACGTATGTAGTGTTATTATCACTGTCAATAATTCCAGAACCCCAAAAGACCCTATTAAAACCGCTGTCATCTAAACGATCACAGATCTGGCAAACAGTAGCTGTCATGGCTTATATGTACGCCGTATCGAACGGACCCGTTCTCATCCTGATAAACGTCCCCGTGGGCATATTCTGTACCGCTCCATTGTGTTACGTGATCAGATACATTGTTTAAAAAGTAAACAAAGCTAAATGTATCTCTTCATATTGTATCACTATGTGCTTTATTCCGCAGTCTTACATGACGACCCATACAGTGAGATCACTGTGTTTGCTGATTAGGATTCACCTCCGAGAGGCAGGAATACGTCTGGATGTGTTTGTCTTTGACAGTGTATGAGGCATCTTGGAATTGTGTGTTTTTAGTGCTAATGTGAGAATGACTCGTGTGTTCACCGCCATCTGGATTGCTGCACTCATTATTATCAGACGTGCATATTGTCTGTATCCTCTCCTGAATAATTAACAAAAACGAGACAAGATGGGCTTGCAAACGAGGCCTTTTAATCTGACTTCATCCTAATTAGAACGGGAGGGAATGTGCCGACACGCCTTTGTGTTTCCGAGCACATTTTCATCTTTGGCTCCCATGTCTAAATATGCAGGGAATAGGCTAGCTGCTATAAACACGAGCATGTATTTGCAAACAGTTTTGTTCTTCTTACAGTCATGTCTATATCTGTGTCTTTGGTGGTTCGTCACATCTAAAAACATGTAGCAAAGCGTGAAGTGGAAAAACAACACGTATAAAGCTGATCTACGCATGCATGTTGCAGCATAGGAGGCTGCCATTCTTTGCTAAATATAACGATCTGAAATTTGTGAATCAATTCGATGCAAGTAGAATTTGTGTAAAATTTGCAATTCGCTTCATATGAATTTACACACTGCAGAAAATTGTATCAGCCTGAGAAGTATCACATAACTTTGGGTGCAGTCCGATAGGCGTCCCCATAATGCCTAAGGGTACGTTTATGATTTGCTGCGGTTTTGATAGTGCGTATTTATGCAGCGTAAAAAATGCAATGGCCAGATCTTACAACATAGTGGATAGGATTTCTAGAAATTATCACATGCCCACTGTGATGTGGATTTAACTGCGCGAATAGAACTCCGCGAAAATACGCTGCATCCAAAACGCTGCTATTCCCTGATCTTTGGCACATAACCTTACAGCTATCACATAGTATACACTCCCTGACAGAAGTTATGTCGCTTATCCATGTTATGTAAATAAAAGCTTATAACCTGACGTTAAATTCATCCATTCGTTGTAGAAATTATTCTTTTGAAAGCTGAAACCCTCCGAAATGTGGTTTAGCTTAAGAAAATAAATTGCCATCAATGCAGAAATATTGATGAGTTAATGGACACAGAATGGTCAGATTTTGGCAAGACAAAGGTTTTGTCGCTTGGTCATATAATGCACCCAATCCTAGTTTACATCCTCACCTGTGCTCAGTAAATGATCGGCTAATTTGTGTGTGTGTATGAAAAGAAACCCAGCACTCCAGACCTTCACTTGAACTGCAACTTTAGCTCTGACAACATGCCAAAAATCCACCCTGCTACCAAAGCCTGAATTATCAAGATGCTGAAGACCAGATCCACTGCAGAGGTGGCTGGCACCTTTAATGTGTCTCAGCGTCAAGTACAAAGAATTAAAAAAAGATTTGAAGACACTGGAAATGTGTTTGACAAGCCCAGGTCCGGCAAACCCCGCAAGACAACTGCTCAGGATGAACGTTTGTTGGTCGAATCAGTGCCCACAAGCTAGCACTAAACAAAAGGCAAACAAAAAACTGTGTGGCATTTGCAAAGTCCCACAGCCTGCTAAACAGATGGACGCTGGAAAAGTGGCAGAAGGTGGATTTCTCTGATGAATCTTCAGTAGCATTACACCACAGCCGCCGCAAATACTGCAGAAAACCTGCTGGAGCTCGTATGGATCCAAAATACACCCAGAAAACAGTTAAATTTGGTGGTGAAAAGATCATGGTCTGGGGTTACATTCAGTATGGGGGTGTGCAAAACATTTGCAAGGTGGAAGGCAATATCAATAGCCTAAAATATCAAGAAGTATTAGCTACCTCTTATATTCCAAATCATAAAAGGGGTCAAATTCTGCAGCAGGATGGTGCTCCATCTCATAAATCCATCTCTACAACAGAGTTCCTCCAGGCAAAAAAGATCAAGGTGCTCAATGACTGGCCAGACCAGTCACCAGACATGAACATCATTGAGCATGTTTGGGGTAGGATGAAAGAGGAAGCTTGGAAGACAAAACCAAAGAATCTAGATGAACTCTGGGAGGCATGTAACACTGTATTCTTTGCTATTCCTGATGACTTCATTAATAAATTGTATGAATCATTGTTGAACTGCATGGATGCAGTCCTTCAAGCTCATGGAAGTCCCACAAAATATTAAATATGACTCTAATAGCACCACAACTGCATTCACCAATGTTATGCAACATATATTTGTATTTTAAGTTAATTATTTGTTTGAATATCACATTACTTTCTGTGGGCGACAAAACTTTTGTCTTGCCAAAATCTGACCATTCTGTGTCCATTAACTGATCAATATTTCTGCATTGATGCCAATTTATTTTCTTAACCTAAAACACATTTCAGAGGGTTTCAGCTTTCAAAAGCATAATTTATACAACCAATGGATGAATGTAGAACGGCCAATCAAAAATAACTATCATAGCCAGCATAAAAGCTGAAGCAGGAAATGCAGCAGTTATTTTGTGTCAAATCTGGATTGTGAATTGACATCACAGCTTAGCTTTGCCAGAGATAAGGAGAGAAAGCCATTAAACACTGAATAAACTGTACAGATAGTGTATGAAAAAAGAACAATGAAGAAAATTGGTGTGTAAGCATAAGAGAATAACGTCTTTTTAGTTTTCAAACCAATCGTTGACTTTGCTGTTCAGTCAAATAGCGGTAAATCAATTCGCCATGAATCGAATCTGCTGTGAAAATTCAACAAAACTGGTGAATTTTAATTTAAAATTATTTCAATATCTCTAATGATTGCCAGTGATCATTGCTAATAAACAGTTTCATCCAAGAAGTATAGTATAAAAATTAATAGCAGAAGCCTCTGTGCATTTGATTTTCGACTAGTGTCTCTCTCAGCATTACAGCATTACCACTCACATCATACCGGAACAGTCTGTGGCAGTAAGGGTACGATGGGGATGGTGATTTTGTCATGGCTGAAGAGTAACAGATTGAAGATCACTGCTCTTGGGTAACTAGGACAGGAATTTCACTCTCTTAATACTCATAGGTCATTTTTATAAACTACTAAACATTTAACAATCCAGACTCATATTCTTATTTCCCATGTATCAGTCCTATTTGTCATACTCTTATTGTTTGATCGATACTTAAGTTAACAAAGGAGTTATAATTCTTTTGGACTATTTCCTCTCTCTTTTTTTCATCACCTTCCATGTTCACTAGCTTTACCACTCTTGGGCATGGAGGTAAACTCTTTCAGCACTGATGCATGTAGAAAAGCCGCGGAGACACCATCACGTGTTTCTCAACGCAAGCAATAAATAGCCAGGTCTTTCACCGGGAAGGAACAACCACGGGAAGGGAAGCATCCAAAAGGAAAACCACCTATGCCAAAACATGGTATCCATCCACAGACAGCTGTTTCGGGGTATTTGCCCCTCATCAGTGTGGAGTAGGAAATTGGCTATTATGTTTTGGCATAGGTGGTTTTCCTTTTTGGATGCTGCCCTTTCCGTGGTTGAGAAACACGTGATGGTGTCTCCGCGGCTTTTCTACATGCATTTGCATATTTCCCATAAGGGATAGGAGCAGTGTTCTGGATCACTGCGTTCAGAAACACGTGATGGTGTCTCCGCGGTGTTGGATGTTTTGATCTCCCCGAGGTCATTCATCCTTATATTTATAGTCTTTCAGCACTGAAGCAGCTCAGCTGCCTTAAATAGTCCTCTCAAAACCTGGAATGGAGGTATAGGAACAGCCAGTCCCACTCTGCTCTTCTGCCCACTCCTAAAACCCAGATCCAAAATCTGGGCCCAGACAAAAAAAACTCTTAATAACTTACCACTGCTGTAGCCTTCGTCTCTGGGTCCTACGTCACCAAGTCAAAACCTCCTTTTAACATGAACCCAAAAACTGTGCTCTAGGAGTTTCATAGCATGGATTTCTCAGCAGCCTTACAATGTCAAGCGCCGGAAGGCGTAATGTAAAGCATGCCGACCCCAGACTCTGAAGCAGTGAAAATCTGTTCTTTTCAATCATAAAATCAAGGTGGTGTCCACAACTCAGCCAATCCTTACCAATTAAAATACTCCAGAAACTCAGATTTAGAAGATGTGAGATCTGCTGCTGCTCTCTGACTTCTTCCAGATGTCATTGACATCCAATGGAAGTGAGAGTGAAGCAGACTATTAGTGGCCGCTGATTGCAGATTTCATGTGGCATAGGAACAACACGCAAGCCCTGGTAGACCTTGTGGCAACTGCATCAGCACTGGAGGTGAGTATAAGGTGTTCTTCTATAATTGAGAAAGGGTGGTCCGAGTATTGGACAACCCCTTTAAGCGTCTCTATCTGGCATCTGATGGACGAGTCTAGGTTTGGCAGATGCCAGGAGAACATTACCTGCCTGACTGCATCGTGCCAGCTTGGTAGAGGTGGAATAATGCTATGGGGATATTTTTCCGGGGTTCACCTACGCCACGTAGTTCTAGTCAAGGAAAATCCGATTGCTTCAAAATACTAGATTTTGGACAATCGTAAGCTTTCAACTTTGTAAGAACAGTTTGTGGAAGGTCCTTTTCTGTTCCCCATGACTGTGCCCAGTTGACAAGATCCATACAGACATGGTTTGGGGGAGTTTGTGGCGAAAGAACATGACCGGCAGCACTGAGCCCGGACTTCAGCCCCATCCAACAACTTTATGATGAACTAGACCGGAGATTGTGAGCCCGGTCTTTCCCCAACATCAGGGTCTGACCTCACACATTCTGGGGCAATAGTTCTCACAGACATCTCCAGAATCTTGTAAAAAAAATCTCAGAAAAGTGGAAGCTGTTTTAGATACAAATGATGGCCTACTCCATATTATTGTCTTTGGATTTAGAATTGGATGCCATAAAAGCTCTCGTAGAAGTAATGTGCGGGTGATGAGCTACGGACTTTATTAGCTATACTCTATGATGGCTGATATCAATAGGTAAAAGGTGTATATCAGACAATTACTGTGAATACAACCCATCAGAAAGTGAAGATTTTTTTTAAAGCTTTTTTTAAAAAAGCTCTACAAAATATGGTGCAATGATTTCAAAATACAATTTTTACTATTTTTTTCATTTGATTCTTTGATTACCAGCTCACATGCATAGTAAACAAGTAGATCATCCTCGATAGCTAGCATAGTAGAAACATAGAAAAATTGGTAATAATTCTAAGATGTAAAAGTAATTGTATAGCATTCTTCTAAGTCTCGTAGCCATCCAGTGTTCTTGGGGGTGCAGGCTCAAAGGTTTTATGGTGTCGGCACAACAAAGTATGTCATCTTCTATTATTGCTTGCCTGGAATGAAGAAAGAAAATGCCGTTTGTGTACACCACCTGTGGATCAGGCAGCAATGTGAATTCAATGCACTTCAATGTGTTCAGTGTTCCCCTTGCAACAGATCCACAGGAGTCAGAAGTCTCTGATAAATGGGACTGATTAGTTATTCTCTATGATCATACATACATCAAATACTGCAGAGAATTCAATACCTTAGAAAATAAAAATAAAGCTAAAAAAGCGTAAGAGAAGATAGAACTAAAAGTAAGGAAGGAAAAAGAGAACGTGAAGTACGACACGTTGCTTATGTGATTGGGGATCATAGGTAATGAGCTGCACAAGAATGAAAATGGGATCAAAGGGGTTTCTGGAAAGGATCCACCATTTAGGACTCTCATCTATTAGCCACAGTCGGTAATGGCTACAAAGAGAATGTGTCATGCTGAAACTGTGCATTAATTGTGTACCTGTCGTTTTTGGTGACTTTTCCTAATAGGCTGTCGTGTCTGTGACTATGAGCAATAACACCGTTCCTGGTAATTACTGTATTATTATTACCGGTATTATTTATTGTTATAGCGCCATTTATTCCATGGCGCTTTACATGTACGGAGGGGTATACATAATAAAAACAAGTACAATAATCTTAAACAATACAAGTCATAACTGGTACAGGAGGAGAGAGGACCCTGCCCGCGAGGGCTCATAATCTACAAGGGATGGGTGAGGATACAGTAGGTGAGGGTAGAGCTGGTCGTGCAGCGGTTTGGTCAATCGGTGGTTACTGCAGGTTGTAGGCTTGTCGGAAGAGGTAGGTCTTCAGGGTCTTTTTGAAGGTTTTGATGGTAGGCGAGAGTCTGATGTGTTGTGGTAGAGGGTTCCAGAGTAGGGGTGATATGCGAGAGAAATCTTGTATGCAATTGTGGGAAGAGGAGATAAGAGGGGAATAGAGAAGGAGATCTTGTGAGGATCGGAGGTTGCGTGTAGGTAAGTACCGGGAGACGAGGTCACAGATGTATGGAGGAGACAGGTTGTGGATGGCTTTGTACGTCATGGTTAGGGTTTTGTACTGGAGTCTCTGGGCAATGGGGAGCCAGTGAAGGGATTGACAGAGGGGAGAGGCCGGGAAATAGCGGGGACTGGTGGATTAGTCGGGCAGTAGAGTTTAGAATTGATTGGAGGGGTGCGAGGGTGTTCGAGGGGAGGCCACAGAGCAGGAGGTTGCAGCAGTCAAGGCGAGAGATGATGAGGGCATGCACTAGGGTTTTTGCAGATTCTTTGTTTAGGAATGAACGGATTCGTGAAACATTTTTGAGTTGAAGTTGGCAGGAAGTGGAAAGGGCTTGGATATGTGGTTTGAAGGAGAGATCAGCGTCAAGGATTACGCCGAGGCAGCGAGCTTGTGGGACTGGGGAGAGTGGGCAGCCATTTACTGTAATGGTTAGGTTCGTTGAGGGGGGTCGCGTGAGATGGGGGAAAGATGATGAATTCTGTTTTGTCCATGTTAAGTTTCAGAAATCTAGCGGAGAAGAAGGATGAAATAGTGGACAGACATTGAGGGATTCTGGTTAGTAGGTAGGTGATATCTGGTCCAAAGCCGTGAGATTCTATGAGCTGTCCCAGGCCTTATGTACATGACTTGTATACTGCATTTTCACCAGTTTTCTCCTTGGGGTGTTCCATCAGTAATTTCCATTTGTCTCTGAGCTAGAGGGTGGAGATTAGCTGCTATGATGTCTCCCATAAACAGCAGACACAGACATGAGGGATTCCAGCTCTCCTGTCTTTATGTAGTACAACCTAAGAAGCACCAGCATGGAAGATATTATACAACGATACTAAGTAGATCACTTTGTGCAAACCTGGTCAATCATCCAGGTCAAGTGTCCTCTTACTGTGGACAGAAGCTGCGCAAATTCCCTTACCTTCCAGATTTCCAGGCTCGGCTTATGATTAGCCAGCCTGGCAAAACGTCACCGGTGTGTCACGCGCCACATAAATGATATCACAGGAGTCAAATGTCACGCTGGAAGATCAGGAAAAGTGATCAGCCCCTGTCCATAGCCAGAGAGCACTAACTTTGTCCATGGACAGAGGTTGAGTGAAACGATCCGCTCATCTCTACTGAGCATTGTAGCTCCGAATCCAACTTTGGGATGAGATAAAACCCTTATTAGAAAGCAGATATACTTTTTCTATGTTTGTCTACGTTTGTCTGTTCCTCTCTTTCTTACTCCGTTCCTACCTCCTCTACTCATTGCCCTCTCCATAGACTTCAATAAGCAGTAATAATCTGATCTCTCTTGTGAGGGATCAGGTTACAGGCAGCTGCTGATGAGTTGAGCAAGTGGAAGGAGAAGAGGAAGTGGCAAAGTCTTATCATTGCTTATACTTTTGTTTTATACAAAAGATGGTAACTTGACAGACTCTATCTAAAGGGAATCTGTCAACAGGTTTTTGCTACCTCATCTGAGAGCAGCATAGCGTAGGGAAAGAGACCCTGATCCCAGCGATGTGTCACTTTAGTGCACCAGTTGTGAGAAAATGAGTTTTCTCTCCTGTAGATGTAGCGGAACTCAGAAAGCTGACCACACACACACACCACTGATTAGCAGCTTTGTATATTGACAGAAATCTGCTAATAAGTGTTGGGGCCGTGGCTGGACTAGGAAGCACAGGAGCCGCTAGTCCAGCAGTGATAATCTCCTGCTGATAAAGCACTGATTGTATTGAAACAACAGCACACAACCTAATAAGTGACACATCACTGGAATCAGGGTCTCTGCCCCTACATCATGCTGCCCTCAGCAAAAACCTGCGGACAGGATCCTTATAATTTTCTCTACATTGATACCGTATCTGTATCTATATCCATTAACTAGTGATGTAACCACTGTCCATCCTATCAATGCCATCATTCTTATATGTTTTTAATCTTTGTATCTGAATTAAATATTATTGTCCACAACCGAAAAACGTATGCCACTTTTATAGAATTGGAATCTATTCGCGAAGGTCACTTGATTTATTACAAGGAATGTATTGTAAATGGGATATATAACGCAGGTTAGAAGGATTTTTACAGTGAACATCTTTGAAGTTAAATTAAAAAAAGAGGTCCATATGTTTCCGAGCTCTGCGTCTCCTCCATCGCGGCTTCAGTGACCCAGAGTTGGGCTTTATACGCAGTTTGAATTCCATTTTGATTAATTGCATCTGTGAGATCATTGTAGCGTCTTCAACTAGGCTGAAAATAGTGTTGTGCTTGAGTTGCTCTTTCAATCTAGCAAGACTAATAGAAAAATAAATATGTTTAGGAGAATGGTTTAAAGGTTGCTGTGTGTGCAGGGAGGTGCGGAAAAGCTACAAACTTGTGCATAGGAAAATGCCGGCACTGTGCTTGCTTCTGCGCTGTAATACAAACTTATCCATAACACAATGCAATACTTAAACGGGTTTGATATTGTTTTGTTCAAACAATTCCCTATATACTAAGGCTTGGGAAAGTATTCACCCCCTTGGATCTTTTCCTATTTTGTTACATTACAACCTGTGTAAATATGTTTGTAATCCGATTTGTATGAGACTCATCAGCACTAAATAGTCTAAGCTGGTAAAGTGAAGTGAGAAAAAATATAGGCAGAAATTAAATTTCTGGGATCAAACAACTAAAAATTGGCAAGTGCATTTGTATTCACCCCTTTTGCTATGAAGCCTCTAAAAAATTGTGGTGCAAGCAGTTGCCTTCATAAGTCACATACTTAGTGCCAGGACGTCCACCTGTGTGCAATCCAAGTGTCACATGTGTGTCAGTATATACACTTTACCTTCTCTGAAAGGCCAGAGAGGCTGCAGCACCATTAACAAGAGGCACCACTAACCAAACACCATGAAGACCAAGGAGATCTCCAAACACCACCATGAAGACCAAGGAGATCTCCAAACACCACTATGAAGACTAAGGAGATCTCCGAACAAAACAATGAAGACCAAATAGATCTCCAAACAACACCATGAAGACCAAGGAGATCTCAAAACACCACCATGAAGACCAAGGAGATCTGAAAACACCACCATGAAGACCAAAGAGATTTCCAAACAACCCCATGAAGATAAAGGGGATCTCCAAACAAGTCAAGGACAAAGTTGTTGAGAAGTTCAAGTCAGGGTTGGGTTATAAAAAATATCCAAAGCTCTGATGTTCCCCCAAAGCACCATCAAATCCATTATTATCAAATGAAAAGAATATGGTACCACAACAAACCTGTCAAGAGAGGGCCGCCCACCAAAACTTTCAGTTCGTGCAAGGAGAGCATTAATCAGAGAGACAGTGTAAGGAGGAAGACCGGGCTTCGGGTACCTGTATTGAGACGGGTCCAGAACTGTCAAGGCTGCGTCCCATGTTGCCCCGGGTGTTGTGAATTCTGTGGCAGAGCTCCCTCCTGTGGTCACAAGTGGTACTTCGGCTGATTCTCTCTGTGAGCTTCCGTTGGTGGAGGAAAGTGGTACTGCGGCTTCTGAGTTTTCTTCCTCAGGTGATGTGGTGAAGTCGTTAGGTACTGCTCTACTTAACTCCACCTAGTGCTTTGATCCTGGCTTCCAGTCAATGTTCCAGTATTGGACTTGTTTTCCTCCTGGTTCGTTCCTGTGGCCTGCTGCTCTGCATAGCTAAGTTTTCCTTTTCTATTTTGTTTGCTTTTCTTCTGTCCAGCTTATCTATTCGTTTTGCTGGAAGCTCTGGGACGCAGAGGGTGTACCTCCGTGCCGTTAGTTCGGTACGGAGGGTCTTTTTGCCCCCTTTGCGTGGTTTTTAGGGTTTTGTGTTGACCGCAAAGTTACCTTTCCTATCCTCGCTCTGTTCAGAAAGTCGGGCCTCACTTTGCTAAATCTAGTTCATCTCTACGTTTGTCTTTTCATCTTAACTCACAGTCATTATATGTGGGGGGCTGCCTTTTCCTTTGGGGTATTTCTCTGAGGCAAGGTAGGCTTATTTTCTATCTTCAGGCTAGCTAGTTTCTCAGGCTGTGCCGAGTTGCATAGGGAGCGTTAGGCGCAATCCACGGCTGCCTCTAGTGTTGTTGGAGAGGATCAGGGATTGCGGTCAACAGAGTTCCCACGTCTCAGAGCTCGTTCTATGTTTTTGGGTAATTGTCAGATCACTGTATGTGCTCTGACCTCTATGTCCACTGTGGTACTGAATTGCCTAAACACAACAGTACTGGAAGCCACAAGTACTAATGATTCTCAATAGAGGGAAAAAAGAAGTTCTGAGACCATTTTTTTTTCTCTGCACTTTGTTTTGCCTTTTTTTTCCCCTAGACATTTGGGTGGTTCAGGACACAGGTGTGGACATGGACATTCAGGGTCTGTGCTCTTCAATGGATAATCTCGTTATAAATGTACAAAAGATTCAAGATTTGGTGGTTCAGAAGCCTATGTTAGAACCAAGAATTCCTATTCCTGATTTGTTTTATGGTGATAGAGCCAAGTTTGTGAATTTCAAAAATAATTGCAAACTGTTTCTGGCCTTGAAACCTCGCTCCTCTGGTGACCCAGTTCAACAAGTGAGAATTATTATTTCTTTTTTGCGTGACGACCCTCAAGACTGGGCATTTTCCCTTGCGCCAGGAGATCCTGCATTAAGTAATATTGATGCGTTTTTCCTGGCGCTCGGATTGCTGTACGATGAGCCTAATTCAGTGGATCAGGCAGAGAAAAATTTGCTGGCTTTGTGTCAGGGTCAGTGTTGTGAATTCTGTGGCTGAATTCACTCCTGTGGTCACAAGTGGTACTGCAGCTTCTGAGCTTCCTTCCTCAGGTGTTCTGGTGAGCTCATTAGCTGCTTCGTTACTTAACTCCACCTGATGCTGCTATCCTTGCTCCTAGTCAATGTTCCAGTGTTGGATCTGAGCTTCTCCTGATTGTTCCTGTGACCTGCTGCTCTGTATAGCTAAGTGCTTTTTTGCTATTTTGTTGCCTTTTTTCTGTCCAGCTTGTCTTTTGTTTTGCTGGAAGCTCTGAGACGCAAAGGGTGTACCGCCGTGCCGTTAGTCCGGCACGGTGGGTCTTTTTTGCCCCTTTGCGTGGGTTTTGCTTTAGGGTTTTTTGTAGACTGCAAAGTTCGCTTTACTGTCCTCGCTCTGTCTAAGAATATCGGGCCCCACTTTGCTGAATCTATTTCATCCCTACGTTTTGTCTTTTCATCTTACTCACAGTCATTATATGTGGGGGGCTGCCTTTTCCTTTGGGGTATTTCTCTGGGGGCAAGTCAGGCCTAATTTTCTATCTTCAGGCTAGCTAGTTTCTTAGGCTGTGCCGAGTTGCATAGGTAGTGGTTAGGCGCAATCCACAGCCACTTTTAGTTGTGTTTAGGATAGGATCAGGTGTGCAGTCTACAGAGTTTCCACGTCTCAGAGCTCGTTCTTTTGTTTTTGGGTATTTGTCAGATCACTGTGTGCGCTCTGATCGCTAGGCACACTGTGTTTCTGGATTGCCTTCATTACACCTTTCATTAGCAGACATAACAGTACTAGGAGCCAACTAATGATTCTCAATAGAGGGAAAGAAAAAGTTCTGACATCATTTTTTTTTTCTCTGCTCTGTGTTCACTTTTTTTTTTTTTTTTCCCCTAGACATTTGGGTGTTTCTGGACACAGGTGTGGACATGGATTTTCAGGGTCTGTGCTCTTCAATGGATAATCTCGTTATAAATGTACAAAAGATTCAAGATACTATTGATCAGAAATCTATGTTAGAACCAAGAATTCCTATTCCTGATTTGTTTTTTGGAGATAGAACTAAGTTTCCAAGTTTCAAAAATAATTGTAAGCTATTTCTGGCCTTGAAACCTCATTCTTCTGGTAATCCTATTCAACAGGTTTTGATTATTATTTCTTTTTTGCGCGGCGACCCTCAAGACTGGGCATTTTCTCTTGCGCCAGGAGACCCTGCATTGAGTAGTGTCGATGCGTTTTTCCTGGCACTCGGATTACTGTACGATGAGCCTAATTCAGTGGATCAGGCTGAGAAAAATTTGCTGGCTTTGTGCCAGGGTCAGGATGATATAGAAGTATATTGTCAGAAATTTAGGAAATGGTCAGTACTCACTCAGTGGAATGAATCTGCGCTGGCAGCTTTGTTCAGAAAGGGTCTCTCTGAGGCTCTTAAGGATGTCATGGTGGGATTTCCTATGCCTGCTGGTTTGAATGAGTCTTTGTCTTTAGCCATTCAGATCGGTAGACGCTTGCGCGAGCGTAAATCTGTGCACCATTTGGCGGTATTGCCTGAGGTTAAACCTGAGCCTATGCAGTGCGATAGGACTATGACCAGAGTGGAACGGCAGGAATACAGACGTCTGAATGGGCTATGTTTCTACTGTGGTGATTCCACTCATGCTATTTCTGATTGTCCTAAGCGCACTAAGCGGTCCGCTAGGTCTGCCGTCATTGGTACAGTACAGTCCAAATTCCTTCTGTCCATTACCTTGATATGCTCTTTGTCGTCGTTTTCTGTCATGGCGTTTGTGGATTCAGGCGCTGCCCTAAATCTGATGGATTTGGATTATGCTAAACGTTGTGGGTTTTTCTTGGAGCCTTTGCGGTGTCCTATTCCATTGAGAGGAATTGATGCTACACCTTTGGCCAAGAATAAACCTCAGTACTGGGCCCAGCTGACCATGTGCATGGCTCCTGCACATCAGGAAGTTATTCGCTTTCTGGTGTTGCATAATCTGCATGATGTGGTCGTGTTGGGGTTGCCATGGCTACAAACCCATAATCCAGTATTGGATTGGAATTCCATGTCGGTATCCAGCTGGGGTTGTCAGGGGGTACATGGTGATGTTCCATTTTTGTCGATTTCGTCATCCACCCCTTCTGAGGTCCCAGAGTTCTTGTCTGATTATCAGGATGTATTTGAAGAGCCCAAGTCCGATGCCCTACCTCCGCATAGGGATTGTGATTGTGCTATCAATTTGATTCCTGGTAGTAAATTCCCTAAAGGTCGATTATTTAATTTATCCGTGCCCGAACACGCCGCTATGCGCAGTTATGTGAAGGAATCCCTAGAGAAGGGACATATTCGCCCATCGTCATCACCACTGGGAGCAGGGTTCTTCTTTGTAGCTAAGAAGGATGGTTCGCTGAGACCGTGTATTGATTACCGCCTTCTTAATAAGATCACTGTTAAATTTCAGTATGCCTTGCCATTGTTATCTGACTTGTTTGCTCGGATTAAGGGGGCTAGTTGGTTCACTAAGATAGATCTTCGTGGTGCGTATAATCTGGTGAGAATCAGGCAAGGAGATGAATGGAAAACTGCATTCAATACGCCCGAGGGTCATTTTGAGTATCTAGTGATGCCGTTCGGAGTTGCCAATGCTCCATCAGTGTTTCAATCCTTTATGCATGACATCTTCCGTGAGTACCTGGATAAATTCCTGATTGTTTACTTGGATGACATTTTGATCTTCTCAGATGATTGGGAGTCTCATGTGAAGCAGGTCAGAATGGTTTTTCAGGTCCTGCGTGCTAACTCTTTGTTTGTGAAGGGATCAAAGTGTCTCTTCGGTGTGCAGAAAGTTTCATTTTTGGGATTCATCTTTTCCCCTTCTACTATCGAGATGGATCCAGTTAAGGTCCAAGCCATCCAGGATTGGATTCAGCCGACATCTCTGAAAAGTCTGCAAAAGTTCCTGGGCTTTGCTAATTTTTATCGTCGCTTCATCTGTAATTTTTCTAGCATTGCCAAACCATTGACCGATTTGACCAAGAAGGGTGCTGATTTGGTCAATTGGTCTTCTGCTGCTGTGGAAGCTTTTCAGGAGTTGAAGCGTCGTTTTTGTTCTGCCCCTGTGTTGTGTCAGCCAGATGTTTCTCTTCCGTTCCAGGTCGAGGTTGATGCTTCTGAGATTGGAGCAGGGGCGGTTTTGTCACAGAGAGGTTCTGATTGCTCAGTGATGAAACCATGTGCTTTCTTTTCCAGGAAGTTTTCGCCCGCTGAGCGTAATTATGATGTGGGCAACCGAGAGTTGCTGGCCATGAAGTGGGCATTCGAGGAGTGGCGTCATTGGCTTGAAGGAGCTAAGCATCGCGTGGTGGTATTGACTGATCATAAGAACTTGACTTATCTCGAGTCTGCCAAGCGCTTGAATCCTAGACAGGCCCGTTGGTCGTTATTTTTTGCCCGCTTCGACTTTGTGATTTCGTACCTTCCGGGCTCTAAAAATGTGAAGGCGGATGCTCTGTCTAGGAGTTTTGTGCCCGACTCTCCGGGTTTATCTGAGCCAGCGGGTATCCTCAAGGAAGGAGTCATTGTGTCTGCCATCTCCCCTGATTTGCGGCGGGTGCTGCAAAAATTTCAGGCGAATAAACCTGATCGTTGTCCAGCTGAGAAACTGTTCGTCCCTGATAGGTGGACTAATAAACTTATCTCTGAACTTCATTGTTCGGTGTTGGCTGGTCATCCTGGAATCTTTGGTACCAGAGAGTTAGTGGCTAGATCCTTCTGGTGGCCATCTCTGTCACGGGATGTACGTACTTTTGTGCAGTCCTGTGGGATTTGTGCTAGGGCTAAGCCCTCCTGTTCTCGTGCCAGTGGGTTGCTTTTGCCCTTGCCGGTCCCAAAGAGGCCTTGGACACATATTTCGATGGATTTCATTTCTGACCTTCCCGTTTCTCAAAAGATGTCAGTCATTTGGGTGGTCTGTGATCGCTTTTCTAAAATGGTCCATCTGGTGCCCTTGGCTAAATTGCCTTCCTCCTCTGATTTGGTACCTTTGTTCTTTCAGCATGTGGTTCGGTTGCATGGCATTCCTGAGAATATTGTTTCTGACAGAGGTTCCCAGTTTGTTTCAAGGTTCTGGCGAGCCTTTTGTGGTAGGATGGGCATTGACCTATCCTTTTCCTCGGCTTTCCATCCTCAGACTAATGGCCAGACCGAACGAACCAATCAGACCTTGGAAACATATCTGAGATGTTTTGTTTCTGCAGACCAGGATGATTGGGTGTCCTTTTTGCCGTTGGCTGAGTTCGCCCTTAATAATCGGGCCAGCTCGGCTACCTTGGTTTCTCCATTTTTCTGCAATTCTGGGTTCCATCCTCGTTTCTCTTCAGGACAGGTTGAGTCTTCGGACTGTCCTGGTGTGGATTCTGTGGTGGACAGGTTGCAACAGATCTGGACTCAGGTAGTGGACAATTTGACCTTGTCCCAGGAGAAGGCTCAACTTTTCGCTAATCGCAGACGCCGTGTGGGTCCCCGACTTCGTGTTGGGGATCTGGTTTGGTTATCTTCTCGTCATATTCCTATGAAGGTTTCCTCTCCTAAATTTAAACCTCGTTTTATTGGTCCGTATAGGATTTCTGAGGTTCTCAATCCTGTGTCTTTTCGTCTGACCCTCCCAGACTCCTTTTCCATACATAATGTATTCCATAGGTCATTGTTGCGGAGATACGTGGCACCTATGGTTCCATCTGTTGAGCCTCCTGCCCCGGTTTTGGTGGAGGGGGAATTGGAGTATATTGTGGAGAAGATTTTGGATTCTCGTGTTTCTAGACGGAAACTCCAGTATCTGGTTAAATGGAAGGGTTATGCTCAGGAAGATAATTCCTGGGTTTTTGCCTCTGATGTTCATGCTCCCGATCTTGTTCGTGCCTTTCATGCGGCTCATCCTGGTAGGCCTGGGGGCTCTGGTGAGGGTTCGGTGACCCCTCCTCAAGGGGGGGGTACTGTTGTGAATTCTGTGGCTGAATTCACTCCTGTGGTCACAAGTGGTACTGCAGCTTCTGAGCTTCCTTCCTCAGGTGTTCTGGTGAGCTCATTAGCTGCTTCGTTACTTAACTCCACCTGATGCTGCTATCCTTGCTCCTAGTCAATGTTCCAGTGTTGGATCTGAGCTTCTCCTGATTGTTCCTGTGACCTGCTGCTCTGTATAGCTAAGTGCTTTTTTGCTATTTTGTTGCCTTTTTTCTGTCCAGCTTGTCTTTTGTTTTGCTGGAAGCTCTGAGACGCAAAGGGTGTACCGCCGTGCCGTTAGTCCGGCACGGTGGGTCTTTTTTGCCCCTTTGCGTGGGTTTTGCTTTAGGGTTTTTTGTAGACTGCAAAGTTCGCTTTACTGTCCTCGCTCTGTCTAAGAATATCGGGCCCCACTTTGCTGAATCTATTTCATCCCTACGTTTTGTCTTTTCATCTTACTCACAGTCATTATATGTGGGGGGCTGCCTTTTCCTTTGGGGTATTTCTCTGGGGGCAAGTCAGGCCTAATTTTCTATCTTCAGGCTAGCTAGTTTCTTAGGCTGTGCCGAGTTGCATAGGTAGTGGTTAGGCGCAATCCACAGCCACTTTTAGTTGTGTTTAGGATAGGATCAGGTGTGCAGTCTACAGAGTTTCCACGTCTCAGAGCTCGTTCTTTTGTTTTTGGGTATTTGTCAGATCACTGTGTGCGCTCTGATCGCTAGGCACACTGTGTTTCTGGATTGCCTTCATTACACCTTTCATTAGCAGACATAACAGTACTAGGAGCCAACTAATGATTCTCAATAGAGGGAAAGAAAAAGTTCTGACATCATTTTTTTTTTCTCTGCTCTGTGTTCACTTTTTTTTTTTTTTTCCCCTAGACATTTGGGTGTTTCTGGACACAGGTGTGGACATGGATTTTCAGGGTCTGTGCTCTTCAATGGATAATCTCGTTATAAATGTACAAAAGATTCAAGATACTATTGATCAGAAATCTATGTTAGAACCAAGAATTCCTATTCCTGATTTGTTTTTTGGAGATAGAACTAAGTTTCCAAGTTTCAAAAATAATTGTAAGCTATTTCTGGCCTTGAAACCTCATTCTTCTGGTAATCCTATTCAACAGGTTTTGATTATTATTTCTTTTTTGCGCGGTGACCCTCAAGACTGGGCATTTTCTCTTGCGCCAGGAGACCCTGCATTGAGTAGTGTCGATGCGTTTTTCCTGGCACTCGGATTACTGTACGATGAGCCTAATTCAGTGGATCAGGCTGAGAAAAATTTGCTGGCTTTGTGCCAGGGTCAGGATGATATAGAAGTATATTGTCAGAAATTTAGGAAATGGTCAGTACTCACTCAGTGGAATGAATCTGCGCTGGCAGCTTTGTTCAGAAAGGGTCTCTCTGAGGCTCTTAAGGATGTCATGGTGGGATTTCCTATGCCTGCTGGTTTGAATGAGTCTTTGTCTTTAGCCATTCAGATCGGTAGACGCTTGCGCGAGCGTAAATCTGTGCACCATTTGGCGGTATTGCCTGAGGTTAAACCTGAGCCTATGCAGTGCGATAGGACTATGACCAGAGTGGAACGGCAGGAATACAGACGTCTGAATGGGCTATGTTTCTACTGTGGTGATTCCACTCATGCTATTTCTGATTGTCCTAAGCGCACTAAGCGGTCCGCTAGGTCTGCCGTCATTGGTACAGTACAGTCCAAATTCCTTCTGTCCATTACCTTGATATGCTCTTTGTCGTCGTTTTCTGTCATGGCGTTTGTGGATTCAGGCGCTGCCCTAAATCTGATGGATTTGGATTATGCTAAACGTTGTGGGTTTTTCTTGGAGCCTTTGCGGTGTCCTATTCCATTGAGAGGAATTGATGCTACACCTTTGGCCAAGAATAAACCTCAGTACTGGGCCCAGCTGACCATGTGCATGGCTCCTGCACATCAGGAAGTTATTCGCTTTCTGGTGTTGCATAATCTGCATGATGTGGTCGTGTTGGGGTTGCCATGGCTACAAACCCATAATCCAGTATTGGATTGGAATTCCATGTCGGTATCCAGCTGGGGTTGTCAGGGGGTACATGGTGATGTTCCATTTTTGTCGATTTCGTCATCCACCCCTTCTGAGGTCCCAGAGTTCTTGTCTGATTATCAGGATGTATTTGAAGAGCCCAAGTCCGATGCCCTACCTCCGCATAGGGATTGTGATTGTGCTATCAATTTGATTCCTGGTAGTAAATTCCCTAAAGGTCGATTATTTAATTTATCCGTGCCCGAACACGCCGCTATGCGCAGTTATGTGAAGGAATCCCTAGAGAAGGGACATATTCGCCCATCGTCATCACCACTGGGAGCAGGGTTCTTCTTTGTAGCTAAGAAGGATGGTTCGCTGAGACCGTGTATTGATTACCGCCTTCTTAATAAGATCACTGTTAAATTTCAGTATGCCTTGCCATTGTTATCTGACTTGTTTGCTCGGATTAAGGGGGCTAGTTGGTTCACTAAGATAGATCTTCGTGGTGCGTATAATCTGGTGAGAATCAGGCAAGGAGATGAATGGAAAACTGCATTCAATACGCCCGAGGGTCATTTTGAGTATCTAGTGATGCCGTTCGGAGTTGCCAATGCTCCATCAGTGTTTCAATCCTTTATGCATGACATCTTCCGTGAGTACCTGGATAAATTCCTGATTGTTTACTTGGATGACATTTTGATCTTCTCAGATGATTGGGAGTCTCATGTGAAGCAGGTCAGAATGGTTTTTCAGGTCCTGCGTGCTAACTCTTTGTTTGTGAAGGGATCAAAGTGTCTCTTCGGTGTGCAGAAAGTTTCATTTTTGGGATTCATCTTTTCCCCTTCTACTATCGAGATGGATCCAGTTAAGGTCCAAGCCATCCAGGATTGGATTCAGCCGACATCTCTGAAAAGTCTGCAAAAGTTCCTGGGCTTTGCTAATTTTTATCGTCGCTTCATCTGTAATTTTTCTAGCATTGCCAAACCATTGACCGATTTGACCAAGAAGGGTGCTGATTTGGTCAATTGGTCTTCTGCTGCTGTGGAAGCTTTTCAGGAGTTGAAGCGTCGTTTTTGTTCTGCCCCTGTGTTGTGTCAGCCAGATGTTTCTCTTCCGTTCCAGGTCGAGGTTGATGCTTCTGAGATTGGAGCAGGGGCGGTTTTGTCACAGAGAGGTTCTGATTGCTCAGTGATGAAACCATGTGCTTTCTTTTCCAGGAAGTTTTCGCCCGCTGAGCGTAATTATGATGTGGGCAACCGAGAGTTGCTGGCCATGAAGTGGGCATTCGAGGAGTGGCGTCATTGGCTTGAAGGAGCTAAGCATCGCGTGGTGGTATTGACTGATCATAAGAACTTGACTTATCTCGAGTCTGCCAAGCGCTTGAATCCTAGACAGGCCCGTTGGTCGTTATTTTTTGCCCGCTTCGACTTTGTGATTTCGTACCTTCCGGGCTCTAAAAATGTGAAGGCGGATGCTCTGTCTAGGAGTTTTGTGCCCGACTCTCCGGGTTTATCTGAGCCAGCGGGTATCCTCAAGGAAGGAGTCATTGTGTCTGCCATCTCCCCTGATTTGCGGCGGGTGCTGCAAAAATTTCAGGCGAATAAACCTGATCGTTGTCCAGCGGAGAAACTGTTCGTCCCTGATAGGTGAACTAATAAACTTATCTCTGAACTTCATTGTTCGGTGTTGGCTGGTCATCCTGGAATCTTTGGTACCAGAGAGTTAGTGGCTAGATCCTTCTGGTGGCCATCTCTGTCACGGGATGTACGTACTTTTGTGCAGTCCTGTGGGATTTGTGCTAGGGCTAAGCCCTCCTGTTCTCGTGCCAGTGGGTTGCTTTTGCCCTTGCCGGTCCCAAAGAGGCCTTGGACACATATTTCGATGGATTTCATTTCTGACCTTCCCGTTTCTCAAAAGATGTCAGTCATTTGGGTGGTCTGTGATCGCTTTTCTAAAATGGTCCATCTGGTGCCCTTGGCTAAATTGCCTTCCTCCTCTGATTTGGTACCTTTGTTCTTTCAGCATGTGGTTCGGTTGCATGGCATTCCTGAGAATATTGTTTCTGACAGAGGTTCCCAGTTTGTTTCAAGGTTCTGGCGAGCCTTTTGTGGTAGGATGGGCATTGACCTATCCTTTTCCTCGGCTTTCCATCCTCAGACTAATGGCCAGACCGAACGAACCAATCAGACCTTGGAAACATATCTGAGATGTTTTGTTTCTGCAGACCAGGATGATTGGGTGTCCTTTTTGCCGTTGGCTGAGTTCGCCCTTAATAATCGGGCCAGCTCGGCTACCTTGGTTTCTCCATTTTTCTGCAATTCTGGGTTCCATCCTCGTTTCTCTTCAGGACAGGTTGAGTCTTCGGACTGTCCTGGTGTGGATTCTGTGGTGGACAGGTTGCAACAGATCTGGACTCAGGTAGTGGACAATTTGACCTTGTCCCAGGAGAAGGCTCAACTTTTCGCTAATCGCAGACGCCGTGTGGGTCCCCGACTTCGTGTTGGGGATCTGGTTTGGTTATCTTCTCGTCATATTCCTATGAAGGTTTCCTCTCCTAAATTTAAACCTCGTTTTATTGGTCCGTATAGGATTTCTGAGGTTCTCAATCCTGTGTCTTTTCGTCTGACCCTCCCAGACTCCTTTTCCATACATAATGTATTCCATAGGTCATTGTTGCGGAGATACGTGGCACCTATGGTTCCATCTGTTGAGCCTCCTGCCCCGGTTTTGGTGGAGGGGGAATTGGAGTATATTGTGGAGAAGATTTTGGATTCTCGTGTTTCTAGACGGAAACTCCAGTATCTGGTTAAATGGAAGGGTTATGCTCAGGAAGATAATTCCTGGGTTTTTGCCTCTGATGTTCATGCTCCCGATCTTGTTCGTGCCTTTCATGCGGCTCATCCTGGTAGGCCTGGGGGCTCTGGTGAGGGTTCGGTGACCCCTCCTCAAGGGGGGGGTACTGTTGTGAATTCTGTGGCTGAATTCACTCCTGTGGTCACAAGTGGTACTGCAGCTTCTGAGCTTCCTTCCTCAGGTGTTCTGGTGAGCTCATTAGCTGCTTCGTTACTTAACTCCACCTGATGCTGCTATCCTTGCTCCTAGTCAATGTTCCAGTGTTGGATCTGAGCTTCTCCTGATTGTTCCTGTGACCTGCTGCTCTGTATAGCTAAGTGCTTTTTTGCTATTTTGTTGCCTTTTTTCTGTCCAGCTTGTCTTTTGTTTTGCTGGAAGCTCTGAGACGCAAAGGGTGTACCGCCGTGCCGTTAGTCCGGCACGGTGGGTCTTTTTTGCCCCTTTGCGTGGGTTTTGCTTTAGGGTTTTTTGTAGACTGCAAAGTTCACTTTACTGTCCTCGCTCTGTCTAAGAATATCGGGCCCCACTTTGCTGAATCTATTTCATCCCTACGTTTTGTCTTTTCATCTTACTCACAGTCATTATATGTGGGGGGCTGCCTTTTCCTTTGGGGTATTTCTCTGGGGGCAAGTCAGGCCTAATTTTCTATCTTCAGGCTAGCTAGTTTCTTAGGCTGTGCCGAGTTGCATAGGTAGTGGTTAGGCGCAATCCACAGCCACTTTTAGTTGTGTTTAGGATAGGATCAGGTGTGCAGTCTACAGAGTTTCCACGTCTCAGAGCTCGTTCTTTTGTTTTTGGGTATTTGTCAGATCACTGTGTGCGCTCTGATCGCTAGGCACACTGTGTTTCTGGATTGCCTTCATTACACCTTTCATTAGCAGACATAACAGGTCAGGATGAGCTAGAGGTATATTGTCAGAAATTTAGAAAGTGGTCCGTACTCACTCAATGGAATGAAGGTGCGCTCGCAGCGATTTTCAGAAAGAGTCTCTCTGAAGCCCTTAAGGATGTCATGGTGGGATTTCCTATGCCTGCTGGTCTGAATGAGTCTATGTCTTTGGCCATTCAGATCGGTCGACGCTTGCGTGAGCTTAAATCTGTGCACCATTTGGCGGTATTACCTGAGCTTAAACCTAAGCCTGTGCAGTGCGATAGGACTCTGACCAGAGTTGAACGGCAAGAACACAGACGTCTGAATGGGCTGTGTTTCTACTGTGGTGATTCCACTCATGCTATCTCTGATTGTCCTAAGCGCACTAAGCGGTTCCCTAGGTCTGCCACCATTTGTACGGTACAGTCAAAATTTCTTCTGTCCGTTACCTTGATCTGCTCTTTGTCATCGTATTCTGTCATGGCATTTGTGGATTCAGGCGCTGCCCTGAATTTGATGGACTTGGAGTATGCTAAGCGTTGTGGGTTTTTCTTGGAGCCCTTGCAGTGTCCTATTCCATTGAGAGGAATTGATGCTACGCCTTTGGCCAAGAATAAGCCTCAGTACTGGACCCAGCTGACCATGTGCATGGCTCCTGCACATCAGGAGGTTATTCGCTTTCTCGTGTTGCATAATCAGCATGATGTGGTCGTGTTGGGGTTGCCATGGCTACAAGTCCATAATCCAGTATTAGATTGGAAATCCATGTCGGTGTCCAGCTGGGGTTGTCAGGGGGTACATGGTGATGTTCCATTTCTGTCAATTTCGTCATCCACCCCTTCTGAGGTTCCAGAGTTCTTGTCTGATTACCGGGATGTATTTGATGAGCCCAAGTCCGATACCCTACCTCCGCATAGGGATTGTGATTGTGCTATCGATTTGATTCCTGGTAGTAAATTCCCAAAAGGTCGATTGTTTAATTTATCTGTGCCTGAACACGCCGCTATGCGGAGTTATGTGAAGGAGTCCTTGGAGAAGGGGCATATCCGCCCGTCATCGTCGCCATTGGGAGCAGGGTTCTTTTTTGTGGCCAAGAAGGATGGTTCGCTAAGACCTTGTATAAATTACCGCCTTCTAAATAAGATCACGGTTAAATTTCAGTACCCCTTGCCGTTGTTATCTGATTTGTTTGCTCGGATTAAGGGGGCTAGTTGGTTCACCAAGATAGATCTTCGTGGTGCGTATAATCTTGTGCGAATTAAGCGAGGCGATGAATGGAAAACTGCATTTAATACGCCCGAGGGTCATTTTGAGTATCTTGTAATGCCATTCGGACTTGCCAATGCTCCATCAGTGTTTCAGTCCTTTATGCATGACATCTTCCGAGAGTACCTGGATAAATTCCTGATTGTGTACTTGGATGACATTTTGATCTTCTCGGATAATTGGGAGTCTCATGTGAAGCAGGTCAGAACGGTTTTTCAGGTCCTGCGTGCTAATTCTTTGTTTGTGAAGGGATCAAAGTGTCTCTTTGGTGTTCAGAAGGTTTCATTTTTGGGGTTCATCTTTTCCCCTTCTACTATCGAGATGGATCCTGTTAAGGTCCAAGCCATCCATGATTGTACTCAGCCGACATCTCTGAAAAGTCTGCAAAAGTTCCTGGGCTTTGCTAATTTTTATCGTCGCTTCATCTGCAATTTTTCTAGTATTGCTAAACCATTGACCGATTTGACCAAGAAGGGTGCTGATGTGGTCAATTGGTCTCCTGCTGCTGTGGAAGCTTTTCAAGAATTGAAGCGTCGTTTTTCTTCTGCCCCTGTGTTGTGTCAACCAGATGTTTCGCTTCCGTTCCAGGTCGAGGTTGATGCTTCTGAGATTGGAGCAGGGGCTGTTTTGTCGCAGAGAGGTTCTGATTGCTCGGTGATGAAACCATGCGCCTTCTTTTCCAGGAAGTTCTCGCCTGCTGAGCGAAATTATGATGTGGGCAATCGAGAGTTGCTGGCCATGAAGTGGGCATTCGAGGAGTGGCGTCATTGGCTTGAAGGAGCTAAGCATCGCGTGGTGGTCTTGACTGATCATAAGAACTTGACTTATCTCGAGTCCGCCAAGCGGTTGAATCCTAGACAGGCTCGTTGGTCGTTGTTTTTTGCCCGTTTTGACTTTGTGATTTCGTACCTTCCGGGCTCTAAAAATGTGAAGGCGGATGCTCTGTCTAGGAGTTTTGTGCCCGACTCTCCGGGTTTGTCTGAGCCGGAGGGTATCCTCAAAGAGGGAGTAATTGTGTCTGCCATCTCCCCTGATTTGCGGCGGGTGCTGCAAAAATTTCAGGCTAATAAACCTGATCGTTGCCCAGCGGAGAAACTGTTTGTCCCTGATAGGTGGACGAATAAAGTTATCTCTGAGGTTCATTGTTCGGTGTTGGCTGGTCATCCTGGAATCTTTGGTACCAGAGAGTTAGTGGCTAGATCCTTTTGGTGGCCATCTCTGTCGCGTGATGTGGTGCTTTTGTGCAGTCCTGTGGGATTTGTGCTCGGGCTAAGGCCTGCTGTTCTCGTGCCAGTGGGTTGCTTTTGCCCTTGCCGGTCCCGAAGAGGCCTTGGACACATATCTCTATGGATTTTATTTCAGATCTTCCCGTCTCTCAAAAGATGTCAGTCATTTGGGTGGTCTGTGATCGCTTCTCTAAGATGGTCCATTTGGTACCCTTGTCTAAATTGCCTTCCTCCTCTGATTTGGTGCCATTGTTCTTCCAGCATGTGGTTCGTTTACATGGCATTCCAGAGAATATCGTTTCTGACAGAGGTTCCCAGTTTGTTTCGAGGTTTTGGCGAGCCTTTTGTGGTAGGATGGGCATTGACTTGTCTTTTTCCTCGGCTTTCCATCCTCAGACTAATGGCCAGACCGAACGAACCAATCAGACCTTGGAAACATATCTGAGATGCTTTGTTTCTGCTGATCAGGATGACTGGGTGTCCTTTTTGCCTTTGGCTGAGTTCGCCCTTAATAATCGGGCCAGCTCGGCGACCTTGGTTTCGCCGTTTTTCTGCAACTCTGGGTTCCATCCTAGTTTCTCTTCAGGACAGGTTGAGTCTTCGGACTGTCCTGGTGTGGATACTGTGGTGGACAGGTTGCAGCAGATTTGGACTTATGTGGTGGACAATTTGACCTTGTCCCAGGAGAAGGCTCAACGTTTTGCTAATTGCAGACGCTGTGTGGGTCCCCGACTTCGTGTTGGGGATCTGGTTTGGTTATCTTCTCGTCATATTCCTATGAAGGTTTCCTCTCCTAAGTTTAAACCTCGTTTCATTGGTCCGTATAGGATTTCTGAGGTTCTTAATCCTGTGTCTTTTCGTCTGACCCTTCCAGATTCTTTTTCCATACATAACGTATTCCATAGGTCATTGTTTCGGAGATACGTGGCACCTATGGTTCCATCTGTTGACCCTCCTGCTCCGGTTTTGGTGGAGGGGGAGTTGGAGTATATTGTGGAGAAGATTTTGGATTCTCGTGTTTTGAGACGGAAACTCCAGTATCTGGTTAAGTGGAAGGGTTATGCTCAGGAAGATAATTCCTGGGTCTTTGCCTCTGATGTCCATGCTTCCGATCTTGTTCGTGCCTTTCATGTGGCTCATCCTGGTCGGCCTGGGGGCTCTGGTGAGGGTTCGGTGACCCCTCCTCAAGGGGGGGGGTACTGTTGTGAATTCTGTGGCAGAGCTCCCTCCTGTGGTCACAAGTGGTACTTCGGCTGATTCTCTCTGTGAGCTTCCGTTGGTGGAGGAAAGTGGTACTGCGGCTTCTGAGTTTCCTTCCTCAGGTGATGTGGTGAAGTCGTTAGGTACTGCTCTACTTAACTCCACCTAGTGCTTTGATCCTGGCTTCCAGTCAATGTTCCAGTATTGGACTTGTTTTCCTCCTGGTTCGTTCCTGTGGCCTGCTGCTCTGCATAGCTAAGTTTTCCTTTGCTATTTTGTTTGCTTTTCTTCTGTCCAGCTTATCTATTCGTTTTGCTGGAAGCTCTGGGACGCAGAGGGTGTACCTCCGTGCCGTTAGTTCGGTACGGAGGGTCTTTTTGCCCCCTTTGCGTGGTTTTTAGGGTTTTGTGTTGACCGCAAAGTTACCTTTCCTATCCTCGCTCTGTTCAGAAAGTCGGGCCTCACTTTGCTAAATCTATTTCATCTCTACGTTTGTCTTTTCATCTTAACTCACAGTCATTATATGTGGGGGGCTGCCTTTTCCTTTGGGGTATTTCTCTGAGGCAAAGTAGGCTTATTTTCTATCTTCAGGCTAGCTAGTTTCTCAGGCTGTGCCGAGTTGCATAGGGAGCGTTAGGCGCAATCCACGGCTGCCTCTAGAGTTGTTGGAGAGGATCAGGGATTGCGGTCAACAGAGTTCCCACGTCTCAGAGCTCGTTCTATGTTTTTGGGTAATTGTCAGATCACTGTATGTGCTCTGACCTCTATGTCCACTGTGGTACTGAATTGCCTAAACACAACACCCGGGGGAGGGAATAGGGGACCGGACAGGCCTCATGACCCGGGAAGACAGAATACAGAGCAGAAAGTGTGCTAAGGTGCAGACAGTTTCCCACCATCAGGGAGAGTGCAGGAGGGTGAGCAATGCGCTCCACACCTAGAGCAGCAGCACTGCGATGCATTGCGGCTGAGACCTTCTGGACACTCCAGCGGGATATTGAGAGTGGGAAGGGCCATGCACCCGGATGAGGGTAAGAACATGCTTGTGCAGGAGATTGTGACCTGGTTACAGAACATTAAGTTGCTGTCCCTGTTATGGCTGGCAATCAGGCAACACAGCGTGCAGTAATCAGCGCACATACAGAGATCTGGCAATAACCAAAAACAATAGGACGAGCTCTGAGACGTGGAATCTCTGTAGACTGCAGTACCTGATCTATCCTCACACAACTGGAAGCAGCAGTGGATTGCGCCTATCAACTACCTATGCAACTCGGCACTGCCTGAGGAGCTGACTAGCCTGAAGATAGAAATACAAGCCTGACTTACCTCAGAGAAATACCCCAAAGGAATAGGCAGCCCCCCACATATAATGACTGTTAGCAAGATGAAAAGACAAACGTAGGAATGAAATAGATTCAGCAAAGTGAGGCCCGATATTCTAGACAGAGCGAGGATAGCAAAGAGAACTATGCAGTCTACAAAAAACCCTAAAACGAAAACCACGCAAAGGGGCAAAAAGACCCACCGTGCCGAACTAACAGCACGGCGGTGCACCCCTTTGCTTCTCAGAGCTTCCAGCAAAAGTTAATAGCAAGCTGGACAGAAAAAACAGAAAACAAACTAGAAGCACTTATCTAGCAGAGCAGCAGGCCCAAGGAAAGATGCAGTAGCTCAGATCCAACACTGGAACATTGACAAGGAGCAAGGAAGACAGACTCAGGTGGAGCTAAATAGCAAGGCAGCCAACGAGCTCACCAAAACACCTGAGGGAGGAAGCCCAGAGACTGCAATACCACTTGTGACCACAGAAGTGAACTCAGCCACAGAATTCACAACAGTACCCCCCCCTTGAGGAGGGGTCACCGAACCCTCACCAGAACCCCCAGGCCGACCAGGATGAGCCACATGAAAGGCACGAACAAGATCTGGGGCATGGACATCAGAGGCAAAAACCCAGGAATTATCTTCCTGAGCATAACCCTTCCATTTGACCAGATACTGGAGTTTCCGTCTAGAGACACGAGAATCCAAAATCTTCTCCACAATATACTCCAATTCCCCCTCCACCAAAACAGGGGCAGGAGGCTCCACAGATGGAACCATAGGTGCCACGTATCTCCTCAACAACGACCTATGGAATACATTATGTATGGAAAAGGAGTCTGGGAGGGTCAGACGAAAAGACACCGGATTGAGAATCTCAGAAATCCTATACGGACCAATAAAACGAGGTTTAAATTTAGGAGAGGAAACCTTCATAGGTATATGACGAGAAGATAACCAAACCAGATCCCCAACACGAAGTCGGGGTCCCACACGGCGTCTGCGATTAGCGAAAAGCTGAGCCTTCTCCTGGGACAAGGTCAAATTGTCCACTACCTGAGTCCAGATCTGCTGCAACCTGTCCACCACATAATCCACACCAGGACAGTCCGAAGACTCAACCTGTCCTGAAGAGAAACGAGGATGGAACCCAGAATTGCAGAAAAATGGAGAGACCAAGGTAGCCGAGCTGGCCCGATTATTAAGGGCGAACTCAGCCAACGGCAAAAATGACACCCAATCATCCTGGTCAGCGGAAACAAAACATCTCAGATATGTTTCCAAGGTCTGATTGGTTCGTTCGGTCTGGCCATTAGTTTGAGGATGGAAGGCCGAGGAAAAAGATAGGTCAATGCCCATCCTACCACAAAAGGCTCGCCAGAACCTCGAGACAAACTGGGAACCTCTGTCAGAAACAATATTCTCAGGAATGCCATGTAAACGAACCACATGCTGGAAGAACAAAGGCACCAAATCAGAGGAGGAAGGCAATTTAACCAAGGGCACCAGATGGACCATTTTAGAAAAGCGATCACAGACCACCCAAATGACAGACATCTTTTGAGAAACGGGAAGGTCAGAAATGAAATCCATCGAAATATGTGTCCAAGGCCTCTTCGGGACCGGCAAGGGCAAAAGCAACCCACTGGCACGTGAACAGCAGGGCTTAGCCCTAGCACAAATTCCACAGGACTGCACAAAAGCACGCACATCCCGTGACAGAGATGGCCACCAGAAGGATCTAGCAACCAACTCCCTGGTACCAAAGATTCCTGGATGACCGGCCAGCACCGAACAATGAAGTTCAGAGATAACTTTACTAGTCCACCTATCAGGGACGAACAGTTTCTCGGCCGGACAACGATCAGGTTTATTAGCCTGAAATTTCTGCAACACTCTCCGCAAATCAGGGGAGATGGCAGACACAATGACTCCTTCCTTGAGGATACTCGCCGGCTCAGATAACCCCGGAGAGTCGGGCACAAAACTCCTAGACAGAGCATCCGCCTTCACATTTTTAGAGCCCGGAAGGTATGAAATCACAAAATCAAAACGAGCAAAAAATAACGACCAACGGGCCTGTCTAGGATTCAAGCGCTTGGCAGACTCAAGATAAGTAAGGTTCTCATGATCAGTCAAAACCACCACGCGATGCTTAGCACCCTCAAGCCAATGACGCCACTCCTCGAATGCCCACTTCATGGCCAGCAACTCTCGGTTGCCCACATCATAATTACGCTCAGCAGCAGAAAATTTCCTGGAAAAGAAAGCACATGGTTTGAACACTGAGCAACCAGAACCTCTCTGTGACAAAACCGCCCCTGCACCAATCTCAGAAGCATCAACCTCGACCTGGAACGGAAGAGAAACATCAGGTTGACACAACACAGGGGCACAGCAAAAACGACGCTTCAACTCCTGAAAAGCTTCCACGGCAGCAGAAGACCAATTAACCAAATCAGCACCCTTCTTGGTCAAATCGGTCAATGGTCTGGCAATGCTAGAAAAATTACAGATGAAGCGACGATAAAAATTAGCAAAGCCCAGGAATTTCTGCAAACTTTTTAGAGATGTCGGCTGAGTCCAATCCTGGATGGCCTGAACCTTAACCGGATCCATCTCGATAGTAGAAGGGGAAAAGATGAACCCCAAAAATGAAACTTTCTGCACACCGAAGAGACACTTTGATCCCTTCACGAACAAGGAATTAGCACGCAGTACCTGGAAAACCATTCTGACTTGCTTCACATGAGACTCCCAATCATCTGAGAAGATCAAAATGTCATCCAAGTAAACAATCAAGAATTTATCCAGATACTCACGGAAAATGTCATGCATAAAAGACTGAAAAACAGATGGAGCATTGGCAAGTCCGAACGGCATCACCAGATACTCAAAATGACCCTCGGGCGTATTAAATGCCGTTTTCCATTCATCTCCCTGCCTGATTCTCACCAGATTATACGCACCACGAAGATCAATCTTAGTAAACCAACTAGCCCCCTTAATCCGAGCAAACAAGTCAGAAATCAATGGCAAGGGATACTGAAACTTAACAGTGATCTTATTAAGAAGGCGGTAATCAATACACGGTCTTAGCGAACCATCCTTCTTGGCTACAAAAAAGAACCCTGCTCCCAATGGTGACGACGATGGGCGAATATGTCCCTTCTCCAGGGACTCCTTCACATAACTGCGCATAGCGGTGTGTTCAGGTACGGACAAATTAAATAAACGACCCTTAGGGAATTTACTACCAGGAATCAAATCGATAGCACAATCACAATTCCTATGCGGAGGAAGGGCATCAGACTTGGACTCTTCAAATACATCCTGAAAGTCCGACAAGAACTCTGGGATGTCAGAAGGAATGGATGACGAAATAGACAAAAATGGAACATCACCATGTACTCCCTGACAACCCCAGCTGGTTACCGACATAGAGTTCCAATCCAATACTGGATTATGGGTTTGTAGCCATGGCAACCCCAACACGACCACATCATGCAAATTATGCAGTACCAAAAAGCGAATAACTTCCTGATGTGCAGGAGCCATGCACATGGTCAGCTGGGCCCAGTACTGAGGCTTATTCTTGGCCAGAGGTGTAGCATCAATTCCTCTCAACGGAATAGGACACCGCAAAGGCTCCAAGAAAAATCCACAACGTTTAGCATAATCCAAATCCATCAGATTCAGGGCAGCGCCTGAATCCACAAACGCCATGACAGAATATGATGACAAAGAGCACATTAAGGTAATGGACAAAAGGAATTTGGACTGTACAGTACCAATAACGGCAGAGCTATCGAACCGCCTAGTGCGTTTAGGACAATTAGAAATAGCATGAGTAGAATCACCACAATAGAAACACAGTCTGTTCAGACGTCTGTGTTCGTGCCGTTCTACTTTAGTCATAGTCCTGTCGCACTGCATAGGCTCAGGCTTACTCTCAGACAATACCGCCAGATGGTGCACAGATTTACGCTCGCGCAAGCGACGACCGATCTGAATGGCCAAGGACATAGACTCATTCAAACCAGCAGGCATAGGAAATCCCACCATTACATCCTTAAGAGCTTCAGAGAGACCCTTTCTGAACAAAGCCGCTAGTGCAGATTCATTCCACAGAGTGAGTACTGACCATTTTCTAAATTTCTGACAATATACTTCTACATCATCCTGACCCTGGCATAAAGCCAGCAGATTTTTCTCAGCTTGATCCACTGAATTAGGCTCATCGTAAAGCAATCCCAGCGCCTGGAAAAATGCATCAACATTACTCAATGCAGAATCTCCTGGTGCAAGAGAAAACGCCCAGTCCTGTGGGTCGCCGCGCAAAAAAGAAATAATAATCAAAACCTGTTGAATAGGATTACCAGAAGAATGAGGTTTCAAGGCCAAAAATAGCTTACAATTATTTCTGAAGCTCAGGAACTTAGTTCTGTCACCAAAAAACAAATCAGGAATCGGAATTCTTGGTTCTAGCATCGATTTCTGATCAATAGTGTCTTGAATCTTTTGTACATTTACAACGAGATTATCCATTGAGGAGCACAGAGCCTGAATATCCATGTCCACAGCTGTGTCCTGAAGCACTCTAATGTCTAGGGGAAAAAAAAGACTGAAGACAGAGCTAAGAAAAAAAAATGATGTCAGGATTTCTTTTTTCCCTCTATTGGAAATCATTGAATGGCTCCTTGTACTGTTATGGCTGGCAATCAGGCAACACAGCGTGCAGTAATCAGCGCACATACAGAGATCTGGCAATAACCAAAAACAATAGGACGAGCTCTGAGACGTGGAATCTCTGTAGACTGCAGTACCTGATCTATCCTCACACAACTGGAAGCAGCAGTGGATTGCGCCTATCAACTACCTATGCAACTCGGCACTGCCTGAGGAGCTGACTAGCCTGAAGATAGAAATACAAGCCTGACTTACCTCAGAGAAATACCCCAAAGGAATAGGCAGCCCCCCACATATAATGACTGTTAGCAAGATGAAAAGACAAACGTAGGAATGAAATAGATTCAGCAAAGTGAGGCCCGATATTCTAGACAGAGCGAGGATAGCAAAGAGAACTATGCAGTCTACAAAAAACCCTAAAACGAAAACCACGCAAAGGGGCAAAAAGACCCACCGTGCCGAACTAACAGCACGGCGGTGCACCCCTTTGCTTCTCAGAGCTTCCAGCAAAAGTTAATAGCAAGCTGGACAGAAAAAACAGAAAACAAACTAGAAGCACTTATCTAGCAGAGCAGCAGGTCCAAGGAAAGATGCAGTAGCTCAGATCCAACACTGGAACATTGACAAGGAGCAAGGAAGACAGACTCAGGTGGAGCTAAATAGCAAGGCAGCCAACGAGCTCACCAAAACACCTGAGGGAGGAAGCCCAGAGACTGCAATACCACTTGTGACCACAGAAGTGAACTCAGCCACAGAATTCACAACATGTCCCCTGCTAGACAGCGTGCATCAGCCCACGTTTGATACCGGGACCTCTGCAGCTCTCTATACTTTAGCTGCACAGGCTTATGGACTAGGGGCTCAATGGGTAAAACCGAAGACCGCCCGTTACCACCAGAAGTTGGACCGTTTGTTTTGGGCTGAGGAACCTAAGGACATGATAAGTTTTATAATTGGACTGTTATTACAGTATAACTTTCTCTTTCGATTTAACTGTTATCTCCCTGCGAGGAGCCTCTTCATTGATCCAAATTAAATCGTAAATCTGTTAACCCTTGCTCTGCCTCCATTGCATCACTGCATCCCGCAAACCCTAAAAAGACAGTGAAATTCCAGGTTGTGAGGTAGCAAAACACAAAAAATGCCAAGGGGGTGAATACTTTCACAAGCCACCGTATAATCTGTTCACAAAGTGTCCCTTTGTCAGAGAAGATAGAAACAAGTGTTCAAGTTTCCTGCACTGTCTCCACAGATGAAATGAGTTATTACACAGATCTTAGTGAAATTAATGGTTTGTCCATTTAAACCATGGATATCTCAGGTCCTCCAGAGTGAGAGACACTCTTGCATGTTCTGTTCCTTGCGAAGATTGCTAAATGGTGGTTTTCCATCTGTAATTGAAAATTCACAGGATATAATGGGATGAATAACCTTTAAATTTTGTTACTAACTGATTGTCAATACAAATGTCTTACGATCTTAGCAGAATATTAAAACGCCTTGGCTGAATATTTAGTTTTATTAACCCAAATTCCTCTTTTAGTCTATGAAATTAATAGTTTCAATGTGTCATTTGTGGAAGTTTTGGGTTATGGATAACCTTATCTGTATTATTGGTAGAAAATGTACGGTCATTCAAAGACCATGCATCGTTTTCAAATTTGAGTTGAGCAAAAAGATTTGTAGGACACTGATCTAGGTGTGCCGTGGCTGCCAGATCAGAGCCCTGGGGCCTTCTTTCTATCGTCTGGTATCCCCAGTACCGCATCTGATAAGTAGCTCGATTTCATCATTACGATGTGACGCACGCATGAAGTTCCATGTCACCAGGTAGGAGAAGATACACCGACACTGGTCCGGCCGAAACCGACTACTAACATGGCCACCGGGCTAGGTTCCTCCAAATCTTTTCGCTCAACTCTACTGACTTCTTTTGGTGAGGTGTGATGAGTGTGGCAAACACATTAGACATCTTAGTACACTCACACATATGGGCCGATCACTGATTTACAGCACAATATACACTCACATATTATTTTTGTACAAATGTCCCAATTTTCAGAGCATGCCTGGAATTGTAGTATCCTCAGGCAAAAACCATCAGAATAACAAATGTCTACACCAGAGGGTCCATGTTGGTAGCTCAATAGCTATGGTATTACTGCTGGTATACATTTCCAAAATGAATACTATTACATATTTTTCAGTGATTGAACACTTCCCTATCATTTGGTGTCAAAACCCTAAAATCCAAAAGAGCAGTATTTCATGTCAACACTTGGGTCAGTGAAGCTCCTCGGAGAAGAGCGACTACCGTTCAATTCGTGGCTTTCCTCTTATTGCACCCCAATCGGCAGAGAGGATCACTGACAATAATTGATTGATTTTTTATATTAATTAGGCTCAACGCTTGTTAATAAAAATAAAACAGACTGAAGGAAGTCATTGTTTACCATTTTTGAGTTTTTAGAGATTGAAGGAATTAAGTCATTGTGATAGACTTGGTAAGTGTTGGCCCCAATCACTCTGTATATTTATACAAATTTTGTTTTACAATTTTTAGTGAATTTTGCAGGCCATGGTTGCCTTGCAGCCAAGTGGACACCACTTTTTAAAGGGATTGTCCAATACTTTTTATTAGTTTAAAAATTGGCCCATAGTTATCTTTAAAAGAAAAAACTCATACTCATCAACTGGACAACATCCACTTCTTTGTACAGCTGCCGATATTCCCCGCTGAATTTATGCTTTCCTCTTCCAGGGTGGGGACAGATGAGACCACTGCAGCTAATCATCAAACTGGATAAAAAAAAAACTGTCTCGGCTTACAGAAGGACATAAATATAAAAAAATTACAGAAAAATAAACATTCTTACCAACATCAGGTCAGATTACCAATGCACTAGTAAGATGCAGCAGATCTGGCTGCCTCTTGCAAAAAAATAGAAAAATGTGCAATAAAAAAGATGAAAAATTATTTATATGTCACAGGTGTGTCAGTTGTGACCGATAGCCATTCTAGATCCGGCTGTATAAGGTCATTTGCGCTTGGCTCTGCAAGTACCTTCTTGATCTTTTTAGCTCTGTTGTACAGTGATATCCTTCTCACTCTAGGACCTAGCAGTGACCTCCACCTTCTGTTGCTGATTGACACACCCTTGCTGGATGTTTATATACCTTTAACCTCTTCACAAAGGTGCTGATGATAGCTCTATCTTCTTCTGTCCTTGTTCGTATTGTGTTATGACCTGGTGGTTAGGACAATAATGGACCTAGTGGGTAGGAGCACACGGAATGACCTAATAGTTACTAATAATATAGGACTAGCTCTGAGACGTGGGAACTCTGCTGACCGCAATCCCTAAACCTATCAAACACACTAGAAATAGCCGTGGATTGCTCCTAACGCTCCCTATGCAACTCAACATAGCCTTAGAAACTAGCTAGCCCTAGAGAAGAAAAATAAAGCCTACCTTGCCTCAGAGAAATTCCCCAAAGGAAAAGGCAGCCGCCCACATATATTGACTGTGAGTAAAGATGAAAATTACAAACACAGAGATGAAATAGATTTAGCACAGTGAGGCCCGACTTACTGAACAGACAGAGGATAGGAAAGGTATCTTTGCAGTCAGCACAAAAACCTACAAAAGACCACGCAGAGGGCGCAAAAAGACCCTCCGCACCGACTCACGGTGCGGAGGCGCTCCCTCTGCGTCCCAGAGCTTCCAGCAAGCAAGACAAAAATCAAAATAGCAAGCTGGACAGAAAAATAGCAAACCAGAGAAAAACAAGCAGTAACTTAGCTTCAGCTGGGAAGACAGGTCACAAGAACGATCCAGGAGAGAGCAAGACCAATACTGGAACATTGACAGGTGGCGTGGAGCAAAGATCTAAGTGGAGTTAAATAGAGCAGCCAGCTAACGAATTAACCTCGTCACCTGTAGAAGGAAACTCAGAAGCCGCAGCTCCACTCACAACCACCAGAGGAAGCCCATGGACAGAACCAGCCGAAGTACCATTCATGACCACAGGAGGGAGCTTGACAACAGAATTCACAACAGTATTGCTAGTAGTCAACTAGTATCTTCTTGAAGTTCTCTTGGAGGATTGTTGGTGTGATCTCCCTTGTGTCTTCTCAAGTTAAGTGTATTCCCTTGTTTGTTTGCCTGTGTTGTCTTTAGTTGTAGTGAGGGTGACTAGCTCGCACCCCATCCCCCTATCTAGGGCCTATCACTAGGGCCAGTCAGGGATTAGGCTGCTGCTCGGCGATAAGTATGAAACCTATTTAGGGATGTTAAGGGAGTCAGAGAGTTGTCAGATCTGCCTAGGGGTCTCCATTTCCCCTTCCCTAGTGTTTGGGCTTCCCTCCCTCTTCCCGTTGTGGTGCACTAAGTTTTTCTGTCGCCCTGCGTGACCATATATAATACATGAGGAATTGGTCAATATTTTGGCCAAAATACACCAGCTTGCAACCCTGGTCAAAGATCCTCATACTTGTGAGTCTCCACACTAAATTCAAAAACAACTCACAGAAGAACAATCCTTAAAAACAACTGTCTCCTACGATATTCTTCACACTCCAATAAACATGATAGCTGCAGCCAATCACTAACCTCTGATTGGCTGCAGTGACCACCTGATGCCTCCCAGTGGAAGGGGATCATTGTGTAGAACTCAAGTAGTATGGATGAGCAGTAAATGTCCAGAAGTTGTATTTTTGTATTAATTTTAAGACCACCATGAATCAATTTTTAAGCTCATAAGCAGTAGTTTAAAAAGTGGTCTGGTAGATAAGTTTTTTTTTTTTTTTAAGTCAGCAATGGGCCCTTTTTTAAACTGATAAAAAAGTAAATAACAACCCTTGCAGCTCCGTACAGTGAAGTGGTCACAGGAAGTTGTAGGTGCCTTACAATGCACTTCCTCTCTATGCTGCACAGACTTGCTTGACGTACCATCCATAATCCTTCCTGGACATTTAATGATTAAACTGGAAAAATAATGAGGCCCTGATTTATCAAGACTATAACAGTCTGGATAAAGAGGCGTCGTGCACCTCACTAACCTTATGTGCAGCTATGAGTTGCAAAAAAAATTTGCGACATTCCACACAGCTTTGTTTTAACCAGAATTTTGGCATAAACTGATGAATCGGGGCCATTTTTGGCAATTTTCTTCCATGAAAGTCTGAAGTTGGCATTGCGTCTCACACTATTCTTGCTTTTATTATTCCAAAAGCTGTTTGCTTCTGTTAACCATCAAGCAAAGCTTTTATCTACCGGACTCTTGAGTTTAAAACGTAAATTGCTATTGGCAACTGCGTAAAAGAAGAGAGTAACTTCATATCAGAAATAATCAATGGCTCATCCTGTATGATGTAACACTGAGCTGACATATATTGGACCATGATTTGACTCGGCAGAATGATGTGTACTCCTTAGAATAAATAAGTGTGACATTCCCGGCACAAAAGTCTTTAACCAGGGCATCTGGGATGGAAATTCTATATCTTTGCGCACAGTAACAGACAAGAGCCCTAGACATGTTTGATAATGTGCTTGAACTTTCTATTTGCTCTCTTCGATATGAGAGCACTGAGCCTGGAGACTTGTGTTTGTGTACAGTAATAAATCTCGAACTAAGAAAATTATCTCTAATAGCGGCATTGCAGGGGCCACCTGGGGACAAAAAAAGTAGCTTTTTTTGATCCCTAAAGCAGTAACTTTTTAATATGTATTGTTCATTTTCCTAAAGCAAAGATATAATGTCAGCTGGGGAGGTGAGTCCTCGAAGACCTTGTACCAAGTGAGCATTTGTAATGAGGTGCGGACAGGTAGCACTGGTGCAGCAGGGCAATCAAGGTGGCACAATGGTGACAAGTGCGCAGAGCTGGACCAGCAATGTAGCAGAGTTGGCTCATTGTAGCTAAGCTGAGTTTTTAATACAGACATAATGCAACAGAGCTGGCCCAGAGGGACTTGATGTAGCAGTGCTGGAAACATGGAATAGCAGGAGGACCTGGCAGCAGAGATCGGACGATGCAGCACCCAGCACTGGATCTAGTATAGGTAACAGATAAAATGTATTTCTTGTTTCCCATTGCAAACACTATAACTAGGCTCCACTCACCTATCATGAGCAATTCTAGTTCTATACTAGTGTCTTCCTATGTGACATATGCCTTTAGGCCCCCTTCTTGGATCCAGGCCTAAGGTAAGACTGCTAATTCTGTACCCCCTATAGCTACTCACATGTGCTGAGGATTGCCTGTCAATTTGCAATATACAGTAAAAATGCAGCCTAACATACCTATCCAGATAATCAATGAAGAGACAGTGTCTGAGTCTAGGCTACTTATAAGCTCACAGAGAATTATCCTAATGAAGCATTTTCATTTTACATTGGAGCTAGGTCTGATCCCAAAATTTTAACTTTTGAGATTCCGCAGTCAATAGCGACTACAGCATCAAAGTAGTTCTGACAGATGGAGAGTGCTCCATCTGTCAGCTCATCGCCACCCCTATCATAGAATCATAAAATTAACCTCCAGGTTCCTCGTGTCCAACCCCCTGCTCAATGCAGGATTCACTAAATCATCCCAGCCAGATGTCTGTCCAGCCTCTGTTTGAAGACTTCCATTGAAGAAGAACTCACCACCTCTCGTGGCAGCCTGGTCTTTAACCGTTCCTCGTAGGACATAGTTGGCAGTCCACTCACCATCCTGGTAGCTCTTCTATGAACTTGTTCTTATGACACGATTGCATTGTGTCCATTTGTTTCTATGGTAAACAGACACCTAATTATGTCATTGGCCAAGTGTACTTGTAATATACCTTTTTTCCACAATAAGTGGCAGCATACTGTGTCCTGAAACATTAGTAAAACCTGCATACACGTTTAGTGGAAGCCACTGATATCTTTGTAGGGTACTTTTTCTTATTGCAACCGTTGTATGGAATAGTGTAGTCCACTGCACTGTGCTATTCTTTATTGATGTCCAGACTGACCAGACCAAGACTCTGTTTTCATCTTCATCTGACCAATGGACCCCTATGGACATGTTGAATGTGACGTGAATGGTTTCCTAAGTGGGATCATTAGACTTTTCTGACTATTTATGATCCATTAAAATTTTATATTAAATGGATACAACTGGTACAAACTCTCAGATCTTTTCATCCTAAAAATAGCAAGAAACAGAAGCACAAATTATATCTCACTTATCTAAAAAAAATATGTGCAGCAAGGACCATCAAATTCATTAATGGATTAAGCAATGTGGTTTTTGTAAATGGTCATCACATAATACAACAGTTTGGGGCTTTTGGCAATTTTCACCAACTTTTGACATAATTTCAAGCTTGTGGGCTCCAATGCAAACTCTCCAACAGGACCCCCAGCTATCACTGGTCTCCAACAGAACCACAACTATCACTGGTCTCCAACAGAAACCCATCTATCACTGGTCTCCTAAGGACCCCCAACTATCACTGCTTTCCAACAGGGCCCCCAACTATCACTGGTTTCCAACAGGACCCCAAACAATTACTGGTCTCCAACTGGACCCCCAACTATCACTGGTCTCCAAAAAGAACCCCAACTATCACTGGTCTCTAACAGGACCCCCAACTATCACTGGTCTCCAAAAAAAACACTGGTCTCCAAAAAGAACCCCGAATATATCTGGTCTCCAATAGGACCCCCAACTATCACTGCTTTCCAACAGGACCCCAAACAATTACTGGTCTCCAACAGGTCCCCCAACTATCACTGGTCTCCAAAAAGAACCCCAACTATCACTGGTCTCCAACAGGACCCCCAACTATCACTGGTCTCCAAAAAGAACCCCAAATATATCTGGTCTCCAATAGGACCCCCAACTATCACTGGTCTCAAAAAAGAACCCCAACTATCACTGGTCTCCAACAGGTCCCCCAACTATCACTGGTCTCCAAAAAGAACCACTGGTCTCCAAAAAGAAGGCCAACTATATCTGGTCTCCAATAGGACCCCCAACTATCACTGATCTAAAAAAAGAACCCCAACTATCACTGGTCTCCAACAAGTCCCACAACTATAATGGGTCTCTAACAGGTCCCCAACTATCATGGATTTCAAACAGGAGCCCTCATTTTTACAATTTTCCAACAGGACAACCAACTATCATAGGTCTTTAATAGTATTTATCTTTTCTTATGTACCAAAAGGACCTTTTTGGACCCTCTTAGGCTCCAGGGCTCGAATGTGACTACAAACCCTACACCTATTATTATTATTATCACTTTTGATTGAACATTTATTAACCCCGGTGGCCCTCAAGTCTACAATACTAGTTTCCAAATAAATGTATAATCCAGTACCTTTCTTCTTTCTGTAAAATACCTCCCAGGTTGTAAGAATTACTTTATGCATACAGTGTTCTGGTTGGACAGATCCATTTAAGACCAGGGGGAAGTGCTTTCGATGGCTGATGCACATTATACGTAGAGTAGTCGGAGACACTCTCTCCTGTTATTGGATGGACCAGGGGGCATGTCTTGGAAAACCAAAACACACTATATATAAAGAAATCTGGCAGCCATGTTACAAATAAAAAAGAGATTCAAAACCACAGGAACCACGCTAATAAAAAGGCACTATATGTCATGCATTAGGAATTTATTTATAATTTAATAGTGAGACTTATAAGTGCAAATACATCTTTTTCCAGCTGCCATTAAAGAGGAATTTTCAGTAAATTTTTTATGCTTATCTCCTCCCATTGGCACTGCTCCATTGATTCTGAATTAAGTTTTTCTTTTTTTATTCCAAAATTATGCCCCCCGGTTACAATGGTGCAAATTCTCCCTTCAGGCAACTGGTTGTATACTACAGTAATTCTTTGTGGGAGGCGCCGTGTTTTGATTGGCCAGTGTCAGAGGAGAAAAAGCCAATGCCAACAGAGCAGTTCGGTGGTTTACGCCCAGTTGGCTGAAGGGTAAATTTTCACCATTAATACAAAGGGGCATTACTTTGGAACAGAGGCAACCAGAAGAAAGAAAGAAAGCTGTTCAAGAATCAGTAGAACAGCGGCAATTGGAAAAAGTAAACACAGTGTAAGTAAGAAAAAATCAGCAAATGTTTCTCTTTAAGGGGCCTAATGCTATTGTATCATATTATTCTATATGTGTTTCAAAGCAATCCAACTTCTTCAGAATAACGGAGATCACAGAGTTGGATTACACATAGAGAATAAACCACACTGATGCTACTCGTGTTTGATTTGACCCCCTTAATTGGATATACATCAGCAGCATAGTAATAATCCATATTATAGAAACGTGATTCCAGCTCACCCAGTTGCTCTACGCTCATCCACCTGGAGCTCAGACACTGGCCTCACCCTGGCCTCACATCAAGGAATATGGAAAAAATTGAAAATATAGTGCATACAAAAGAAAAATTGACATGGTCGACATGACCCAGTCGACGTGTTTCGACTGCACTAGGCAGTCTTACTCACGACTGGGTCATGTTGACCATGTACATTTTTCTTTTGCCTGCACTATATTTTCTTTTGAAAAATGAAAAGAAAAGGAAAATCCAGTCCTGTTGAGCCGGACTCCAATTTTTTCTATTTTCAATAATCCATATTACTACGTTGGAATTTCCAACCAATGGGGGCTGCAGTTGGGAAATTATTTCATTAAATATTTTTATTATCGCTGTTGTGTCTCACACAACCAAATCACATGAATGAAACCTTCTTTTAACAATACACTTTTTCTCTCGCTGTTCTATTCCTGATTTTGGCTTACAAATACTGATGTGAAATGCCGACCTAATACTGAACTTGTGAACGTGGCTTAATACAAAGCAAAACAAAAATATTTAGGGTCTCAGGTTTAAGTCACACATTGCGTAATGTAAAAAAAAAAAGACTTAAAAAAATCTAAAAAGAAAAAAATGAAGCTAAAAAACTATTTAAGTCCTTGTAAAATCCTTCATTATGGTAATGAAGTAAGAAAAAAAAAATGATTAAAGAAACATAATTGTTATTGCCGCATCTGAAATATCCCAAGTTAAAAAAAATATCAAATTTTTTCTCACCTCTCCAAAGTAGAATAAAAAAGTGATGATAAAGTCGTAAACAATTTTAATTTTTCTTTTTTTGTTACAAACTTGGCATGTATGAAGATAGAGACTACAATGAATATAATGAGTGTCCTTTCCACATGCTAAACGATTCCTAGACATCTGATCATGTCCTCACATGTCAGAGAGGAATCGGTCTGACGTCAAATAAGCAATCAGCACAATATATTGTCAGCATTATGTGCGGCTTAATGCAATCAGGAAAGCATTGGTGGTTTAATAATGAACTATAGCTGCAGTTGACAAGTTAACAATGGACCCGGTGTTTCCTTCAGTAACAATGCAGAATAATTGACAGGTTTTTGCAACTTGGTAAATACTGGGATATCAAGGAAAGCGGAAATGTATAATTTATATTTGATGTTTACCAGAGATGAGTTAATCTAATTTTTAGGAATTCATTGAACTAAGCAAATTTCAAAAATTTTGTGCAATTTGCCTAAAATAATCACATCAGTCACAAAAGGCTAGCATAATCTCAAGAACAACCAACCAAGCTTCCCCATAATGCCATGCAGCTCTCATATCACCTGTACGAGCCCAGCAACTCATGAATAACTATCAGCCTGTATAAAAGCAGAAACAGGGAATGCAGCAGCCATTTGTTGCGGAATCTGGATAGCGATAGGACTTCATTGCTCGCGCCTCTCCGATAATACCATTTTATCAGGGGATTGCATGTTATACACTTCCACAGAATCATCATTAGAATAGCTCTCTAGCAGAGTTTAATCTTAAGGGAAATGAAATTAATAGCCATTGACAAAGAGCTGCTTTAAGGATACATTACGAGAACACCTAGCGGAATATAATATTCCGCAGTGCCATCCATCCTAAACAAGGTCCAATTTACGAGCAATTCTTACCTATTACTTATAGAATGTGTAATATTGTTAACTAAATGAGAACGGAGATTGTTCTAGTCCAGCAATCCATCTAATGGGCTCGAACCCATTCACTGAAACAGGCATTTACACACCTTACATGTTAATTATTTTCTTTTTATAACCGGCAAATAGATTTCCTTCTTGCTTAGTAAGAGAAAGTTAATTCACCCGTAAAAAAAATTGGAAATGGCTGGGTGTTAACCACATCCATAATTTATCTTAAGAGATTTTCCTGGGCTTTGAAAAATAAAAATGTTGGGAGTTTTTCATATTTTTTCTATGTAATCACCAGTATATTTGCATTGTAGTTTAGTAGCCTGCATTGACATCTAGAGGCAGATCTCTAACGTAAGGAACATACTTCAGCCTTTGGTTTCGAGACCATGAATAACATCTACCAGTCGTGTTTAGACCTGACCATTTTCTCTTTGCTGATCAAAGATATTCTCCCATTCACATTCGGATAAAAGAAAGACTTGAACAAAATATAATTACTAGAAATTAGTGGATCTTTTCAAATTTGAATTTCGATTTTTTGCAGTGGAAAGGAAAAGAAATCTCAAAGTGGTCGAATTTGGGTGGAACTGCGAATTTCACAAAGTTTGATTCTAACCCGATCCTTCGAGAATCTTTGAACTTGTAAATAGTCCATAAATGTAGAAAAATAGACATAGATCTCAGATTCCGGTACTATACAAAAATCTACTGTGGCTAAGCGAAATTTTCCATACTAAACATGAAGTTCTAGTTTATTATTTCATCATAATGCGTAATCCCACTGACACGTCACAGGGAACCTCCTTAGTGCGTAGTTGTAGCACTGTGGTGACCACTGCATAAAAGTAGGGATTCGTGAAGACCAGAATCAGAGGAGGCACAGAGTGGGATGTGATGCTATGTGCGCCTCTCCACAAATCTTACTCCAGGGCAAGAATGGTGTGAACATACCAGAAGTTGGATGTTTTGCCCAACCTTTTGTGCAAAAGATGCAACTTTCAATGCCTTTTTTCACCAGAAATCTGGTGAAGATGCTTTGTTGAATCACGCTTATGGATCCTAACTTTTTTTTAACTTTTTGTATTCGTCTATCAAGTTTTTATTATACATAGTAAGCCCATGTTCACGCGTTCAGTATTTCTTCAGTATTTTACATCAGTATTTGTAAGCCAGAACCAGGAGAAGTTATAATACAGAAGTGGTGACGTGTTTCTGTTATACTTTTCCTCTGATGTTTTATTTTTTCCTTTTCCTGTTACTGAGCCTTTATCCCAACGGATCTGTCCATTTAGTCAAAGTCACATCCTGATTCAAATAGGGATTTATTGGTCACATGAGACAAAAACAAAATCTGTAAAGCGCAATGCAAACATTGCCTTCTACAAATTAGCCTAAAACGTTTGGAAGTGCTTATCTTGGACCCAGGCTTTGCTCCCTTCTCCTGGGTCCACTGCCCTCTGTTGTGCTCCATGTTGAGTTTTGCAGGTTGTCCAGTGTGGATCTATGACGCACACCTGTGTCTTGGGATTGAGATTCTAGACCACTGTGTTTGGTGTGCTCCACCTTCTGTCCATACTGTGTTTCCTTGCTTACTTCGTGCTGGGTAACACGTCATCCATCCTGCTGCTTCTGAGATTCCTGTGTGTGTCAAGCCCTCGCTGCCCATGTGCCTTCGAGCTTGCTGCATTAACAACTGGAGTACGTGTGTCCACCCAGGCCTAAGACTTAGAAGATCCACCTCACCTAGTAATCTTTGACAGTGCCTTACCAACAGTTACCTCATTATTCTTGAAAGCGTTCCTCATACACAATGTTGTGTGCAGAAGTGATCTACAATATATTTATATGTAAAGTGACCAAAGGCAGAAGCCGTGGACGAGCTTCTGCTCCATAATTCCCTGGCTCTTTACAGGAAAATCGTCTCCCAGTCCTAATGTTCTGTCATGAGTGGGGTGCGTGGCACTCATGTGTAGGCCACAGGCCACCGCTGTCTCCAGGTCTCCATCTTTAGGAGCCTCCGCACATAAATCAGGGGACACCTAGTTCGCTTTAAAATTCAACAGTTTACGAGATTGTTACACGCAGAATTGGGCACAACACTTCTTATTCCTTGTTTCCTTACTACAGTGCGTTTCTAGCATTACTATCCGGTCTTCTTGGACTATCCCTACTTTTACTGGCTCTGTCAGCCCCAGAGATTTCCTGTCCAGTTCTGCAGTACACTTGGGATCCGTTATCATCCCTTCTCGCAGTTCCACGTCCATCGTCCCCTAATTGCCAGAGGATAAGGCACACACAGTTCCACGTCCATCGTCCCCTAATCGCCAGAGGATAAGGCACTCTTTGTAGTACCTGCATTGAGCCTTGAGCTTCGGACATTGTAGGAATGTCTGCAAGTGATTCCAGTAAGACCTCCTATGATAGATTATTGCTGGCACTAGCAACCCACTGCACTTGAACTTGATCTTGGTTAGTATACTTCCCTATCTGATCATTTATCAGGAAGCAGGCCTTTTTACTAGGGCTCAACCCTCCCACTATGGGCTAGTCCCAACCTTAACTATGTCTGTCCATACTATATGTAACTGGACAGATCTCCTATCACAAACTAATATATTATATCACTTATCTTATACTTTCCCTATATTCCTACTGCACACGATGCCTATTATACTAGCAATACTTGTGCCACACGATGCATTAACTAGATAACACATAAAACCGTAACACTCAGTTCACACTTCACATGACACAACATATCTATAAAACGCATGACATCAATTACATAACGCGAGTGTTGTCTTCAAGGGTAGGAACGCAAACGTACAGTCCACCACTCTTACATATATTGAGAAGGTGTTACATGATAGGTCCCCTCTGCTACTTCCCCACCACCAGTAGATACCCTACTAGCTTTGACCTTTATCTTACAAGTTGTCAAGTGTCTTTTTGGCATCGCAGCGAATAACCAGAAGTGGAGCGCCCTTCTATACAGTGTTAATATTAATATATTATTGCCTTTGTTGAAGTTAATTACACAATTGAATTATTTGCTTTGTTTTCAAAACTCTATAAACAGACCAGGTATTAAATATGCTCCCAGTGTTTCCAGCCTCTCATAGCCTAAAGACAACCAACTCCTCTGTGATGCATTGAGTTGTATGCAGAATCTCTCTATTGATCTCAGCAATGTAGATACTTGAAACACTCGCTCGGAACAATTCAAAACCGTGCGCACTTGAAAACGTATGAAGACACAAAGCACAATGTCACCAAGATCAGAAAATCAAAGATCAGGGAAGCTATTGTTTGAATGTAATACAACAGTCCTGCCAGCGGGGGCAGTGTTCCTCTGTGTCATATATAATAAGGTTATGGAGAAGAAACAGACATTTACTTGTGACGTGCAGCACAAGTACTTTTCCTATGATTCAAAATGTATAGATTTTTTTTTACTTTTCCCTTCAATGCTAATGAAAATGTCACATAAACATTTCCATGGCTTCTTGCTAAGAAAATCTTTTCTGCCCATAGAAAGTGGTTCTCCATTGGAAAATGACTTTATAGGAACAACCTCTTTAATCCTTTTAATTAACAATGTGGATTATATTTAAATAGGTATTATTTACAACATCTAATATTATGGCATACAAGTAGTGCATACCATAACAATATGTTGGGTAAGAGGTTACCACTGGTACTTTTGATCATGATGCTCGGGTCAATTCTTGTTTGTTACATAGCACTATTCAAAGTGGACTGGCTGGTATACAAACAGGCACTGGCAGGTGCAAATAGGAACAGCTGGTATAAAGGCAGGCACTGGCAGATGCAGGCAGGAACAGCTGATATACAGGCTGGCACTGGCAGATGCAGGCAGGAACAGCTGGTATACAGGCTGGCACTGGCAGATGCAGGCAGGAACGGCTGGTATACAGGCAGGCACTGGCAGGTGCAGGCAGGTATGGCTGGTATACAGGCAGTCACTGGCAGGTGCAGATTGGAACGGGTGGTATTCAGACAGGCATTGGCAGGTGCAGGCAGGTACTTGAAAATGAACTATAACAGTGGACCTGAGAACTAGCAAACATGCAAACAAGCAGAGTATACACATTGCTCAGGCACCTTCCATCAGGTTGAGGCGCCTTAAATAATAAGTGTCTCCCTGCCATAGGATGGGGACACTTTAGGACGGCGCTCTCTGTTACCTTAAAGAAGGAGGGAGGGTGCACCTTAAGCACAGTGCTGGGGTGTTGCGAGCAGATCCTGGGTAGAAGCAGGAGGAAGTGCAGTACGGGGGCACCGATGGTGAGTGAGCCAGTGGAAGGGAGTGCGCACAGATGCGCTACACATACACGATCATTACTGTCCTCACTGGGGCTCACTATCTAGATTCCCTATCAGTATGTCTTTGGAGTATGGGAGGAAACCAAAGAACCCGGTGGAAACCCAAGCAAACATGCGGAGAACATACAAACTCCCTGCAGATGTTATCCATGGTAGGAGTAGAACCCAGTAACCCAGGGCTGCAAAGCAACAATGCTAGCCACTGAGCCAAGGTTAATGTATTTCAGACACAGAAGGGGGCCTGACATATTTTGCTGGGCATAGCGAGGTTCTCGCACTATGCGCTGCTCTATCAATTTGCTTGAAAATGGTGCAGCATGCATTTCTGGAACTCCACTATAAATGAATAGTAGGAGAAGTGCATGCTCAGCTACCTCTCCATTCCCAGCACCAATCAGCTCCGTTGTCGAGATAAGGAAAAGACTCACGTCTATCAGATGTCTATGCAAGATTTGTAAAATTTCCTGTGAATGTGCCAAAAATGACCAGCGCGAGAATACCCCATCAGTAGGATCAATCCTCTATATATCTATATGGACATGCAGGTCCTAGAAATCTGAATCAAATGATACCTCGACATCAGTGATTCAATGTCTTATTCCAGAGAAATCCCCATTTTTCATAATACGTAAATGATCTGTTAAGATCAATGGGCGGGACATAGATCTCCCCGAGGTTTTGTCTATAGAGCTTATTTTAAGTCAACGGGGGCGTTACCAGCGTGAGACATGTAATGAGTGACAGTCTGCTCTCCTGATCTCACTCCCGAGAGTTGATCCTTCTGACAGATTCCCTTTGACATCAGTTTTTCCAAATGCAGTTCTAACGCGGGAAGTCAAGTAATGGCCGACTAGAACATATCGGAACACGAGCAGGGTTAATAGAGCCATGAATGCATTTGCTCCGCACGTTGTCTTCCAGCTTGCAGCGCAGATGACTATTATTAAATCTGATGCGCATTCGCAGGTGTTACTTTACTTTTTTTTTTTTTTAGCAACAGATTTTTTTTTTCTTTTTACCTTTTTTTTTTTAATGTACAGTCTGAAAGCACTTAAACAGTCAAATGGAGCGATTTTGTGAAAGGTTACCCGTGTCAGCAGACTGGTGTTTACAAGGTAAATGCACTTAGCTAATGTCATATTCCATTCGATGTTACATTTTATAACAATGTTTGAATGTTCCCGTCGTCTGCATTTTTATAAACAGTCTAGACACCGTGCAAAACGAAAAAATGCCTGCAAACCAAATTCTCATGCTCGAAACATTCAGGAACAAAGTCCAAATCTATTAATTTTACAAGTGTATCTGTAGGAAGATTGATTTAATGGCGCCGTAAGTGGTGCGGGGATTGCAAAATTGGGCTTTCAGTTTTAGCAGGTAATTTTACAACTACGAGTTTTCTATGTTAAAAAAGCGTTGTAATTTTCACTGCTAAAATACTGTTTCCTCGCATTTTACAGGAGTACACAGTTTAGAAATCCATTAGCTGTTTTCTGTAGGATTTTATGTGAATTCTAGAATGAAAGAGACATAAAATGTAGCAAACAGTGAAACGCTGCGCACGGCAGAGGGAATGAAAGCGATGAGTAAGTCGAATGGATGAAGTTATAATGTACCCACCGGTATAAATGTCCTGTAAATGTAGAAATGATTTGGAGCATTTTTCCGAAACATTTTAGGAAAACTAAAACTGAAAATTGTTCCCATACCTCTTATTGAGTCCTTTAATGTGAGCAGCAACAACAGGGTCAGGCTTAAATGGGTTGTCCACTTGTGCTGACAATTTTCTCTTTTTTACTTAAATGTATAATATAATTTTTGAGATTTATTTTTATTAAAAATGTTGGCGTTTATGGGCTCGCTGTTTCCCTGCCTACTGAACTTTGATGTGGTTTGTGGTCGTAAATCAGCAAAGAGGAGCTCAGGATAGGAGAGCAGTCAGACGGCTCTATAAATCGGACTGAGATCGGAACGCAATGCACGGATTGGCAGGCGGCTCTCCCGTTGTGAGCGTCAGGGCCGGACTGGTCATCTGGCAATTCTGGCAAATTCCAGAAGGGCCTGTCTGGTCATGGGCCGCCTTGTCTGCTACATTGTTAACAGAATCGATATTCTCAAGACACCCATACTGTTAAGAGGTGTGATGGAGCACAACGTGGCTGACTCCGCCACTTACCCCAGCAGGCCACGGGTATCATTAGAAATATTGGTCTTGTAGTAAATCTTCCTTTCCTCCATCCAGGGTAATATTAGTAATATATCCCATCTGGTTCATGGGCACGGGGACAACATGGGCCTGTGTGATTTCAAATACCAGGATTGAACTTCAGCCCCAGTCCGTACCTGCTGAGCATAACCGCTTCATATATTTCTATCCAGCTGTCACGCTAGGGTCGGGAGAGCCATGGCCATCCCGAGCATTGCGACCCAATCTCGGTCCGATTTATGCGGTCCCAGCTGTTAACATATAAATCTATAAAAAAAAAAACTACAACCGATATCAAATAAACATCCAGCGTCAGATTGGGGTGCCAAGGGCCCACCAGTGACATTGACTTTGGTGGGGCAATTTTTCACCTGCATGCAGTTATTACATTTACCCTCGTTCACATATTTACCTAAACCTCTATATGAAAATAAAATAGGTAGTTTGGTAAATGAATGATGATATGCTGCTTTTTTCTGTACCTTGTGAATCGACTGAATTATGCCAAGTACAGTGGAAATGAGGGCCCAAATCTGCACAGGGGCCCACCGGGGGATTCTCCTGTTCTCCTCTGGGCCAGTCCGAGCCTGAACATATCTGAGCACAACTGATTTTCAAGCAGAAGTGACATATTGACCCATATGGGAAACTCAGATTGCCTTCCTGTCATAGGGAATAGCATTAGAGGAGAGTGTTAGTATCTGAACCGTATTTCCATGACAGTAAATTCCCATCTCCCATTAATGGCATCATTTTAATATGCCCCAGGAAAGCCGGCCTTCTGTTTATCACCAACATTATCTTAGATGGATCATTCATGTATAAATATGACTTTAGTTATGTCCCAGGCAGCAATTAAAATGGAAATAAAATCAATGAATGAATTCAGTATTGATAGACTGTCTGTAGCCGTGAATCTAAATATTCACAACAAATATTTTACTCCTTAAGTTTAAAGAGCAGGAGGCCGACAGAGACGCAGTTATAGGCTTCTGAGTAAAGGCATCAGGTCTTATTTTACAAAATTCAATTAAATTCACTAAATCTTAGAAAGGCCGATCACATGTTCCTTTAGTTCCATGAAGAGGATGGTAAATTTGGACTATGCGGATGTGCATTTAAAGGGCACTTGTGTATATTTTGGGCCATCTTGCTATGAAACTGGCATGAACTTTAAAATGGCTACTATTCATTTTAAGGAGGTGTCCACTATTGGATATCCCTGTCATGATTCATCCATTCGCTGTGTCCTTGGGACACTATGAGTGACATCTCAGCCACCCTATAGATAGCAGGGGCATGTCAGGCTGTCAGTGCTGTGAGTGACAGCTCAGCCACCCTATGGTTAGCAGGGGCATGTCGGGCTGTCAGTGTTCTGAGTGACAGCTCAGCTACCCTATAGATAGCAGGGGCATGTCGGGCTGTCAGTGCTGTGACAGCTCAGATGCCCTATGGATGGCAGGGGCATGTCGGGCTGTCAGTGCTGTGAGTGACAGCTCAGCTGCCCTATGGATAGCAGGGGCATGTCGGGCTGTCAGTGTTGTGAGTGACAGCTCAGCTGCCCTATGGATAGCAGGGGCGTGTCAGGCTGTCAGTGCTGTGAGTGACAGATTAGCCACCCTAGGGTTAGTAGGTGTGTGTCCGGCTATCAGTCCTGTGAGTGACAGCTCAGCCGCCCTATGGTTAGCAGGGGTGTGTCCGGCTATTAGTCCTGTGAGTGACAGATCAGCTGCCCTATGGATAGCAGGGGCATGTCAGGCTGTCAGTGCTGTGAGTGACAGATCAGCCGCCCTATGGATAGCAGGGGAGTGTCAGGCTGTCAGTGCTGTGAGTGACAGCTCAGCTGCCTATGGATAGCAGGGGCGTGTCAGGCTGTCAGTGCTGTGAGTGACAGCTCAGTCGCCCTATAGATAGCAGGGTCGTGTCAGGCTGTCAGTGCTGTCAGTGACAGCTCAGCCACCCTATGGATAGCAGAGGCGTGTCAGACTGTCAGTGCTGTGAGTGACAGCTCAGCCACCCTATCGATAGCAGGGGCGTGTCAGGCTGTCAGTGTTGTGGGTGACAGCTTAGCTGCCCTATGGATAGCAGGGGAGTGTCAGTCCGTCAGCGCTTTGAGTGACAGCTCAGCCGCCCTATGGATAGCAGGGGCGTGTCAGGCTGTCAGTGCTGTGAGTGACAGATCAGCCGCCCTATGGATAGCAGGGGAGTGTCAGGCTGTCAGTGCTGTGAGTGACAGCTCAGTCGCCCTATAGATAGCAGGGTCGTGTCAGGCTGTCAGTGCTGTGAGTGACAGCTCAGCCACCCTATCGATAGCAGGGGCGTGTCAGGCTGTCAGTGTTGTGGGTGACAGCTTAGCTGCCCTATGGATAGCAGGGGAGTGTCAGTCCGTCAGCGCTTTGAGTGACAGCTCAGCCACCCTATGGATAGCAGAGGCGTGTCAGGCTGTCAGTGCAGTGAGTGACAGCTCAGCTTCCCTATGGATAGCAGGGGCGTGTCAGGCTGTCAGTCCTGTGAGTGACAGCTCAGCTGCCCTATGGATAGCAGGGAAGTGTCAGGCTGTCAGTGTTGTGAGTGACATCTCAGCTGCCTATGGATAGCAAGGGCGTGTCAGGCTGTCAGTGTTGTGGGTGACAGCTCAGCCGCCCTATGGATAGCAGGGGAGTGTCAGGCTGTCAGTGTTGTGAGTGACAGCTCAGTCACCCCATGGATAGCAGGGGAGTGTCAGGCTGTCAGTGCTGTGAGTGACAGCTCTGCTGCCCTATGGATAGCAGGGGAGTGTCAGGCTGTCAGTGCTGTGAGTGACAGCTCTGCTGCCCTATGGATAGCAGGGGTGTGTCAGGCTGTCAGTGCTGTGAGTGACAGCTCTGCTGCCCTATGGATAGCAGGGGAGTGTCAGGCTGTCAGTGCTGTGAGTGACAGCTCTGCTGCCCTATGGATAGCAGGGGTGTGTCAGGCTGTCAGTGCTGTGAGTGACAGCTCTGCTGCCCTATGGAAAGCAGGGGAATGTCTGTCAGTGCCATTTTCTCAAGTGTGTAATAAAGATAACAGATTCTCACCTCCCCCATTAGCGCCAATCCAGAGCCAATTGCATCTTACTGCTATGTTACATGAACACTGCAGCCAATCAGGGGTCACTAATGGGTTGCAGACCTCACACTTCATTATGACGAATCTAAGACGTCTTAAAGAAGCGAGACAGCTACAGGCTATTGGTGGCAATGCTCACATGGCATAACAAGGTGACAGGAGTCCTGGGAGACATCCCTGGAATGACGCCAGTGTGGGAGGTGACTGTCTGTTATTTTTATGTTACACTTGTGAATATATGGCACTGCCATCAAAATGTGTACGCTCTTAATATATTGCAATCATCACATTATATACCACTGTGTGCTCACAATTACTCATTTTGCCTTTTTACTCAGTTAATTACTCTCTTTTCCATTAGGTCTGTGACATCAGGTGATTTAAAACAGACTGAATCCTTTCATGCTCCATGTAGAAACAGGAAGTCTTTTTTCCCTGCATGAGTCATCATTGGAACTACAATTCTATCAACTGGAAATTCAGTGGCAGGGTGAAGGAGCAGAGCAGCTTAGTCAGGAGTTGAAGAGGTGGTTGACTCATGCAGGGAAAAGAGACTTCAAGTTTCTACATAGAGCCTGGTGGAATTCAGCTAATCCGTATTTAATCATGTGAGGTCATAGACCTAGTGGAAAATAGGAGAATTAACTGGGGAGAAAGGCAAAATGATCAATTGTAAGTACTCAGTCCTATGTAATATGATGGCTGCAATATATTAAGAGGATAAAAGTTTTGATGGGTGCGCTGCTTTTGGAAGTAGTTGACAACCCCTTAAAGGCAATAGATACAACAACGGAGACATCCATATGGCTTAAAGGTTCTCATACAGTCGGATGAACTCTCGATTGGCCCACAGCTGTCATTTCAGAGTCATCCATTTTGCCTGTAGAAGAAAAGGAAGGGGAAAATCAATTCTAACTGCCCGTCCTTTATCCCCCCGATATCGTCTCTTGGGGGAGAGTTGCGAAGACCCCATACACATTAGATGGTCGGATAGTATCTAACGTGTATCAGGGTCTGATTGGGGCATATGGAAATAAGTAATTGGTCTCCAAACGTCATCCATATAACTACTGTACGATCACAGGGTTTATAAAGCGTGACTCCATCCAGGCTCTAAATCGAAAGATCTGAGACATGAACTCGCGGTGCCGTTGGACTCTCCAAACGCTCCTCCAAATGTAGATGTTACGCGTGGAATGATTGCGGCTAATGATCGCAGCTTGCGCAGTTACTCACCTCCTGATCACTCGAATATTATTATAAATGAGGTTGATTTTCCTTTTGACTACCTCATTTTTTCTCAACATGGTTCTATTACTTTCCTATCACATTCCCGACCCTTAGATATGAATGCTCCAGTGGAGACATAATAAAAATACATTAACTGTTCTGTGGCTGCTCCAACGAAATTTCAGGAGGGGAAGAAGAAAAAAATAATAATGAAATAAAATGTGACACTCGGGTCTCACGACTGACGGCGGCTTGTAAGGGCAGCAATAAATGGATTCCCAGGAACCAGTACCTGTCTGTAGAATGACAATGACTTCTCTCGCTCCTCGGAACTTGTCCTCTGTAATGGGATTTCTATAGCTTCATTCCAGATACAATATTGTGGATTTTTTATTACAGAGGGGAGAAAAGTATATTTCTGTAGATATCCTCTAATCTTAATTCCCGATGTTTCGTCACAATCGCACCAGGAGAAAAAAGAACATCTACTGTTTATGCAAATATCCCATTTTGATTCAGCTTGACGAATTAGACTCATCTCCGGCTTTTCATACGGAAGATGGATCTACCTGGAAGATTGAAACAAAAATGAGACTAAGCCTAGAAATAGAAAACGGGGAATGCAAATCAGATGGTGATGAAAAGCAGAAACACTGGTCTCAAAATACCGAAAAAGGGCTAAAATATTGCTCTAATCAGTAGACTTGAGTCAGAATTGTAAAGTTCGTAGACTAACGAGCGAAATGGAAATGATCAGACTGGTGTCTATCAGGGAGAATTACATAGCAACTTCAGATATATTGTAAGGCCCGTATTATGTCCCAAAGGGGCTAGACGAGACGGCCAGGGATGTGCGTCAAGGCGGCATAATTTGGGTATGAGTTTTAATGGGATTAGGTTGGGGAGTTCTAAAATGGCGCTTCAATAGGTATTAGGCCGGGGAGAGAGTAGACATGACAGAGGAGTTATGGGGAGAAGGGGGTAATGTAGGATATTACAATCTTTGTGGTTGTGGAGTGGTATAAAGGGCGGACTGGGCGATGCTGGGGCTGTCAATCCCTCCCTAATGTTGGTTCAATCAAAGTCGGTTTGGTTTAGAGGAGTGAATTTCGTTGTTGTTCGGCTGCTCAGAGTTGGGCCTAATGTCATGGCAGCAGGCCGAAACAGGTCTTTGGAAAGCCAAAGAGTGGGGTGGTAAAAGGGAAGGGGACCTCTTTTTGGTGAGGATCACTCTGGTATGTTAAGCTAACCAGGTGAGGTGGATCCTCTAAGGCTTTGGTCAGGGTGGGCACATGGACCAGGGTGCTGCTTCAGCGAGCGGGAAGGCACGTGAGCACCGAGGACTTGGTCTCAGGAGCAGCAGGATGGATAAGGTGGAACCCAGCAGAGAAGAATGCAAGTAGAAAACTCAGCAAGCTTAGGTAATGGGGCAAACCAAATACGGCACACTAAAGTCTCAATCTCAAGATACAGGGATGTGTGTTAATGGGCTTTATAAAGGTATAGGGAGATGATGTCATTGATCCATTCTGGGCAACCGGCAAAACCAGGAGAGGGCAGTATGCCCAAGAGAAGGAAGCAGAGCCCAGAAGATCAGGGACAGGTGTGCAACAGTCTGTATGTGGTGGGCAAAATACTTGTGGTCCCTACTGGGCCAAGGTCTTAGAGGGACAATATCTGGGACAACATTCAGCAGGATAGCCGTCGAATTGACAGAATATGGTTGAGGGCAAAGAAGAGCAGCTGATGGTGCGGGGTTTTATTTGGTAGTCTTCCAAAGACCCTATTCTTGTATTTATGTTAGTACTTAATATGGTACATTATTATTATTGCTATTTACTAAAAGCTGCTGTGGACGGTTCATCCAAGTTTGGAAGATAAGTCAAAGGTCAGCCCCATTCTTTAGTTACGTGGTTTTTTTTCTCAAAAATTCAACAAAAAGTTAGCGAGAAGATGATGCAGAGAAAGTTGAGAAACCTGTCTGCAGTATTAGTTTGTCAAAGTTATTTGCACAGATGCTTCATTTTTTTAAAATCTCAAATGATTTGCAAAATGGTTTAAAAAAGGTAAATATTTCTTTTAAAGGGATAGCACACCCCTATGCAGGCTGTAGCAGCAGAATCAACTACTGATCTCACTCTACCCCTTTGTAGTGCTGCTCTCTTCATCATCCAGCATGGATGAGGAGCATGTTAGCGTTGGAGCCATTTATTGGTGACCAACGCGATTGCATCGGTCACTTGCCCGTCCCATCTGGAAGAAGAAGATCAGCAGCGGGACCAACAAAAAAAAGACTTTAATATTTCTACTATAAAGGCTCACGCTACGTGATGACATGTAATTGTTGACATATCCTTGTAATATCTCAATTGTGACCATATTTTAATTTAACAAAAATAAAAATGTGGTCAAGATTATGACTGCATGTTATGGCTCGGGCTTTCACATAAAACCATGTCAATTTTAGGTCCAACTTTTTGTGATATAGAGACAGAGACCCTGATTCTGGTGATGTATCACTTACTGGGCTGTTTGCTGTAGTTTTGATAAAACCTTTGTTTTCTCTGCTACATATCTAGCGGCTCTCTGAATGCCGAGCTCTATATAACCCCACCCACATCACTGATTGGCCGCTTATTATTTTCAGTGTGAATAGGCAGAAAGTGGCCAATCAGTAGTGGGGGCGTGGTTGGATTACAGGTTTACTAGTCCCCTAGTGATAATCTCCTATTGATAAAGCTGTGATTTTATAAAAACTACAGCAAGCAGCCCAGAAAGTGATACAGCGCTGGATTAGGTGGAAAAAAAATGGTGACAGATTCCCTTTAAGGTGCTGTTCTTCTCCGCAGCCAATTTTGAACATATAAAAGAAAAGGATGCACAGAAAACCAAATTAATATAAAACATAAAGTTTATTAAGAATATATAATAACAATATTTAAAGAGTACACACAGAAAGAGATTGCATGGTGAAGACAGTGATTGGTCTGAAGAAAAGCACCACAGATACCAGGTTAATACAAAATGGTAATTATAATAAATATACACAGATAAATAAAAAATGGTATAACAGAGTGCACATGTGTCAGAAACAATGCCCAATCTAAAGCTGGTGGGTAATTACTCAAAGTGCCAGAGGGAACCAACACAAGAGAATAAACAAAATAAACACTAATAATAAGGACTGTGCAGAGCTTAGTTTACCTGGGAACTGTGGTGCCACCACCCCAACGCATGTTTCGGCTACAGTGCCTTCTTCTGGGGGAGTCAGTGCTGATAATAATCTATATAATCTATATATGATGTGTGCGACTACTCAAAATATGAGACTGCATCTATCGTATCGGTAGATCACATTCCTCTATTATTCCTAACATATGGTAATTTCTTAGAATTGATCTAACTCATTCCTGTTCTGTGTATCAAGTTTTTTTTTTTTTTTTTTAAGTTTTCTGTATAAGACCGGTTTCATACAACTCAAATATTAACTAAACTGAACACTCCAGTAGAGCCTGCCGGCGCTCTGTCCTTGCCTTGGGTGCGGGAGGGCCGCCGGCGCTCTGTCCCTGCCTTGGGCGCGGGAAGCCCGCCGGCTCTCTGTCCCTGCCTTGGGTGCGGGAGGGCCGCCGGCGCTCTGTCCCTGCCTTAGTTGTGGGAGGGCCGCCGGCGCTCTGTCCTTGCCTTGGGCGCGGGAGGGCAGCCGGCGCTCTGTCCTTGCCTTGGGCGCGGGAGGGCAGCCGGCGCTCTGTCCTTGCCTTGGGCGCAGGAGGGCAGCCGGCGCTCTGTCCTTGCCTTGGGTGCGGGAGGGCAGCCGGCGCTCTGTCCCTGCCTTGGGCGCAGGAGGGCCGCCGGCGCTCTGTCCCTGCCTTGGGCGCGGGAGGGCTGCCGGCGCTCTGTCCTTGCCTTGGGCGCGGGAGGGCAGCCGGCGCTGTCCTTCCCTTGGGCGTGGGAGGGCAGCCGGCGCTCTGTCCCTGCCATGGGAAGCAGGCCTAGCCTGATAAATGACTAACAACCCTCTCCTGAATGCACACAGAGAACTCAATAGTGAAGGAAGGAGAACGGCCTCACACAACACATAAGGTGGGAATAAACTTTTTTTATTATTATGTAAAGGGTCTCTGTCCGTACATGATGACTGTTCAAACTAAGTCCTACTCCTCGGTGCTTCACGGTGCAGCCAGTCCATTATATACTCCTCCCCACCTGCTTGATTTCTCTCAGTCTCCACCTCCTCTCCTTTGATTGACGGGCTGCTCTGGTTTCATAGTGCCCGATAAGAAGGAAGGTGTTTTTATAAATGATTAGCCCCTATAGATTGTAAGCTTGCGAGCAGGGCCCTCACTCCTCTTGGTATCTATTTTGAACTGTGATTTCTGTTATGCTGTAATGTCTATTGTCTGTACAAGTCCCCTCTATAATTTGTAAAGCGCTGCGGAATATGTTGGCGCTATATAAATAAAATTATTATTATTATTATTATATTAGGGTAGCCGAAATATGGCCTGCAAATATGGAACGCTTGGTGTTTTGTCATGTTTTATTAAGTGTCTTCTGTCTAGGAGGGGAATGCTATAAATCCTGAGCTCTGGATATTGGAAAGAAAGACTGGACTTTATGGTATTCGATGGTTTGCAACAGCTCCCGTGATAATATGAGATGAAGGCCTCGCACATCCATGATTATTAAAGGCTGAGGCTTCCTCACTTCACACAAATTGAATTCTTTCACCGAATGAAGGGCTTTTAAAATACAGTACAAAGTGTAGAAATAAATTAGCATGTAAAGTGATCTGTGCTATCAGGCTTTGTTTCACCTAAGTTTGAGTTTTAGAGAGAGAGAGAGAAAGGAAAAAATCTCATTACTTATCTTATAAAATGTCATCTTTAAAATGTGCCGCTGCAGCACCTGACACAGAATTTTATGGGAAATGCAGAGTTTTACATGATGTTATCGAAATGCAATTTATTATGTCTGCTGTAATCTGCGTAATATTTTTTTTCCCTCCAGAATAACCGATTTGGCAAATATTAAAAGAAGATTATATTTATCGACTGTCCACAAGGAATTATCTGCAACACCGTTACATGCAAAAATCCCGCTCTCCATCATCAGGCGGAAAGTCGTAAGTTCCTGTTCGTATTCTCCTGGCGTAAATGGTGTAAATGACTCTACGCCGTAGTAAATATATTACATAGCAAAACACTAATGAAAATCTCATTAGGAAATTTAGTTAGGATATTAAGATAATGTAACATAAGGAATAAAAAGTTACTGCCTGTCAGTGGTCCATGAAGAAAATATATAAGTTTTTGTGTTAGTGCCTATCCAGCCTTTGTGCTGCAGACAACATCTACTTGCCTAACTCACTAAGGTTATGCTCACACTTGCTTTAAGGCTGGCCATTGTACGTGGTATCTACCTGGCAGCAAGCAGCACTGATATTGTCATCAAAACTATGGAAACCTTAAATCCCATTTTCATTCACCAGATCAAGAACAGTTTCAAGTCTGTGGTTGCCGGACAAAACCGATTTGAACCTTCTACTGCGTGCGACTCTTCAGATTAGGAGGATGCATGCGTCATGCCACCCGCAACGTAATGATGTCATGGTATCTAACTAATAAGAAACTCTAGGAATGCCAAATAACCTCAAATAATGCAAAGAAAACAAGTTCATAATCATTAAGAAACAACAATACTAATGTTTTAACTCAGGAAGAGTTCAGAAATCAATATTTTGTGGAATAACCATGATTTTTAATCACAGCTTTCATGCGTCTTGCCACGCTTTCCACCAGTCTTTCACACTGCTTCTGGCATAATAATGTAAGCAGTTATTCTTTGTTTGATGGCTTGTGACTATCCATCATCCTCTTGATTACATTCCAGAGGTTTTCAATGGGGTTTAGGTCCGGAGATTGGGTGGCCCACAGGTTTTGATGTGGTGGTTTCTTAATTTTTGCCAGAGCTGTATCTCTCACATATTAGACGCTGTCTACTGTGAGGCACTGAGGTGAATAATATTCGAGGATCATTATGTTTCCCTAAAGATGCGCATGGAGGCATACCAAACCCACTGGAGTACATTATAATAGTAGCTACAGCTGTGATTACAATGAAAAAAATAAGTGTGGATTTGGTCAAGCTAGTTGACCAAGTCATATTTAGGAAAATCTGACATGAGCTTTTATTTTTGGAGAGATCTGCAGGATGGTAGTGGGGCAAATCTCTCCCTCCACTCCAGGTCTTGAAAGTGGCCCATGTCCACGATTCCCATTGAAACTTTCAGTTAAGTTTTAGGTGGGTCAGTGTTTGGTTTGCAAGCATCAGGGCAGAAGGCTCTGTGCAGGATAGGTCTCTGTGAGACTGAACACAGACTAGAGAAGGCAACGCCATTGACTCACCCACAATGGCATCAGATTTTATACCGACTGTTATTGGCAATCTGTCTGTGAGCCGTAGGAAAACATTTGAGTTATTTTTGTAAGTTGCCAAGTAAATACATTTAAGTTGGACTACCCTGAGTCGCTGCCTCTTTACTGCACTGTCGTGAAAGCCGCACCATTACACTACCTAAAACTGCACAGGCTGCTGTAATCACAGGACGCTATGTAGATGTCATAGACGACTCTCCTCAACACCCCTCTATTTTCTACAGCAGACAGACTTTTTTCCCATAAGGAATCATTGAAGTTATGCACAGATTACAGGAAGACCGTGATTTTACAGCAGCTTCTTCTCTAAGCGGCTTCCACAAAATAATAACATAGTTATACCATAATCTCCTGTCCTCATTTCCACAATTGTTGTCTTCCTTTGTAAAGTGCCATGTTCATGTTTAATGCAATCTTCTACACAAGGTGTACAGCGCCAATGGAGAGACATATGACTCAACATGTCTAGCAACAGCCTCCATTGAAAAACCCTAGACAAAACACCGTATATCTGCAAATTTCCCATTGGCAATTTTTTTGTTTAGAGTCCCACTGATGGATGTGTTGGGTTGTGTTTAGGATCAGTTCCTGTGAAGTCAATGGAGAAGACTGTTTTAAATAAGGGTTCCGCACTTTACAAAGCAAGACATTGGTGCTGATCTGCTAATAACAATATATTACTGACTTTTAATGCAATGTCCAGCACTTTTGAGAAAATAATCAGAATCTAGTAAAAACCAAAGGCAACATAAACATTATTACATATGAAAAATGTGCAACCAGGCTTTATAGTACATAACATACTGTATATACTGTGTAAGAATACATAATGTTAGAAATGAGAGGACCGCTTCATGCCACCCCAGTCCATGGTCCAGGTCAGTGATTTCTGTCCATGGACAGGTGTTTCCTTACCCTTTAGGATCCCATGCTCGGCTTATAATTATCCAGGCTGGCGAGACATCATCTTTGTGGCGCACAGGTGACATCAGTCCGGTAAATCAAACTCTATGTCGGGGAACCCGGAGCTTCGGAAAATTCTTACACCTCCTGCCCACGGCCAAAGAGAACCATGGACCAGGGTTGTACAAAATGATCCTCTCAGCTCTAATAGTTATATAACATAAAGTAGAAAACAAGAACAAAAAAACGAGTGACAAAATTGTGCATAGGGAGAGAGGACCCTGCCCGTGAGGGTTTACAATCTACAAGGAAAAGTGGCAAGTAGACATTAGATAAGGGTAGAAGATACTCATATGGCCATCTAGTGACTACTGGGTCATCATTGGCTTTTCAGACGAGCTGTGTTTTGGGGTTTACAAGTGACGGTTTCAAAGATGGGTGATAGTGTGACTGGTTGGGATGACAAGCTCCATAGTGCAGGGGAAGTAAGACCTCTTTGCATTTTATAAAGCTGTCAGCCAAACATTAGTTTGGTGCATCGTTCAGCTGGTAACTATCTCCTATGACTTCCCCCTACATGGGAGCACTCGTTCAGCCGAACTCTCCTGTGTTCTCTATGAAAGAAACACTGACAGGCATCTCTGGTGACAGTTTTACTCAGGGATAACCAAAGGACCATCAGTCCAAAGTTGGACATTCCAGATTCCTAACTCCACTGACATCATCTCTTGGGGTCCCCCATTTGCATTAGACTGTCGCCTGAATCTGGCGGGTTCAGCCAACGTTAATCTATTGTATAAAGGATAAATTTCGGGGATGGGTGTGTGAGAAAAAGAAGAGAATAACAACACAGTTGTTGTGAGCAGGGCTGTGGAGTTGGAGTCGGAGTCGAAGTCGGAGCCCATTTTGGTGGAGTCGGTGTCATGGAAATTGAGGAGTCGGAGTCGGACTCTACAGCCCTGGTTGTGAGGACCAGAGATTACGCATGGGAAGGTGTCTGGAGATTAGTTCAGAGATGTATGGAAGAGATATGTAAATGTGTTGCTGATGTCCAAGATGCCCACAGAAGACAAAAGGCCAAACAAGAGTTTACTATGCTGCATCTTTAACTAAATGGAATACCCAAGACACCATTAGGGGATGTGCACACGGAGTCTTTTTCCTGAGGTTTTAGAGCAGGAACTGAGTACAACCTCCAAGTTTTTGAGGAGTTTTGAGTTTTTCAGGAGGATATGGGAAGTTTCCACTCGGTTTCTTCTCCAAAGCCTCCTAAAAAATACTCTACGTGCACATAACCTAAGGCTACAGAGTCTAGGCATGTATGCTACACACCAAATCTCATCTCTGAAATAAGAAATGAAGAAACACTAAACTCAAAGAAACATTTCCATTATAAAACTTTTTCAGATCAGAAGGCAACTAATTAAATGCAAATACTCTCAAACTGTTTCGAGAAGGCAACACTTATATTCTAAACATTTGTCTTGTAAATAAGTCTGAAGAAAATTTGAGGTTTCCGCTTAGACGCAGTCTGTGCCGGAGCTGAGGGGGGGGGGGGGAAAATATGCTGATAAAATTATTATTCATAAAGTTGTACCACAGAGGTTGTTATTAATTTGAAATAAAAAGGAATAAATCTATTTTGCCTCAAAGTAATTTAAATTAGTCGGGTCTGGTGTCACCCGGTCCCAATGTTTAAAAACAAAAGTACACTTTAATGAACAATAAATTAAATTGTATCTGAATATGTAGTTCAATTACACGGTCTCCATCAGAGAATAAATAAATCATTCATGCAATATGTGAATAAAAAAGCTTGATCAATTGCTCCAGGAAAAGTGATTAATTGGTTTAAATCTTCATTAGGGCTCATAGCTGCCGCCGTTCTGCGTGTTTGTGCAAAATGGGGAATGAGATAAAAGATTCAACAGAGCATGGGGCAAATATGGGTTTATTAAAGGAACACTAGGGGTATGTGCAGACAGGGTCTTTTTCAGGTGGAACCTGCTCTGAAAACCACCCGAAAAAGCGCTAAAAAGAAACACTCTAAAAAATGAACATACGTATTTCTATGTAAAAACTATTTGCTGCACATATATTCAGTTTTTGAGCGTCTTTCACCCACTTCAGGTTTCCAAAGAAGTGACCCGACCGTACTTCAGGCCTTTTCCGCTCTACCATACAAGTCAATGGGAAGGCTCAAAAGATACCTGGACAATTTTGAGTGTTTTTGCCAGAGTTTTCACTGGATAACCCACTAGCAATTTTTTCATTGTTGAATGAAGTTAAAAAAAAAAGAAATTACAGTAAAATACCACTAAAAAATGGGCCAAAATTGTTGAAAATGTGTCAAAAATGTTTTCTTTCTCACGAGACAAAAACTGGTGAAATTCGAACCATACTCTTACAACAATGTGCTGAAACTCTGATCATAAACACTGATGAAGCTCAGGCCATGAAAAAAACTGACATCTGAGTAAGCCCTAACAGTGATAGTCAGAGGACCACCATAATAATGATTAATAAAGAAATATCTTGATGAATGGAAAAATATAATTGCTGTGACCTGGTGGCTGGTGTCATGAAAAAAAGGAGACATTTTGACTGTATAGTGAATGTCTCCCAGTGACGGAAAAACTGCCCTTCTCAGCATGTGACTGAAATTCCACCCAACGATGAGACAACGCATGCCAGTAAAATTCTTAAATGCTCCGCTTCTGGTATGCACGCCATGTTTTTATGGCCTACAGGTCTGTAGGTCCTAATAGATGCCCAATACAACCCCGCTAATCCAACAATGTGTGATTACACCGGACACTCAGGAGGATGGGGAAGCCAAGTGATTACGATAGCAAGAGATATAATGGACTTATGCTACGAAGGCAACTCTAATATTACAGGTGGCTGTAATTAATATTTGGCTTGATAAAATACCTGTATATGAATATGCTTGATATGATACCTGTATAATCCGGCATATAACAAGATGAATCTTCTCTCACAGTGGTGCAATCTCTGTATCGATCTCGTTGCCTTCACAAGTGGGATTTTTAGAAGTGCCGTTTTCCAGTCTTTGGACGGCATTACTGTTTCGGCCAACTGTAAACTGAGGAAGATTTATACCATGAAGCTGAAGCCCCAGGAAACAGGGGAACGAGGTTTGTAAACCTGATACTCGTTTTTTGTCTATAAATTACCAAACATATATGTTCTACAGATGTTCTCACTGGTTTATTTTATAGCCATTCTGGAATTCACAGTTTATAAGATAGGGTTTGTGTTTATTGGTTCAGAGCATAAGTAGATTCATAGTATGGAGTCTTCGGGATCAGCGTAAAAGTAATGCTATATCGGCAGTGGCATTCTTTCCTGATGGTGGCAGACTAGAGTCTATAGATTGCACCCATGCTGAGGAACAGGACACACATAACATCAAATCTATAACATTTACCATAAGGTTTATATTATAGAATTTAAACATGCATAGTTCCGTATACATTATAGCACATGGCACGATCTAGTATTACACACATGTCAGTCATACATGACACGTAGAAGCTTCTACACATGCTGCAAACATACAGTGCAACAGCGGGTAACATGTAATGAGGTTACATGACTTGTAATTTCGAGGAACCAGCTAAGAATTTTCGACACTCCATATTGAACAGTGGCATAGCCAACTTTCATAGTTTCATAAGTTCTTTGAAGGTTGAAAGAAGGTTACATAGGTTGTTTGAAGGTTGAAAGAAGGTTACACAGGTTGTTTGATGGTTGAAAGAAGGTTACACAGGTTGTTTGATGGTTGAAAGAAGGTTACACAGGTTGTTTGATGGTTGAAAGAAGGTTACATAGGTTGTTTGAAGGTTGAAAGAAGGTTACATAGGTTGTTTGAAGGTTGAAAGAAGGTTACATAGGTTGTTTGAAGGTTGAAAGAAGGTTACTCAGGTTGTTTGATGGTTGAAAGAAGGTTACATAGGTTGTTTGAAGGTTGAAAGAAGGTTACATAGGTTGTTTGAAGGTTGAAAGAAGGTTACATAGGTTGTTTGAAGAATGAAAAAAGGTTACATAGGTTGTTTGAAGAATGAAAGAAGGTTACATAGGTTGAAAGAAGGTTACATAGGTTGTTTGAAGGTTGAAAGAAGGTTACATAGGTTGTTTGAAGGCTGAAAGAAGGTTTCATAGAATGTTTGAAGGTTGAAAGAAGAAACAAGTCAACCCTTAACCTAACATATATCAAATCAGAGAAAACACGGAAGCTTCTTGCCAATAAAAACATTAAAGTTTATTGATAATGCATATAAAAACTAAACAAGTCCAATAGTATTTAATGGCGATAAAGTGACAGAATCTACTGACTGCATAAGGTAAATACATCACAAGAAACCTATAATAATCACATGATCCCAAAATTGTAGAAAATAGGCAAAAAAAGTTCTTAAATGTGCATAAAATAATGTGACAAATTTCTACAAGCCCAAAAACAAGACACAAGTATTAACAAGTTAGTTGCCGTATATGTGGTTAATATGAACCATATATGTGTCACAATAAACAAGGTTTGAAAATATATGGGCTGAAAATAACATGCCTACAAATATATGCACATGAATAGAATGCCTCAGTTCACATTCACTAATATGCTACAGAAAAACAGGAGTGATAGAAAATGCATGGCAGAGGAAACTACCTAAAGCTAGGTTTGTAGCGGTACTAAAGATCCAAAGTGGAGTTTCTACATTCACTTATACGGTAGTTAAGATGTATTTTACCTGAATTGCAGCTCAGTAGGAGGACCCCATCAGTAGGGGTCCTCCTACTGAGCTGCAATTCAGCTAAAATACATCTTAACCTGTCCCTTTGCCCTGCACCTTAGCACTGATAAGCACTTTATAGCTACCGTATAAGTGAATGTAGAAACTCCACTTTGGATCTTTAGTACCGCTACAAACCTAGCTTTAGGTAGTTTCCTCTGCCATGCATTTTCTATCACTCCTGTTTTTCTGTAGCATATTAGTGAATGTGAACTGAGGCATTCTATTCATGTGCATATATTTGTAGGCATGTTATTTTCAGCCCATATATTTTCAAACCTTGTTTATTGTGACACATACAGTGGGGCAAAAAAGTATTTAGTCAGTCAGCAATAGTGCAAGTTCCACCACTTAAAAAGATGAGAGGCGTCTGTAATTTACATCATAGGTAGACCTCAACTATGGGAGACAAACTGAGAAAAAAAATCCAGAAAATCACATTGTCTGTTTTTTTAACAATTTATTTGCATATTATGGTGGAAAATAAGTATTTGGTCAGAACAAAATTTCATCTCAATACTTTGTAATATATCCTTTGTTGGCAATGACAGAGGTCAAACGTTTTCTGTAAGTCTTCACAAGGTTGCCACACACTGTTGTTGGTATGTTGGCCCATTCCTCCATGCAGATCTCCTCTAGAGCAGTGATGTTTTTGGCTTTTCGCTTGGCAACACGGACTTTGAACTCCCTCCAAAGGTTTTCTATAGGGTTGAGATCTGGAGACTGGCTAGGCCACTCCAGGACCTTGAAATGCTTCTTACGAAGCCACTCCTTCGTTGTCCTGGCGGTGTGCTTTGGATCATTGTCATGTTGAAAGACCCAGCCACGTTTCATCTTCAATGCCCTTGCTGATGGAAGGAGGTTTGCACTCAAAATCTCACGATACATGGCCCCATTCATTCTTTCATGTACCCGGATCAGTCGTTCTGGCCCCTTTGCAGAGAAACAGCCCCAAAGCATGATGTTTCCACCACCATGCTTTACAGTAGGTATGGTGTTTGATGGATGCAACTCAGTATTCTTTTTCCTCCAAACACGACAAGTTGTGTTTCTACCAAACAGTTCCAGTTTGGTTTCATCAGACCATAGGACATTCTCCCAAAACTCCTCTGGATCATCCAAATGCTCTCTAGCAAACTTCAGACAGGCCCGGACATGTACTGGCTTAAGCAGTGGGACATGTCTGGCACTGCAGGATCTGAGTCCATGGTGGCGTAGTGTGTTACTTATGGTAGGCCTTGTTACATTGGTCCCAGCTCTCTGCAGTTCATTCACTAGGTCCCCCCGCGTGGTTCTGGGATTTTTGCTTACCGTTCTTGTGATCATTCTGACCCCACAGGGTGGGATTTTGCGTGGAGCCCCAGATCGAGGGAGATTATCAGTGGTCTTGTATGTCTTCCATTTTCTAATTATTGCTCCCACTGTTGATTTCTTCACTCCAAGCTGGTTGGCTATTGCAGATTCAGTCTTCCCAGCCTGGTGCAGGGCTACAATTTTGTTTCTGGTGTCCTTTGACAGCTCTTTGGTCTTCACCATAGTGGAGTTTGGAGTCAGACTGTTTGAGGGTGTGCACAGGTGTCTTTTTATACTGATAACAAGTTTAAACAGGTGTCATTACTACAGGTAATGAGTGGAGGAAAGAGGAGACTCTTAAAGAAGAAGTTACAGGTCTGTGAGAGCCAGAAATCTTGATTGTTTGTTTCTGACCAAATACTTATTTTCCACCATAATATGCAAATAGATTGCTAAAAAAAACAGACAATGTGATTTTCTGGATTTTTTTTTCTCAGTTTGTCTCCCATAGTTGAGGTCTACCTATGATGTAAATTACAGACGCCTCTCATCTTTTTAAGTGGTGGAACTTGCACTATTGCTGACTGACTAAATACTTTTTTGCCCCACTGTATATGGTTCATATTAACCACATATACGGCAACTAACTTGTTAATACTTGTGTCTTGTTTTTGGGCTTGTAGAAATTTGTCACATTATTTTATGCACATTTAAGAACTTTTTTTGCCTATTTTCTACAATTTTGGGATCATGTGATTATTATAGGTTTCTTGTGATGTATTTACCTTATGCAGTCAGTAGATTCTGTCACTTTATCGCCATTGAATACTATTGGACTTGTTTAGTTTTTATATGCATTATCAATAAACTTTAATGTTTTTATTGGCAAGAAGCTTCCGTGTTTTCTCTGATTTGATATTTGTATAAATTGGAAGTGCTCTAACTTAGGCCGTTGTTTTGGGTATACCTTAACCTAACATGTTACTTATAAAGAGGTCCTGAAAATGTTTCCAAACCACTTTTCAGCCTCAGTTAAGGAAGACCAAGTAAAAAGACGTTGTGAAAAAGACAGCAAGACTGCAGGCGGAGCCACTTCAGGAAAAAAGTCACTGGCTTTCTCTTGAGGCAGTATTGCCTGGGAAAACTTAGCGACTGTGCCCATGTCAAAAAACTCAATGTGTGCACAGCCAGTTTCAAAAAGCCACTTCAGCAAACACTCCTTCTTTGAAGAGGTTTTGGAGTAATTTTCTTTTTGCTCCCTGAAGCGGCTCTGAAGAGTTTCTTAAGTGTGTTTAGAATCTCTTTTTTCCCCAAGACGTTCTTCACAGTATTTTTATTGGACAGTGATTAATTTGGACTGTTTTCCACCAGTGTCCTCCTAAGAGAAGTGACATGCATTTTCTTTCCAACCACCTGGCATTTTTTCAAAACCTGAAATGGAAGAAAAATGCTCAAAAGACATTCAACATTTTTTGAGTGTTTTTTGAACTCCAAAAGACATGCCCAAAATCATCATGTCCACCTAAAGAAGTAATAGGAACGATCGCCATAACCAGATGACCACAAGCAGCATTGCCTTCTACTGAATCACCTAGGTTTGTTCTCTGACAGGTCGTTACAACTCGGATCCAAGCTAGAAGACCAATGACTCAGTATAAAATAATAGTTTTTCTTAAAAAAACACATAACTATGACAAATGTGTAAATATATGATATATATTAAGTGTGAAAAATTGAATCACATGCTTTCAGACACATCTACCAAGATAGACCTCCAGAGACGTTCTGCCTGTGGTGACAAATATGACAATACGTTCACACTTAATCTGTGATACTTTTATGTTGTTTTAGGTGAGTGACTATAGTGATGTGATGTATATACTTATAATTATAATTAGTCTCCTGCCTACAGATATTATCTGGTAGTAATTGTGGTGCATCCCTGATGAGGCTCAAAGCGTCCTCTCACCTGTTACTATTACATATGGTAATACTCAGATTTTTTACTATATGCATGGACTTTTTTTTCATCAATGCAGATTCTGTTATATAGAGACAGCAGTTAAAGGTAATCTACAAGAACAATCTTCCCTCCCAAACTGTTTATATGGTCATGTTCCACTCTGAAAGATAATGTTAATCATACCGTAGCTCATGCAATCTGTTGATTCCCTTACTTGAATATTACTGTTTTAATTCATGTGCAAATGAGTCTTAAAAGGAATATATCACCATGTTTTTGCTACCCCATTGAAGAGAAGCATGATGTAGCTGCAGAGACCCCAATTCCAGGGAGGTGTCACTACTGGGCTGCTTGTTGTAATTTTGATAACATCTTTATTTTATCTGATATAGATCCCCAAAGGCTGAGCCCTATGTAGCCCTGCCCTCACCACTGATTGGCAGCTTTCTGCCTGTGCACAGTGTACTCAGAGAACTGACAATCAATGGTGGAGTTGGTCTGTCTATCTGCCTCAAAGGTTGTGGAAACCTTGGATGGTGTCTACAAACAACAGTCCAATGCAGCTCCCCTAGATCAGCCGGGCTGAGTAGTATAGGACCGCGGGGTACTCGGTACCGGGTCCGACACAGAAGTTTTCAAAGGGGAAGGTCACGGCAGCAGTGACCCAGTCCGTGGCCCTGGGCGTCCATGTAGAATGATGAAATAAAGGGGAAAAATAAAGTTTATAATGGATTTGGGAAATTGTTCGTGACGCCACCCATGGTGTTCTGCTATAATAGCCGACGCTGCAGTCAGATCCTCTGGGGTGATGGTGGCGCAGCAAAGATGGTGCAGCCCTCCACGGGTAGAGCTAGCCCCAGGGCAGTTGTAGGGTTAAGTGTCAAAATGGCGCTTGTGGTTAGGCTGGGCATGTGATGCAGGAATAACTCAAAGGACACAGCAAGGTGCAGCTTCCACTTTTACTTACAGTTCTCTAGTCCACAAACGCCAGCCGGATGCTGTGTTCTCCGGTTCAGTGGTCCAGCAAACTCCCAGGTAAATTGGGGTGCACCTTTCCAGCATTCCATTCTTATGCCTTTCTCTGGCCGTCTCACTACGCTGGCTTCCACTTCTCCTGCCCAGCGTCTCACCCACAGTGCCCCAACCAGCAGCTACGAACATGGTCGGGCTACGTCCTCTGAATCCCCTGGATTTTATCCAGCTGCCTTTTTGGCGAGTTATGGGTGGATGTGGCTGTGACCCTTACAGACGCCACAGCCTCCGGTTTCTTAGCTGAACTTGAAGATTTCCACTAAGTTGAGGCCGGTCCCCTGACTGTGACCTGGTCCCTCCGCTGGCCAGTCTGGATACGGGCCCCACGAGTGGCTTCTGCACTTCCTGTGCCCCTAGGACCTCGTCTGTCCTCCCGGGAGCTTCCTTCTATCTCTCCCTCACACTTTTCTCCTCAGCTATGTTCTCCACTCGTCTTCCTTTGGTCTCCCAGGACCAACTGCTCCTGAACACTGTCCCACCGCCTTCTAAGTTCCTGCCCTTTTTTCTACCTCCCCCACCCACTCCCATCACCCAGTCCTATCGAGCCTGAGATGAGGCCATCCTTCCTAAGGGTACACCCAGGTTCCCCGACTGAAATGGTGTGTGTTTGGTGTGAGTGTTAGAGTCCTGGTTAGTGCTCCCCTCCTTACCTGAGAGTGGGACACCACACCTATGGATGAGGTGCAGTTCCTCTGTGGTGACGGGACCCTCAGGGGCACCACATATCCCATCTCTGCCACCAAGTGTGAAAACATGAGGGTCAATGGGTGCTCTTGTCTGTGAGCCTGGCTGTCTATAGAAAGAACGCAAGGACCAGGGCTCATACTACTGAATGCCAGTTCTCCTTCCCAGTGGGCAGAATACTACTCAGACAACACAGGGTGAGGGTAACACAGTAGGGTGATACTTTATTGGATCGCCAACAGTCAATAACATATAGCACAGTCTCAGGAAGTACAGAAGATGATGCAAATGACAGTGTCTCACTCTTCCGCAAAATAGAACATCTGCAAAATCTGGGCTTTCAGGGTCAATTACCACAAGCAGTGGCACCTGGCTTTTGGATAAGAGGTAGCGGCAAGCTTTGGAAGCTGATAGAGTCCATTAAGGTATGTGGCCAGGTGACCTGATTGTCTCAGTGATAGGCAGTGGATCAAATCTGTATTTCTCCAGTCGGAGCCATAGTTCCTTGGCTGCTGTCCTATAGAGTCTCTGTGTAGAAGGAGAGAGGTCCTTTTTATACGCACAGCTCTTCTTCAGGCCTTTATCCACAGGTTTGGGGGAAGGTAGGAGGAGGTCATCCCTCATTGTTCGAGTGTTCAATTAATCTCCATATTTTGTCCTTCAGTCTTTGCAGAACAACAAGCTTCATGGACTGATACAATAGGTAGTCAGCAGGCATTCACGAAATTAACAAACATCAATTGTTCAATTAACCTGTGACTTTGGTCCCCAAGGATAACAGAGCAATGAGCTGTAGGGGCAGCTATTCAACAAATCAACAAACATTGATTCAGCCTACAACATGAGTCAACCTTGAGGCTCATATGAACAATAGCCCATGTCCCTTGGCCTATTGATTAATACGTTTGGCATAATTAAGAATAAACTTGCTGTAATCACAGTCGTGCTTAAAAAAAAGTTCATGAATATGAAGGGCTAGATTGCAGCATTTTTACTAGTCCACTAGTGATTATCTCCTGATAGTGATAAGCTAAACTGTAGCAAGCAGCCCAGTAAGTGACATATTGTCTTTATATTATACTGCTCTCAGATTAGGTGGAAAAAAACAGTTGACAGATTCTTTTTAAGTGCTCTGGGCATGTCAAGGCACTTCCCAAACCTCTGTCTCCCAAGCTGTACTTCCTGTCCCGATCCCACCTTCCTCTGCTTGACTGACAGACAACACTTCTCAATTTTGTGTCCAACTCAACTATTCCCTTTTTGGGTCTTTAATTTTCTGTTCGCTCCTCCTGCTGCGGTTCTGCTGCAACAGCTTCTATTGTTTTAGCTGGATCTCCCTGCTGCACCAACATCATCTGTCCGTTCTGCATAACAGCTGCTCACCTGGACCCAACAGGTGATGCTGGAAGATTTTTAGCTCCAAAGCCTACATAATTATGAATCCAGCTCTGGAGTATAATACAAGCTGCGAGATGTTCTCTGATATTTACTCTTCCTATGAAATCAGCCAGTATTCAGCAACATTTACTTTCTCAAAAGCTACAGAAAAAGTACCTCTTACACTGAACAGGGGACGACGGTATGAGAGGTTTTATGGGAACCAATTTGTATGTTGGGTTTAATGGACCCGTAAGAACATTTTTACATAGATTCTTGTATTACGCCATATACAAGTAGTTTTTATAATTCATTTTTTCATTTAATTATAAGAAACAAGCTAACCTTCCCAATAAAATTACAGCTCCCGTCACGCTTCATTAAATCCACAAAATCCGATCTTCTAAGGGACCCAGATCGCTATCACTGCGTCTGAAGCTGCGAGATTTAAATATATAAGGGCTATATATTGTTATCTGAAAAACCCTCAAAACAATTAAATAGAACAACGGCACTGGAATTAATAAAACTTTGTTTTAACTTTTCCTCTGATACAGTTTCCATCTTATGGTCCCGTTTGCCGCCTGAGATCACAAATTACTGTAATGAGGTTGGTCCCTGATAATCTTTGGACTTCAAGGGCATAGTTAAATAAATTTTCCTTTAATTATAAGCTGTGAAGCCAGTGAATCGTATAAAATGACCATTTTAGCAAACCAGATTGCTTTAAGCCGTGCAGTGTTAAAATAAATGCCCACCCTTGAACACTTTAGGCATAAAATGATCAATTTCTGATATATTGTTACAGTGGTGAAAGCTCCATTTTGCTGATACAAAGCTCTGAATCTGCTGCATAGATGCAGATTGGAAAGATAGAATTCTGACTACCTGTAGCCACCACTAGAGGGAGCTTAAGAGCTGAGGTTATGATGCTGGCTCCTAAGCTCCCTCTAGTGGTGGCTACAGGCAGTACATTTTTGCATATAGATGTAGTGATTTGTCTTTATAGACGCTTGTCACCCAATAATATTATTATTATTTTTTTTTTTTTAAGATACTGTGTGCCAGTCATGAAAAATCCAGCCTAGAATCTGTAGGCAAAGTAAACTGGAAGTGCACTGGGGAGGTGCCAATACACTAAAGCTGCTTCATTCTATTACACTGACACCCCTCCCCCCAGTGCACTTTCAGCCTGATTTCCTTATTGCTTGTACTTTAGATTTCTCATGACTGGCACATCGGATCTCTGCAAAATAGGTATCGTTTCTCCTTATGGAGAGTGACATACCATCTCTGGCTTGTCAAGGTAAGGAGGCTTATTCACCATGCAATGCTCCTCTGGGAAATATAATATGCAAATTGCCTCTTCTGAGAAAAAGAGGACTTAACTCTATAGCGCCATCTGTTGGTAGTGGCGATCCTACAAGTCACAATCAACTCTTTAACGAGTCGTGCAATATGACTTAGGATAAAAGCCAAATTAGTATCTCAATTCGCAGACACGGTGTTTTGGGCTGTTGGCCCTCGTCAGTGCGAAGCATGAGAACTAATTTGGCTAGGTGAGAGGCTCTGGACTGGGGTCTAAGGGGTATCGCTTCTCCTTATGGAGAGTGACATACCATCTCTGGCTTGTCAAGGTAAGGAGGCTTATTCGCCATGCAATGCTCCTCTGGGAAATATAATATGCAAACTGCCGAATAAAGTTCTCTTTTTCTCAGAAGAGGCAATTTGCATATTATATTTCCCAGAGGAGCATTGCATGGCGAATAAGCCTCCTTACCTTGACAAGCCATAGCTGGTATGTCACTCTCCATAAGGAGAAGCGATACCCCTTAGACCCCAGTCCAGAGCCTCTCACCTAGCCAAATTAGTTCTCATGCTTCACACTGATGAGGGCCAACAGCCCGAAACACCGTGTCTGCGAATTGAGATACTAATTTGGCTTTTATCCTAAGTAATATTGCACGACTCGTTAAAGAGTTGATTGTGACTTGTAGGATCGCTACTTCCAACAGGTGGCGCTATAGAGTTCAAGTCCTCTTTTTCTCAGAAGAGGCAATTTGCATAATGCAAAATAGGTGTCATTTTAATCATGGGAAAATCACTTATGCAATCATACCAATAGTTCTAAATGTAAAAAGTGTTGGCAGAGTCCCTTCTTTGGTTTTTCAGGGGATCTGGAGCTCTGTATCAATAAAACCCAAGACTTTACAGGGATTAAAGATGTAATCAATATAGCTGAGCCATATTGATGGCCTGTGATTCAGCAAAGGTTGCTCCAGCAGTCTGTCCCAGCCCCAGAAGTGATGACATCACCATTTTCTATAATTTGTGCCCCTGGTAATGTTTTTATTTAGCCCAGACAATTCATTAAATCAATTAATCTGCCTATGATTTGGTTTTTTTGAATGACATGGTGATAAAAATGGTGGAGGTACACTTTAATCCAACAGGAAAAACAGAAAAAAACTCAGCACTATCCATTGTGCATATACGGAGATAACATAACGCCTTATAAACCAATGGAAAAAATAGCGGTGCACTGCTCAAAAGTTCCCACCATGGAGAGAAAAATGCAAAAATCAAGTAGTAGGCAATCAGCACTGCCGTATAAAAATATTTATTCATTAAAGTCCTTCTAAAAGAACGCGGTCAGGGAGAAGGAGCAGGTGCGGCTGGTCAGGCGACCGCTATTTCGCGTATAGAGATGCTTCCACGAGTCGAACCCATGACAGTCTATGAGGCTGGTAACATGTTGTTAGGTCGCTGCCGCTCCCCACTGTTAAGTCGCTGCCGCTTCCCGCACCCTGCCATGCTCACCTGTCCTCGGCATCTCGGCGCGTCTCCTCGGCTGCAGCGTCTTCCCCTCAGTGTTCGCTCCCGGCTTTTGCCGCTTGTCTTGTGCGCGCACGCTAGGTTCAGTACTGCGCGCGCGCACTTCTGAACTCTGTTTTAGCGCTCCTTTCCTGTCCTCTCTATCATCTTGGAGGACCTCCACCCGGAAGCACTGCGCAGTGCGGCCTTATTACCCAGCCCCTTCCTTTCCCCTGTGCCTGATGCTCATTTGTAATTTCAAGTGATCTTGGCCGTACGCCTTCCCGGCTTACCCAGAGTTCTGACTTTGGCTCTTTCCTTGTCCTCCTCAGATCCAGTCCTGTGTCTCTGCCGTTCCCATCCAGTCCTGTGTCTCTGCTGTACCTGCCAGTCCCGTGCCTCATCCATGCCCGTCCAGTCCTGTGTCTCTGCCATACCTGCCAGTCCCGTGCCTCTACCGTGCCCGTCCAGTCCTGTGTCTCTGCCATACCTGCCAGTTCTGTTTCTCTGTCTACCTTGTTCGTGCTGTAGTCTTCCGTCTGACTGCCTACTCCCTCCGTCCTGTCTGTGTCCCCGTTACTCTCTCGATTCCACCCTGGTCTTCCAGCTGCCGAGGCGATTGTCCCACACGAGCCTGCCCATAACTCTCCCTGTATAGGGGGTGGTCCATCTGGTCAGCTTGCTCGTGGGTGGGTCATTGTCACGGTCCAGTGGGTCCATTCTTTGTATTCTCAGTAGAATCGTTATACATGTCCATGTATTTTTGATGACCGAGGGGTCCGAGCAAAATCCCAAAGACTTGCCTGATGTTGATCCAAGGGTCAGATGAAACTCAGCAATGAAAGTCTATTGGTCTGAGAAAAAAGCAGGCAGCACTCTAATGCTGTCCGAGTGCTGATAGTTTTTCAGAGACTGATAGGAGAAGGTAGAGAAACTTTTTTTACTGATAAAACTGTGACCACCTGATCAAAAACACAGATGAAACTTGGACCGAGCAAATCATTGAGGTGTGTATGAGCCCTACAAAGTGATGAGCACTAGAATCACTCACCAATACTTTGATTGACATCCTATGTGTGCAGCATGTGTGTGCAGAGCAGGCTGTCCATCAAAATGGCACAGAGATAATTCAGTGCTTTTACTAGTGAGCAGTGACTGTATCTGCCCTCTGCACCGCCCCAATGACTGGAAACCAGCGGCTACAGGGAGAATAAACCTCCATTTTCTCCCTGCAGCTGCTGCTCCAGTAAGCCGAGTACACAGGAATTTAACACTAACTTGTAGCTATCTGTGTAGCTATCTGCAGGTAAATAGTGTTTTTGGAAATGAGGGGTTCCCTTTAAAAAATCCAATACGACATTAAAAACATGAAGCTGGGTTTCCAGTGACAAAATTTCAGCCACACTAAAAAATTTTGTCATTTTAGAATATTTTTCTAAGGTATTGTTTTTTTGTAAGGGAAAACTATATTTTCTTACTTATTATAATTATACTCTTATCAAACCTCTTTATTTTTCATAAAAGCTTTGAGCGTAAGGAAATGAAATGAAAGCTCGGTTTGTTTTTATTGTGTACTTTTTTGTTTCCAGAACAATGGCAATGTTTGATTTATGACGTCCATAAAGAGGTTATGCAAATATCTTAATTACTTTATACATTTCATTTTGAGTTTTAATGTGTCGAGTGCTTAGCGCAATCCTGCTTAGCGGAAGACTAAATAAATTATACAGTTTTAGGAAAGTTGAAACTAAAATTAAAAAAAAATGGAAAAAGTTTACAATAGACAAATATGTGAGAAGACAAAAAAAAAGTTTTACTGAGAATAATGAAATGCCATTTATATCTGGCAAAAAAAAAAAATCTTACAGGAAAGATTAAAGATTTGTGACAGATTTATAAATAAAAAGATTTCAGTACGTGTATACCAGAGACATAATAGAAAAATGCCATCCTATTTATCACCTTTTCCTTGCACATGTCTGTCAATTACAGCGGAAATCTATGACATACTGTACTTTTTATGATTACAAATTGCACATGGTAATTTTAAAGAAATTGAAGACTTAGGACATCGGCGGTAATATGTGCTTTACTCTATTTATAATCCGGGCAATAATGGCTTTTTCCCATTCTTTTATTGAAAGAGTTAATGTTATTCTCTGTATTGTCACAATGTGAATGTCCGTGATTTGCAAAATAGCTCTGGAAGGTTATTGTATTGGTGTTTTATTTAATTTCTCATAGATATTTAATTACAATACACAGTATATGAACAAATGTACTGGAACACCTCTCCTAATCAATTAATTTAGGTTTGTCATGTCATTCAGTCCCATTGCCACCATTTTATATCTGCCTCCTCGCCCGCCAGTGTATAACATCCTGCCCCTCTCTCCTGGTGTATAATAACATGCCTCTCTTCTCCAGTGTATATCATCTGACCCTTCACCGCCCTGGTGTATAATATCGCTCACCCTGTATAACATCCGGTCCCTCTGCCCTAGTGCATAAGATCCTGCCCCTCTCCCCCAGTATATAACATCCGGCTCCTCTCTCCCGTTGTATAACATCCAGCCTCTTGCCCCCCCCCCCCCCCATGTAACATTCAGCCCCTTTGCCCTAGTGCATAAGATCTGGCCCCTCTCCCCCGGTGTATAACATCTGGCCCCTCACCCCTGGTGTATAACATCCAGCCCCTCACCCCCTGTGTATGACATCCATCCCCTCGCTCCCCCCATATAACATCCGGCCCCTCTGCCGTAGTGCATAAGATACGGGTCTTTTCCTCTGGTGTATAACATCCAGCCCCTCTCCCATGGTGCATAAGATCTGGCCCATCACCCCCGGTGTATAGCATCTGGCACCTCCCCTGGTGTATAACAAAGCCCCTCACCCCCTTGGGTATGACATCCATCCCCTCGCCCCTGGTGTATGACATCTGGCCCTCTCCCCAGTGTATAAGATCCAGCCCCTCTCCCCCATTGTATAGCATCTGACCCCTCACCACCCTTGGTGTATAACTTCCGACCCCTCACCCCTGGTTTATAACATGCTGACAAGAAGTATAGTCAGGTAGCAGAGTCAAAACCAAGAAGGCAGGAGCAAAACCCACACACCTTAACCAGAGAAACACAAAGCTATATCTGGCAGCTTCCAGCAGTAAGCTGAAAGATTTAGTAGGGTGTGTTGCTTTACAATTGGCTGAAGCAGGGAACTAATAACTCCAGCTGGACAGCACACACACCAATAATGCCAGACTAGACAGCAATGCAGGTCCCAGCCACCCTGACCTTAGTGGTTGGACAGAGCCTGCTCCACCCAGAGCTTCTGAATCTGACATCTGTCATATCACCACCACCGCCGCCCCCAGAGTGAATATGGTGGTGCCTGGTGACAGAAGTAGACATCGAAGGAGCATGTTCTGGTGACAGAACCACAGCAACTCAGCCAAAAAGTGGAGACCCTGTAAATATACAGAGCATTGTGACTGAGTGCTGAGGAGAAGAGGGCAGAAAAGTCACTAACGCTCTACTGACTCCATAACTGCAGAGTCCAAACCTCCTTTAGTATGAACTGTCATGATCCCAATGGCAGGGGATCACAAAAAGGACAAGCACAGATACAAACAAGCTCTAGGGCGATGGAACCTGAGCTGACCGCGACCCTGAACCTAACACACAAATAAATATAGCCGGGGAACGTGCCTACGATGATCCTAGACGTCTCGCTCCAGCCGAAGATCTAACTTCCTCTATTAGAAGAAACACAGACCTCTCTTGCCTCCAGAGAAATACCCCACAGCAAATAGCAGCCCCCCACATATAATGACGGTGAAATGAGAGGAAAGCACATACATAGAATGAAAACAGTTTCAGCAAAATGAGGCCCGCTAAAGCTAGATAGCAGAGGATACAAAAGTGAACTGCGCGGTCAGCGAAAAACCCTTCAAAAAACCATCCTGAAATTACTTGAACTCATGTGCCAACTCATGGTACATGAAAAGCAATTTCAGCCCACTAGAGCAACCAGCAGCAGAGAATCACATATCTGCAGGCTGGACTAAAAACCAAATTAAGCAAAACACAAAACAGGAAAATCCAAACTTAGCTTGTCCAGAAGGTTCTAGGAGCAGGGAGCAGAGGAAACAAGACACACTGGATACATTGATAACCGGCGAGGAAATGCCAGCAAAGCCAGGTTAAATAGGAAACTCCCATATGCTGATGGAATAGGTGGAACCCAGAAACCCAGGAAAGACAAGTCACCCAGTACCATCAGTAACCACCAGAGGGAGCCCAAAAACAGAACTCACAACAGTACCCCCCCCTTGATGAGGGGTCACCGAACCCTCACGAGAACCACCAGGGCGACCAGGATGAGCCCTATGAAAAGCGCGAACCAAATCATCAGCATGAACATCCGAGGCAACCACCCAAGAATTATCCTCCTGACCATAACCCTTCCACTTGACCAAATACTGGAGTTTCCGTCTGGAAACACGAGAATCCAAGATCTTCTCCACAACATACTCCAATTCTCCCTCCACCAGCACTGGAGCAGGAGGCTCAAGCGAAGGAACAACAGGTACCTCATACTTCCGCAACAACGACCGATGGAACACATTATGAATAGCAAACGATGCCGGGAGATCCAAACGAAACGACACAGGGTTAAGAATTTCCAAGATCCTATAGGGACCGATGAACCGAGACTTGAACTTAGGAGAAGAGACCTTCATAGGAACAAAACGAGAAGACAACCACACCAAGTCACCAACAAGAAGTCGAGGACCCACGCGGCGACGGCGATTAGCAAACTGCTGAGCCTTCTCCTGGGACAACTTCAAATTGTCCACCACATGACTCCAAATCCGATGCAACCTATCCACCACCATGTCCACTCCAGGACAATCAGAAGGTTCCACCTGACCAGAGGAAAAACGAGGATGAAACCCCAAATTACAAAAGAAAGGAGAAACCAAGGTAGCAGAACTAGCCCGATTATTAAGGGCAAACTCGGCCAGCGGCAAAAAGGTAACCCAGTCATCCTGATCAGCAGAAACAAAACACCTTAAATAAGTTTCCAAGGTCTGATTAGTTCGTTCAGTCTGGCCATTCATCTGAGGATGGAATGCAGACGAAAAGGACAAATCAATGCCCATCTTAGCACAGAACGTCCGCCAAAATCTAGACACAAACTGGGATCCCCTGTCAGAAACGATGTTCTCAGGAATCCCATGCAAACGAACCACATTCTGAAAAAACAGAGGGACCAACTCAGAGGAGGAAGGCAACTTAGGCAAGGGTACCAGATGAACCATTTTAGAAAAGCGATCACACACAACCCAGATGACGGACATTTTTTGAGAGACAGGGAGATCCGAAATAAAGTCCATGGAAATGTGCGTCCAAGGCCTCTTTGGGATAGGCAAAGGTGACAACAATCCACTGGCCCGAGAACAGCAAGGCTTAGCCCGAGCACAAACCTCACAAGACTGCACAAAAGAACGCACATCCCTCGACAAGGAAGGCCACCAAAAAGACCTGGCCACCAAGTCTCTAGTACCAAATATTCCAGGATGACCTGCCAACGCAGAAGAATGGACCTCGGAGATGACTCTACTGGTCCAATTATCCGGAACAAACAGTCTCTCAGGCGGACAACGATCAGGTTTACCCGCCTGAAACTCCTGCAAAGCACGTCGCAAGTCTGGGGAGACAGCAGACAATATCACCCCATCCTTAAGGATACCAGAGGGCTCAGAATTTCCAAGGGAGTCAGGCACAAAACTCCTAGAAAGAGCATCCGCCTTCACATTCTTTGAACCTGGCAGGTACGAAACCACAAAATCGAAACGAGAGAAAAACAGTGACCAACGAGCCTGTCTAGGATTCAGACGCCTGGCAGACTCAAGGTAAATTAAATTTTTGTGATCAGTCAAGACCACCACACGATGTCTAGCACCCTCTAGCCAATGACGCCACTCCTCAAATGCCCACTTCATGGCCAAAAGTTCCCGATTACCAACATCATAATTCCGCTCAGCCGGCGAAAACTTTCTAGAAAAAAACGCGCATGGCTTCATCACTGAGCCATCGGAGCTTCTCTGTGACAAAACCGCCCCCGCTCCAATCTCGGAAGCATCAACCTCAACCTGAAAAGGGAGCGAAACATCTGGCTGACGCAACACAGGAGCAGAAGAAAACCGGCGCTTAAGTTCCTGAAAGGCCTCCACAGCCGCAGGAGACCAATTAGCAACATCAGCACCCTTCTTAGTCAAATCCGTCAAAGGCTTAACAACACTAGAAAAATTAGTTATAAAACGACGATAGAAATTAGCAAAGCCCAAGAACTTCTGTAGACTCTTAAGAGATGTAGGCTGCGTCCAGTCACAAATAGCCTGAACCTTGACGGGATCCATCTCAATAGTAGAAGGGGAAAAAATATACCCCAAGAAAGAAATCTTCTGGACTCCAAAGAGACACTTTGAGCCTTTTACAAACAAGGAATTGGCCCGCAGGACCTGAAACACCTTCCTGACCTGCTGAACATGAGACTCCCAGTCATCAGAAAAAACCAAAATATCATCCAAATACACAATCATAAATTTATCCAGATATTCACGGAAAATATCGTGCATAAAGGACTGGAAGACTGAAGGAGCATTAGAAAGTCCAAAAGGCATTACCAAATACTCAAAATGGCCCTCAGGCGTATTAAATGCGGTTTTCCACTCATCACCTTGCTTTATTCGTATAAGATTATACGCACCCCGAAGATCAATCTTAGTGAACCATTTAGCCCCCTTAATGCGAGCAAACAAATCAGTCAACAATGGCAAAGGATACTGATATTTTACGGTAATCTTATTCAAAAGACGATAATCTATACAAGGCCTCAAGGAACCATCTTTTTTGGCCACGAAAAAAAAACCTGCTCCCAAAGGGGACAAAGATGGACGGATATGTCCCTTTTCCAAGGACTCCTTAACATAATCCCGCATAGCAGTATGCTCTGGCACTGACAGATTGAACAAACGACCTTTAGGAAATTTACTGCCTGGAATTAAATTTATAGCACAATCGCAATCCCTGTGAGGAGGAAGCGAACTGAGCTTAGGCTCCTCAAAAACATCCCGATAGTCAGACAAAAACACAGGAATCTCAGAAGGAGTAGATGAAGCGATAGAAATCGGAGGTGCATCATCATGAACCCCCTGACAACCCCAGCTTAACACAGACATTGATTTCCAGTCAAGGACTGGATTATGAGTTTGTAACCATGGCAGACCAAGTACTAGAACATCATGCAAATTATACAGTACCAGGAAGCGAATCACCTCCTGATGAACGGGAGTCATACGCATGGTCACTTGTGTCCAGTACTGAGGTTTATTCATAGCCAAAGGTGTAGAGTCAATTCCCTTCAAAGGAATAGGGACTTCCAGAGGCTCCAGACTAAACCCACAGCGATTGGCAAATGACCAATCCATAAGACTCAGGGCAGCGCCTGAATCCACATAGGCATCGACGGAAATGGATGATAATGAACAAATCAGAGTCACAGACAGAATGAACTTAGACTGTAAAGTACTAATGGCAACAGACTTATCAACCTTTTTTGTGCGTTTAGAGCATGCTGATATAACATGAGCTGAATCACCACAATAAAAGCACAACCCTTTTTTCCGCCTATACTTTTGCCGTTCACTTCTGGACTGAATTCTATCACATTGCATTATCTCAGGTGACGGTTCAGACGACACCGCCAAATGATGCACAGGTTTGCGCTCCCGTAAACGCCGATCAATCTGAACAGCCATAGTCATAGACTCATTCAGACCAGCAGGCGCAGGGAACCCCACCATAACATCTTTAATGGCCTCAGAAAGGCCATCTCTAAACTTTGCAGCCAGAGCGCACTCATTCCACTGAGTAAGCACCGACGACTTCCGAAATTTTTGACAATAAATTTCTGCTTCATCTTGCCCCTGAGAGAGGGCCAACAAAGCTTTTTCAGCCTGAATCTCTTGGTTAGGTTCCTCATAGAGCAAACCCAATGCCAGAAAAAACGCATCCGCATTAAGCAACGCAGGGTCCCCTGGTGCCAATGCAAATGCCCAATTCTGAGGGTCACCCCGCAGGAAAGATATAATTATCTTGACTTGCTGAGCAGGGTCTCCAGAGGAGCGAGATTTCAAAGAAAGAAACAACTTGCAATTGTTCCTAAAATTCAGAAAACGAGATCTATCTCCAGAAAAAAACTCTGGGACAGGAATTTTAGGTTCAGACATAGGAGCATGTACAACAAAATCCTGTATATTTTGAACCTTAGTGGCAAGATTATTCAGGCTGGAAGCCAAACTCTGGACGTCCATGATAAACAGCTGGGATCAGAGCCATTCAAAGATTAAGAGGAGGAGGAAGTAGCCAGACTGCAATAAGGCTAGGCAGCAAACTCTGAGGGAAAGAGAAAGAAAAAAAAAAAAAAAAAACTTCCTCAGACTACTTATCCTCCTACTTCAGCCAATACAATTAACACTTTGTGGGCCGGTTATACTGTCATGATCCCAATGGCAGGGGATCACAAAAAGGACAAGCACAGATACAAACAAGCTCTAGGGCGATGGAACCTGAGCTGACCGCGACCCTGAACCTAACACACAAATAAATATAGCCGGGGAACGTGCCTACGATGATCCTAGACGTCTCGCTCCAGCCGAAGATCTAACTTCCTCTATTAGAAGAAACACAGACCTCTCTTGCCTCCAGAGAAATACCCCACAGCAAATAGCAGCCCCCCACATATAATGACGGTGAAATGAGAGGAAAGCACATACATAGAATGAAAACAGTTTCAGCAAAATGAGGCCCGCTAAAGCTAGATAGCAGAGGATACAAAAGTGAACTGCGCGGTCAGCGAAAAACCCTTCAAAAAACCATCCTGAAATTACTTGAACTCATGTGCCAACTCATGGTACATGAAAAGCAATTTCAGCCCACTAGAGCAACCAGCAGCAGAGAATCACATATCTGCAGGCTGGACTAAAAACCAAATTAAGCAAAACACAAAACAGGAAAATCCAAACTTAGCTTGTCCAGAAGGTTCTAGGAGCAGGGAGCAGAGGAAACAAGATACACTGGATACATTGATAACCGGCGAAGAAATGCCAGCAAAGCCAGGTTAAATAGGAAACTCCCATATGCTGATGGAACAGGTGGAACCCAGAAACCCAGGAAAGACAAGTCACCCAGTACCATCAGTAACCACCAGAGGGAGCCCAAAAACAGAACTCACAACAATGAACATCAGCACAAACACTGCGCCCCGCCGGAAGCTTCATGAACATCAGCACAAACACTGCGCCATGCCGGAAGCTTCATGAACATCAGCACAAACACTGCGCCCAGCCAGAAGCTTCATGGCCAATCAGCTGCATGGAGTCTTACATCACCAAGTAGAATGCCACGCATCGGATAGAGTACCCATCTGACTGCAATGTGCCAGCTCTCAAATTAGGGCGTTTTTCCAGAACTCAACCCCTTAGTTCCATTAAAATGAAGTTTTAATGTTTCTCCACAAGACATTTTGGACAGTTGTAGCTTCCAGCTTTGTGCGAACTCACAGGTCCTTTTCTGTTCCTCATGACTGTGCCCGGTGCACAAAACAAAGTTCATAAAGAAACGTTGGGGGAATTTGGTGTGGAAGAACGTCACCGGCTACACTGAGCCCGGACCTCAACCCCATCCAACAACTTTGGTATGAACTAGACTGGAGATTGTGAGCCCGGCCTCTCCACCAATATCAAGGTCTGACCTTACAAATGCTCTTCTGGGTGAAGGGGCAAAATTCCCTGAGACACCTCAAAAATCTTGTAAAAAGTCTTCCCAGAAAAGTGAAATCTGTTATAGCTGCTAAGTGGAACCGATTCTAATTCTATATTAATGCCTATTAATTTTAGAATGGAAGGTCACAAAAGCACCTGTAGGTGTAATGTGTAGTTGTCCCAATAATGTCCATGTAATATTGATGACTTGTACCTTTCCAAGGTACCCGAACTACAAACTACAGGGTACAATTGTCATAACCAGTGCAAACTTAAGACAAGGTTCACACCATGTCCTTGTTCCTGCTCAATATTCCGTTGGGGCTTGACTGGATCTCAAATACTCCATGGGTTGTCCCAAAGCCAGACAAGTGCACTGGCTGTGGTCACTTAGTAATCCCAAATGGTTCATTCTTGGAGTTGATTCATCTGGATTACGGAAGCAGTGGGAGGGTTTCATGATGACAGTGAAGGCACCTGCCTGCCTTTGGATTGGAAACTTATAACTAGTGATGAGCGAATATACTCGTTACTCGAGATTTCTCAAGAACGCTCGGGTGTCCTCCGAGTATTTTTTAGTGCTCGGAGATTTAGTTTTTATTGCCGCAGCTGAATGATTTACATCTGTTAGCCAGTATAAGTACATGTGGGGATTCTCTAGCAACCAGGCAACCCCCACATGTACTTATGCTGTAAATCATTCAGCTGCTGCAAGAAAAACTAAATCTCCGAGAACTAAAAAATACTCGGAGGACCCCCGAGTAACGAGTATATTCGCTCATCACTACTTATAACCTAATTTGCCTAAAGATGACTCCGCTCAACACCTGCCGAGCTGTGTTTTACATGTCTTTATTTGTACTGTCTAGCCTTTTTATAACAGATATTAAATATGACATCTGAATATATGAAAACTGAATTCTACAGACGAAGCTTTGGTGATTTGTTTTCCAGACATATATGAATCTTCATCAGACTGTGAGCCGACTGATACAGTTCCTAGAAGCTGCCAAATTACCACTGATGTGGAACAGGTCACACAGGTCCTAGACCTTACAAAATTACGTAACTCTGAGGTCTGCGAAGATGGGAGACTAGTGTTATCAACAGAGACAGGTATGTTACATGTATCCAGACTGAAGATGAAATTTAAATTTTTTGAATGAACGTTTATTTCTAAAACTGATATTTGTCCGTGAGTTTTTTTTTTATATTTCTAAAGGTGAAATTTTTCATACATTTTAAAACAATTACGTATATTTTCCTGTATATTTATGAATGAAGTTTGATAAAAGCTGATTAATTGACGCTTTTCTATTGATGGAGATCCTAACATCTTTTGTATCACTCTTTTTCACTAGTTTGGTTATTTTACATATCTCCCAACCATCTTTTTTTCATGGGAATGTCTTAGAGGAGGCGAGATTATGCAAATATACCCTCGAGGTGGGAATTCCTGGTTTTTGTGCTGTTGGTCGAATCAGAACGAGGGTTTAAAAATATCATGCAAATGGAGACAGGTATATGTACCGTCATTGCTATAAGGGGGTGTAGAGATGGTAGTCACACCCATGCCATGTTGCCTTAGGGGTCCCAAGGACCGTTTTGCTACATAGAAAAACAGTAGACCCCAATGTTATAAATACTACATAATACAATTGGGCCAGCCAATTTACTTCCATAATTTTTACATTCCCTAAGGGAGAAGGAAATGTGATTGAACCTGAGCTGATAGCTGTGATCCCTTGCCTTAAGCCATATTTCACGGTTATCCATAGGATTGGGGATAATCTATTGATTGTTAGGGGGGATGACTTTTGGGACCCCCAGTTATCCTGAGTATAAACCTTTGGATCTTGATAGCTGAGCTCTGTAGGTTCTTATCTGGAGGTGCGCAAGCTCAACCTCCACTTTATTCATATATGAGACTTCCGGAAAAAGCCAATTGTGCACTCAACTATTTCCGGCATTGAATGTATAGGCAATGGCACATGATTCTGGGAATAGCCCTTTAACGCATGTATGCTAAAGCTGGCCATACACGTTAGTTGGCTGTCAGCCGAATGATTGTTTGGCCCACCGCTATCTCAGCCCACTCTCCCAAACGCAGGAGCGCTTATTTGGTTGAGCACTCCTGTGTTATCTATGAGAAAGTCACTCAATGAACAATGCAATCGGCAATCCGAAATAGGACATTACTCCCAACCATGATTTGGGCTGACATAAGTGTAATGTGTATGGCCAGCTTAATTCCTTTCCACATATGTCTTTGTTGATTACATGCACTGCAGGGTCAAGGCAATGGGTAAATAGCCCAGAAACTGAGGGAATACCTTCTATCTGGGCCATAGATATAAGAAGTGCAACAGAATACTTGCCAACTCTCCTATAACATCTGGAAAGTTCCCAGAAAAAAGGTGATAATTTCATAGAGGAGTTGGTAAATCTCTCAGGTGCCACATAACTCCCTCGAAAATGTTCCAGAAACAAGCACTTTCGAATGGTTTCCAGTGCCTGACTCCGGGTTTCTCCATTATAATAAGGAGCCATGTTTTCCAAATTTACTTTCAAAGGGAACTGGTAAGAGCCATGGCGGGGTTATGGTGCCAAAAGGCCGTGGTTGCTACCACTAAGAAGTCTTCCAGATGACCTGCTCAAAAAGTTGGCACGTATGGTGCACAGGTAAAAGTCAGAGTCAATGGTGTCATCAGTTCTTTAGTAAGGAAAACTATGAGAGACTCAACAAAAGGATATTCAATAATCCCCGCATGTGTTGAGGCTATCGAAAAGCTGCAAATCATGCAACCGCAGGGCCTCGAACATAATTTACGAGCACCACCAGATGCTCAGATAACACCCGAGCATCTTCGGATAAGATGCTATCCGAGCACGTTCACTCATCACTAATATTCATCAATCATCATTCCACACACTAGAAGAAACACTGATAATATAGATGTCCTTCATCCTTGAACATTAGGCCGTTCAGTAATCCGGTATCCTTTTCGGGGACCAGAAGTGTTCGGACTGATCATTTTTGGTCATGGATTGCACATGCTGTAAGGTTAATAGAAAACTCAGCTTAAACCAAAATCTACTTTTAACTCTCAGGGTTTGTCACTTGCTTTCTGGCGGCAATACATTGAGTTGGCAACCGCCATATATCAGAAAGACGACTTTTGCTGGCAGCCTGCGTTGTGATAAAGGAGAGATTTTACAGACAGGGTGTGGGTACCGGAGATGAAGTATATTTCCTGTCAGGATAGACTCGCTGCGCCGGCTGTTGTCACCGTGATTGAATATATGTGCTCGGACTACAGAACTATCACATGACATGATATAAATACAAGCTGCTAAGAGTCACTCGGCGAGAACGCTCTCCGCTTCCGGCGCACCTGTCACCTAGACTTCTCCATTGTAGCCCACGCGAAGGAGCATAAGGCAATCGCTTCTTTTTATTTATTACTTGTAGAATATATGGTTGGCACAATGATTACCTCGCTGGTCTCTTCCCTCCCTCCTTGTCGTGACTTATATGTCAGCCCAGACAGTGGTGCTTAGAAGCTGTCTCAGAAATTGAAGAATTTTTAATTTTATTCGCTCTCATGAACGTCTCTGAGGTTTCGTTATGTTTCTTAATTATCTTAATTAAAGCCAATATTCAGGTTCATTTTTTATCAACTTGATGGAAATTCTCTCTAGCTTTTTCTTTTCTCTTTTTTTGTTTTGTTTTATTTGTTTATATCTTTATTTTGTATTAGTTCTATTTCTTTCTAGAAAACAAGGGTGACAACAACTAATGACTAGCACCACTGTTTTATGTCCCAGTAGAGTTGTCAGACAGTTTTCCTAGATTCACGAATAGCCTGATCTTTGTATCACTGCATAACTTGCTTACAATATAAGTTTACGGTGTAATTTTTACAGGAATGCACATATAAGTGCATTGCAACATTTGCTATGTAGTGAAGAAGGGCCAGCTTGCTGCACATTTTAGCTTTTGCATTGTAAGGGATGAAATCCTCTGCTAAATCTTCAGCGTAAAATTAACCTACTGTGGATTTCGAATCTGCACTGTTTGTCATTTTATGACAAACAGATTGAATTCTGGGATAACTGGTGCTGGGTGGGGTCATCTGCAAAGAAAGTAAGTCCAGGAGCTGCCAACATTATTATTATTATGGGAATCTGTCATGTTAAAAATAATATCTGATTTGTAGGCAGGATGTTACAGACCTGGAGGCGCTAATCAGATTGATAGACATGTTTTTAGGAAAAGTTTCTATAAAACTTGCATTTTATACACTAAAACCCCTTTTGTTTGTATGCATGAGTCCAGTGGGCGGTCCTATCTAGTGACTGACGGTTTACTGTGCTAGTAGGACCGCCCACTGGACTCCTACGCATATAAACGCCAGGGATTTCAATGAATAAAATACAAGTTATACTGAATATTTTCCAACAAACCGATCATTCTGCTTGTCTTCTCCTCTACCATGCTGTCCAACGATTAAACTGAATATACAATGTGAGAAGTTCCCTTTGCCTGGATCAATATCTTTTAGGCCCACTTCACATGTGCGCATATAAACCCATCCTAGTGGGACGTTCCATTTTCACCATCCGTTTGCTTTTTTTCAACATCCGTGTGTAAGTTTTTTTAATCCGTGTGCTATCCGTGTGTATGTGGGTGTCCTCTACGTGCTGTCCATGTGACACGTACATATTACATACACGTACGTAATATTATAATGCATTCAAGAAATTACTGATTTTTAAGTGTTAAAGATATCCAAATATAATAGATAGATAGATACATGGAGAGATAGATAGGTAGCTTGTAGTGCTTTCTATTAAGCCAAGTAAATAAATAATGAAATGAAAAAAACAACGTGGGTTCTCACTATATTTTGATACCAGCAAAGGTAAAGCAGACAGCTGTGAGCTGATATTGTCAGGCTGGGGAGGTCCATGACTATTGGGCCCTTCCCAGCCTAAAATTACCATTGTCTTCTGAATGTCTGAAGAGCGGTAATGTTACTGACGTCACCACTCTTCAGAATCGCCGGGTCTCACCCTGGGCAGTGGGACCCGAAAGTCGCTGTAGGCAAAGGCTGTGGAGCATCTGATAGACACCTCCTGATTACTAGCCCAAGGGCTTGATGCCAGCAGTATTTTGGACTCATCGTGTGATGCTCCACATCTGGGGCAGCTGAGGGCTGGTATTTTTAGGCTGGGAAGGGCCCAATAACCATGGACCTTCCCAGTCTGATAATATCAGCTCTCAGCTGTCTGCTTTACCTTTGCTGCTTTCAAAAAGTAAAGGGGAAAACACATTATTTTAATTATTTATTTCTTAAATCATTATATTTCGGCACGTATCAAATGGATGTCACACTGATGTCATCCTTGTGCTTTACATGTTTTACACAAACCCCTATGGGTCTGTGTGATCCGTGCTGTCGGTAAAAAGCGGACATTTATCTGTGTGGTTCACACTTACAACGTGTGAAAATAATGACATATGCACAGCCCCATAGATTATAATGGGTGTGCGTGCGTGCGTGCATGCGTGCTTACTTGTGTCCAATAAGTGTGAAAAGTGACTCCACATGTACCGGAAACACAAATATGCGAACGAGGCTTTAAAAAGATTGTCCACTACTTTAACATTGATGGCCTATCCTTGGGATAGGTCATCATTGTTTGATTGATGGGTGTGTAACCCCCGGGACCCACACAGATCAGCTCTTCCCGGTGTCTGTGACAGACAGAACTGCTCAGCTCTGTTGGAATAGTTGCATAGACTAGGTACTGCAAATCCACACCCTATTGATTTGAATAGGGGGAAAATGGGCAGTACCCTGCCGCGGCCACTATAGAGTTGAAAAATCTGTTGTGTAGCGCCTGGAAGAGCTGATCGGCTGGGATGCTGGGTGTCACACCCACACCAATCAGACACTGATGACCTATACTAATGATAGACCATCAATGTAATATTAGTGGGTAACCTCTTTAACCATTTTTATGGAAGCCATCAACTTTAGAGCCTTGTTTTGTAATATTTACTTTTTTGCGCCAATTAGTGTTTTTTTTTTTTACAACATTTTGTTAGAAAATCTCATAGATGTTAATATAATGTTCAGGGTATTACTGTATGTTATTACCCTTTCCTTGTAAAGAGCAAACATATTTGCTGCACTGTACAGTCCCTGACCCCAATGGGGCTCACACTCTGTTTTTCACTGCTTTTTAGATGTACAAGCTGCATGTAGATGATGTTCTTGATCAAATTTGAACCCAGGACCGCAATGCTAACCATCAAGACACTGATCAATGCAGTATTATGTACGGTCAGTGCTATATGGTAACGAGGTGGATTTTTAAAGCTCCCGGTATGAGCAATTGTTGAGCAGCAAAGACAGATACTGGTAGCGGAGCATAATGGATAGGCTGGAGCAATGGCTGGTTAGCAACTGGACTAGTAGGGTAAGAGGCAGATCCTAGGGTAGTTAAAGAAGAGTTTGAGTAATTGCACAGCAGATAAGACTTGAAGATGTAGCAGAGCTCAGCAAAGTAGCGTAGCTGAGTAGATCAGAAGACTCACAGTAGTGAAGTAGTACAGCTCAATTATGTAGAAAAGTTGAGCATTTCAAGTGACACACTGCAATGTAGCAGAGTAGAGTATTTCAAGTGACTCACTGATGCAGCAGAGTCCAGCTACATAGCAAAGTTGAGTAGGACAAGTGACTTACAGTAATGGAGCAGTAGAGTCCAGCAGAATAGCAGAGTTGAGTAGATCAAAAGGTTAAATTAATGTAGCAGATACCAACGTTATCGCAGAGTCGAGAAGATCAGATTGCTCCGGTAGTGTAGCAGAATCCAATAGTATGCTAGTAACGACAACCATTCCAAGTACCTGAATACTCAGTCAGCGTGCCGCCAACTGATTGTAAGACAAAAAACCGGGTGACCATGATAACCCGACAAACCCAGAAACAGAGACAGTTGGCCACCGAAGATGAAGTTGGCTGGTGATGAAGATGAAAAGCCTGGTGTGGAGCTGGTATAGGTGAGTAACGCTTACTATATATTGGCCAAATATTTCCATCTAGATTACAATACAGTGTCACTTTCATCATATACTGCAAAGTGATACATATTATAATGTTTAAATAGTAATGCCACATGATGTCCGAGGAAATACCACCATATAATGGTCAAGCTATACCATACGAACAATACCATACAGTGACCAAACACCAGCTCTGGTTGTATAATAATAACATTGTGTAAGAAAAATGATACCGTTATACAACCTGTGGCCCTGATCCTAAGGTCAGCCGTGGTATCCCATTATGGAGGTATATTTTTTAATATATTTTTTAGACATGTGATAGAACCTAAAAACCCTAAAACAGCGCTATGTAAACTTCCGAGCTCAAGTTCTTCAGGCTCCAGCCCACACTAGAGCTTCCAATTTGCAGTAAATCATTTCGGTAATGTGCATATTAATGTTACCATTGCGCTGATTTCCAATCCCCACGTCGTTACCGGCGCTTCTTGATCAGGTAAGATTTGCCGCATTTCGTATTCCTTCCACTAATTGAACAGAGTCAGGTCTTGTTATTTAATAGAAGAGTTCAAGTCACTAATGACAGCATGTATTGCTCCACTGAGTTTGCATCAAAACCAGTCATTTACTTTAAAATTACAAGCTGCAAGAAATGTATTTATTTCCTCCCCAGTAACGTTAGAGATTCACGATCATCATTTTAATTAAAGAAGTTTTGGAATTCACTTCAAACACTTCAACTTTCCTGAGTTTAGAGAGAAATTAATCTAGAGGCAGAAGGGCGGCTTTTTTGTTCTTTTTTTTTTTTTCTGGCATGTTACGTATTAAATGGTAAGTGTTGTCTACTTATGGCGAAAGAAAAAGTTTTCTTTTTCACTAGACTACAGATTTAATGCAGCTGTCAATTTACTAGGAGGCAAAGACATCAACGAGTTGGCATGTTGTGAACGTGGTGATTTTCCGTGACAGTGTCCACAGGGATCTCAAGAGCCACCTATTAGAGGTAAAGACCCCCATAGCTGTTGGACAAACAATTGGCTGATAGCTATCTCCCCCAAATTGCCCAATCACAAAAATGCCTGGCTTGGACGACAGCACTTCTGTTCTCTATGACACTATCATGGGGTTACCGCGACAGAGAGAAGCCAGAAGACCACAGGGTCCGATTGTTTCTACTACTGTGCTGAATAAAAGGACTTCACCTTCTTTTTTAAAGGTGTAAATTTATTTTGGCAAAACAGATGTTAATCTGCCATGTTGGGCGCTTTGGGAGTCTGAGCTCTCAGTTGAGCACTGATAGCCACTCCCATGTCATACAATCTGGGTCCTGACTGACACAGATTGTCAGAGCTAGCGTATGCTGCATGGCTGGGAGGATAGTAGTGGGTATTATAGGAGAAGGCACTTGGTGGATTTATCTGTGACTGTTGTTTGGTTTTGTGAATGTGCTAATCACCTTTCTTCTCCTACTTTGGTTTTACCCCATTTTCTCCTCACCGGTGCATACCTCTGTTACATGTGAGTGAATATTTGAATGCCTGGTATTTTCTGTTTCCCCTGTTCGTGTTACCTTGTTCATCAGGTTGATGTACTATGATGCACTACTACTCCCCTCTTACCTGGGTGGGGTAAGGGTACAGACGGGAGGCGGATTCAGAAGATAAGGCAAGGTACATAGCCCGAACATCTTCACTTTCCGAAGTAAGCTAGGGCGCCCCCTAGTAATAGGGACAGGCAAGTAGCCCCTAGTCCCGGTCACCCGACAACAGGGTCGAGACAGATACTCTTCCGAAAGCGGAATTAACTCAAGAGAGAACAGAGGGATCGGCCGCTGAAATTTAGCAGGTCAGATTCTTATCTCCTCAAACATCACCTGTTGGGGAGAGTCATAGTTCCCCCATATACCTTAGGCTGTCAGCTGATCACACCGATATGGGCGGCTTGGCCAACTTTACTCTAATGTGTATGGTGTGTGGTGGCTTTAATTCACTTGTCCTCCACTTTAGCAAAAATTGGAGTAGCAATAATAAGTCAACCAGATTGTTCTTAGAAAGGAACAGATGTTACAAGGCTCATTAGGGTCGGACACTGACTGTATAGGATGGCTTCCTCCAAAAGTTGATTCTAGAGAAAGGGCTATCTCCCTTCTGGAGGACAGCTAATTTGCATACTTTTTTTCTAAGAAGCAATGCCTGGTCACTAAGACTAAATCCTGAACAGCAAGAGTGAGGCTATGTGCCCACGTTGCGGTTTCGTGTGCGGATTTTTCAGCACCGTTATTGAAAAATCCGCAGGTAAAACGCACTGTGGATTTTGTGGGGATTTCACCTGCGGTTTTACATCTGCGGATTCCTATTGAGAAGCAGGTGTAAAACGCTGTGGAATCCCCACAAAGAATTGACATGCTGCGGAATAAACAACGCAGTGTTTCCGCGCTGTATTTTCCACGCCATGGGCACAGCGGATTTAGTTTTCCATAGATTTACATAGTGCCGAAAACCTGATGGAAAACTGCTACGAATCCGCAGTGGCCAAGCTACTGCAGATCCTCAGGCAAATCCGCACCGTGTGCACATAGCCTCAGAGGGGTTTCCATGACTGTGATATTAATGATCTATCGATTTTGGCAGTCTGGAACAACCCCTTAAATGATTTTTGTTTAGCTCATGTGTCAGGGCTCTATAAATATGTTTGGTCCAAACATACAACAATTTGTGTTCTCCTTAATGTTGGGCGCCAGGGACAGGAAGGACAAAGAACTTTGGGGTATATGAACACAATTCTTTTTCAGGCGGGACAAACCCACTGAGGTTTCACGCTTTCAACTAATTTTCTTTTGCACAAATTATTCTTTCAGTTTGTGACTTTTTAAAGTTTATTTTATAGGTATTCGCCTGTTTTTTTTTTTACATTTTGTTACTGTGCACAAGGTTTAGCATTGCCAGATGGTTTCTACTGATTTGTCAATTGCTACTTTTGAAAAACGTTGCAACTATTTTTGAACAGCTGGCAAAATTTGCACAAAAATTTTTTTTTGCGTATATACAGTGACCCTTTGTAAGTCAAATTTTATTTTTGCATATTTTGCAATGCTAAAAAGTCTTAATAATAGGTTAAAGATTAAAAAATAATGACTATTTCTAATTTTGCACAAAATGTGTGAACCGAGTGTGCCATTTTGAAGAATTGGCCTGCCAAAAAAAGCAAATAAGAACACAACACAAATTAAAAAAAAATGCAAATGATAAATCTGGTCCAAAGTTTATTACAAAGTTGCAAAACTTAATAATTAAACTTTATATTAATAAACCTCGACCAATTATTCCCTGCTTCTGTTTATTGCAGAGCAACAATCCTCTGCTCCCTTTACACTGTTGAGTTACTAAAATCCTGAAGGCCTTTTTCCACCTATCGAGGTTGTAATCTTCTCGATCAGTAGAGCCCTATGCAGCGCCCCCTAGTGGAGGGTAAAGTTACTACAATTAAGTAAGGCATCTGGATCAGCGCTTGAGCAACTGTACAGAGTACAATTTCCTAATTAAACACATAGATAAATTCTCAGCTTTTACCTCCTCCTGTTTTCTTCAACGTTTTACAAAACAGGAGGTACAATTTAATCCCAAGTACCATCTCTAAATGTTAATTAAACACTTAACCTAAAGTGCCTTTTTTAATCTAGCTTATATTTATTAATGTGTTGCTTGCTGAATGGGTAAGGTGAAAGATTCATTTCTTACAGCTATGTTAATAATAATTGGTATATTTGGATGACATTTCATTATTCATCTATGCTCAAGTGATCTGTCAAAACCTAATAAAGGAAGAACTGTATGTGAATGCAATAGTTGGTGATTTGTTTCCAAAATCACTTTTTCAGAATTACCATTTTAGGACAATGTAAACCGTCACCTTATTTTTTATTGTTAATTTGCTTCATAAATGCAAAGCTACCTTCCAAATAGTCTCCAATAAAAAAAAAATCTACCACTTTGCTCCATAAGCGATCTGCCTGCTTTGCAAAAGCTTTGCAAAAATGTTGCAAATGTGGCACAACTCATGCTCCTGTGGCTCCTTATGCTTTCCCTCTGCCTTGTCTCAGTGTTAGGCTACTTTCACACATCAGGTTTTTGCCGTCAGGCACAATCCGTCGAATGTTGGAAAAAACGGATCCGTCGCAGATTGTGAAAAACTGATGCAACGGATGCGTTTTTTAGACGGATCCGACTAGCATGTCCAGATAATTGGATAAAAAAAAATTGGAGCATGCTCAGTGTGGTGAAATATGTATATATCTATATGTGTGTAGTGACATATGTCTAGGGTTATATGTGTAACGAGCAGTAGTTGAACATCTGTCCTGAAACTGCAGGCCTCACAGAGGTCACATATCTTGAGAAGGCAGACTACTGTCTCCACTCTCGCCAGGAGGTCGTGCTGTGAACCAATAAAAAGGGAAACATTTGACACCTCCTAGCTCTTTTTCTCATGTCTGCTCAGTTGCAGAGCTGTGTCTGGCTACAACTAACTTTTTTTTAGCCTTCATCTCACACAGCCATTTTGGGGAAGAGGCAGTATAGCAGAGATGTCAGCAATTGGTAAACTACACACACACACACACACACACACACACACACACACACACTGACTGCCTGTAAGATAGAAGCTGAAGAAGTGTTATTTGAAATCTGGCACAGCTCTATAGAGGATTTTATAGCACTATTATAGGAAAACTGCTACAGTTGCTGCTACAAATGCCTTTGTAATGAGACAAAGATCAGTTCTGCCGAGCATACTTATAATTATCAGTTACTACATTTTTCACACTGATAATGCCCCCTTTCATTTAACCCCTTCATGACTGGAGGTATTTTTGTTTCCACAGTTGTTGGTTTTTTTTTTCCATGTTCACTAAATGCTGAAAATGACCTACCATTCTGATCCTCCTGGTCATTACGAGTTCATGTCTAGGTTTTTTTTTTTCATTTAAGTGGTGAAAGAAATCTAAAGTTTTGTTAAGGAAAAAAAAAAGGTGCCATTTTTCCGAGGCCCGTAGCAACTCCATTTTTCGTGATCTGGGCTGGGTGAGAACTTATTTTTTTGCGCACCAAGCTGACATTTTTAATGATACCATTTTGGTGCAGATACGATCTTTTGATCGCCCGTAATTGTATTTTATTGCAATGTAGCGGCGAACAAAAAAAACATAATTCTGACTTTTTGAATTTTTTTCTCGCTATGCCGTTTAGCAATCGGGTTAATTGTTTTTTTGATTTTGATAGATCGGGCAATTCTGAACGTGGCGATACCAAATATGTGTATATTTGATTTTTTTTATTGTTTGATTTTGAATGGAGCGAAAGGGGGGTGATTTTAACTTTTATATATATTTTTTTTTTAAAATATTTTTTAAACCTTTTTTTTAAACTTTTTACATGCTTCAGTAGTTTCCCTGGGAGACTAGAAGCTGCAGTTGTCTGATCGCCTCTGCTGCACACAGGCGATGATCAGATCGCCTGTGTGTAGCAGAAATGCTCACTTACTCTGAGCGCTGACCACTAGTTAACAGCCGTGGGTGGATTGCTATTCCACCCGCGGCTGTTGCGGGCACATTTCAGCTGTATATATCAGTTGACATGTGCCCAGAAAGGTGCAGACTCGGTGCCAGAGCCCACACCAAACAGGGCGAGTCCGACATCGACTGTTACACCGATGTCGGAAAGGGGTTAAAATAAGCTCAGGAGGCAGATTCTCTGGGAGATCTATGTCCAGCCCATAGATCTTATCAGCTCATTTACATATTAAGAAAATCCTTTATTTCTCGGAAATAAGACATCAGATCACAGCTACAAAGGTATCATTTTATTCAACTGCTTATGCCAGCATACTCATATAAATGGCTTAGGAGGGTGGATTCTGCTAACAGATTCCCTTTAAGTCTTCCAGAGGGCAAATAGATCAGGAGATAGACAAGGAGAAAAGCACATGTAAAGGAAATAAGTGCAGTATTGGAGCTGTACTTATTCATGAAAGCAAATTAAGACAGCAGCACCCTGGATACACATAAAGCTCACATCCAGCCTATATTACTGAGAGAGACACTCCCATAAGAATTATCTGAAACTAGAAACATCCTGCAAACTGCTTATCACTGGGTCTGAAAATGAAAGAATGAAAATTGCTGCTTGAAACCATGGTCAATTTTATTAAGAAAAGGTGATATGTGCAAAAACCAACTATTTAAGTTACCGTAATTACTCTACTCAACCAAAAATTGATATGTATTCAGTAATAAAATGCGTTCCTTACCACCAACCGGTCTGGGGAATTAAAAACATATTAAAATGTTTGTGATGTGGAGTGAGTGAGCCGTGATTAATGTTTATTAATATTATCGCACAATTCCTCAATGCATTCATCTAAAACCAAATTCATATTGCTGTATGTTTGTCGAAAGCTGAAACCTTGTCTTTAATATTTTATAAAATTGCAAAGATTAAGTGGAAAAATAAAACAATAAACTGTGCTTAATAATAGAATACAAAAGTAAAATCCAACACTGGCTTTAGATGTATTTCCCCACCTGACCACATCTGTTATTATTCTGGCCATAAACTTAAATCAACCTTTGTCAAATTTGCAGTTCCTCTTTTAAAGGGAATCTGTCACCCCATTTTTCGCCTATAAGCTTAGGCCACCGGCATCAGGGGCTTATCTACAGCATTCTATAATGCTGTAAATAAGCCCCCGATGTATCCTGAAAGAGGAGAAAAAGAGGTTAGATTATACTCACCCAGGGGCGGTCCTGGTGAGGTCCGGTCCGATGGTTGTCGCGGCCCGGGTCCAGGGCCTCCCATCTTCATACGATGACGTTCTTTTCTTTGCTTCCTATCGCGGCTCCGGCGCAGGCGTACTGATTTGCTCTGTTGAGGGCAGAGCAAAATACTGCAGTGCGCAGGTGCTGGGCCTCTCTGACCTTTCCCGGCGCCTGCGCACTACAGTACTGTGCTCTGTCCTCAACAGGGCAGATAAAGTACGCCTGCGCCGGAGCCACAACAGGAAGCAAGGAAGAAGATGTAATCGTATGAAGATAGGAGGCGCTGGACCTGCGGCGCCCATCGGACCCGGACCGCACCGGGACCACCCCTGGGTGAGTATAATCTAACTCTTTTTTTATCTTTCAGGTTACATCGGGGCTTATCTACAGCATTGCAGAATGCTGTAGATAAGCCCCTGATGGCAGTGGCCTTAGCTTATAGGCAAAAAATGGGGTGACAGATTCCCTTTAATGGAGGATCGCCAAAAAATGCCAGGTGCCATTTCACACACTGCTGAAGACTCAGGGAGCGAGTTAATGAGGTCAGTTGCAGTCGCATGGGCTTTTCTATAATGTCCTGCAACTATTGCAACGCACTGTCAAGCGCAGCCAATCAGGGGCTACCACAGCCAGTATAAAAGTTGGGGGCTGGCCAAGCAGCTTCATTTTAGGGTTTAACAACATAGGGATAGGAGGTCAGAGCACCCTGTCAGAGCCAGAAAAAGGCTTAATCTGATTGTCTTTACTACAGCAGAGCTGAAGCAGATTGAAAATGGAGGACGCAGTCTCAGTCTGTCAATATTAATCCAAAGATTCAGGTGAGATAGGGAAGTGCTGGACCTGCATAGTCACTGTATGACTGTGAACTGATTGATCTGTGATATACTGCAGTAACAGCACCTTAGAGCGCTATCATGTGCCCACATGCTATTACCCTGCAGATATAGGGTTAATCTGTAGGTTAACAAAGTTCTCAAGCTGCCTGGCCGCCGCATTGAAAGACTGGCTACCAGGAGGAAATGAACTTTATTCCTCCCGTTTGGAGAAATAATCTGTAATAGGTCAGTGATTAAACTTCCATGACGTGAACAGACAAACGGTTGGAAGTCCCCCTTCTTCGCCGTTTGCACTGCAGAAAGTAAGTGACCATGCAAGCAGCTCCCTCTATTGTAGTCTATGAGAGCTGCTAAAATGGCCAAGTGTTTCAGTACTTCCAATAAATTATAATGAAGAATGAAATCACACAAGCACGGCCTCCTACTCACCTCAACTATTCCTTGCTGGCACACAAGAATCAGGAGACCCACATTCTGACGATATATGGGGAACGTAAAGAAGACCACACAGTCAACCAGTAATCTCAACTTCATCACATATATCCAGGTTTGGACTGGCCGACAGGAGAGCAGGAGAATCCTCCGGTGGGCCCCTCTGCAAGCTTAGACCCATGTGTATGAGAATCTTCTTTTCTTTGCAGAAACATTCAATGCAACACTTGAAAGATTCAGACACCTTTGTTGTGAAATTTTTGTATTGATTGTTTGCTTACTAAATATAAAATTGGGCAACTTTCTAAACAGTCTTCACTAAGGCGTCCGATTATTTTGCTGTTGTAGAGTCTGTGTGACTCCTTCACATAGCTGATTATCCTGCTGATTCTGACTTCAATCTATCAGCACACTGCTCCTGACTGCTGCACTCTATGTGACTGCAGACTTGTGGATCTTTTCATCATGAGCACTGCACGCTAAGAGGATTCTCCGCTGCCGGCCCCGGAAATGGCCGGCACATGACCGCAATTGTATGATTTGCATACATATGGTCACATACCTACTAGATGGGTATGGCCTTGCTGAATGCAAATGTTATGAGAAGTCTAGTTGGTTTGTGGCCAGAATTATGCAAATGACATCTTGCGGTCACATGGATCGACTGGCACCAGAAAATCCTCAAAGTGCGCAGTGCACACGATGCGAGGATTTACAAGTCTGCAGTCACATAGAGTGACAGCAGACTTGTATTCTAAGGCCAGACAACCCCTTTTAAGTTATCCTTTCTGTAAGGCATTTTATTAAGAATGTAGCCTGAAGAATGTGGTGGTAATGGCTTTTATAGGGAAAACCTGATGAAAGGTACACTTTAAATATAGAACTTATTAAATATATAATATTATTAATATTATAAAAAAAATTCATCTATTATTTTTGCGTAAAAACTCAGCAATTCTTTTTAGGGTATATATACATTTTCTTTTTCCACTTTTTTCATTTTCTTTTTCCAGTTTTCCTGTCTTTGTGCCTCAGCTTTATTTTTGCATTTTTTTTGTATGCTGAAAAATTAGTTTTAAAACCCCCCAAAAAATTGTAAGAAAAATGAACTGTGTGGCTTACATTGATTGAAATAATGAATAATATGTAATTTTTCAATATATGATACATCTGAATGAGTTTTTTTCTGGTGTTTCCGATGCTCTGTTCTGACAGATCTGCTCAGAGGACAAGGCAGCTCTCGAGACATTAGAAAAGGGGATAGATCGCACATTGCTTTTGGATCCAAGGTTTCGGGGCCTCCTCCAGCCACTGGGAGAAAAACTAGTGCCAGATCCTCTGGGGAGGTGAGATATCATGTGGTTCTAAATAGCCCAAGTGATAAATTACACGTATGAGCAATTAATGTGCAGTTTTATTCAATTTAACCCCTGGATACATTTTTTCTAACCTTCATTTGCAGTGTTGTTAGAGGTACTTTGATTTATTGCATTTTGTTCTTCTCACTAAGAAAGATTTCTTCAGTGGATGAAAATGTTTATTTTTTTATGAAATGTAATATAATTAAACTTATTCGTAATATACTTTAATATTCGGACCAACCAATATTCTAATAACTAAAACGTGGCTGAATAAGAGAGATTCACCTAGGTATCACAACATGGTGCTATAAAATATCTCACAAATATATTAACTTTATTAAGTAGAAAATTAAACAGATTTTGTTAAAAAAACTGAGTGGCTCAATGGAGGGCTAACAACCTACCTCCCAAGGCTATAAACAGTATATAAATAGTATGCCCACATCTCTGTTGCAGTGCATTCCCTACTGGTTAACATATACATCAAATAGAAGAGTAAAGCGTATCAGAGGCAAACGTATGTGTAACAATGTGCCCCAACGCGCGTTTCACCCAGCTTCGTCAGAGGTCGTGTCCAAACTCACAACCTCGAAGCTATAACTATGACATTATAAGGACACACACCCTGGAGAGGCTGGATGAAACACACGGTGGGAAGCAGAGGTACACTACTAAGATGGCTCCACATTATTACAATGTAAGTCTGCCTTTTATAATCTTTACTGTCACAGTGGAAACTCGCATGCCTCCTCAGTGCTGCCACACTCACCGTGTGGTTTTTCCTCATGGCCGCCGCTCCATTGAGTTTGTTTCCTCCTGCACTCCTCAGCGCTACTGCACTTGCATGTGGTATCCATTGAGCCTTAGGGGGGCATGGCCGAATTCAGCAGGAATTAATCCTGCTGTTTCCTGCAAAGATCAGGTTCCCCGGCCTATCCCTTGCCAGCAGGGTCTTTATTAGGCAGCTCCTTTCTCCACTCCTGGCTCGAACATTGGTTCCTACCTTGTTAGTCCACGGTTATGCTTGTCTCAGAATTCTGCTTCCTGTTACTGACCCGGCTAGTTTTCCTGTCATGCCTGACCTCTCTGCTCCTGACCTCGGCTATGTTTACTGACCCTGTACTGCCTGCTCGGACTGCTTGGGTATGCCTCTGCTTTGCCGCTCTGTACCTCATACCGTGCCTCTGACCTTCTGGTCAGCTGCTGCAGACCAGGGGACAGCCTTGGACTAGTACCTGGTGACTACCGGCAAGCAAGCTTATCCTCAACATTAGAGGCTCAAGCGAAAACTAGGTAGTCACTTAGTTACGCCCCTCCTAGGTAAGCCCAGCCCGTGGCGCAGTGAGTCCACACCCACCAGCCTTACATTTACTCTTCTATCTGATGTATATGTTCTTGATATGTGGGCACACTAACTATATTCTGTTTATAGCCTTGGGAGGTTTGTTGTTAGCCCTCCAATTGAGCTACTCTGTTTTTTTGTTAACAATCTGTTATATTTTATATTTAATAAAGTTGATATATTTATGATATATTTTGTAGCACCATTTTTTATTTGGTTTACATCTTAATATATTTTATTGTTCAAATTTGCAGCAATGTCCTGGTTTCAGCCTTGTTCCATAAGCTCTACTGTTCAGTAGCTAAGCCAGCCCCCTTCTCAATCAACTCAGATGGAAAGACTGAGAAGGGGGCTGGCTTAGCTAATGAATGTAGCCAGACAGGCAGTCTCCTTCAAGTAGATGGCTAGTCTCATTACATTTTTTAGAAAATATTACACATTTTTCTTACACTGGATTACCACTTTAAATTATATATAAGACGGCCTAATTATGACCATTGAACATTGATGTATGAAAAACAGTAGATCCCGTGGAGATGTCTGTGGGAATTTTTGCCCATTCATCCAGAAGAGCATTTGTGATATCAGACATTGATGTTGGAGGAGAGGCCGGGCTCACAATCTCTGTTTTTTTTACCAAAAGGTGTTAGATGGAATTTAGCTGAGGACTTTGTGCAGCCGGGCTTGATCTTCCTTTCCAAAATCCCCCAACTAGGTCTTTATGGACTTCATGCACTGGGGGGACAGAAAAGGGTCTTCCCCAAACAGTTCCCATAATGCTGGAAGGTACAGTTGTCCAAAATGTCTTTGCTGAAACATTAAGATTTCCCTTCACTTGAGCTAGGGGCTGAGGCGGACCCCTGAAAAATAAGCCCATACTATTGTCCCTCCTCCACCAAGCTGTACAGTGGGCACAATGAAGTCAGGCGGGTAATGTTCTTCTGGCATTCACCAAGCCCAGACTTGTCCATCAGACACCAGATAGTGAAGTGTGATCCATCACTGCACAGAACACGTTTCCTCCAGATTCCAGTGGTGGCGGCTTTACACCACTCCATCCGATGAACAACATTGTGCTTGGTGATATAGGCCTTCCATGCAGCTGCTCGGCCATGAAGCTCCCGGTGGGGGCGCAGTGTTTGTGCTAATGTTAATATGCCAGAGGCGGTCTGGACTCTACAGTGACGGAGTCAGCAGAGAGTTGGTGCTCCTCAGCACTCGGTGACCCCGCTCTGTAACTTTACGGGGTCTCCACTTTATGGCTGAGTTGTTGCGGTTCCTTAAACTACTCAGTAATAACACTCATAAGTGGAGGGGAAGAAATGTCATGGACGGACTAATTACCCCAGTGGCTCCTATACAGGACTGCGCTGATATCAGTGATCTCTTCACAACCGGCCATTCGGTCACATGTTAGTAAAGGCAGACAGCATGGCGAGGGGCCGGATGATATACACCGTGCTCGAGGGGCCGAATGATATACACTGTGGGCAAGGGGCCAAATGATATACACTCTGTTTGAAGGGCCAGATGATATAAACTGTGGTCGAGGGGCCGGATGATATACACTGTGGTCGAGGGGCCGGATGATATACACTGTGATCCAGGGGCCAGATAATATACACTGTGGGCGAGGGGCCGGATGATATACACTGTGGGCGAGGGGCCAGATAATATACACTGTGGTCGGGGGCCGGATGATATACACTGTGGTTGAGGAGCCAGATGATATACACTCTGGTCGAGGGGCCGGATGATATACACTGTGGTCGAGGGGCCAGGTGATATACAATCTGGTCGAGGGGCCGGATGATATACACTCTGGTCAAGGGGTCGGATGATATACACAGTGGTCAAGGGGCCAGATGATATACACTGTGGGTGAGGGGCCAGATGATATACACTGTGGTTGAGGGGCCAGATGATATAAACGGTGGTTGAGGGGTCAGATGATATACACTGTGGTCTAGGGGCCGAATGATATACACTGTGGGCGAGGGGCCGGATGATATACACTGTGGTCGAGGGGCCGGATGATATACACTGTGGTCGAGGGGCCGGATGATATACACTGTGGTCGAGGGGCCGGATGATATACACTGTGGTCCAGGGGCCGAATGATATACACTGTGGTCTAGGGGCTGGATGATATACACTGTGGTGTAGGGGCCGGATGATATACACTGTGGTGTAGGGGCCGAATGATATACACTGTGGGCGAGGGGCCGGATGATATACAATGTGGGTGAGGGGCCGGATGATATACAATGTGGTGTAGGGGCCGGATGATATAAACGGTGGTTGAGGGGTCAGATGATATACACTGTGGTCTAGGGGCCGAATGATATACACTGTGGTCGAGGGGCCAGATGATATACACTGTGGTCGAAGGGCCGGATGATGTACACTTTGGTCCAGGGGCCGAATTATATACACTGTGGTAGAGGGGCCAAATGATATACACTCTGGTCCAGGGGCCGAATGATATATTCACTGTGGTCGAGGGGCCGGATGATATACACTGTGGTCGAGGGGCCGGATGATATACACTGTGGTCGAGGGGCCGGATGATATACACTGTGGTCCAGGGGCCGAATGATATACACTCTGGTCCAGGGGCCGAATGATATATTCACTGTGGTCGAGGGGCCGGATGATATACACTGTGGTCGAGGGGCCGGATGATATACACTGTGGTCGAGGGGCCGGATGATATACACTGTGGTCCAGGGGCCGAATGATATACACTGTGGTCTAGGGGCTGGATGATATACACTGTGGTGTAGGGGCCGGATGATATACACTGTGGTGTAGGGGCCGGATGATATACACTCTGGTCGAGGGGCTGGATGATATACACTGTGGTCAAGGGTCCGGATGATATACACTGTGGTCTTGGGGCCGGATGATATACTCTGTGGTCTTGGGGCCGGATGTCTTACACTGGGAGCAATGGGTCTAAATGACAAGTCTGAATTTAATAATTACGATGAGTGTCTCAATACTTTTTTCTATGTAGGGCATGTTTTGCTTTCGTTGGTATAAGTATGGCCATTCAGTGGGTGCTCTTCTACCAGCTAAACTAGTGTTATTAGATCATGTCTTAGTGACAGAATATCTTATCTTATTACTTCTTTGCCCCGTGAAGGATGCCTGTAGGGGTAGCTGGCAGTGATCACATGCACATCGCCGGGGTATTACTGTACGTATCAGTTTACGACTATGGGCACTTTTGCACTTGCAGTAAATTTTCTTTTTTTTATACTTTACCCAGTCAACAAGGTCAACAAGTAGACACGAGAGGTCCTTACAGCAGTTGACCCAGGAGAAAAGAGCCGGTACCTTGGGGCATACGACAGACGCAAGGATCATTTCCCCCACACTTCCCAATCCATCTGACCTCAAAAATAAAGAAAATATACAGAGCATGAAAAAAAAGGAGCCACAAAATCAAGGTAACTTTCGTGGCCTCCTGCCTCCAGCCAGAGAGCGATAGGTTGGAGATGACGGCGGTAGCACAATATCTTATTCTCTAAGGGACAATGATCATCATGTTCCACACTGTCTCTTCCCTACATTATACATCTACCGTGTGCAGATTGTCAATGACATTATGTGACATCTGCAGACTGTTGCCTGGTTCCACCGCCACAGGCTAATACAGTATGATCAGTTGATCAGTGTCAAACAAAATTTATAAGAAGCCCTAGGCAGCAAACAGCCTGAAAATCCTCTCTCCACATATGTTTTTACTGCCGATCACCCACTGGGATAATAGCAGGTATAATCTGCTGTAGACCCAACCCAATTTATTTATTTTTTTAAGTTGTATTTTTGACATTTTCTATGTTTGGTCTCTTTCCCATTCCTTTAGCGGGTCTGATCCACTCCCTAATCCCTTCATACTTATCTTCTAGAATATAAAACACAATATAAGATTGTAGCTGATAAACGTCTAAAAAGAGTTAAAGGAGTTGCCAATTTTTGGGGACTATAAAATGGACATTTTAGCAAGAAAAAATATTATTAAAATAATTGTGGGTCTTATAGTCCAGAGGCTTCTTTCTATGATCGAAAAGATCACAATTTTTGTTTAAAAAAAAAAATAGTAATATTGCAATTTTTACACTGGTCACTTGAGCTTTTTTAGCCTCACACTTCCTGTGTTTTCAGGAAGAGTTTTCAGAGGTCTCATTATCATCAGAGGCATCACAGCTTTATACACAGCTGTTTACAAAGGATCCACCAATCACAATAAGAGATGTCACAGGTGACCCATTCAGGAGTTTGTATGTTCTCCCCGTGTTTGCGTGGGTTTCCTCCGGGTTCTCCGGTTTCCTCCCACACTCCAAAGACATACTGATAGAGAATGTAGATTTTGAGCCCAAATGGGGACAGAAATGATAATGTCTGTAAAGCTCTGTGAAATTAATTGAGCTATATGTGAGAAAAATAAAAAATAAATTATCTTTGTACACGCTCATTAGATGCTTTAGTGGATAGAATCTGAGCCTGTTCATTGTGGCTAATGTGCAGGTGTTGTTTCCTGAAACAATGGGAAGTTACAGTGTAATAAAGCCCCAGTGGCCAGTGAGGATATTGCAAGAGTAGTATTTTCTAATTCTTAATACAGACTGTGATATCTACTATATAAAGCTGAATGTGTGTGTGTGTGTGTGTGTGTGTATGTCCGGGATTGGCATCTGCACCGTCTCAGCTACAGCCACAAAATTTTGCACAGTCACACGTCTGGACCCCGAGAGCGTCATAGGCTATATTGTGAGGCGAAATTTTAACCCCGCGCGTTCCAATTCACCAAACAATTTTGCCCCTATCTACATAATGGGGAAAAAAGTGAAAGGAAAAGTGTTGGAAGCGTCGCAGCTACAGCAACAAAATTTTGCACAGTCACACGTCTGGACCCTGAGAGCGTCATAGGCTATGTTGTGAGGTGAAATATTAACCCCGCACTTTCCAATTCACCAAACAATTTTGCCCCTATCTACATAATGGGGTAAAGTGAAAGGAAAAGTGTTGGAGGCAAATTGACAGCTGCCAGATGTGAACAAGGGGACTTAAAGAATGAGAGCGATGGCGCCAAAGAGTATATACCGATCAGTTGCTAAGGTGGGGCCCCGACATGAGATACTCACCACACATGGGGATATGAACACACACACACAAAATGCGCCACACACTACCACGTGCTTGAACACATATTACCCTCAGCACACATTTCACCACACATACACCAACCTCGCCACATAAAAGTCGAAACACAAAAGTCGCTGCTCAAAACTCACCACGCGCAAAACTCGCCACATGCAAAAACTAGGCTCACGCAAAACTCGCCACAAGTGCAAAACTGACCTCATGGAAAACTCGCCACACGCAAAACTTGCACATGCGGAAAAATTGCCACATGCACAAAATTTGCAACACATGCAAAAGTTGCCTCACACAAAACTTGCACATACTCAAAAGGCACCAGACATAAAACTCACCACTCGCAAAACTCGCCATGCGCAAAACTTGCTGCACACAACTTGCTACACTAACCTGTCACATGCAACTCGACACACAAAAAGTTGCTACACGCATGTTGCCACACAAAACTCATCTCACAAAAGTCGCTACATGCATGTCGCCACACACAACTCAACACACACAACTTGACAGACGAAACTCGCCCTAAAACACACACAAGTCTGGTATTAGCCTTCAAAAATAAAAATCTGATTAATAAGCAGACAAACTACAAGAGCAACAAATGTACCATATAGGAAATACAGCAGCTGTCAGTCACATGACCTGTCTATTATGTGTATGTGTGAGCTAACATATACTGCCAGGGGGAGGGCTTCCTGTTGGCTGGGGATTTATCAGGCTGCCAATTTATCTTACAAATACTGAGGTAAAAATACTGAGCAAAACACGTGTTAACGAGGTCTAATATAGGAGATCACACAGGTATATACTATATACAGGAGAGATGACACACAGATATATACTATATACAGGCGGAGATGACATACAGGTATATACTATATAAAGGAGGAGATGACACACAGGTATATACTATATACAGGAGCAGATTACCTACCGGTATATACTACATACAGGAGGAGATGACATACAGGTATATGCTATATATAGAAGATGACATACAGGTATATACTATATACAGGAGGAGATGACACACAGATATATACTATATACAGGGGAGATGACACACAGGTATATACTATATACAGGAGGAGATGACATACAGGTATATACTATATATAGAAGGAGATGACATACAGGTATATACTATATATAGGAGGAGATGACATACAGGTATATACTATATATATTACACCAACGAATATCCTCATAATATAAGGGGATCCCTTCAAACTTCAATATAAGCAACAAAGAAAAGAGAACAAAGAAGAACTGCCAATCCAATAAATAAAGATATATAAACAACAAATTTTATTAATACATATAATACATACAAAAAAATATATATACAGAGATATGGATACTCGGCAGATGGAACGGTACATAGACCAATATGTGCACGGAACACCGATGCCACAGTGTATGTATAGAAGGACGACAGCAAAATATATCAATCATAATAATCACTCCCTATAGAGCATAGGAGGTATATCTAAATGATGGTAAATTATCTAAAGAAGCACCTACCTATAACTCCAATACATATACATAACCTGCTGACCACCAACTAATATAGTGCCACAGGTATAGCTAATAACAGATATGGCTATTGTAAAATACAACGCAAACAAGCTGCCATAGTGCAGTGCCTCAAAGCATGTAACCGCACAAAACCATACCTGTAGACATATTTCCACCTGTAGACATAGCGGCACACGTGCCCGTGCACAAAGAGCCTCGACGCGCGTTTCGCTGTATCCTACAGCTTCGTCGGGAGGTGAAGTAGCCACTAAATGGACCCCCATATATAGTACCTATCTAATGTGGTAATTGGCATCACGTACGGCGGCGCATAACCCCCATGATGCAACTCCACGGAGAGCGCGTCGCTCAATGCGCCCGGTATCCGGTGACGTAGCCAGGTCACCTGACCCGCCCGTCTCCTAGACAACGAGCAAAACAAACAGAGCGACGTCCCACCATGGCGCTGCAGCGCATGCGCAGGTATGCGCACGCAATGCCACAAGAAACGCTAGAACAACACTGAAACACCACTACCACTACACTGCGGCTGGAATGTGTAACAACAGATAGCATGTCTCCGGCTACACTCGTCAGTATCAACCACCATTAACCGAGCCCATGGTTCAACTAAGTATTGCAGGATAAGATACACTTAAACAATCCAGCTATAGCGGGCATGAAACAATACTAGTACTGTCAGTACACATTACCTTCGCTAAGACAGTAATTAATCGTCATGTCCTGACACAGATGATCATTTTAACAAGATTGTACAATAAATATAAATGTGAGTGTATATAAAACCACATGATGTAGCCCACATACAAATAACATATATTGCATAATTATCTAATGAGCAGGGACATACCTATGAATACATATAGGGCAATATATAAAATGCCCCATATGCTAAATGATCTACTACAACATTTTAATAAGTCGTGCCTCATATCTAACTAGATGCATAGATGGATACATACATATATACAATAATATTATATAAAGTGCTGTGTGCTAAATATTACTGCCTCCAGAGGATACCACAATCATAATCAACACTGTAAAAGGCACATAAATATACCAAATTTGTCTAACTTCACAATAATTAGAATATAAATAAGCATACATGGGTGCCATAAACATAATGGTACAACTCACATAAATATAATAATAGTCCCTACACAGTCCTCATATAAGAATAATTAAAGTGCTTATGAAGACGTAGTGGGTATCCAGGATCCTCCACCAATATCAGAAGATAAAGACACTGCAGGTAAGTAAGATTAGAATCTTCAAAGCCATTGGACACTGGTGAAAGTGCTCATGAAAATATAGATTGATGGCCAGAGCCGCCCGACTGGTGCCAATACGTACAGCCATACCACAGATAACTATCGCTCTAAAGATAGACAGAGCTCCTGTAAAAATTAGAAAAGGTCACATATGAGGGTACATAAAATACACACAGAAAAATTTGGTAATAACATAAAAACACAACAGATAAAAACTAAATAAAAATAAAATTAGCGCTACTATAAGAAGGGTTTGAAGCTAACATATTCGTTTAACCCCCTAGGGGCAATAGTGTCCAGAACAACCATCCATTTACTTTCTTTCTTTAATAGTTCCTTTTTGTAATCACCATCTCTAATACCAAGCTGTACCCGATCAATTCCCTTGACTCTCAATGCATTTGGATTGCTATGGTGGCATTGTCTGAAATGTTTGGGAATGGTCTTCAATAGATCCATCTCCTCAACTAATGCCCCATTTCTAATATCTCTGGCATGTTCTAGGATGCGTACTCGCAACTGGCGGGTGGTCATGCCGATATAGATCAGCCCACATGGACAGTATGCAAAATAGATCACATTATCAGTTTTACAATTGATGTTGTGTGTAATAGTAAAACTACGACTGTTGTCGCTATTATTAAACACAAATGCTCTGTCCATGAACTTACAGGCTGAACACTCACCACATTGAAATGATCCCCATTTGGGACCTGCCTGATTAGAAAAATGTTGGACCTGTGGTGCAACATAATGACTCTTTGTTAGAATGTCCTTTAGATTTTTGGCTCTGCGCCATGTAACAGAAGGGTGTTTGGGAATGCAACCGGCCAAATCATCATCGGCCCTCAATACAGCCCAATGTTTACCCAACACCTGCATGATCTCCCGCCATTGCGAGTTGAATCCTGTTATAAGCCTCACAGCTTGTGTATCTTGAGCTATCTGTCTCTTGGAACAGGACAATAGCTGTTCTCTCGATGAAAACTTAGCTCTACGATAACCTGCTCTAATGACTTTACGGTTATACCCTCTGTTTTTTAGATTAGTTGTTAGAATTTGTGCTTGTTTTTCAAACCCACTTTCATCAGAGCATATACGTTTCATGCGCAGGAATTGACTGGTGGGTATAGATTTAAATACTTGTGGGTGGTGGGAGGAAGTTGCGTGTAAGAGGGTATTGGTTGCAGTTACCTTTCGATAGACATCAGTAGAGGGATATCCATCCAAGCCTTTATGTATACTGATGTCCAAAAAATCCACCCTTTCTCTGCTGTATTGCCACGTCAAATGAATGTTATAGGCATTGGCATTAAGTCTATTGAGAAAAGAGTTTAGTGAGATTTCTGAACCTTGCCAGATGAATAAAATATCGTCGATATATCTCGACCACGAGACCACGGCGTCAATGCCCTCAGTGTTATGGACCACTTCTCTCTCCCACAGCCCCAGGAAAAGATTAGCGTATGAGGGCGCACAAGTCGCCCCCATCGCAGTTCCCTGGAGCTGTAGGAAATAGCGGTCCTTGAATACAAAAAAATTATGAGTGAGGGAAAAATACAATAAATCAAGAATAAACTCAATTAAATCAAAACCCAAATTAGTCATATTGAGAAAAAACCTTGACGCCGCGATCCCGTGGTCGTGACATATCGAGGTATACAAGGCCTCCACGTCACATACAACAAGGAACATGTCATGCTCTAACTGCACTTGAGAAAGTCTCTTCAGGACATCGGTAGTGTCCTTGACGAATGAAGGCAACGTTTCCACACACTGCTGTAAATAGAAGTCAATAAATCTGCTGGTATTCTCTGTCAAACTATCTATACCAGCCACTATCGGTCGACCCGGTGGATTATTTAAATCTTTGTGGACTTTCAGGGTCAGGTAAAATGTAGGAATTTTGGGGAAGGTAGTTAAAAGTCCCTTCATCATTTTAACTGATATAACGCCTGAATCCACACCCTGTTGTAATAACGCATCAAGCTCAGACTTGAAGGTGTTCAACGGATTATTAGCTAACTTTCTATAACAGTGTGTCATATTAAGCTGTCGGAATGCCTCCCGCTCATACATACCTGCAGGCCATAACACAACATTTCCCCCCTTATCGGCTGGCTTAATGACAATGTCTTTCATATTTTTAAGCTCTTTAATGGCTTGATTTTGTGCCCTAGTAAGGTTAAACTTGGATATCTTTTCTGAGAATAGGGACAAATCCCTTTTGACCAGTTTAAGAAAGATATCAACATTGGTACATAATCCCGTAGGGGGGAAATGTTGCGAACGGCCATGCAGATGCGTAGGACAATGGGAGTCATCCGAAGCAACTTGTTCGTCAAGCAAGGCTTCCAGATCAGCCAAGGCCTGTTGTTCTATATTCGTTGGAAACTCATTCCTAGATCTATTCAGGAAATATTTCTTGAAAGATAGCTTACGTGCAAACAGTTCCAAATCCTTCACAATAGTGAAGTAGTCAAATTTTGCTGTGGGGGCAAAACTTAGTCCTTTTTCAAGTACATATACTTGTGCCGATGAAAGTGTGATATTTGATAAATTTATTACCTTTAGACTCTGCGTCTAAGTCGGGCGGCTCTGGCCATCAATCTATATTTTCATGAGCACTTTCACCAGTGTCCAATGGCTTTGAAGATTCTAATCTTACTTACCTGCAGTGTCTTTATCTTCTGATATTGGTGGAGGATCCTGGATACCCACTACGTCTTCATAAGCACTTTAATTATTCTTATATGAGGACTGTGTAGGGACTATTATTATATTTATGTGAGTTGTACCATTATGTTTATGGCACCCATGTATGCTTATTTATATTCTAATTATTGTGAAGTTAGACAAATTTGGTATATTTATGTGCCTTTTACAGTGTTGATTATGATTGTGGTATCCTCTGGAGGCAGTAATATTTAGCACACAGCACTTTATATAATATTATTGTATATATGTATGTATCCATCTATGCATCTAGTTATGTTGTGAATTCTGTGGCTGAGTTCACTTCTGTGGTCACAAGTGGTATTGCAGTCTCTGGGCTTCCTCCCTCAGGTGTTTTGGTGAGCTCGTTGGCTGTCTTGCTATTTAGCTCCACCTGAGTCTGTCTTCCTTGCTCCTTGTCAATGTTCCAGTGTTGGATCTGAGCTACTGCATCTTTCCTTGGGCCTGCTGCTCTGCTAGATAAGTGCTTCTAGTTTGTTTTCTGTTTTTTTCTGTCCAGCTTGCTATTGTCTTTTGCTGGAAGCTCTGAGAAGCAGAGGGGTGCACCGCCGTGCTGTTAGTTCGGCACGGTGGGTCTTTTTGCCCCTTTGCGTGGTTTTCGTTTTAGGGTTTTTTGTAGACTGCATAGTTCTCTTTGCTATCCTCGCTCTGTCTAGAATATCGGGCCTCACTTTGCTGAATCTATTTCATTCCTACGTTTGTCTTTTCATCTTGCTAACAGTCATTATATGTGGGGGCTGCCTGTTCCTTTGGGGTATTTCTCTGAGGTAAGTCAGGCTTGTGTTTCTATCTTCAGGCTAGTCAGCTCCTCAGGCAGTGCCGAGTTGCATAGGTAGTTGATAGGCGCAATCCACTGCTGCTTCCAGTTGTGTGAGGATAGATCAGGTACTGCAGTCTACAGAGATTCCACGTCTCAGAGCTCGTCCTATTGTTTTGGGTTATTGCCAGATCTCTGTATGTGCGCTGATTACTGCACGCTGTGTTGCCTGATTGCCAGCCATAACAGTACAAGGAGCCATTCAATGATTTCCAATAGAGGGAAAAAAGAAATCCTGACATCATTTTTTTTTCTTAGCTCTGTCTTCAGTCTTTTTTTTCCCCTAGACATTAGAGTGCTTCAGGACACAGCTGTGGACATGGATATTCAGGCTCTGTGCTCCTCAATGGATAATCTCGTTGTAAATGTACAAAAGATTCAAGATACTATTGATCAGAAATCGATGCTAGAACCAAGAATTCCGATTCCTGATTTGTTTTTTGGTGACAGAACTAAGTTCCTGAGCTTCAGAAATAATTGTAAGCTATTTTTGGCCTTGAAACCTCATTCTTCTGGTAATCCTATTCAACAGGTTTTGATTATTATTTCTTTTTTGCGCGGCGACCCACAGGATTGGGCGTTTTCTCTTGCACCAGGAGATTCTGCATTGAGTAATGTTGATGCATTTTTCCAGGCGCTGGGATTGCTTTACGATGAGCCTAATTCAGTGGATCAAGCTGAGAAAAATCTGCTGGCTTTATGCCAGGGTCAGGATGATGTAGAAGTATATTGTCAGAAATTTAGAAAATGGTCAGTACTCACTCTGTGGAATGAATCTGCACTAGCGGCTTTGTTCAGAAAGGGTCTCTCTGAAGCTCTTAAGGATGTAATGGTGGGATTTCCTATGCCTGCTGGTTTGAATGAGTCTATGTCCTTGGCCATTCAGATCGGTCGTCGCTTGCGCGAGCGTAAATCTGTGCACCATCTGGCGGTATTGTCTGAGAGTAAGCCTGAGCCTATGCAGTGCGACAGGACTATGACTAAAGTAGAACGGCACGAACACAGACGTCTGAACAGACTGTGTTTCTATTGTGGTGATTCTACTCATGCTATTTCTAATTGTCCTAAACGCACTAGGCGGTTCGATAGCTCTGCCGTTATTGGTACTGTACAGTCCAAATTCCTTTTGTCCATTACCTTAATGTGCTCTTTGTCATCATATTCTGTCATGGCGTTTGTGGATTCAGGCGCTGCCCTGAATCTGATGGATTTGGATTATGCTAAACGTTGTGGATTTTTCTTGGAGCCTTTGCGGTGTCCTATTCCGTTGAGAGGAATTGATGCTACACCTCTGGCCAAGAATAAGCCTCAGTACTGGGCCCAGCTGACCATGTGCATGGCTCCTGCACATCAGGAAGTTATTCGCTTTTTGGTACTGCATAATTTGCATGATGTGGTCGTGTTGGGGTTGCCATGGCTACAAACCCATAATCCAGTATTGGATTGGAACTCTATGTCGGTAACCAGCTGGGGTTGTCAGGGAGTACATGGTGATGTTCCATTTTTGTCTATTTCGTCATCCATTCCTTCTGACATCCCAGAGTTCTTGTCGGACTTTCAGGATGTATTTGAAGAGTCCAAGTCTGATGCCCTTCCTCCGCATAGGAATTGTGATTGTGCTATCGATTTGATTCCTGGTAGTAAATTCCCTAAGGGTCGTTTATTTAATTTGTCCGTACCTGAACACACCGCTATGCGCAGTTATGTGAAGGAGTCCCTGGAGAAGGGACATATTCGCCCATCGTCGTCACCATTGGGAGCAGGGTTCTTTTTTGTAGCCAAGAAGGATGGTTCGCTAAGACCGTGTATTGATTACCGCCTTCTTAATAAGATCACTGTTAAGTTTCAGTATCCCTTGCCATTGATTTCTGACTTGTTTGCTCGGATTAAGGGGGCTAGTTGGTTTACTAAGATTGATCTTCGTGGTGCGTATAATCTGGTGAGAATCAGGCAGGGAGATGAATGGAAAACGGCATTTAATACGCCCGAGGGTCATTTTGAGTATCTGGTGATGCCGTTCGGACTTGCCAATGCTCCATCTGTTTTTCAGTCTTTTATGCATGACATTTTCCGTGAGTATCTGGATAAATTCTTGATTGTTTACTTGGATGACATTTTGATCTTCTCAGATGATTGGGAGTCTCATGTGAAGCAAGTCAGAATGGTTTTCCAGGTACTGCGTGCTAATTCCTTGTTCGTGAAGGGATCAAAGTGTCTCTTCGGTGTGCAGAAAGTTTCATTTTTGGGGTTCATCTTTTCCCCTTCTACTATCGAGATGGATCCGGTTAAGGTTCAGGCCATCCAGGATTGGACTCAGCCGACATCTCTAAAAAGTTTGCAGAAATTCCTGGGCTTTGCTAATTTTTATCGTCGCTTCATCTGTAATTTTTCTAGCATTGCCAGACCATTGACCGATTTGACCAAGAAGGGTGCTGATTTGGTTAATTGGTCTTCTGCTGCCGTGGAAGCTTTTCAGGAGTTGAAGCGTCGTTTTTGCTGTGCCCCTGTGTTGTGTCAACCTGATGTTTCTCTTCCGTTCCAGGTCGAGGTTGATGCTTCTGAGATTGGTGCAGGGGCGGTTTTGTCACAGAGAGGTTCTGGTTGCTCAGTGTTCAAACCATGTGCTTTCTTTTCCAGGAAATTTTCTGCTGCTGAGCGTAATTATGATGTGGGCAACCGAGAGTTGCTGGCCATGAAGTGGGCATTCGAGGAGTGGCGTCATTGGCTTGAGGGTGCTAAGCATCGCGTGGTGGTTTTGACTGATCATAAGAACCTTACTTATCTTGAGTCTGCCAAGCGCTTGAATCCTAGACAGGCCCGTTGGTCGTTATTTTTTGCTCGTTTTGATTTTGTGATTTCATACCTTCCGGGCTCTAAAAATGTGAAGGCGGATGCTCTGTCTAGGAGTTTTGTGCCCGACTCTCCGGGGTTATCTGAGCCGGCGAGTATCCTCAAGGAAGGAGTCATTGTGTCTGCCATCTCCCCTGATTTGCGGAGAGTGTTGCAGAAATTTCAGGCTAATAAACCTGATCGTTGTCCGGCCGAGAAACTGTTCGTCCCTGATAGGTGGACTAGTAAAGTTATCTCTGAACTTCATTGTTCGGTGCTGGCCGGTCATCCAGGAATCTTTGGTACCAGGGAGTTGGTTGCTAGATCCTTCTCGTGGCCATCTCTGTCACGGGATGTGCGTGCTTTTGTGCAGTCCTGTGGAATTTGTGCTAGGGCTAAGCCCTGCTGTTCACGTGCCAGTGGGTTGCTTTTGCCCTTGCCGGTCCCGAAGAGGCCTTGGACACATATTTCGATGGATTTCATTTCTGACCTTCCCGTTTCTCAAAAGATGTCTGTCATTTGGGTGGTCTGTGATCGCTTTTCTAAAATGGTCCATCTGGTGCCCTTGGTTAAATTGCCTTCCTCCTCTGATTTGGTGCCTTTGTTCTTCCAGCATGTGGTTCGTTTACATGGCATTCCTGAGAATATTGTTTCTGACAGAGGTTCCCAGTTTGTCTCGAGGTTCTGGCGAGCCTTTTGTGGTAGGATGGGCATTGACCTATCTTTTTCCTCGGCCTTCCATCCTCAGACTAATGGCCAGACCGAACGAACCAATCAGACCTTGGAAACATATCTGAGATGTTTTGTTTCCGCTGACCAGGATGATTGGGTGTCATTTTTGCCGTTGGCTGAGTTCGCCCTTAATAATCGGGCCAGCTCGGCTACCTTGGTCTCTCCATTTTTCTGCAATTCTGGGTTCCATCCTCGTTTCTCTTCAGGACAGGTTGAGTCTTCGGACTGTCCTGGTGTGGATTATGTGGTGGACAGGTTGCAGCAGATCTGGACTCAGGTAGTGGACAATTTGACCTTGTCCCAGGAGAAGGCTCAGCTTTTCGCTAATCGCAGACGCCGTGTGGGACCCCGACTTCGTGTTGGGGATCTGGTTTGGTTATCTTCTCGTCATATACCTATGAAGGTTTCCTCTCCTAAATTTAAACCTCGTTTTATTGGTCCGTATAGGATTTCTGAGATTCTCAATCCGGTGTCTTTTCGTCTGACCCTCCCAGACTCCTTTTCCATACATAATGTATTCCATAGGTCGTTGTTGAGGAGATACGTGGCACCTATGGTTCCATCTGTGGAGCCTCCTGCCCCTGTTTTGGTGGAGGGGGAATTGGAGTATATTGTGGAGAAGATTTTGGATTCTCGTGTCTCTAGACGGAAACTCCAGTATCTGGTCAAATGGAAGGGTTATGCTCCGGAAGATAATTCCTGGGTTTTTGCCTCTGATGTCCATGCCCCAGATCTTGTTCGTGCCTTTCATGTGGCTCATCCTGGTCGGCCTGGGGGTTCTGGTGAGGGTTCGGTGACCCCTCCTCAAGGGGGGGGTACTGTTGTGAATTCTGTGGCTGAGTTCACTTCTGTGGTCACAAGTGGTATTGCAGTCTCTGGGCTTCCTCCCTCAGGTGTTTTGGTGAGCTCGTTGGCTGCCTTGCTATTTGGCTCCACCTGAGTCTGTCTTCCTTGCTCCTTGTCAATGTTCCAGTGTTGGATCTGAGCTACTGCATCTTTCCTTGGGCCTGCTGCTCTGCTAGATAAGTGCTTCTAGTTTGTTTTCTGTTTTTTCTGTCCAGCTTGTTATTATCTTTTGCTGGAAGCTCTGAGAAGCAAAGGGGTGCACCGCCGTGCTGTTAGTTCGGCACGGTGGGTCTTTTTGCCCCTTTGCGTGGTTTTCGTTTTAGGGTTTTTTGTAGACTGCATAGTTCTCTTTGCTATCCTCGCTCTGTCTAGAATATCGGGCCTCACTTTGCTGAATCTATTTCATTCCTACGTTTGTCTTTTCATCTTGCTAACAGTCATTGTATGTGGGGGCTGCCTGTTCCTTTGGGGTATTTCTCTGAGGTAAGTCAGGCTTGTGTTTCTATCTTCAGGCTAGTCAGCTCCTCAGGCAGTGCCGAGTTGCATAGGTAGTTGATAGGCGCAATCCACTGCTGCTTCCAGTTGTGTGAGGATAGATCAGGTACTGCAGTCTACAGAGATTCCACGTCTCAGAGCTCGTCCTATTGTTTTGGGTTATTGCCAGATCTCTGTATGTGCGCTGATTACTGCACGCTGTGTTGCCTGATTGCCAGCCATAACATAGTTACATATGAGGCACGACTTATTAAAATGTTGTAGTAGATCATTTAGCATATGGGGCATTTTATATATTGCCCTATATGTATTCATAGGTATGTCCCTGCTCATTAGATAATTATGCAATATATGTTATTTGTATGTGGGCTACATCATGTGGTTTTATATACACTCACATTTATATTTATTGTACAATCTTGTTAAAATGATCATCTGTGTCAGGACATGACGATTAATTACTGTCTTAGCGAAGGTAATGTGTACTGACAGTACTAGTATTGTTTCATGCCCGCTATAGCTGGATTGTTTAAGTGTATCTTATCCTGCAATACTTAGTTGAACCATGGGCTCGGTTAATGGTGGTTGATACTGACGAGTGTAGCCGGAGACATGCTATCTGTTGTTACACATTCCAGCCGCAGTGTAGTGGTAGTGGTGTTTCAGTGTTGTTCTAGCGTTTCTTGTGGCATTGCGTGCGCATACCTGCGCATGCGCTGCAGCGCCATGGTGGGACGTCGCTCTGTTTGTGTTGCTCGTTGTCTAGGAGACGGGCGGGTCAGGTGACCTGGCTACGTCACCGGATACCGGGCGCATAGAGCGACGCGCTCTCCGTGGAGTTGCATCATGGGGGTTATGCGCCGCCGTACGTGATGCCAATTACCACATTAGATAGGTACTATATATGGGGGTCCATTTAGTGGCTACTTCACCTCCCGACGAAGCTGTAGGATACAGCGAAACGCGCGTCGAGGCTCTTTGTGCACGGGCACGTGTGCCGCTATGTCTACAGGTGGAAATATGTCTACAGGTATGGTTTTGTGCGGTTACATGCTTTGAGGCACTGCACTATGGCAGCTTGTTTGCGTTGTATTTTACAATAGCCATATCTGTTATTAGCTATACCTGTGGCACTATATTAGTTGGTGGTCAGCAGGTTATGTATATGTATTGGAGTTATAGGTAGGTGCTTCTTTAGATAATTTACCATCATTTAGATATACCTCCTATGCTCTATAGGGAGTGATTATTATGATTGATATATTTTGCTGTCGTCCTTCTATACATACACTGTGGCATCGGTGTTCCGTGCACATATTGGTCTATGTACCGTTCCATCTGCCGAGTATCCATATCTCTGTATATATATTTTTTTGTATGTATTATATGTATTAATAAAATTTGTTGTTTATATATCTTTATTTATTGGATTGGCAGTCCTTCTTTGTTCTCTTTTCTTTGTTGCTTATATACTATATATAGGAGGAGATGACATACAGGTATATACTATATATAGGAGGAGATGACATACAGGTATATACTATATACAGGGGAGATGACACACAGCAGGTATATACTATATACAGGGGAGATGACATACAGGTATATACTATATACAGGAGATGACATACAGGTGTATACTATATATAAGGGAGATGACAAACATGTATATACTGAGGTGAAAATGAGAGGTGTGAGGTGAAAATGAAAAGGTGTGAGTGCAAAATGAGAGGAGTGAGGGAAAATAGTGTAGTGATCGGAAAATGACAGATGTGAGGTCGAAATGACAAGTGTTAGGGGGGAATGAGAGGAGTGAGGGAGAAAATGAGAGGTGTGAGGGAGAAAATGAGAGATGTGAGGGGGAAAATTAAAGATGTGATTGGGAAATTAGAGGCGTGATGGGAAAATAAGAGAAGTGACGTGCTGTAACTAACCACAGATATTTACTATGCCCAGGCAACGCCGGGCTCTTCAGCTAGTCTACTATATAAAGCTGAATGTGTGTGTGTGTGTATGTATGTATGTATGTATGTCCGGGATTGGCATCTGCACCGTCGCAGCTACAGCCACAAAATTTTGAACAGTCACACGTCTGGACCCCGAGAGCGTCATAGGCTATATTGTGAGGCGAAATTTTAACCCCGCGCGTTCCAATTCACCAAACAATTTTGCCCCTATCTACATAATGGGGAAAAAAGTGAAAGGAAAAGTGTTGGAGGCGTCGCAGCTACAGCAACAAAATTTTGCACAGTCACTTGTCTGGACCCCGAGAGCATCATAGGCTACGTTGTGAGGTGAAATTTTAACCCCGCGCTTTCCAATTCACCAAACAATTTTGCTCCTATCTACATAATGGGGAAAAAGTGAAATGAAAAGTGTTGGAGGCGTCGCAGCTACAGCCACAAAATTTTGCACAGTCACACGTCTGGACCCTGAGAGAGTCATAGGCTATGTTGTGAGGTGAAATTTTAACTCCGTGCTTTCCAATTCACCAAACTATTTTTCCCCTATCTACATAATGGGGAAAAGTGAAAGGAAAAGTGTTGGAGGCAAATTGACAGCTGCCAGATGTGAACAAGGGGGACTTAAAGAGTGAGAGCGATGGCGCAAAAGAGTATATACCGTACAGTTGCTAAGGTGGGACCCCGACATGAGATACTCACCACACACGGGGATATGAACACACACACAAAATGCGCCACACACTACCACGTGCTTGAACACATATTACCCTTAGCACACATTACACCACACATACACCAACCTCGCCACATAAAAGTCGAAACACAAAAGTCGCCGCTCAAATCTCGCCACGCGCAAAACTCGCCACATGCAAAAACTAGGCTCACGCAAAACTCGCCACAAGTGCAAAACTCACCTCATGGAAAACTCGCCACACGCAAAACTTGCACACGCGGAAAAATTGCCACATGCACAAAATTTGCAACACATGCAAAAGTTGCCTCACACAAAACTTGCACATGCTCAAAAGGCACCACACATAAAACTCGCCGCGCGCAAAACTCGCCATGCGCAAAACTTGCTGCACACAACTTGCTACACTAACCTGTCACATGCAACTCGACACACAAAAAGTTGCTACACGCATGTTGCCACACAAAACTCATCTCACAAAAGTCGCTACATGCATGTCGCCACACGCAACTCAACACACACAACTTGACAAACGAAACTCGCCCTAAAACACACACAAGTCTGGTATTATCCTTCAAAAATAAAAATCTGATTAATAAGCAGACAAACTACAAGAGCAACAAATGTACCATATAGGAAATACGGCAGCTGTCAGTCACATGACCTGTCTATTATGTGTATGTGTGAGCTAATATATACTGCCAGGGGGAGGGCTTCCTGTTGGCTGGAGATTTATCAGGCTGCCAATTTATCTTACAAATACTGAGGTAAAAATACTGAGCAAATAACGTGTGAACGAGGTCTAATACAGGAGATCACACAGGTATATACTATATACAAGGGAGATGACACACAGATATATACTATATACAGGAGAGATGACACACAGGTATATACTATATAGAGGAGGAGATGACATACAGGTACATACTATATACAGGAGGAGATGACATACAGGTATATACTATATACAGGAGGAGATGACACACAGGTATATACTATATACAGGAGCAGATTACCTACAGGTATATACTATATACAGGAGGAGATGACACACAGATATATACTATATACAGGGGAGATTACAAACAGGTATATACTATATACAGGAGGAGATGACATACAGGTATATACTATATATAGAAGGAGATGACATACAGGTATATACTATATATAGGAGGAGATGACATACAGGTATATACTATATATAGGAGGAGATGACATACAGGTATATACTATATACAGGGGAGATGACATACAGGTATATACTATATACAGGATATGACATACAGGTGTATACTATATATAAGGGAGATGACAAACATGTATATACTGAGGTGAAAATGAAAAGGTGTGAATGCAAAATGAAAGGAGTGAGGGAAAATAGTGGAGTGATCGGAAAATGACAGATGTGAGGTCGAAATGACAAGTGTTAGGGGGGAATGAGAGGAGTGAGGGAGAAAATGAGAGATGGTGAGGGGGAAAATTAAAGATATGATTGGGAAAATGAGAGGCGTGATGGGAAAATAAGAGAAGTGACGTGCTATAACTAACCACAGATATTTACTATGCCCAGGCAACGCCGGGCTCTTCAGCTAGTCCTAAATAAATAAATAAATGAAAAAAGGCAAAATATTTAAAAAAAGTAAGTGTAATAAAAAACCTATATTTAAAAAATAGATTATTTTGTAATGATAGCTTCTCTTTAAGTAGATGACCACCAATTTGTTATTTACTGTAAATACGTGCCAGGGCTGAGAAATCAAGCTTTGAATCGACATGCAAATAAGCCTGGTAGCACTTTGGGGGAGTGTACATGCACTGGAGTTACACTAACACTCCTCCCATGCTGCACTTCTAAGCTAATTTGCATGTGGCTTCAAGACTCGATTTTCTCAGTGCTGGAACATCGTATTATTATAAGGGTGGTATCATTTTGATTGTTCTTCTATGACCTATATGGCCAAACAATTAGTTTTATTAATAAAATGTTCCCTTTAAAGGGTTTATCAAGAGTTTTTTTTAATCCTTAGACTTGCCCATCAATACTAGAGTTTGGGGTGCGACTCTCACCACCCTGATTGATAAGCTGACGTTTGTGGGGGCACAGGAGCCTCCTTTATGTATACATTCTTTTTTTTTCACTGATTCGTCCTTGTACTTTTAGTAGCAACTGCGTCTGAACTTTGACTTTTGCACTTTATTAATTTGACCAAGTGCAGTAGACATATAAAACTTAAGGAAAAATCGGGTCGTGGCTCCTGCCGTTCCCATATTATGAACACTGCATATTAAACCAATAGCTGCATTATTTATAGAGACACGTTACTCAGAATAGAAGACGCAGCGAAAGGGAATATCTTTACATCATCCTTTGTGCCCAAAGAAAGCGATCATCTAAGTCTGGTGCTTGAGGCGTTGAGTTAAAGTGAGCTCTCAATATCAGCGGCCCCGTACTATAAAGGATACTGTGCAGATCAGACCCTGGTAATGGTGCTCAGCCCGGAGGCACATCTTGGGTGCAATGAACAGATACAGTTGGGGACGCCTCAGGCTCATCACGGCTTAGTACACAAGGTCCCGCGTGGGAACCCGCCATTGCAAAAGTCTGATATGGCAAAGCATCTCTAATAAAGAATGATCCCAATTCATCAGCTGCATTTTTGTAACTATTATTAACTCTTCTTTTCTAACTTGTGGTTTTTGCCGTAGTTTTTTTGCCCCAAATTTCTTCCAAATGGAACACGCGGTTCACGAATTTCACACAAAGCAACAAAAAAAAAAAATCGTTTTCATCTTTGGTCTTTAACCTTTTCGCGCAAAAAGTCACACGTTTTGCAAAATGGCTCAAAGGCTCATGCAGACGACCGTACTTTCGGTCCGAGTGTGATCACACGACTAAACAGATTGCACTTGCACCAATGTTAGTCTGCGGGGCCGTGCACATGTTCGATTTTTTTTTTTTTTTTGTTCAGACAGAGTCTGTCTGAGGGGAGAATGGCAGCATGCTCAGTTTGCATCCGATATTTGGATTGCACCCGGCTATGAAAAATACCGGACTGCACTTGGGTGACATCTGAGTGAGGTCCAATTTTCACAGACTGGCAGAATGGACAAGATGGAGACATTTTTTTTTCATCTTCTACTCATCCAAGAAAATCACTCTGATCAGAGTGTGATTAGTATAATAGGACCGATTTATGAAAATACGTTGCTGTGACCCTAGCCAAAAAGTGCAAGACAAAAAATGCCCGACTTACATAAAAATCACACCGGGGGAAGGGGGAGTATAGGAGTACATGTCACGAGTTTGTCACGTCCTCCTGGGAGATCTGGGGGTAGAAGATCACTACGTATTGTGAATCACAGAAACTTGCAGCTCCATTTTCAGCTGCTTCTGATCTGGTCATTACTTCTCCCTATAAAACCTGGGCAGCCCTTCTCTTTCTTGCCAGTGAAAGCTTTGCTTCCTAGCTCCTTGGAGACGCTGTGTTGAATTGGAGAATGCTGTTGCTACTGGAGATTGTTGTCTGCTGTTTTTGTGTGTTTGGTTTCCTCTTTGTCCTATTCCCATTTGGTTGGTACATTCCTATCCTTCCCTATATACCTCTTTACATTTGGTGAGTGTTTGTATGCTTGTTGCTTTCTGTTATCCCTCTTTTGTCTTTGTGTCTTGTTTGCCTTTTATATCTGTCCCATGCCTCATGGGGTCGGAGAGGGGACAGATCAGGGTTAACAGGAGCACAGTAAGATTGGAGACTCAGGCTTCTCTACCTTCAAGAGTACCCCCAGAACAGGGATAGTTAGGGTCCCAGTTTCAGGGACAGTTTGAGCAGTACCGAAGACCATCATATCATGACAGTACAATTGCACACAAAAATCATAGATTTTTAAAAAATCACATTTGATGAATAAACTGAAAACATCAGGAAAAAACATTAAAAGAACAGGCGAACACAAAGACAGTAGACTTAAATAATGTTGTAAATTACCAAGTAAATAGAAACCACACAAAACTAGACAAAAAAAGTGCAAAGGCAATGATGAATTAGCCTCTTATTTATATGGGGAGGCATGTCTATGCCAGTACAGATATTCTGGCATGCTGTCAATCAGATTTTTTCCATGATTCGCACCTATAAAAAATAGTAATATTTATAAAAAAAAAAAACAACCTAATGGGTCGTTAAATAAAGAGCCTAACAAAAATTCTAAGATTGTGGCCAAAGTACAAAGTTCCCAGGATCCTAATGGGAATACTATAGCCGCTATGTCACCTTTTAAAAGGGCAGCATATTACAGGGGCAGATCCGCTCACCCAATAGCCAAAGCAGCATTGTAATAATATTGTAGTGTTTGGCTGCTAGGAGCAATGAAAGAATTCCACGGATTCGTGGCTGGGAGTCTTTTGTATTCATGAAGAGATCTCTGCTCTGTCACTTAGCAGTGATTGAGAGGCTGCTGTGAATATTATTTTTCTGCAAGAAATCAGGTGAGAACTGTGATGGTGATTCTTCACGGTAGTGTTCGTTACTAGTGATGAGCGAACGTGCTGGGATAAGGTGTTATCTGAGCATGCTCGGGTGCTATCCGAGTATCTTCGGCATGCTCGAAAAATATGTTTGAGTACTGGCGACTGCATGTCCCCCAGCTGTTCGATAGCCGCATAACATGCGGGATTGCCTGTTTGTATTGCGGCGTCAAGACATGCAGCTGCGGGGACTCGAACATATTATTCGAGCACGTCGAAGACATTCGGTTGGCATCGGCGCATGCTCAGATAACACCTTATCCCAGCACATTCGCTCATCAATATTTGTTCCGAAAAGAAACTGATGACTATAATTCACCAAAAATGCACCAAATTGGAAACTCCTCCAGAAACTTTACCACCAGCATGGACTGGAGTGAGATGCACAAAAAACAAAATCCAACATTTGATAAAAAATCACGTTTCATGAATCTGTGTATCTGTCTACAACATCTGGATAAACAAAGGTGTAAAGGAAAAAATAAAAATATACGTAAAAAAGAAACATGAAAATGTATAAAGAATATACTAAAGCCACTGAAAAAGAGCAAATTACTCCAGAAAAGTGGAGGAAATGCAATGATGAATTGGGACCACTGTATTTTCAGATTTGTAAACTGTTAGAATAGTATCACAAAGAGATCATGTTTCACAGTCTGGGCAGTAATCTGGTTTATATGTTTTAGGAGCAGATTACCTTCCACATCCACCTATGGATCCGCTCACTAACGAGAAAGGTCGAAGACTGAGGAGTGTTGGGAGTGGAAAAAAGGAGCAGTCAAAATCTGTGCTTGGTAAGTAAGGCAAGTAATTACTCTTTTGGGGCATAATATGTAATCAAGGGGATCCAGGGCTAATGTTCACCTTAGGGCTCCTTCTCACTTGCGAGAAATACGGCCGAGTCTCGCAGGTTAAAAACAAGCTCTGGGGCCGGCACTCCAGAGCGGAGCGTGCAGTCGCACAGCAATACATGGAGCTGCACGCTCCGCTCTGGAGTGCCGGTGCCAGAGCTTGGTTTTAACCTGCGAGACTCGGCCGTATTTCTCGCAAGTGAGAAGGAGCCCTTAGGCTTCCACTCACTACTGGAGGGGAGCAGAAGTAGACTGTCAAGACTTTGGTGGCAGCCAGATGAGAGCTGGAAGCAAGAGAGGCTCTCCTTAAGTTGAGATCATGATCTTGCCCTTTCTCCACCAACCATCCTGTTGGCCTTGCCTTCTTGTTGACCTTGCCTAAAAGTAGTCTTGAATTTATCTAAAACACAAAATAAATGTGGCGCAAAATACAAAGTTCAGCTTTTTTGCGCCAATGGTATGTCTTCCCTTGACCAAGACCAAGAGAAGGATCAGCTGTCGGAATTCTATCATTCCGACTGTAACGGGGTCTACTGTGCTGTAGTACCTCTTTCAGCACCCCCCGTGTTTCAGGAGGTCCACTCTGCTTTTGCTGGATTCTGAATGAAGGACGCTGGCTAGAATTTCTTGATTACATGGGAGCATATAAAAGCTGACTGCTACTCCAGGTATTTCCAGTCTAAAAGAACACACTTTATTTACAACACACAGAATATATATTACACAGATACACAGGGCAGGCCAATAGAAAAAGCAGGCCAGACATACATTACAATAGCCGCAGGGGGCCGGAGCCTGCTGGTATTTACTGTGGGAATTACAAAGGTGGGGGAGGTCAGAAGGAGAATATCTTGTCCCCTCTGCCCAGGGATGCAGCCTGTGGACTGTTGCATTTCACATGGAACCTATTATACATAATATATATGTAGCATAACATATTCTTGGTGCTGGGGGTTCTGTAACACCAACCCTTCGCTTTCATGATATCATCTGTTCAGGGGACAGATGGAAAGCCCACATTGACATGAGACTGTCCGAAGATCCTGCTGATATTGACAGGTTTGGTCGACTTTCGTCTAATGTGTACTAGGGCTTTAAACAGTGTGCAGATAAATTGTGTGTATGGCATCCAGCTAACTTTTTTTAACTAACTTTCAAATAATGGGTGTTACTCCAAAACTTGGCCCTAGATGTAGTGTTGCCGGCTTCTGAATGTGGAAGAGAGCACCAAAGTTGCCCAACGCTACATTGAAAATAAAACGATGTAAACAAGTGATATAATAGAGGTAATGCAAGCCAAGAATTGTTTTTAGATCTTGAATGGTGGACCTTCATTTATGCTCCAGAACAGGATCTTACTGGAAAGTTTTAGAAACTATGTAGTGGAATTTAACTTCAAGAGAACACAAACTATTGAAGGGTTTCCCAGACTTGTCTATTACGTGCACTCTTCACAGACTTGGCGCATTCTTTCTGGCGCAGACATTTCTGCTTCTCAGCACTTCTGGCACAGTGAGATTTTGACTTCCCTCTCCGTATCTTAATTGTGTTTCTGTGAGTGATCATACATTCACGCAGCGCCTCGAATAGCTGCATCCTGATGAACGAGCTCTCCGTGCTGGAATATTTTGTTATTGATGTTGCTCTCTGATATATTGAAGAATTGCAGAACGAAAAATGAGCTTTGCATGTAAAAATTATTCTGCTACATCTCCTAGAGAAAAGTCAGCAGCAAACACATAGCGGCAATATTTCATGTTCCTGAACTAGATGTTGGCAGTTGTCACACGTCAGGTAACCAGGATGTCAAGTGAAAGGAGGTAATCACTGATCGGGGGGGGGATCCCGCCAATGACGCCTGCACCGAATGGCCCCAATAAAAAACTTTTATTCGCATTGCATATGGCAGGTCACATGCTCTAAAAGCTGTTCCATTCATTCGCTAAGGAGCTAGCAAAAAAAAGAAAGAAGAAAAGAAGGGAATAAATAGAGCAGCGTTGAATATTGTTACAGTGTAGGTTCTAGTAGTCGAACTGCCATCGATCAGCAAGTTATCATGCATTCTGTGTGTAGGTGATAATGTCCTTTCACTGGACAACCCCTTAAATGTGTGGATTTAGTTAGAAAAAAATGAGTTAGCCTCCAATCCATCAAAAAGTTTTCCCAAGAATTCGGAAATAAAACTTTTTAAAATGTTACAATTTATATTTGCTTGGTCTTCCAGACCTTATCTTGACCTCCACTGTTCCTGTTAACTGTCATTTTTCTTATTTACATTTTGAACTGAGGAAAGGGCAACTTAAAAATGCTTTGCTATCTTCTTCTAGCCTTCTCCTGCTTTGTGGACCTCCACCATTTTCATTTTCAGAGTGCTAGGGAGTTGCTTAGAAGAACCCATGGCTGCTGTTTTTAGCACAAAGTTAGAGGAGGCTGGGTTTTTATAAAGCTTTGCATCACCTAGCCTTTCCTAACAATGATAGTGAACAAGGCATAACCCTAACGGGCTAATTAAGGTGTGAAACCTTGGTCATAGTTATCTGAGCACACAAATCTCCAAGGATACCTAAACGTTTGCATTGGCCCATTTTCCTTTTTGCAATTTTTAAACTAAAAAATGACAGTATATATTTTTCTGCATTAAATACAAAGGAAATGTGTCATCTTTAACTTTAGGCCTTTTAGAGATCATTTCATCTTCAACTTACTTATTTGTTCACAATAACAGGAATTTTGAACAGGGGTGTCCAAACTTTTGCATGCTACTGTAAAATTTTCAATATTTTGACAAGAACAGTTTAGACAAATTAATCTAGAACAGTGCATGGTGCCTCTAGTGAGACATGGTGGTGTCAGTGTCCCTATGTGCATTTCTGGTGTCCAGGAGCTACATTTCATTGATGGTGTCATCAATTCACAGGTGTACTGCTCTATATTGAAGAGAAGATGCTCCCATCACTCCGTGCTCTTGGTAAATGTGCACTTTTCCAACGTAGCTGTTACGCTACTAGGTGGCGCACGTGGTTTGTGGATCCACTGTGCCACAGATTGGACTTACCCTGGAGGGGCATGACTGAGCAGCTTCCTTAGTGTTTGCTGGAGCCTCTAGTGGTGAGGTCAGACTTGTGCGGCAGGTAGCTGCCAGGTGCCACTCCAGGGCGATGCCCGTCCCAAAGGGACAGATATGTTACTTCAGTTTCTCAGACAAAGCTGGCCACTTGGGACAAGTTCAGACAGGACAGCCTTTTTGGGGCGATTTCTGACAGGTCGGCCGCTTGGTACAAGTTGACACTGTGTGGACAAGACAGCCAATGAGACAGGTTCTCCCTGTGCAGACAGGGCGGCCACAGGGACAGGTTCACACACTGCAGACTGGACTGCCACAGGGATAAGTTCACAGTTCCGGCCTGATAATTCAGCCCCCAGGTTGGCAGACAACATTTGAGGCCATGGGTTACAGGTACCGCAGACGAGGTTTAGGGATTCGGACACCACCGAAGTGGTCGCAGAAAACAAGGACTAACTATGGTGGACTAATGGGAACAATACATGAAGCTTCACGCTCCGCTCCAGAGAGACAGCGGCAATGCCGAGTATTACCATGCGAGACTCGGATGTATTTCTCGCATGTGTGATCCCGGCCTTATAGCAAGAAAAAAGCTGCTAAGTAAAGAAAAACGAGTGGCCATCATTACTTTAAGAAATGAAGGTTAGTCAGTCCGAAAAATTGGGCAAACTTTGAAAGTGTCCCCAAGTGCAGTTGCAAAAACCATCAAGCGCTACAAAGAAACTGGCTCATATGAGGACCGCCCCAGGAAAGGAAGACCAAGAGTCACCTCTGCTTCTGAGGATAAGTTTATCTGAGTCACCAGCCTCAGAAATCGCAGATTAACAGCAGCTCAGATTAGAGACCAGGTCAATGCCACAAGGAGTTCTAGCAGCAGGCACATCTCTACAACAACTGTTAAGAGGAGACTTTGTGCAGCAGGTCTTCATGGTAAAACAGCTGCTAGGAAACCACTGCTAAGGACAGGCAACAAGCAGAAGAGACTTGTTTGGGCTAAATAACACAAGTAATGGACATTAGACCAGTGGAAATCAGACCAACATCTTGCAATGGCATGCTATTCCATCCAGTTTGCCTTTAGTTGGACCATCATTTATTTTTCACCAGGACAATGACCCCAAACACACCTCCATGTTGTGTAAGGGCTATCTGACCAAGAAGGAGAGTGATGGGGTGCTACGCCAGATGACCTGGCCTCCATAGTCACCAGACCTGAACCCAGTCGAGATGGTTTGTGGTGAGCTGGACCGCAGAGTGAAGGCAAAAGGGCCAACAAGTGCTAAGCATCTCTGGAAACTCCTTCAAGATTGTTAGAATACCATTCCCGGTGACTACCTCATGAAGCTCATCAAGAGAATGCCAAGAGTGTGCAAAGCAGTCATCAAAGCAAAAGGTTGCTACTTTGAAGAACCTAGAATATAAGACATAATTTCAGTTGTTTCACACTTTTTTGTTAAGTATATAGTTCCACATGTGTTAATTCATAGTTTTGATGCCTTCAGTGTGAATGTACAATTTTCATAGTCATGAAAATACAGAAAAATCTTTAAATGAGAAGATGTGTCCAAACTTTTGCTCTGCACTGTATATACATTAAACACGAAGATGAGAAAATCCTGCTCCCTTATCTATTTTGAAGCAGCAGCAGCATGGAAAACATTATGGAATGACAGCATTAGCTGTGAATCCAGCTTTCAACCTTGATACTACACTCACTAGAAGCTTTAGCCACATCTTGGTGTCTCTGCCTCTGTCTTCTTCACAGCTAACTCCTCCCTCTCACCTCCATAGACTTTTATTAGCTGCAGTATACTCCTCCCTCTCACCTCCATAGACTTTTATTAGCTGCAGTATACTCCTCCCTCTCACCTCCATAGACTTTAATAAACTGCAGTATGCTCCTCCCTCTCACCTCCATAGACTTTTATTAGCTGCAGTATACTCCTCCCTCTCACCTCCATAGACTTTTATTAGCTGCAGTATACTCCTCCCTCTCACCTCCATAGACTTTGATTAGCTGCAGTATACTCCTCCCTCTCACCTCCATAGACTTTTATTAGCTGCAGTATACTCCTCCCTCTCACCTCCATAGACTTTTATTAGCTGCAGTATACTCTTCCCTCTCACCTCCATAAACTTTTATTAGCTGCAGTATACTCCTCCCTCTCACCTCCATAGACTTTTATTAGCTGCAGTATACTCTTCCCTCTCACCTCCATAAACTTTTATTAGCTGCAGTATACTCCTCCCTCTCACCTCCATAGACTTTTATTAGCTGCAGTATACTCCTCCCTCTCACCTCCATAGACTTTTATTAGCTGCAGTATACTCTTCCCTCTCACCTCCATAAACTTTTATTAGCTGCAGTATACTCCTCCCTCTCACCTCCATAGATTTCATGAGCTGCAGTATGTGATTTTTTTTGTCTATTACAATTTTTTTTATCTTTCCTTATATTATTAATTTCTGAATAAAAAATTAAGGACATGTACTCTTTAAATAATAACATCATTTAATGTCTGTAGATTTACTTAGAGGATGCAAAACGTAAATGCATTTCTAAATTATATTATTACCTTAAATATAAAGCTCAAAAAGTGGATTAAAAACAAAAAAAAGGAAAAAAAAAATAAGCAAAACAACAACAAGCCAAAGTTGAAAAATGGCAGCAGCGTCTGGGAACTAAATTGGTCACCTTAGTTATGGAACAGTGCAGGCGTTCTGAGTGAATAAAAATGAAAATATCGCCTCTGCTTTATGGCTTATCAGTGGGAACAGCAGGGAGAGATCTCAGAACTAATAAAAAATCCACTTGCAATTTAAAACATGCAGATAAGGAGAAATGTATTTTATATGATATATTTTCTCTCAGACAGCTCTTCAGTGGGACACTGCGGAAATGAAGATAAGCGCTCTGTTCAGATCCATGTGCCGTCCTGCGAGAGAGAAAACAGACCAAAGGCATCAAACGGCGCAGGCGCCCACGTCCCAGGTTAGACGACACCTCCTGTATAAAGTCTTTTGTATCTGTTTGATAGGGAAATGGATCACGAAAGCAAATTATATGCAGAAAGAGAATATATAAGCCGCGTAATGCGCCGTCCATGTTAATATATAAATTTACATGTTCCGATTCTTACACACTACAAATATCAAAGCAGACTTCTGTTGACCACTTGGCTCGTGTGCACACAAGGGTATTTATTTCAGGCGTGTTTGAATCAGGTCCACTCCAAAAAACGCCTGAAAAAAATATTCAGAAAACGTTAAAAAAAACTTTTATATTAATTTCTGTGTAAAAAAAACCCTTTCTTGTTCATATTTTCAGACTTTTTATTCGTCTTTTAAGCGCTTAAGGTTTCCAAAAATCGGCTAGAGAGCGTACCGTCCTTCACCTCGAAGACACTCAGTACTTTATAATAGGAGGCGATGAGAAGGATAAATAGACGCTAAAGCGTTTTTGTTTTTTTTTACATTTTCTCATTGTTTTTGCTTGAAAAACCACTTCCCCCACAAAAACCTGCTACTGTCTAACTAAACATAAAACATTGAAAAAGTGCAAAGGAAGTGACCAGAAATGCTGAAAAAGTTTACAAAACTCCAGAAAAAAGGAGCGAATCCTGAAGTGTTTTCCACTTTGAAAACCAATACAACCAATATTTTGGGGGTTTATTCACATCAGATTTTCTGACATAGATTTTTAATCAGATCCATTCCAAAATTCACGTAAAAAAACACTTCAAATACTCTACCAACACCACTCTGATGAGGAATATAGAGCAGATCTGCCCGAATCTCCGTCCTTACTACGTATGCTCCTGTAAAAACCGTAATCTGTCTCCTCCCGCACCTCATGAGGCATGCAATAGAAATGAAAGGTAAACCAGACACAAAGACAAATCAGGGATAAAAGAAAACCTATATAATACAAAAGCACAAACCTACAATAGGGAGGAGGATAGGGACAGGGAGGAATAAACTAAATCACCATGATTGTGGAGCCTGCTGAAACAGACTGAGGGACCTTGTTAAACGCTGAAGCCTTTGCAGGTGTTTTTTGTTAATTATTCTAATTTACTGAGATAATGACTTTTGGGTTTTCATTGACTGTAAGCCATAATCATCAACATTAACAGAAATAAACACTTGGAATAGATCACTCTGTTTGTAATGACTCTATATAATATATGAGTGTCACTTTTTGTCTTGAAGAACTGAAATAAATTAACTTTTTGATGATATTCTAATTTAGTGAGAAGCACTTGTATATCAGCTGATGGCACGGCAGACAGCACTTGCGGGATTAGCATGACGGATAAATCATGAAGCCTTAATTAACCACCACTTATGATAGCTATAGCCATCATACAGTGTGTCCGTAAAGTCACGGTGCACTTTTGACCAGTCACTGGAAAGCAACAAAAGACAATAGAAATGTGAAATCTGCTCCAAATAAAAGAAGAACTCTCCCATTTTCATACCTATTCGGTGCAGTTCGATGTGGGCTCCATTTTTTGCCCTACACACATCCAAACAATAGCATAAGCTTGTGGTTGCATGATGTCACAGACCTGGCAGTGTATTAATCAGAGTTCAGTATATCAGGGGTTAATCTGACCGGGGGCTCAGCAACAGTTGAAATGAGTTTATGTTGTTTGATTGGTTCTTGTTATCTCTCCTCATGAACAGGTCTGATATGATTGGCCCAGAGAAAGGGCGACAAAATGTAAACTATAAAAGTGCACCATGACTTTACGGACACACTGTCTATTGTTAAGGAAGGAGTTTTTTTTCGCTTTATCCAAATACTTAGTACTACACTAGCAATGCGTCTCCCCACTTCTTTACTTCGACACTGCATGTGATGTCCTCTTCCTGCATCTCCAGTCTGTGCAAGGGCTTTAGGCAAAGTAGACTGGTGATATCACAACACGTGTGACGTCAACTAAAGCCCTGACTAGGTCTCGGGTGCTGCAACTCATCACATCAGAGACCTACTCAGTGCCAGAAACTCCGGCACAACACGAAGATGCAGGAAGAGGACGTAAGACAAGAAGAAGCCAGAGAGAGCTGCATGGTGGACTGGGTGGTGGCCTACGGTGGAGCCACAGGAGAGCGTCAATATATATATTTTTCTACCTTACATTTATTATGCTCTGGGGTCTAGAGAGATCCTAAGAATGAGAATGAAAATTTATTTTGTATTGATTTGAACGAACTGACAGTTCAGATTCCGTGAGAATCGCTCATCACTAGAAGTCATGGTCGTATACAATTCCCAGGTGAACAGGTGAAAAAACAATATGGCCACCATTACACCCAAAGGATTGTCACACCTCTTTCCCTTGATCCTAAAAGGTAAAAAAACAAAGTTATCCAGCAATATATGAAAATGTATCACTGCATAACTAATCCAGTTTTTTTTTAAACAGGAAACTTGAATGACGACTCTTGGGTTTGGGGGTCTTTTAGGTGGCGGGGGGGGGGGGTGTGAGCTTTAAAATTCAGGATTAGTATTTTCTGTTTTTTTGCAGCTTTTTTATGACAATTTGAACAAGATTCGTCTTAATTATTTCGTTTTAGAACTTTCCCATTTCTCAGCGACAGAATACAACACATTGGAGCACAGCGGGGGGGATATTGTTTTCATATATCAGAGACACAAAGCAGAACTTGTTACGTCTAAGTTATTTTTATTGTTTTACAATGATCTGATTTGCAATAGTCATTAACAAGATTAATATTTTACGGGCTTCTTGTAAATGAACCAATCAGGAAGGCGCTTGCTAATGAAGATTAATAACAGTACGAAATGGAATACATTAGGATGATTGTTCTATTATTCTCTTACAGCACTCCTCATCTGCGCTCAATGCGATGCTAAGCACCGCCGCTTTACTGCAGGAACATACATGTTGGATTAATAGATACTAGATGAGAGGTATAAGCAGTTTACAGATGCAGCACAGCTACATTTTTCATTTATAGGGAAATGTGTCATCATAAAATGATATTCATGTTAAAAATCATTTTTTAAACCTTTTTTTTTTTTAGGTTCATATCCCAATCTGTATTTAAAAAAAAAAAAGAAATCTTGCAATTTTTATACTGTCCACTGGGGGTATTTTAGACTTCCTGTTCTCTTCAGAAGACTTTTCAGAAGTCTCATTATCATCACAGACAGGAATAACATGTCTTTACACAGATGCTCATTCACAATAGACAGTATCACAGCTCCCCCTCCCTTCGCAATGACTTTTGCACACATACATTAGATGCTTCAGTACAAAAGATAAGGTCTGAGTCTAATGCTGTTAATGTACATGTGAATTTCCTGACAAAATAGGAAGTATACAGAAAATTGCCCCAGTGGCCAATGTGAACATTTCAAGATTTTGATTTTTTTTTTTACAACTCTTGTTATGGAAAACAAAAAAGAAAAAAAATGCCAAAACTTTTCAAGCATAAACGCAAGACAAAAACCCGATCTATGCAGAGGGTCATTTTATGATGACAAATTCCCTTTTAAGTGACTTTCCAGTCCCCTTACTAGTCAATGTCCAATATATAATTAGAAAATCCACAGTAGAAAAACTGATCTACAAATCCGCCTGGTCTCTTTCCCTCAGCACTTTTCTATTTTCATGACCGATGAGATAACAATTGTGTGACCCAACCCTCAATGTGGCATCTGTTTGCCAAAAAAACATTCCAAGCTTCCAAGCATCAGTGTTTGAAAGAAAAAAATCAGGAGTGTAACCTATGAAAAAAAAACTATAGTTTAAAGAATAGGACCTGTTCTGTGTTTCGGAGCCACTTTAAAATACTGATGAAACACTGACCAAAAAAACTGATGTGTGAATTAGGCCTCAAAGTCCGGATCACTGACAGTTTACATCTATTTCGTGCGGTCACGGCTGAAATACACAGTGTGATCTGCTGACAAAAAAATTATGTTAACCCATAGTTCTAATTTAAAAGAAACCCATCACTTGGTTTGGCGACACTAAAGCACCATCACTTATTTGTACTCGTGTGCATTGCACAATTGCGCAAAGAAATGAGACGTAAAGTCCCCAGCTTCAATCTGCAAAATATTCATGAGTATGATCTCTCTGGAGGCAAGTCCCAGACTCATTTCAGGTACCTTAGAATCCTTTTTACGCCCTGATGACAAAACATCTGGTCTTGACATGGACTTGTTTGCATTACTAAACTCCACTAATGGTTTATTGTCCCAAAACATAGTGACAGATTCCCTTTAAACTTTTAGATTTATTCTGTCTTTGTAATTAGACTGCAAGTGTGGAGTTCCTTAGACAACATTTCTATGGATGTCAGTATTGACTAGTACTCACACCAAGAACTTCATCAGGTAGCTTCAACTCGACTGCAGAGGCATGTATGAAGATTCCCGAAGAAGTTTATTCTCAGTCGAAATTCTTGTATTATGCACAATAATAACAGCCCCAGCTGCAACAACTACAATAGGTAAAAAGATAATTCTGAACCGGAGATGAACCTAGAAAGATGACTGACAAACACTACCTGAGAAGGAAGAAGGGAAGTGTCAAATATCCCCCCCTCTGACCCTTCTTCATTACAGCGGGTCTGCAATGACAAAACAGGGTGCAACTAAATTTTTTTTAGCTCCTGTAACTTTTGTAGAAGCAGTGACACACGGGGACCGACTATTATATCCCACTACAACTAATAATAATTGCTTGGGCAATTGAAACGATTATACAATTTTCCCAATGAAATTATATCCCAATTCTCGTAAAACGCATGAAACGTTCCTCAAAGCTTTTCATGGTCAATAGTCAGTGTTTGCCAGTAATCCTCAAGGAATATTAACTTTTCATTGATTTTTACTTTATGGACATCAACAAACAATGAATCCCAAAGTTTGACCTGAATCTTCCTCCCAGTAGTGGCAGCCAATAACCATTGACTAGGAGTTAAGGACCGACGTCGAGGCTTAGCCTTTGTAATGTATCATACTCAATGAAATCAATGGCATGTAGAGAATTGCTAGACTACGGCCCCATGAATATTGGCTCAGCTCAAAAAAATCTAGACTGGAGAATTATTTTTTCTTTCCTTTAAGACTGTAAGGATCTAATGAACTGTGTGATCCATTCATCAATTCCAAAAAGCTTGATTATCGATAGCAGGACTTCTATGAAATGTATCTGCCTAGTAAGCTCTCCGCGTTCCTCTCCTAAAAGAAATGGGACTTGACAAACCTGAGCCCAGTCATTAGTCGTCTACCACAACAAGCATTAAGAGCCGTGCATTCGAGAGCAGCTGCGCTACACGGATAGCAAGCTTTCTTTAAAGAAGATAAATGGACATCATCCTTTTAATGCAGCAGTTTTGGAACGTACGACAAGACATAAATCATCTGGGTTCCTGTTTATGTATAAAATGTGCTGAAGGTGTGTTTTATGTTCTGCATGGCTAAACTCTGGGCATTCGCCTATACCCTTAGTATATGCCTAAGTTGATCATTGTATATGCAATATGCACCCCCAAAAAAACAGCAGGGTCCACGTACCATTGTGCAATCACAATCGGTGATGAGAAGTACATTTTCCTACAAAGACTCCCGCCAATCATAATTCCCTTTCTGCCGCAGCCAATTTTCATTTTTTCACTTCAATTTTTCTTTCCTCCTTTTCTTCCAAGAGCCACAATTTTTTCTATTTTGCCATCAACATAAGAATGTATGATGTTTTGAATAACATCATTGATTTTACCTTCTAACAGAAAACATGGGAAAAAAAGTTCCGTGAAATGGCAAAATATACATATACCGAAATTCCTTTATAGTTTTTTTTTTAACTTTGCTTTTACCGATTTCGATGTGAGATTAAAATCCATAAGTTTCAAGGTTAGTGTCATTTTAATAATGAAAACAATAGAGAAATATTTTAAAAAAACATTTGATTGCTTCACCTTTTTCAGAAACCCACAATTTTTTTTTTATTTTTCCATTGACGGAGCAGTGTGCTGTTTTGTTCTTTTTGTGCCGTGAGCTTATGTTTTGTTGATATCATTTTGGGGAACATACAATGTTTTGATCGTTTTTAATGTAATTTTTTTTTTGGAAGAGGTTTGGTAACAGAAAAACAGCAATTCTGATGTTTTTACTTATTTATTTTTTGTTAATGAAATCTTTTTTTGTGGAGTCTGGAACCTTTGATCGTTTGATTGCTTATTGTGTATACCGTATTATGTCTGTTTCCCAGTTGACATGTCAATCCACCAACAATCCAAGATCGAGTCGTATAGGGACCGGTGAGCATCAGGAATGGCACCCTCCCAGGACTGCATGCCTTAAATTCCCCTGTCAAAGTTTGAACTTGATATTGACGAGGTTTACAGCACTATTCAGAACTTAGATGCAGATGCCGGCAGTGTAACACAGGTGGCATACGCTGCCACCTGCACCCAACATGAGCTCCGCATGTATGGCAGATGTTGGGAATGGGATAAGATAACATCCCCTTTATTTAACAGGTTCCCAATTTTATATGATTCTTTAAAATCATAGCATTAGGTCTTCCCATCAGTTTGGAAAAAGACCCTCAAGTCAACAATAAAAATTTCACATTGTCCAAGAATCCAGACTAATATAATTCTTTCTGTTTAGAGTTCATAAGATTTGCCTCCATAAGAATTACATTTTTTTTAATTAAAAACTAAAGGTCTATCTAGGAAAAACCCATGAAAGTCTCAAATACCTGCAGCAGTTTCATAGGATTTATATTCACTTCCATTAAAGTGCGAACCAAGAATAAAAGTTGGCCAACACAATTACTTCTTCCATAACTCATCTTGATACAACTTACTCTACCAAGGCCTCAGGTGTACCTCCAGCAATTCCCACAAGAAAAATAGGAACTTGACTATTCAAGTAATTGCCTTCGAACATATACTCAATGGGATTTCTGGAACGTTCCAGAATTGTCTACAAATGCCGTATAGATGTTCTATTAAATAATCCATACTTTAACCCCACCATATATTGGCCGGTCAAAGCCAGTACTAATGAAGTCTATTTCCAAGTGTTACGTTCATCTGGATTTCCTGATGCCATACATCCTTTTAATTTTTCCTGCGAATGTGGCGACTTCTCCGGTGAGCACATTAGGTTAAACCGTGGTCAGGAGAACTCTATGAAATAGTTATCTTCATGCATTTTTTATTTGCGGATGGTTCTTCATGAGGGCGAGAAATTTAAAAGTCAAATTAAAACCGGAGCTAATGGGCCTCTTGGGAAACTATTTTAAAAAAACTTTAAGTTTTCAGTAGACTCAGGAATAACAAGAAGCAATCGCATGAGCCCTCGGTAAGTTCATTTACATTCCTCAGTCACTGTCCACGAGAAGTATCGCTGAACGGTTACAACAAATGAAGCATGTTCAGCTCGAATTACATCAAAGAAGGAAAAGCCTTAAAGGACTTACTGCAAGGCAGGTGTTAATTATAATTTCAGACTTGTGAATTTCTCACATATTATTAGAACCCAAACTGACAATGAAATGCAAATGAATAGCCCGTAGCTATGACCACTATTTTCCATCAATTATTGAGAAAATTGCAAGTTTCTCTAATGCCGTAACTGGACAATGTCTCGCTTTTGTTTGTTTTTTTTTTTCCTTCTGTATTCAAATCATTTGCGTAGAAAATATTATAGAGAAGTAAATTAATACTTTTGTTTTAGATTTTCTTTCTTTTTCAGTTTATTATAAGGTATAAAATGGTATAATTATAGATTTGAATTGCAGTCATAGTTAACGGTCTCCAAAGAAACATTGTAGGCTTTGAATATGCACGTCCTGATTGTCGCCTGTTATATTTCAAGGGGTTTTATTGTTTGAAATGGACTATTTGCAGATGGAGAAATATGTCAATTACAATGAAGAGAAACAATACGAGTAAAAAGCACAGCAATCTGTGGTTAAGTGCATGCATATAATCACATTTGTGAGTAACAAACATCATGTGTTGATCCCTTAGATCAGTGGTCTCCAACCTATGACTGTTTTGAAGGTATAACCCTTAATAGGTGGTAAGTAACCAGGAACCAGACCAATTAGTAATCTGTGGCCGCTGTACGGGAGCCCCGAGAACATGATGCCGCTCGCACATCATTTGCAACGGGGAGAGTTGTCCACTACTCGGACAATCCTTTCCGAATCTCTACGTTTCCACCCAGTAGAATAATAACACCTGTACTCACCTCCAGTGCCGGCGCTGTTCCAGCGGTATTCACGCTGTAACAGCAGTGTCAACACGTGAGATAACAATGTCACGCAAACCCCGGGGGACAGGCTCTCCTGGGGCTTGCATTACATTGTATCTCACATGCTCACTGCAGCAAATCAGAGCAGGATTCACTCTCACTTCTCTAACATCCTTGAGATGTCAATTACTTTGTCAGAGAGTAAACCAGCTCTGATTAATCGCAGGAACCAGTCAAGGTCAGTGATCTGTAGCCTCTGGATCGGAGCTCTGAGAACAGTCTCCTACTTCCCGGCATCCACAGCTCTTCTATTGATTATCCTGGCATGATGTCAAACGTGCATCATGCCGCAACGACGAGAGCACACCAGGGCGGCTAACTTTCTGGAAAATACTATTTTTTTATGTTTTTGCCAAGAGAATCAGCAACACAATAGGAAAGACTTTTAATTGTTATATAATTATAAATTTAGAATATTTCTATTTAAGGGGGGGAAAACACAAAGTAAGCATTATTTACCTATTAGCGTCCCTACTGCTCCAGCGCCTTCACTCCAATGGCATTTTCTTTACAGAATTGGATATAGGCAACTTCACAGTTAACATATTAATAGAAGAGGAAATGAGGCCGCACTCACCTTCCCTTTAAAATTCTTCTCTTTATTCAAAAATAATATTAAAAGAGCAGGTTGCAGGAATGAACGGAATACATGTTATGGACAACGGCCGGTTTGGGACTAACAGCGTTTCTACGGGTCCTTGCGAAACAGCCGTCGTCCACAACATGTATTCCGTTCATTCTTGCAACCTGCTCTTTTAATGTTATCTGAATAAAGAGAAAAATTTTAAAAGAATGGTGAGTGCCTCATTTCCTCTACTATTCATACACTCACTGTCTGAAAGATTCGGCACACACTCGGAAACACTACTGTTTGGCTGCCTATATTGTTCCAAAGTGACAGGACAGACAGTAGGGTTGGATTTCAGATAGTGTCGGCATGCTTCTTCCAGTAGTTTAACATCTTGGTTAACAATACTTGACCACTCCTGCCAATCACTGACCCCAGCGGTCTTGTCCAATCCACCTTGGCACATTGGTAATGTGTTCTCAACGGTAAGTCACTGCTGCAACACCATAGACAAATAATGGAGGGGAGCAGCGGAGAAGTAACAAGTTCATTGTACATATTGTTTATCTTGACATTTTACACCATTCTTAGCCTTTCACAATTCGGGCCAATCTCAAACAAACCGTTTAACATTGTTTTTTTGCTAAAGTACATTTTACTTTATGTTTTGCAAAGTATATACTGCAAGACAACCCAACACATACAGTACTTCAAATATATATGTGCATGTTAGTGACAAAGTTATTTTTTTGACCCCTCTCCTCTCAAAAAAAAAGAAAAGATGTAAGAATAAAACTATAAACAAGACTTCATCTTGATGCAAAAATAATAATAATAATAATAATAATATAGATGTATTTGTTTAAATAAAAAACAAAAAATAAATAAATGTTTGTGTTCCTGAAAGACAACTATTGCTTAAGGAGTTAATAAACTTGGCAAGTGTTTTTTGGGGGGCAAATAACTCAAAAACGTGAAAAAGGATGGAGAACAAAGAGACAAACCTTCAATGGTAGCAGGTCTGACTTTCAAGTGATAACTTTGTTGTTCCGTTTCATGTTCATTTTATGGATTTTTGACACCAATGGCCGATTTATCATGAAAGAATCTCAAGGTGGAATTTTCACTTGTCTTTAGCTCTTCTGTAATGTAGGTTTTGTCTAACATATCTAATTTATCTATGTGCAGACATAGACCCCAGAGCATAGATGAATAATTCATTATGTGCATGTCGTGCGTTATTTCCTTATATCTTCCCAAAATATTGATAAACTCTCTTGTCTTCCGTCGGTGGAAAGTTTTTCTTCTGTGTTTAGGGACACATTGATTAAACAAGTACATGGTGGATTTAAAAGGAGGCTCCTGTAATAACTAAGGTCAGGCTTGTCTGCGGAGAAGAGACAAATGTACAAATGTACATTTGTATTTCTACAAATGTATATCCAGTTTTGTACAAATGCTAAATTCTTCAAGTTGTCTTTGTTTCTATTCAAAAACTCTTGAAAACTTTTTTGAAAAGTTAATCCAGTGCAAAACTGGAAATAGACTCCATCGATAATGGTGTCATTATGAGCTGACTAGAAGGTTTTGGTGTTTGTGTCCCTCTTCATGCACTTCCCATGAACCTGAAACCGATATAACTCCACTTTATTTGCTAAAAGTGCATTTCCATATGGAAGGAATAGTCTTCTTTAGGGTCATCGCTACCAAAAATGAAACAATCCCCATCGCTCATTGCTAATAATACAGCTGGTGTTCTGCACAGATCTTTGACATCCATTAGCAAAGAAGATAAGACCAACCAGGGGTGGGACACCCTTTTCCTAGGGCCCCATAGCAACTGTGTGGTCTATCTTTGTGATGGTACTTGGCTGTTGGATTTTTGGATAAAACAAAATGTTACCATTGTCACTTGATGATGAAAAGAGGGTTTTTCAATCCAACAAAATGAATAAAAGCAAAAATACTTTATTATGACTTCAGCAAAGTAGTATCATGGGCATAAAAAATATTTGAAGCTTTTCGAGTCTGGCTGACTCTTAATCGTATGTACTGTATATTAGATGTAAGCACTGAACCTACGGAGACTGGAGCGGACAGGCGCAAGAATAGGAAGCTCTACTATTGAAACATATAATAAATAATCATTTTTACTTTTTACTAAATATTGATATGTAGGTAATGGAGATGAGCAAAAAGATTGTCAAGACCCTGGTCCAGCGATGACGTCTGTGGTCACCAGATCAGAGCTCTGCAAGCTTCTTCCTACCTCTGGAATCTCCATTGCCTCTTATTATTATTAGAATAGTACACTTGTAATCATAGAATCATAGAATGATAGAGTTGGAAGGGACCTCCTGGGTCATCTGCTCCAACCCCTGCTCAAAGCAGGATTCACTAAATCATCCCAGACAGATGTCTGTCCAGCCTTTGTTTAAAGACTTCCATGGAAGGAGAACTCACCACCTCTCGTGGCCGCCTGTTCCACTCATTGATCACCCTAACTGTCAAAAAGTTTTTTCTAATATCTAATCTGTGTCTCCTCCCATTCAGTTTCAACCCATTACTTCTAGTCTTTCCTTGTGCATATGAGAATAAAGATGATCCTTCTACAATGTGGCAGCCCTTGAGATATTTGTAGACAGCTATTAAGTCCCCTCTCAGTCTTCTTTTTTGCAAGCTAAACATTCCCAAATCCTGCAACCATTCCTCATAGGGCATGGTTTGCAGACCGGTCACCATTCTCTGAACTTGCTCCAGTTTGTTGATGTCTTTTTTAAAATGTGGCGCCCAAAACTAGACACAGTATTCCAGGTGAGGTCTGACCAAAGAGGAGTAGAGGGCAATAATGACTTTGCGTGATCTAGACTGTATGCTTCTGTTAATACATCCCAGAATTGCATTTGCCTTTTTTGCTGCTGCATCACACTGTTGACTCATGTTCAGTTTATGATCTATTAGTATACCCAAGTCTTTTTCACATGTGCTGTTGCTTAGCCCTATACCTCCCATTCTGTAAATGTTTTTTTCATTTTTATTGCCCAGATGTAGTACTTTGCATTTTCCCTTGTTAAAAACCATTCTGTTAGTTGCTGCCCACTGCTCCACATTATTTATATCTTTTTGAATCATCTCTATCTCTTCTCTAGTTTTAGCTATCCCTCCTAGCTTTGTATCATCGGCAAATTTAATTAGTGTACCCTCAATTTCTTCATCTAAATCATTGATAAAGATGTTGAACAATACAGGGCCCAGGACAGAACCTTGTGGTACCCCACTTGAGACATTCTTCCAACTGGATGTGCAGCTATTTACTCTTTGGGTCTGATCACTAAGCCAGTTATGAATCCACCTAACAGTTGTCATGGTTTGCCTAGCTTGTGGGTAAAGGTAAGTTTAGGGTTAATGTGGACGGAGTTTTCCTTCACCTCCTAGCTCTCCTGAGTTAGGCCACGCCCCCAGAAGTCACGTGCTTCAGGTCCTGTTTGTCTGAAGCACACATCTTCATCGTTGCTGCCCTGCTCCCCAGGTATCTTTGGGCACAGTTTGTTTACTCAGAACACGCGCACTAGCTCAGTTAGCAAGTGCAGTGCAGTGTTCCTGACAACAGTTGCCTTGTCCATTCCATACTTAGTCATTTTTTCAGTAAGGATGGTGTGAGATACTTTGTCAAATGCTTTGCTGAAGTCAAGATATACTATATCTACAGAATTTCCCTGATCCACCCAGTCAGTGATTCTGTCATAGAAGGAAATTAATCTTTAGAAATACCCTGGTTTAGGGAAAGAGGGAAAAAAAAGAGACAAGTGCGGCGTTTCCTCTGAGCGTAATACGTTTTTACCAACAAGTTAAAAACATTTATTTTATTTGTAGTTATGCTCACCTTCTATCGGTAAGAAATGCACATTGAGATTCTCAAGGAATCAATTCTTTAGGCAACTCTTCTTCGTATGTTGTGTAATCCAATAAGGTGTGCAGCTCACTTTGGAGAACTATGTGTTGATCCTGCTTCAGATCCACATAACTCCAAGTAAATGTGGCGCTAAGCACCTACGGATTTTTTGAATGCATCCACTTCAAGTGAAAAATGTTAATAAAAATTCATTTATTTTCTCAAAATAAAAAAATAAAATATATTTGTAAAATATTTTTAAAAACAGTACAACGCGTTTCGGCTGCTATTTTTACAGTGCAGCCTTCATCAGGTAGCAAAAAAACAAAAGGAGCAAACAATACAATAAGCACTATAAAATGATAATGATAAATGATAAGCATTTTATAGTGCTTATTGTATTGTTTGTTCTTTTTGTTTTTTATTTGTTTTTTTGCTACCTGATGAAGGCTGCACTGTAAAAATAGCAGCCGAAACGCGTTGTACTGTTTTAAAAAATATTTTACAAATATATTTTATTTTTTTATTTTGAGAAAATAAATGAATTTTTATTAACATTTTTCACTTGAAGTGGATGCATTCAAAAAATCCGTAGGTGCTTAGCGCCACATTTGCTTGGATTTTTTTTTCCTTTGAAATAGAAGTAAATTAAGTTAGTCTGACATGACTTATTAGTTACAAACCCATGCTGACTCTGGTTAATCACTTCATTCTTATCCAGGTACTTACATACATGTGTTAGGAGTCGAGTTTCCTCTGCTGCACAGGGGGAATCTCGATCCGTCTCCGCTGCGGTCTCCCATTCTCCTCCAGCCGCAGTGGAGTCTGCTCAGCAGGGACGTCGATCCCAGCGTCTCGCTCAGTCTGACTCTGTGCGAAGAGTTGCTGCTGCTTTTCCTGCTTCTGCCATTAAGGCCAGTGCTGGGCAGCGGCGAGTGGACGTTTCTGGATCTAAGTCCTTGATTGCACGCACTGAGCATGCCCAGGGCAAGATCTCCTGTTGGAGATCGAGGGTCACATGCTCAGGTGCTGCAGCACATCCCATTGGTCCTTTTGGCAGGTCTTGGAAGGGCAAAAGTTCTGTAGCCACTTCCTGTGCTGCAACTATATAAACTGCGCATGACCGCATGGCCATGCGCTAGTATTGTCTCATTATGTTATGTGTGTGTGTAGATGAATGTATGTCGATGGATGAAAGCTCCTAAATATCCCTCCCTAGAGTTGTTGTCTGCTCGCGGATGTTGGTAGCTATCTAGCGCCCGACTTATCATCTGCACGATACACACATTACAGCGTCCTCTTGCTGTGTCCGCCTGTACGACGCTGTGCGCTTGCCTTGCGCTTTCCATACCCAAGCCAGTGTGGTTGATGGCGTCCGTCAGTGCGGCATTGCTCGCACTCCTGTGCATTTATATATTTATATTTAGTTTCCTTACACACCCAGTTGCGGTGTAGTGCCAGCGAGGGTCTAATCGGACTTCAATCCCAGTTGGGGTTAAGTACGCTGACTACTCGCTCGTGCTTTAGGTGCGGTACCGCGATCCTGTGACGCAACAGGATTGCTCCCTTCACGCTGGGTGAGGTTGAACCCATGTGCAGGGCCGCCATCAGGGCATTACAGCCGTGACTGGCGTATGGGGCCCGGTGGGCAGAGGGGGCCCGCATCAGGCCCCGTCTCATCTGCTCACCGGGCCCCCCCTGCAGGCGCTGCGGCACACTATTGACGTGCGGGCCCGCGCCCGCACGTCACTAGTTAACAGCTGCCAGCCAGTCTGAGGCTGGCGGCTGAATAGGGCCGCAGTGCGCACTCGCCGGCGTCGCCGGCGTCTGACGTCATTGTCAGCTGCCGGGCCCGGCGAGTGCGTCTGTGTGGAGCCTGGAGGGAGCTTCACCCGGCGCAGGAGCATGGCCAGGTAAGAACTCTTGTTTTTTTTTTTCTTTGCGAGCTGCGATCCAGGGGGGCCCGGGAGGGGGGGGGGGCAGAAATGCTGGACACAGTGGGGCAGAAATGCTGGACACAGTGGGGCAGAAATGCTGGACACAGAGGGGCAGAAATGCTGGACACAGTGGGGCAGAAATGCTGGACACAGTGGGGCAGAATGCTATGGACACAGTGGGGCAGAATGCTATGGACACAGTGGGGCAGAATGCTATGGACACAGTGGGGTAGAATGCTATGGACACAGTGGGGCAGAATGCTATGGACCACAGTGGGGCAGAATGCTATGGACCACAGTGGGGCAGAATGCTATGGACCACAGTGGGGCAGAATGCTATGGACCACAGTGGGGCAGAATGCTATGGACCACAGTGGGGCAGAATGCTATGGACCACAGTGGGGCAGAATGCTATGGACACAGTGGGGCAGAATGCTATGGACACAGTGGGGCAGAATGCTATGGACCACAGTGGGGCAGAATGCTATGGACCACAGTGGGGCAGAATGCTATGGACACAGTGGGGCAGAATGCTATAGACAGTGGGGCAGAAATGCTGGACACAGTGGGGCAGAAATGCTGGACACAGTGGGGCAGAAATGCTGGACACAGTGGGGCAGAAATGCTGGACACAGTGGGGCAGAAATGCTGGACACAGTGGGGCAGAAATGCTGGACACAGTGGGGCAGAAATGCTGGACACAGTGGGGCAGAAATGCTGGACACAGTGGGGCAGAAATTCTGGACACAGTGGGGCAGAAATGCTGGACTCAGTGGGGCAGAAATGCTGGACACAGTGGGGCAGAAATGCTGGACACAGTGGGGCAGAAATGCTGGACACAGTGGGGCAGAAATGCTGGACACAGTGGGGCAGAAATGCTGGACACAGTGGGGCAGAAATGCTGGACTCAGTGGGGCAGAAATGCTGGACACAGTGGGGCAGAAATGCTGGACACAGTGGGGCAGAAATGCTGGACACAGTGGGGCAGAAATGCTGGACACAGTGGGGCAGAAATGCTGGACACAGTGGGGCAGAAATGCTGGACACAGTGGGGCAGAAATGCTGGACACAGTGGGGCAGAAATGCTGGACAGTGGACACAGTGGGGCAGAAATGCTAGACACAGTGGGGCAGAAATGCTGGACACAGTGGGGCAGAAATGATGGACAGTGGACACAGTGGGGCAGAAATGCTGGACTCAGTGGGGCAGAAATGCTCGACAGTGGACACAGTGGGGCAGAAATGCTGGACACAGTGGGGCAGAAATGCTGGACACAGTGGGGCAGAAATGCTGGACACAGTGGGGCAGAAATGCTGGACACAGTGGGGCAGAAATGCTGGACACAGTGGGGCAGAAATGCTGGACACAGTGGGGCAGAAATGCTGGACACAGTGGGGGCAGAAATGCTATGGACACAGTGGGGCAGAATGCTGTGGACACAGTGGGGCAGAATGCTATGGACACAGTGGGGCAGAATGCTATGGACCACAGTGGGGCAGAATGCTATGGACCACAGTGGGGCAGAATGCTATGGACCACAGTGGGGCAGAATGCTATGGACCACAGTGGGGCAGAATGCTATGGACCACAGTGGGGCAGAATGCTATGGACCACAGTGGGGCAGAATGCTATGGACACAGTGGGGCAGAATGCTATGGACACAGTGGGGCAGAATGCTGGACACAGTGGGGCAGATATGCTGGACACAGTGGGGCAGAAATGCTGGACACAGTGGGGCAGAAATGCTGGACAAAGTGGGGCAGAAATGCTGGACACAGTGGGGCAGAAATGCTGGAGACAGTGGGGGCAGAATGCTATGGACACAGTGGGGCAGAATGCTATGGACACAGTGGGGCAGAATGCTATGGAAACAGTGGGGCAGAATGCTATGGACACAGTGGGGCAGAATGCTATGGACACAGTGGGGCAGAATGCTATGGACCACAGTGGGGCAGAATGCTATGGACCACAGTGGGGCAGAATGCTATGGACCACAGTGGGGCAGAATGCTATGGACCACAGTGGGGCAGAATGCTATGGACCACAGTGGGGAGAATGCTATGGACCACAGTGGGGCAGAATGCTATGGACCACAGTGGGGCAGAATGCTATGGACCACAGTGGGGCAGAATGCTATGGACCACAGTGGGGCAGAATGCTATGGACCACAGTGGGGCAGAATGCTATGGACACAGTGGGGCAGAAATGCTGGACACAGTGGGGCAGAAATGCTGGACACAGTGGGGCAGAAATGCTGGACACAGTGGGGCAGAAATGCTGGACACAGTGGGGCAGAAATGCTGGACACAGTGGGGCAGAATGCTGGACACAGTGACAGGGGCAGAATGCTGGACACAGTGACAGGGGCAGAATGCTGGACACAGTGACAGGGGCAGAATGTGAGACCCGGGGGCAGAATGCTGGACATTGGGGCAGAATGCTGGAAATTGGGGCAGAATGCGAGACACGGGGCAGAATGGAGATACAGGGCATGATTGGAGACAGATGGGGCAGAATGGAGACACAGGGGGCATGATTGGAGACAAGTGGCTGGATTTCAGACATGGGGGCATGGTTGGAGACATAGGGGGCAGAATGGAGACATGGGGCATGATTGGAGACAGATCGTGCAGGATCATGGGGCAGGATGGATATGATGGAGAAAGATGGGGCAGGATGGAGAGATCACATGGGGCGATCATATGGGGCAGGATGGGGAGATCATATGGGGCAGAATGGATACTCATGAGGGCAGGATGGGAGAACATGTGGCTGACGCCAGGAATGAGACACACGGTGGCCAGGGTGGGGAATATTATTACCATAGGGGCTAATTTAGGGATATTATTACTGCAGTGATGTATTTATTTTATTTTTTGAGGACACGGTTTTAAATGGGGGGGCGTCCTGTTACTGGGTCCTGTTACTGTGTAGAGTGACACTATATCGCCTCTTTTTCTTCATGTGGTGTAATGTAGAAGGTGGGAAAAATTAAGTAATGTATTCTACAAGCGGAGCTCGAGATAACTGTGTTATTTCCTGCAGAGAGAAGTCCTGGCTGGATTAAATGATGGCGGTCTGTGCTGGATGAAAGATGAAGGACTTCACCTAGAGACGTCACTGGTGAGTCAGTGTGTTACCTATACACTGGCACTATACACTGTATACTGTATACAGAGCTCCTGTGTATAATTTCACTAGTGATCACTGTATTATCTGTACACAGACACTGCATACTAAGTACAGATCTCCTGTGTATAATGGCACTTATGGTGATAGTATGGTGCTTTTTTTTAATTACTGATCAGAATTGTAGTATTCAGTCACTATGTGGTGGTAATATGTGGTCTGGACATGGTGTTGCGGTATTTGTTCCTTGTATGTGATATTATTCGATCACTGTGATGGTAATATGTCATCTGGTCATGGTGTAGCGGTATTTGTTCCTTGTATGTGATATTATTGGTCATTTTAAAAATTGAAAAATAAATAAAAATATACCTAAATTGTATTGCATATTTTAACAAATATTTAATAGGTTACAGTAGAGTAGGGCCCGGCCAAAAGTGTCGACCATGTTATGGTGGCGGCTTAAAAAATCTTTTGGCCAAAACAAAAGCTGCTGGCTATATTTATGATCTGGTGATGGGAACTGTTGATGTGTGATAGGTGAGAAGTGGAGTTTTTCCAAGAGAGAGCGGTGGGTCTGTGGACAGTTCGAGGAATGGAGCGTGGAGGCGGGGCTGGGGTGGAGCCTGGGCGGAGTCTCAAGGGGGCCCCGAAAATTTTGCCAGTATGGGGCCCCGAAATTTCTAGTGGCAGCCCTGCCCATGTGTATATACTTTAGTGTACCGCCATATAGCCTGTATTTACTAGCAGCAGGTTTTCACCTGCACGGTAGACCCCAGACTGCGAACGCATCTATATCACCTTTCTTGGTGCGTTCCGCCAGTCCTAACATAATACTAGCGCCAGGGTCTGGCTAGTAAATGATGGACGATCAGCGTTCACAGCGGTACATCCAGCAGCTGGAGGGAAGGTTGGCGGCTCTTGAGCGTTCAACCTCAGCTGTGGATGTCACTGCTGTCGCTGTACAGGCTGCTAGTGTTGCTGCAGCCACCTTGTCCACTGCCGCTCCTGTCCCGACTCTAACTCGCCTCCCGCTTCCAGAGAAATTCTCTGGTGACAGTAAGTCTTGTAGGGGTTTCGTGAGTCAGTGCTCTATCCATCTCGAGCTTCGGGCCTCTCGTTTCCCTACAGAGCGGGCTAAGGTGGGATTTATAGTGTCTCTTCTGTCGGACAGAGCGTTGCAGTGGGCTACGCCGCTATGGGAGCGTAGCGATCATGTGGTGCAGAGTGCTCCGTTGTTTCTGAGCACTCTGAAACAGGTCTTTTTGGGACCTCGTGTCACCCATGATACGGCGCTCCAATTGTTGGCATTGACTCAGGGCTCGTCCTTGGTCAGTCATTTTGCCGTCCACTTCCGCACCTTAGCATCTGAGCTGGAGTGGTCGGATAAAGCCCTCATTCCAATATTTTGGAGGGGGCTGGCTGACCACGTTATGGACGCCCTGGCCACTAGGGAGATTCCCGCCACACTGGAGGAATTAATAACTCTATCCACTCGTATTGATCTCCGTTTTCACGAGCGGAGGTTAGAGCGAGCCCAGTGTAGGCAGAGGTTTCGGCTGGCTCCCACCTTCGCCAAACCTTTGGAATCTCCAGACCAGGCTCCTGAGCCCCATGAGCCTGTGGTAGAGTCTCGAGCAGGATCTAAGTCCCGGACCGCTCGTGCACTCCAGATTTGTCATCTTTGCCAACAGTCTGGACATCTTGCCTCCAGATGTCTCCAGCGGTCGAGGAAACGTCAGCGTCTAGTGGTAGTTGGTGGAGGTGCACTAGACATGGCGACGTTTGCCTCCAAATTGTCCTTTAAGGGGACAATAACATTGGGCTCATCCTCTCACTCGGTAAAACTCTGCGTGGATTCTGGGGCGGAGGGCAATTTTATGTCTTCAGCCTTCACCCAACGTCACGCAATTCCTCTGGTCATGCTATCTCAACCAGTAACGGTACGAGTGGTGAATGGGTCGACACTGCCCACACAGATTACACATCAAACTATCCCTTTCACTCTGTCCATGTCACCATCTCATCAGGAGATTATATCTCTACTCGTCATTCCTGAGGGAATTGATGAGGTTCTCTTGGGGATACCTTGGTTACGGTACCACTCTCCTCACATCGAGTGGTCCTCAGGCAGAATTCTGGGATGGGGTGAATCTTGTGGGAACAGGTGTCATCGAGAGTGCGTTCAGGTTACTACTACAGAGGTACCCGCAGATCTCTCCTCTCTCCCCAAGCAATATTGGTCTTATGCAGACGTGTTCTCCAAAAAGGCAGCGGAGACTCTTCTGCCCCATCGCCCCTATGACTGTCCTATTGATCTCTTGCCTGGTGCTGAGCCTCCCCGGGGTCGAGTCTATCCATTATCTCTCCCGGAAACGGAGGCAATGTCTCAGTACATACAAGAGAATCTGGCAAGAGGGTTCATCAGGAAGTGAGTGTCACCTGCTGGGGCAGGGTTCTTTTTCGTGCAGAAGAAGAATGGAGAACTACGTCCATGCATAGACTACAGGGGTCTTAATGCTATCACAGTTAAGAACAAGTACCCTTTGCCGTTGATATCTGAGCTTTTCGATAGGCTTCGGGGAGCTAGAGTGTTTACTAAACTAGATCTGCGGGGTGCTTATAATCTGATTCGCATCCGTGAGGGGGACGAGTGGAAAATGGCATTTAACACCAGAGATGGGCACTATGAGTATCTGGTGATGCCCTTCGGGCTCTGTAATGCACCTGCTGTTTTCCAAGACTTTGTCAACGACATCTTCCGGGATATGCTTTCCACCTCGGTGGTAGTCTATCTGGATGATATTCTCATCTTTTCTCCTGATATTGACTCCCACCGGAGAGATGTTGGCAAAGTCTTCGACCTCCTACGGGCAAACTCTCTTTATGCGAAGTTGGAGAAGTGTGTGTTTGAGCAGGAGTCCTTACCTTTCCTGGGCTATATCATCTCCGCCCAGGGATTGGCTATGGATCCTGCCAAACTACAGGCTGTGATGGACTGGCAAGAGCCCCATTCTCTTAAAGCGGTGCAGCGCTTTATGGGGTTCATAAACTATTTCCGCCAGTTCATTCCCCACTTCTCAACTCTGGTAGCTCCCTTGGTAGCCCTCACCAAGAAGGGAACGAACCCCAAATTGTGGTCGGAAGAGGTCTCCAAGGCCTTCACTTCTATTAAGTCCCACTTTGCTAGCGCTCCCATCTTACATCGTCCCGGTGTGGATAAGCCTTTCCTAATGGAGGTGGATGCCTCATCCGTTGGTGCTGGAGCAGTCCTCTACCAAAAGGATGCTCAAGGTCGGAAGCATCCATGCTTCTTCTTCTCTAAGACCTTCACGCCAGCGGAGAGGAACTACTCCATCGGGGACAGGGAGTTGCTAGCAATGAAGTTGGCCTTTTCGGAGTGGAGACACCTTCTGGAAGGTGTGCGGTTGCCCTTCCAAGTTTACACGGACCACAAAAATTTGGTCTATTTGCAGACAGCCCAGCGGCTAAATTCTCGCCAGGCCAGATGGTCCCTGTTCTTCTCCCGGTTCCACTTTTCTCTTCATTATCTCGCCGGGGAGAAGAATATCCATGCTGACGCTCTCTCTCGCTCCCTTATGTCAACTGAGGAGGAGGAAGAGGAGCCTCGGCTTATTGTCCCTTCCGAGAGCCTGAGAACCGTGGCGCCGGTTTCGCTAGAGTCTGTGCCTCCGGGCAAGACTTTTGTGCCCATTAATTTGCGACCGGAGGTTCTCTCTTGGGCTCATTCGTCCAGGGTGGGTGGACACTTTGGGACAAAGAGGACATCTGAGCTACTGGCGAGGACGTACTGGTGGCCGCATATGGTCCGGGATGTCAGGGATTATGTTCTGGCGTGTGTCTCCTGCGCCAAAAATAAATCTCCGCGTCAAAGGCCAGCTGGTTTGCTCTATCCCTTGCCGGTGGCAGATAGGCCCTGGGAGATGGTCGGGATGGACTTTGTTGTGGGTTTGCCCAAGTCTCGCGGCTGTACCATCATTTGGGTCATCACCGATCATTTCTCAAAAATGGTGCATTTGGTGCCGCTACCACGGTTACCTTCTGCACGAGCCTTGGCAGCGTTGTTCATTAGACATATCTTCCGCCTGCATGGTATGCCAGACAAAATTGTCAGTGACCGGGGTCCCCAGTTTGCGTCTCGGTTCTGGAGAGAGCTCTGTCGTCTTCTCAGTATTGAGTTGAATCTCTCTTCCGCTTATCATCCCGAGACGAATGGCTTGGTAGAGAGGGCCAACCAGACCTTGGTCACATACCTGCGACATTTTGTTTCAGCCAGGCAGGATGACTGGGCATCCTTGCTATCATGGGCAGAGTTTGCACTGAACAACGCCGTAGCCGACTCCACTGGACAAACCCCATTCCTCCTCAACTATGGTCAGCATCCACGGGTACCTGTACCTATGCCCGTGTCTTCCGCCGACTCCAGGGTGGCAGACTGGGCTGTGGAGGCACGGGATATTTGGGACCGCACTCAGGATGCCATTCGGGCCTCTAAGGAGAGAATGAGGTCCTCCGCCGATGCTCATCGGCGCCCCGCTCCGACCTTTGCTCCTGGCGACTTGGTGTGGCTCTCCGCCCGTAACATCAGGCTGCGAGTTGAGTCCACTAAATTTGCTCCTCGCTACTTGGGCCCATTCAAGGTCCTTGAGCAGGTTAATCCTGTGGTCTGTCGTTTGGCCCTTCCACCACGCCTGGGTATCACCGACACCTTTCATGTGTCCCTCTTGAAACCCGTGTATATGTCCCGGTTCTCCGAGTCATCTGCTGGGACATCGGGTTCGTCTACGGACGATTATGAGGTGAACGCTATTTTGGGGTGCAAGGTGGTGCGTGGTAAAAAATGTTATTTGGTGGACTGGAAGGGTTATGGCCCCGACGACAGGTCCTGGGAGCCTGTTGAGCACATTCGGGCTCCGCAGCTCATTGCTGCCTTCGAACGTAGCGAGGCCCAAGGAGGGGGGGGCCTAGGAGGGGGGGTAGTGTTAGGAGTCGAGTTTCCTCTGCTGCACAGGGGGAATCTCGATCCGTCTCCGCTGCGGTCTCCCATTCTCCTCCAGCCGCAGTGGAGTCTGCTCAGCAGGGACGTCGATCCCAGCGTCTCGCTCAGTCTGACTCTGTGCGAAGAGTTGCTGCTGCTTTTCCTGCTTCTGCCATTAAGGCCAGTGCTGGGCAGCGGCGAGTGGACGTTTCTGGATCTAAGTCCTTGATTGCACGCACTGAGCATGCCCAGGGCAAGATCCCCTGTTGGAGATCGAGGGTCACATGCTCAGGTGCTGCAGCACATCCCATTGGTCCTTTTGGCAGGTCTTGGAAGGGCAAAAGTTCTGTAGCCACTTCCTGTGCTGCAACTATATAAACTGCGCATGACCGCACGGCCATGCGCTAGTATTGTCTCATTATGTTATATGTGTGTGTGTAGATGAATGTATGTCGATGGATGAAAGCTCCTAAATATCCCTCCCTAGAGTTGTTGTCTGCTCGCGGATGTTGGCAGCTATCTAGCGCCCGACTTATCATCTGCACGATACACACATTACAGCGTCCTCTTGCTGTGTCCGCCTGTACGGCGCCGTGCGCTTGCCTTGCGCTTTCCATACCCAAGCCAGTGTGGTTGGTGGCGTCCATCAGTGCGGCATTGCTCGCACTCCTGTGCATTTATATATTTATATTTAGTTTCCTTACACACCCAGTTGCGGTGTAGTGCCAGCGAGGGTCTAATCGGACTTCAATCCCAGTTGGGGTTAAGTACGCTGACTACTCGCTCGCGCTTTAGGTGCGGTACCGCGATCCTGTGACGCAACAGGATTGCTCCCTTCACGCTGGGTGAGGTTGAACCCATGTGTATATACTTTAGTGTACCGCCATATAGCCTGTATTTACTAGCAGCAGGTTTTCACCTGCACGGTGGACCCCGGACTGCGAACGCATCTATATCACCTTTCTTGGTGCGTTCCGCCAGTGCTAACAACATGTTGTTTAATAATTTGTTCAAAGATCTTTTCTGGTATGGAAGTCAGACTCATCGGCCTATAGCTCCCTGGGTCCACCTTCTTCCCCTTTTTGAAGATAGGAATGACATTTGCTCTTTGCCAGTCTTCTGGGACTTCTGTTCTCCAAGAATTTTCAAAGATTATGGAGAGTGGTTCAAAAATTTCTTCTGCTATCTCCTTCAGTACTCGGGGGTTTAATTCATCTGGACCCGGAGACTTGAATTCATTTATGTTAGCTAAGTAGAAGTCCTGTTTCTTAGACCACCACAATCACTAAAACAAAGGAGCAGAAGCACGCAGTCTGCAGCTGATCTTCTCCATCACTAAATAATGCTCAACAGAAAGTATTTGGAGCTTGTCTTCAGTTTTTGAGAAGATAAGCACTTCTGGTCTTGCAACATAGCTGAGAACCATATGGGTCTCAACACCCACATCCCCATTATTAAAAACCTTTGACTTGTGTCTGTGGCATGAAACGTATTTTAAATTAGTTACATTTGAGAATGTACAGCATATAGTCCGGTTCACTATGTATTGATTTAGGCCTTCGCCGGATTTTTTTGGAGAGTCTGAAAACTATACATTTTTGGAAAGGTTATAGTATAAGCAATACGAAAAACAATGTTTCCATTTGCCCCGAGTCCCACGTGATCGCCATATTGGATTTGACAAAATGGCTGACGTAAAACCAATTTTCGTTAATATCTCAGCTTATAAATAACATAAAAATAAAATTTGACAGCTAAACATACATTTTAGGGCTAAGAAATGCAATATTACTAGTTGCAGATGTGTTTTAGATATTTACTACAGCAGTTTTTTATAATTTATTAGTATTGACATAATAATACATAATGACAGGAATCACATGTTTTTTTTTTCTTTTATTACAGGAGTTGAACATGACAGACAAACCACAAGCTACTGAAGTCACTTGTGAAGGTGAGGCACCTATCAACTGGAAGCTATGTATGCTCTGTCAGTCTTCCAATGGCAATGAGAAGTTGGTGCAAAATCCTCGGATACAGTCTTACCAGCGCGTTTTGGACATAGTAGCAGAGAGGGCAAGTTTACAAGATGGCAACTATGTTGATATCCATCGACGGATTAGCAACAGGAAAGACACAATCGCTACACATCAGGCAGTCTACCATCGAAGTTGTTACACAAATGCAATTAACAACGACCAAATACAACGAGCCCGGGACCGTTATGCACATGCATTAGCTACTGGTAGCCACATTACCAAGAAACGAGGATTAAAAAGAGGACGTGCTGAAATGGACGAATCAGGTTCATTAACATCTGACTCTTCATCACCATTCACGATCACGAGGTCACATACATGGCCACTGGATAAGGAAAAATGTTTCTTTTGTCAGAACGATGAGAATGAGAAGCTTTATAATGTGAGGACAGTCAACGCAGGGAAATCGTTGAAACAAGCTATTGAAACATCAGATAATTTAACACTGAAAACAAGACTGAACACATGCATTGCACCAGGGGATGCACATTCTATTGACGTCCGGTACCACAAAAGCTGTTGGACAAAGCATGTTTTTCATGGACAACGAGAACGTAGTACCAACAGAACAGACCACAAAGAACCCTTATTACAACGTGCAAGTCTGCTAGAGTTGATAAACCTAGTGGATATTCAAACACAGAACCAATCATATCTATCTATACAAGATATCGAAACCACTTATTTGAATATGCTTGGTATAGAAGGCGTGGAAAATCACAAACCTACATTCACTAGAAAGTGGCTCAAAGAAATTATAATGAATGCCTTGCCACATCTGAAATCCTGTCTTTCAAAAAACAGAAGGGAATCAGCAGTTCTTTATTCACCAGAAGCCTGTGAGGAAATCATGGTTAATTCTGCAATGGAATGTCGTAGTGATGATGCAGACAACATGCAGACAATCTACAAAGCAGCACAGTTAATTAGGAAAAGCATTGCTAATTTTACAACCGAAGTCAATGATAAAAACACCATAACGGTCACTAGTGACATAAACGACGTTCCAGCAGAATTATATTCCGCTATCCGTTGGATCATAACAGGGCCGATTGACAGCCTTGAAACTCAAAGAAGGACCAAAATTGTTGACCGAGCAGCACTCACTATGAGTCAGAACATCATGTATGAATTCAAATCAAAACGCCAGGTCAACTACAAGCCAAAAACCGAATCATCAGTATTCAGACAACCCAACGCACGAGAAAACCCACAGGTCCTGGGGCTAGCTCTGACTGTTCATCACACAACTCGCGATAAGAAATTAATGAATCTTCTTAGTTCACATGGGTTTTGTGTTCCCTATGGCCGTACCCTACGAATGGAAACTGCTTTGGCTAATGCTGTTGTAGAAAACACCCGAGAGTTAAAAGGTCTTTACGTGCCACCATTCTTGAAGAAGGGTACCTTTGTGTTCTTTGCAGTTGATAACACAGACTTTGCAGAGGATACCCCTGATGGGAAAGGAACCACACATGGAACTATTACTGCTGTATATCAGCAAGTAGATGCTGTTGGAGAACCAGTTGCACCACCCTTGAAGATAACAGATGCCCACACTTTATCTGTCACTCCATACCATGTACATATGTTGCACTGTGACAAGCCAAAAGTACAACATACCCAAAGATCAGAACACTTTGTCACAAACAAGGAAATATCAGGTTCTTCCCAACTTTCACAATTTGGATGGATTGTTGCTACTGCTGTATCCAGAATGCAGCAACTAGAGAAAGCATCGAGCAAAATTCCTGGATGGTCAGGATACAACTCACTGTTGTCCGAAAGCAAGCGATTTACCAACGTTGGAGCCTTACCACTGCTACCAGAGCTAGCACACGAGTGGTCAACCTTGCTGACTGTGATCATGCAAGCAAGTGAACTGAGGAAGTTGACTGTTGGTGAAGATCATCCCACTGTTATTTCATTTGATATGGCTCTGTATGAGAAGGTTGTCCAACTTCTAGATGCAAGACCTGATCTGAAACGCACCGTTGTTCCACGACTGGGAGAGCTACATGTTGTAATGGCTGCCCTGCGCGCTCTGGGTACCTCTACGGAGAACTCGGGTATTGATGATGCATGGATAGAAGGTGATGTGTATGGGTCTGCAACAACAAGGCAAATACTGAAATGTACCCATTACAAGCGTGCTCTTCGTGCTCACACATATACATATGTTGCTCTGTATGAACTGTTGCTGGACGAGTTCTTCATTGATAATCCAGAACTAAAACAGGTGTGTTTGATGGCAACAGAGGGAATTGAAGCTGCCTGTTCTGAGGAAAACAAGAACACAAAAAGTAAGTCAGTGAAACAAGCAAGCACTACCCTACTAGAGGCCTTGACCACTGCTGACATAATCACAGTCTTTCAAACATGGGTGAAACAGAGATCCAAAAATGCAATGTTCAAGTCAATGATGAACTACCTACAGCGAGTGGAAACAATCCTTTTATTTGTTGCTGCAACCAGGAATGCAGACCTTGAGCTTCATCTTCAAGCCGGAGAGCAGCTCAGCAAGCTCTTCTTTGCATTTGACCGGATGAAATACAAGCGATTGTGGCCAAGGTATATCACGGACATGCATGACCTTAAAATAAATCACCCTCAAACATGGGAAGAAATGAAAGCGGGTAACATTTCAGTCACGAAAAGTGCTATCCCATTTGTATCCATTGGGGCGGACCATGCATGCGAGCATCTGAACAAGCTGATGAAAATCCATGCTGGCATAGTCGGCATCTCGAACAATGCCAATGCTCGTCAGAGATTCTTCATGGCCACACCTGAACTCTCCCGAGTTGTCAAAGAATATACCAGACAGTTTGATTTAGAACGTGACAAAACCAGAGAGCATCACGATCTTGGGCCAAGTGCAGTCAAGAAGTGTCATCATGTTATTGACAAGATTAAGGAAGCAATTTTGAAACATGGCAACCCATTTGCTGTTGTAGGTGACAAGTTGCACAATGTAATCACCCATGCCTACATCCCTGATGAGTATGTAAAAATGATCCTGAATGCAGATGAGACAGGTCAAAAGCTGTATGAAGACTATGTGTTGGCGCGAATCAATGGGGATGTTAGCCTATGGGCACCAGTAAAGAAGGAGAACAACAGGATGTTCATGTCGGCAAACAAGAAAACCACAGTAAAACGCCGAGACAAGACTGTTGATCTTAAGGAGACCAAGGACTTGTATGGAAGAATGATGGTTTTGGCAAGGTCCAACAGAGACATAAACCAGAAAGTGGCCATTGGGAACTACGAATTCACTCTGACCCCAAGAGCCTTTTTTGCTCCAGATGGTACAATGTTACCATGCCATGACAAATCGAAACTGATCAGTCTCCTTAACAAGTTGGTTATAGTAGAAACTCCACAGAAAGATCTGCAGCCAGAAGATAGGATGGACACAAGATCAGATGATCCAAGTCGCAAGATAGCCCTGGTAGATGGAATGGTTCTTCTGCAAAAGATGGCCAAGAAACCGGCAACACTAGTGACAGTCAAAGATCTCAGTTACTGCTTCAATGACAGGCTTATGTCTCTCACAGAAAATTACGATGAAATAATCCTTGTGTTTGATACGTATAGGGAAAATTCTCTCAAGGATGCTACCAGGGATAAAAGAAGAAAAGGAAAGGCACCAATTCAGTACCAGGTCAGAGATGAAACAAACATTAATCATATTCCAATGAACAGGTTCCTTTCACATGACAAGACAAAGGCTGACCTGACCAACTATCTTGCTGCAAAGACTCTAGAGTTCAACAGTTCATCACAAAAACTGGTCATCACTTGTTCTTCAGGGTGTACCAGGAGCAACAAAAACTTAGTTTTCGACGACAACAATCACGAAGAAGCAGACACACTGTTGATCTACCAAGCTGTCTTGGCAACACAACGAAACCCACCGGATGCAAGGATGGTTTTCTTCTCCCCTGATACCGATGTACTGGTGTTGGTCATAGCTAACTATGACCTCATGCTGAAGAATACATCGATTTCAATGGTCTCTGGGATGATCGAGATAGAGCCAATAAGGAGAGTCATAGGGGCAGACAGAGCAAAGGCTTTGACAGCCTTCCATGCATTCACTGGTGCTGACACAACTGGAAGGTTCTCTCGAATTGGCAAAGCAATCTGGCTGCAAGCTTACATGAACGCAACACCAGATGTAATCAGTTCTCTGCAGATGCTTTCGACTGAAAAAGAAGTGAGCAAAACTATGTTGTCAACTCTTGCTACCTTCGTATGTTTTGCTTACTCTCCAAAAGGCATTTTTATTAAGAATATTCCCGAACTGCGATGGCATCTATTTTGCAAGCATATGGCAGAAAGTGGCAGGTTACCTCCTACACTCGGAGCTCTAAAACAACATGTCCTCAGAGTCCATATCCAAGCCAGAGTGTGGGGACAAGCTAACATTGCTTTGCAGGATTCTCAGCTGGATCCCGAGAAGAATGGCTATCACAAAGGGTTGGATGGACAGTTGAAACCAACCATGACAGATGTTCTTCCAGCTCCAAAAGCAATAATCGAGATGATTAGTTGTCAATGCAAACATGACTGTTCTTCTTCAAGGTGTTCGTGCCGAAAAAATAACTTATCCTGTACCGATCTTTGTCAGTGTGACAGCGAGTGTATGAATGACGAGGACACTCAGACCAAATATGAAACTGATGATGACAGTGATGGTGGCGATATGTAAAGACACTCTGGTTGTTCAAAAGTTAAAAACATTAACTCTCTGCTTTTCGAGTTCGAAAATTTGTTCAAATATAAACCGATACAATTTGTAGTCGTATATAGAGTATTTATTTGGATACCACTGCATTTCTTAGTACTCAAAATGTATGTTTAGCTGTCAAAATTTAAGTTTTACGTTACTTACAAGCTGAGATATTAACAAAAATCGATGTAAATCAGCCATTTTGTAAAATCCAAGATGGCGGCCACTTAGGACTCGGGGCAAATGGAAACATTGTTTTTCTTATTGCTTATACCATAGCCTTTCCAAAAATGTACATATTTGAAACTCTCCAGAAAATTCCGGCGAAATTACATAGTGAACCGGGCTAATATGCCACAAGGCAGCGCCTTCAACTAAGTATGTGGTCCTGGAACAGGATCACCTCAGTCACTATCAACCCATTTACCTACAGTGTCTCACCAGTGATGTTGGCCTGGACAGGCTTTGCCCTCACCAGTCCTTAAAATGGTAGGAAACATCCAACCCAAGGGTCACGTTGCCTTTTGACCCTTCAAGGCATATGAAGACTGGTCAACAGTGACTCCTCCTGGATGGGCAAGTGTGGCATAATCATTTTGGCCAAATGTTCCATACATAACCCCTCATTAGACATGGTTTCTTGAATAAACATTCCACTGCTATGAGATGTCTATAGGGTGAGTTGCACTCATGGAACCATGGACGTCTAGTTCTGATGGTATCTCACTAATTCTTATCTAGCTCACACTCTGCCGTTATGTAATACAGTTATAAATATACTAATAACGTGTAATTTCCAGTGCCGTCATCCATGACATATTATCAGTTCTCATGTATTTTATTTTCTAGATGACTGGATTTTTCCTGACACTTTTCAAGATGTATCCAATCTGTCTGACACTCTACATCAAACAGACATCAGCAATTTATGTGAGCAGTTGGCAGATAACAACCAAAGTGACACTGCCTATCCTGCAGAAAGGACCCCCGGGGACCCCAACAACATTTACACTTACTCTTCAATGTCTGACTCATTGCATCATGGGAAACTTCAGGGTCAATCATCTGACAAGGATACGGTCTCGCTGGAAGTCTTGGAACATGACAGACGTGGTGCGCGGATGGAGGATGATTTCTATGGAAGTGACAGCAGCATCGAGGTAGTTTTCAATTCTTGCATTGGCGCGATGATCTGCAGCAGAATATGTGTTTGCTAATGGAATAATGAATATTTACCAACAGACATATTTTTATAAGTATCACATTCCTGACATCAGAACCTGAGAATTCGAGATGAGTGACTCTATGTAGGCTTTACGTGTGTTTTCCCGCAGAATTAGTTTGAAAGTTTCTTCTGATGCGTCAATTACTGATTGATAGGAAATTCCATCATCCTGTTCATAAAGAAGGTCGGCACTGGGTACCATACAGTTCTCTGTCCCAGCTGTTGCAGAACTTCATAATAAAACATACTGTATGAGCTGCCGCAGAACATCATTGTACACACCCCAGTTTCTACATGAGGTTTTTCATATCATTCACTCAATGGTAGACAGAAATCTTTGATTCCCTCTAGGCATTGAAGAATCAATTTGCAGGACTCTGGTTCATCGGCCAGGTCATTAATTTGTGACCACAGGTTGGAGGCCTGCAAATCTCCTGGTATTTCAAGATCTTCCTTTGATTAACCGACCTGGAACAAGGTCATCCTTACAGCATGATGCATACACAATGTCATGTCAGTCAAGCTAATCAAAGAGGAACCGCGAAAGCCAGAAGGTAAGGAGATTCTTAAGCTTCTGGCCAGTGGTCAAATATTACTGACCTGGCCAATGGATTGGAGTCCTATGAATTGATTTTCACATGTCTACTTACCACGTAGCAGGATTGGTGCTGAAAATTTCCACCGCAGTTCTGCAAGAATTTGCAGGGAAATCAAAATTTGTTTTGCAGAGTTTACTGCAGATCTATGCATAAACTGCAGCAAAATCTGTAATCATTGGGATTTGCTCTGCATTTTTACTTCCTTATTGAGTTGAATTGGGAATTTTCACAATAAATCTTGGCCCAATCTAAAATAATACCCCCCATGTTCTATCAGTGGTTTGAGTGGAAATAACACACATCTATTACGAGGCTGTATTTATGTCTGTGTCGTTTTTGTGGAGCGAGTGTCTGCAAAAATTTAAAGTGTCAAATTTTGATCTGATTCACCGATCAAAGTTGCACATAAGTCTATTGGACTATGACAAAAACAGCCAGCACGTGGATGCAATCCATAACCCTAAGGGCTCATACTCACATTCGACAAAGTCGGATGAGTCACGCACGTCAATACCCGGCACTGCACCCGCACTCATGAGCGGCTGCATGTATTGCTACGCGACCGCACGCTCCGATCCGGGTATTGACGTGCGAGACTCATCCGAGTTTCTCGCATGTGAGAATGAGCCCTAAGAATAATAAAAATGGATGCGTCTCATCCACTTTTCATCCCTTCCGGATTTCCCCTTCAAATTCCAGACAGAAGATTTGCGGTTGTGAACTTACCCTACTCTTTAAAAAAGAGGTTCTGCTGCAGCTGAGGTGCATGTTATAATGTGCCTTTCAGTGTGGGCTGTTTCAGATTGCTGTGATTGTCAGTCTTATATCGGATGACAATAGACGAGCTGGCAAAACATCTCCTGACCCGAGCATCGCAGCTTCATATATTTCTATGAAGGCAGCCGATGCATTGCCATCGAAAATTTGAACCGATAATTATATAGCAGCTTATAAGGCGTATCTGCATATTACACAATCTCATGATTCTATCAACAGATACCTATACATATAAAGGACTGTGTGACCTATCATCACTATCATTTACAAACAAAAAATGATGATATTTTGGTCCAAATTATTCAAAAAAATACCAAACTTTATTTTATACAAAATTACAGACACAAGCGAAAAGGAATGGAGCACAAACCATAATCCCAAAGAAATGCTGTGCAAAAAGGAGGCGCGTCTCCCCCGGCATCTAGTAGTGGGCATATAGTAATAATTAGCCTCTCTCATAGATAATCCCATACCATCAAAATACACAGAGAGCCTATATGTAGCTGAGTACAAAGCCCACTATCTGCCATGATCACTTCTCGGAGATGTTTGCTATTCCGAGATCTATATTCAATACATACAGTATAAGTAGTCAGTATAATCACTTTCTATTAGCTGTAATCAAGGTGTCCTGGACGTCTGAAACAGCCCTAAGGTATTAAGATTATTAAAATTTAGTTTGTAGTTATATGTCCTATATAAACAGGTTACGTACGGGGCCAAAATGAGTTCCATTGTGGTGCAGGTTTCCCCAGCCAATGTGCTTGATGGCTTAATGATTGTTTCACCCCTTGATGCAGTTCCTCTGGGGTCCTGCACAGGTTCTCACCTCTCGGAAGCCAACCTGAGCCTTGTTCCTTTTTTTCAAGGATGACAAGCAGGTACATGGTATGTCTCTAGGTCAGTGTTTCCCAAGTTCGGTCCTCAAGAACCACCAACAGGTCATGTTTTCAGGATTTCCTTAGTATTGCCCAGGTGAGAATTCCATCATCTAGAAAGGCAACAATTCCATCACCTGGGCCATACTAAGGAAATCCTGAAAACACAACCTGTTCGTGGCTCTTGAGGACTGGAGTTGGGGAACACTGCTCTAGGCCATGTAATTTATGCATCATTGGGCTTTAGATGGTCACAAAACTCCTCAGTGGCTTCTAATATACTTAGAATTTAAAAATCTAATTTATTGATGCACAGGAGCAGAATAATGATATGAAACCTTACACTACAGCAGCTCTAAGGTAGATAGGAGTCTGCGACAATGGCCAGTGATTTGGTAATACTGATCTACCAGCTGCCTACCGTAATAAGAAACTATTGAAAGAGACTAATACAAAGCCACATAATTAAAAAGTGCAGTCTTTGTGTGTCCCATAATAGCCTCTGTAATGTCAGATGTTTCATATGCAGCCTTCAGCATTCCCTGAGTATGATTAAGGGACATTTGCGCAGATGAGTATTGCTAAGAGCGCATTCATTGATCCGGCTCTGCAGAAATGTTGCATTTTTCTCCATCAGATGTCAGTCAGGAAAGATGTTCGACATTCCTCGTTGATTAGTTATTTCTGAACAAAGCTTACACTGATTTTCTTATGATCGATAGGATATGTGCAGAGTCTTCGAGAAATTATATTTATGTAAGGAGAATTATAAAGCTCCATGTCCATTAGCTTGACCATATTGGCACGATTATAAATGGAAGGGACCCAAATTCCTTCTTATCTTCTAAGATATCTGAAGACCAACGAACTGGTCAAGTTCTATTTTAATTTTTTGTCAGAGGCAGTATGACCAGTTACAATTACTCACCACACTTAAATTGTGACTACTTACATTAATAAAAATATTCCCAAAATACCAAATTTTTCCCCTTTTTTTGTTGTTGAACATCAACCAATCCCAAAAGCGGTACTCTGGATCTCGGAACAATGGTTTACAACGCTCCATACTGAACTCATCAAAGGAGCTCATGATTGACCTCAACTCCATTCATCTATGACTTCGGTACTACCTGATGGGTGTCTCTGAATCCTTCCATCACATTTCAAAACTCAGTATCTGGGGTAAGTTGAAGTTCCTTGGCCCCAATACAAAATCGGTAACATTTCTTCAACTATCATAATAATTTAGAGTAGAACGATCTTGTGGTTCTCCTCCGTCTCCAAGGACCCAAGTGCAACCACAACTGCACTCCCTATTGTTACCTCCCTGCTTGATTCGGTATATGCTAAATTATTGAGAACTAACAAAGGAGGCTGCAAAATAAGATAAGAAAGAAAACATCTCAAATTATCTGTAACTTTAGAAATTCCACCAACTACTTATGTCCATAGATATATTTTTTTCTGTTGAAGCCAGTCGACAGCACTGCAGAAAACTTCATTAGGAGTTGATTTTCTTGTATTATTTCAAGCTGAATGGCAGCATGACATTGTCTTCGAGTCTTTTGTGATTGTCAGGTTCCTTCTTTTTAAATCTAGTCACAGCTACAGACACTTAGGATTTTGTATGCCAATTAAGCCAGTCGGCAGACTGATTAAATAAATGACTGAATATTTTAAGGTTGATTTCTCTCTAATAAATTCAATAGCATAGGGTACTGCGGTGCATGATGATTATAAAACGTATGCCAGTGCCGTATTGTATTCAGTTTTTATCTCCTGTTGACCGGCAATGAAACCGAAATGGACACAGATATTTCAAGGGAATTGTGCCAACCTAAAACAACCTATTGCTTAAATCAGGTTTTTATTTTTAATGTAATTTTTAAATATTTTATATCAAGTTTTTTTAATTACTATTTTCCATATCACTATTTATATTAACAAAATTAAAATCAATCAGAAATCCTGCAACTCTTCATGCTGGCGATTAGGTCTAATATTAGACTCATACTTCCAATGCTTTTCAGCAACCACATGGACACAGGCAGGATACAACAGTGTCACAATTCATTTTTCGATTCATGGCAGCTCTGGTTCTGCTATGATTTAAATGTGGATTTTTTCCTTTTTGGACCAGCAAGGGTTAATGTCAGTTTCCTTGCTGGCAGATGCTTTGTTGTTGGTCAGTTGAGGTGGGTGGTGGCCACTCCCACCATCCATTAAATAGCCATATGATCCATCATTTGACCACCATCATTTTGCCATCTGCAGTGGTGAGTAGGGATCGGGTCGGGTTTCACGAAACCCGACTTTTTCAAAAGTCGGGTCGAGTGAAATCGGCCGATCCTATAAAAAAGTCGGGGTCGGGGTCGGCCGAAACTCGAAACCCAATGCAGTGCATTGGGTTTCCATGGTTCCCAGGGTCTGAAGGAGCGGAAACTCTCCTTCAGGCCCTGCGATCCATATTTTAGTGTAAAATAAAGAATTAAAATAAAAAATATCGCAATACTTACCCTCTGACGCACCCTGGTACTAACCAGCAGTCTTCCTTCCTTAGAATCAGCCTTCCAGGACCTGGCGGTGACGTCGCGGTGACGTCGCGGCTTGTGATTGGCCACGCGGCCGCCCATGTGACCGCTCGCGCGACCAATCAGAAGCCGTGACGTTACCGAAGGTCCTTCAAGCGCTGATTCTTAGGAAGGAAGGCTGTCGGAAGGAAGCAGGGCGCTTCCGAGGGTGAGTATATACCTAATAGGAATATACTCACCCTCGGAAGCGCCCTGCTTCCTTCCGACAGCCTTCCTTCCTAAGAATCAGCGCTTGAAGGACCTTCGGTGACGTCACGGCTTCTGATTGGTCGCGCGAGCGGTCACATGGGCGGCCGCACGGCCAATCACAAGCCGCGACGTGCTTGAAGGACCTTCGGTGACGTCACGGCTTCTGATTGGTCGCGCGAGTGGTCACATGGGCGGCCGCGCGGCCAATCACAAGCCGCGACGTCACCGCGACGTCACCGCCAGATCCTGGAAGGCTGATTCTAAGGAAGGAAGACTGCCGGTTAGTACAAGGGCGCGTCAGAGGGTAAGTATTGCGATATTTTTTATTTTAATTCTTTATTTTACACTTTAATCTGAATTCCGATACCAATTCCCGATATCTTAAACATATCGGGAATCGGTATCAGAATTCCGATTCCAGATTCAAAAGATTGCCGACTTCATGGCCGACCCCACACTGGGGTCGGGTCGGGTTTCATGAAACCCGACCTTGCCAAAAGTCGTCGACTTTTGAAAAATCTCGACCCGTTTCGCTCAACCCTAGTGGTGAGTCTAACGTCATTGCCGGCCAGTGCACTAGGCAGGGATTGGTATATGTGGTGTCGTCCGCTAGATTATCCTGTGTCAGTCGTGACATTATTACCGACTTGCACTATGTTTTCGTGAACCCATGGCTAAAGACGAGGGTTTTGCTCGCCTGATCCAGACGCTCACGGATGAGGTTACAGGGTTGCGGTCTCAGGCGGTGCAGCAGCTTCAGCAGGTGTCAGGGTTCTTGGTCTCAGCTCATGTCCAGGCTCATCCAGAACCCAAAACATCTCTCCCTGACAGATTTTCTGGAGGGAGAGATAAATTTATGGTCTTCAAGGAAGCCTGTAAGTTGTATTTTAGGCTTCGCCCTCGCTCATCAAGGAGTGAGAAACAGCGTTGGGGATTATTATAGTCTCCCTTCTCAAGGGTGATGCCCAATCCTTGGACTTCTCCCTGCCAATCGATTCACCATCTTTGCCATAGGTTGATTATTTTTCCACGGCAATGGCGCTGGAGTATGGGGATCCAGATGGTGTCTCCCTGGCTGAGTCTAGACTCTGTAAAAACAAGCAGGGTGGCCGGCCGGCTGAGGAGTAATGCTCAGAGTTTCAGAGATGGGCCACTGACAAGTAGTGGAATGACCACGCTTTTAGGAGTCATTTCTGTCAGGGTCTGTCAGCTAGGCTTTAGGATACTCCGGTGCAGCATGTTACTCCTGGGTCGTCGGATGCCGTCGTGTCCCTTGCTATCCGGGTCGATAGACGCCTCAGCGAGAGACATAAACCGAATCTACCTACTGTTGTTCTTTCTAGGGAGGAGGACACACTGGTGCAGACAGATGAACCCATGCAGGTGGGAGGAGTCCCATCTCAAACTTGGTTCCCTGCAATTCGTCGTGAGATGGGGGGCATGTTTTTTTCTGTGGTCTGACTGATGATTACATCTATGTCTTCCCAGCTGGTGCCAAAGTGTGTACTCCATCACAAAAGCCGCATTCCCCTGGTTGTGTGGAGGGAGACAACCAGGGTGTGTCATTTCTTCCACTTTTACGACTCAGTTTACTATTACGACTCAAGTGGTGGTTGGTGGGGAAACTGAGACTATACTGGTTCTTGTGGATAGTGGAGCTGGAGTCGATTTGCTGGATTCTCGCTTTGTTCAGACTCATGGTCTTATCGTTAGGATGCTGGCGAGACCCATTTCCATTCATGCTATTGACTCTGCTCCTCTCAGCCAGAGGAGTCTGACCTAAGTCATAGAAAATATAAACTTGCGCATAGAGACTCTTCATGAAGAGTCTCTGTCGTGCTACGTCTTGGAGGGTATGCCAACTCCCATCATCTTAGGTCTCCCCTGGCTGAAGAGGCACAATCTGGTCATTGATTGGTGGTTCAGGGAAGTAGTTAGTTGGGGTAAGTCTTGTAAAGACTGTGACCTGGGAACTACAATCTCTGCCATCATTCTCAAACCTACACCTTCTTCTCCAGTGGAGGCAGCTAAGTTTCTACCAGGGAATGGGGTCAAGACTCAACCCTCACCACAGTTAAACTCTGAGTTTTTGTATCCTCTCAGGAGGAGGGATCAGGGGAGGGTGGTGGTTCCCTCTGTATATAGCGAGGTTATGAGTTTGGTGACACAGTGGGACGCTTCTGTTGTCTATTCTTCAACGAGACCACCATCTTTTGGCAAATGCATGCATGGAAATAAACGTTCAGGTCTGGACCTGTGTGTGAATGAATACGCGTGGGTGTCCACTAAAAACATCAGGTGGAAGTACGCATCTGGGACTTGGAGTTCTACTGTCATCGGGCCGTATTGGGTGTTGGCCGTTCTCAGCCCTGGGACTTTCCAGCTGGAGTTACAGCCAGTAATGCAGGTACATAATGTATTCCACAGGTCGGCGCTCTGGAGATTTGTTGAGCCTACGCTTTTGCTAACTCCATCGGGCTGCGTTTGCTATAACCTTGAGGATCAGGTAACTGCGGAGGTGAATCCTGGTGGGTTGAGGTGTCCTTACCATACGTCATTTCCAGTGAAGTCCGGTGTTGAGGGTCCAGAGGTCCCTCGTTGAAAGGGGGGGTACTGTCACAATTAATTTTTGGATTCGTGGCATGCCATAAAAACAATGGTAAAATTGAATTATTTTTGCCACCATTTTATCATACTGGAAGCATTTTCCCCATTTTATAGTACATAAAATTATAAAATGAATGGCGTCATTCAAAGCTCTTCCTGCAATTAAAAAAGAACCAAGCCTTTAGAAGGCTAAAGTAATTTTAAAAAAAAGTTATGGCTCTTTCAAGAAGGGGTAAAAAAAAAAAAACAAGCAAAAGAGCAAAAATGAAAATTCAGTCTTTAAGGGGTTAAGCAAAGTTGTGTATATTTGGAGGGGGTTTTGGGATCGGTTTTGAGTCTATATAAATTCTATCATTTTATTTGCAAATACATTTGGAAATAGGTAAATGATAGTTTTCTCCATATCAAACAACACTTCCCTTAAAGCTGGTAAATGAATTATTCATGTGCTGGGAGAAATAATGGGACATCTGACTTTTTTTTTTAAAAAAAGGATAGGAATACTTCCAGAAGCAAACACAGCTTTATAGAAAATAATTCAGTGCCATACTCTTCTACAGCTCAAACCATGCTGAGCCGATACAGTGCGCGACACTGTTGTTATTGCTGTCGTATCTGCTGGGTAATTGTTCTGCGACTATGTAAGCGCAGTATCTACCTACAGGAGCATTTTTCGGCAATGATTCAAATACCAAAATGTGCCTATTCCAATGGAGAAAAGTAAAATTTAATCAGTATTTTTTTATCATGGTGAACAGAGCAATGTAAATGATGAGAAGTATTGATGAGCGAACATTCTCGGATAAGGCGTTATCTGAGCATGCTTGGGTGCGAACCGAGCGTTCGAATAATGTGTTTAAATCCCTGTGGCTGCATGTCTCACAGCTGTTCAACAGCTACAACACATGCAGAGATTACCTGTTTGATAGGCAATCCGTGCATGTGTTGTGACTGTTGATCAGCCACGAGACCTGCAGCCGCAGGGACTCTAACCTATTTTTCGAGCACGCCGAAGGCACTCGGTTAGCATCCGAGCATGCACACATAACACCTAATCCCAGCACGCTCGTTCATCACTGATGAAAAGGCTATGCCCCCTGTGTTTACACTGAGCTTTTTTTTTTAGTTATTGGAGCTGTAATTTCTCAAAAAAGCACAAACAATTCAAAAACATGTAGGAGAGTTGAAAAAAAAAACCTTAAAAACCTCAGTGTGAGCTTAATGCCCACTTAATCCATGATTCTGTCATACAGTTTATTACTTTGGACAATACTTTTTTTTATTAGCAAGGGCGAAAAATAATAGGCTGCGAACCCACAACAATCAACTGAAGTCTGCAGAGGAATTCAAGAGCAAATGTTTCATGTCCCTGCGCCACAGGAGAGATTAAAGAGTAACCGTCAAATGAAATAGGAAACTTTGTAATGCATATTATTAAAGAAATCCTCTACTTTTTCCTCCTCGACTGATCTTTCATTCCTAAAATTCTCCATTCACAGGTAAAATGTCTTTAGTGTATGCAGACTTTCCCATTACTGAGATAGGAGATGACAGTTGGTGCTCATAAAGTCTTATGGAGAACTGTCATCGCAGAAGAACTTAGAACGTAGAAAACCTCTGCCGGCCTTTAGCTCCTCCCTCCTCCATAGAATTATAAAAGCACCAACCGTCATCTCATATCTCAGTAATGGGAAAATCTGTATAATTCACAGAGCACAGGTTTTACCTATGAATTGAGAGCAAAAGAACAATAAGGGGGAAAAAGAAGCAGATTTCTTTCGATAGATTGTAGTGATCAATTTCACTGGCTAAATAGCCTTGGAAGGGGATCCCTATAATCTATTTAAAGAGGAGAGAATGGATAATACTTACTCCTATGTGAGGCTACTAAATAAGAGGAAATCTATTGAGAGGGTAAGCATTGAATAATACTTACACCCCAAAAATAGCCATCAGACAGTGAAAGTTGCCCTAGTAATTTCACTGTCAGGGAAGGAACCATATTCACCCCAAAAGGCTAATACTAAAAGTCAGGACATCGATCAACCAATATTGAAAATTGAAACGAGCCCAACCTTATTAGCATACTTTAATTTAATGTTATATTTTAATGTTAGGGTCTATTTGCCATTCGGCAATTTGTAAATTCTATTGGTAAACCCTACGCCGATTCTTATTAGAACAGTTTTGAATAATGTACAAATTTCAGTCCTATTTTGAAATCGTACCCCTCAGTGCCCATTTCCCGCGTCCTCTTTTCCGGTTACCTCTCCTTCCAAATCCATTTGGAGCTTCCCCGAATAAGAGAAACTTCCTGGAATAGTCACTTTCCCAAAGGTTTCAGAGCTGAGGATTCCGAGAAGTCTTTCCTTGTTCCTCCCAGACGTTGACGGAGAGTTGGAAAATAAAACTTTCTCAGCCGGGCACTTTCCGTAACTTGATTTCTGCTTTTCTCAATCAATCGCACTAAATGGTTATTATATTAGTTTACTTAACATTTCTTCATTGTTTGAACATATTTTACCTTTGCGACTGATCTTTGTGTTATTTCTCTACTCTTAAAGGCCCACTTAATTGGCTGTATATAAATTATTCAGCTAGAATGCTACTCCGGGTCCCTCGGCAGGCGTAGATCATTTGAGTTAAATTTGAATAAAATGATTCTCGTATTTAAAAAGAATATTTCTCCAGATAAAGCCTCAGAGACACGGGGTTTTCATTTTGCGAAATTGCCTGTGTGGGATTTCAGTTAGCGCCTTTCTTTTCATCCCTCTCGATCTGCCTCGTAGACGATTTCTTCTTTATATACCGCTCCACGTGACATTTCAGATAGGAATTTATTTTATTTTAATTCAAAGCAAGTTCCTCAAAGCCACTTTGCTAAAAATCTAAGGGAAGACTGTAACACTTTGACCTCGCTCGTACAAGTCTAACATTATAAATGCACATCTGCGGAGAAGGACTTTGTGATTGCAAATACGGATTTAAATAAGACATACTTTACGTAAAGTGAACATGGTAAAGCTGAGGCCCGAGCAATGCTTATCAAATGTGTAGATTGAGATGCCCTTTTGGGTTATGACTGACTTACCCCAATGGCCACATAACGAACAATTAGAAACCTTTTATGGATTTATCACTATATCAAGGCTAGGAACCCATGACAAACATGTCTTCATGTAGAGCCAAAAGGCCATTTAGGTCCCCTCGGTCACTAAGGTCTGTGTGAAACATCTGAATCCCATATAGCATGGTTAAAATTCTTGAGCTTTTGGCAAGAAACCTCAAGGAGACAGTGGGGTCACATATTTTAGTACTCCCATAATCCTATCATGACTTGCCTCCAACCAAAGTTCACCTTGAATCCCCTAAATTTCATACTAGTGGTCAAAGGTAGATCAATATAGTTTAATTAAGGGAGCTCAACCTATAATAAATGAAGAAGGTATAATGAAGCATGCTCACCTTTTAATTCCCACCGTTCCCGTGCCTAGTGTCCTTGGTATTCCACCATGTCTTGTTGACAGCGATGACTTCCAGACACTCCATCTCAAGCCTCTACAATGACAGTTGGTATGGATAATCCCTTTAAACTGTGGTGTCACCTCTCCTCCTCCCTGCAACATCTGCTCCAGGCACTGCTATTTTCATTCTGCTGGCAGCGATGGTAATGGAGGAGATGTCAAGACCAGAAGCTCTCAGTTGAATGCAAGGGTGTGTGTGCTGTCCATCTGGTGTAATCAGCTGCCAGCTTTCGCAAGTTGGACAACACCGAACCCTACAAATCCTCCCAGCCCAGCACTGGGAGCTGCCAGATATCGTTTATCTACTTTGGTCTAATCCCTACGCTATCAGCTCCTTCTTGCTTGTTACATTCCTGTTAACTGACAATTGTTTTGCCTTCCAATTTTGTTCCTTGACTGCCTTCTTGGTTCTGTCCCGGCTACCTGACTCCTGCCAGTCTGCACCATCGGCCAGCAGCTGATTCAATGGCCCCAACCCAAGGGCCAATCTGTAAGTTCGAATCTCTGTACAGGGTTTAAAGGGGAAAGGCCAGGACTAGCCCTGGGGTCTGGTGAGTAAAGTAGATCGCGCTAAGCCAGTCTGTGATAGACATTTTAAAGGGAACCTGTCACCAGGTTTTCACAACATAAACTAAAGCCACCCCCTTTATTGCCTTTTTGACAGCAGTCTAGCCACCTGTATATAAGTCCCCCACCCCTCGGCATATCCCCCGAAAATACCTTATGTAATTGATGGGCTTCACTGGTCTTGCCTCCTCCCTCCCGGCAATCGCACTACTCTGCGTGATGTGGATGACGCGTCCTACGTAATGCAAAGTCCTCTAATGAGCAAGAAAAAAGGGGCACAAATGCAAAAATGATTTGGGTCCTATCTCTTTAAAATAAAAAGCGCTCAGCATACTCATGACCGGAGCACGTTTACAAAAGCAAGTGTGTCCAGCAGAACCTAGTTGCATTTCATAGTGTTTGATATATGTGAGACCTGACGCCATTAAGTTCATCAGAATACTGGAATCGCGTGCGTCCATCCCTGCAATTTTCACTTATTTAAACAGTACAATGAGGTTGATTGCATGGAAATTCCCCTAAGACCCATCCTCACAGATAATCCATACATCTCGTCTGAAAGGTGAGCGTATTTCTGGAGCAAGCACTGAAAAGATCTGAAGGATGTAATTACTGCTTGCAAATTATCCTGGATTTAGGTTACATTTCCTGATTTGCTTGTAGAACAAATTTGGTCCATTTGCATGAAATTGAACGGGTTAAGCACCTTTTTGGTATCCGCACATATTTACTTCTGCTGAATATTGCGCTAATAGGCCTAAGTGAGCGCTGCTTATTACATTAGAAGATAAATCAAATTTAAAAGTAAGTGATGTAGAATTGTAGTTCTATTGATGACTCATGCGAGGAAAAATAGACTTACTCTTTCTACACAGAGCGTAGAAGGGTTCTGCTAGTCAGTTTTTTAATCTGGGCAGAAAAGCAAAATGAGCAATTGTAAGTACACAGTGCTTAATATGATGACTGTGATCTGTAAAGACGTTAAAAACTTTGACGGCAGAACTTCTTTAAAGGGGAAAAGTCAGCTGATTCGTACTGTTGAACCGCAGGCAGCAGGAATCAAAGACCAGCTCCATTATTGCAGATGTGTATGTGGTCAAGGTCAAGGCGACTAAGATGACTAGTCGAAGAGTAATGGCTTCTCTCCATCTGCTACCGTTGATTGGCACGTCTCTTCCTAAGCACAGACATAGGGAGAGATGTTGTCAATCTAAATAGTTTGATTGGGAGAAGCCAGTCACTTTTTCCCGGGCCAGTTTTTTAAAGTATATTCTCTCTGAAAGACAACAGCGTTTCAGAGCAAAACAAACATGTTCGCAATGGTGTAACTATAGTGTGATGGACCCTGTGCAAAATTTGGACTTGGGCCCACACCTGTATGTTGGCCTAGAACCTATAAAAACATGCATATTCAACCCAACATACAGTACTGTCCCTCGTACCACCTCCTTCCTGTGATAAAGTCCCCCATCATGGCCACTTCCTGGACTAATTTCCTCCCTCATAGGCACTTCCTGTAATAATGTCCCCATCCTGGGCCTCTCCTTGTATGAAGTCTTCCTTCCTAGGCCAAAATGCTCCATCCCGGGCCCCTTTCTGGTATAATGTCCTGCATCATGGGCCCCTTTTTGTAATAATCTCCACCTTCTTACCCCTCCCAGTAATAATGTGTCCCTCCTGGCTCCTTCCTGTAGTAATCCCCCCCAGTCCTAGGCCCCATTCTGTGACAGTGACCCCATACTGGGCCCCTCCCTCATATAATGTCCCCATCCTGGGCACCATCCAATAATAATGTCCTTCTTTCTTCTCCAGCACAAAGAAACAAATTATTACTCTTACCTTCCCCTGCTCCCAGGATTTGCATCATCATCTTGTATAGCTAGCACAGAAGCTGGAAACTAACTTTGGAAAGCCATTATGCCATTATGGGAAGCACAAGACGTCACTGCCATGCGCCGCCCATGACGGGCAAGTCGACGTCAGCTGCCAGCCTCTGATTGGCCAGCGTTGTGTATTGCAGTGCAGGGAACCGGCGAGTCTCTGCACCTCAATACATTTAAGCGGCGCACATCCAGCTGAATTAGGCGCCGATGTCGACAGGCCCCACTCCCGCATTGGCCCAGTAGCGGTTGCACCCTCTACGACCGAGATCTTCACGCCCATGCATGTCAGCAGTAATGGATCCAGTCTCTGATTCGGCTGACGGGTTCCCTGTAATAAGGCTTACTTGCAATAACATATGGTCCAAAGAAAAAAATGGACATGGAATCTATCCCATAAACTATCAAAGGTATGAGTGCTATCCCTGAAAAGTACGGATAGAACCCATACGTGAAAAATTGAAGTGTGACTGCAAACTTTAAATGACTTTACAACACAAACAACTTTAATCTTTCATATTCACATGGACATTTTTTTTTTTAGTTTAACATAATGCTCGAAGATTTATCATTTGCACTTTTCTGATAGCCACTGGAGGTCTCTCATCACATGTCTGGGCCTCTATAGGAGGCTGTTTCAAAGTCGCATTGATTAATAGATCAGTGGCGGCAGGATTATACCAACCATTACAAATTGAGAAGTTTAGGGCAGAATTAAAAATAACACCAGCAGGCAAGCATAATGTTGGCAGACCTTAAGAAGTCCATACACCACATAAACGCACTTACCTCTGCCGAGCATTAACAAGCCGGGAGTTATATAAATCACTTATCATTTTTTTTGTTCTATATGAACCGCCGGCCATTCTTACATCATAATTTGCTTTGAAAAACAAAGAAAGTTTGTGCCTGTCTAGTGCTGCCAGGAAACCAGAGCGCTGGTCCTCTTTTCATCCTTAATTTGTCATTTATATTTTAAAACCACAAAGATCAATGAGGATTTTTAATTTAATCTGGCAAAGGAAAACACAACATAACTTTAAAGATGTCGGAAATTGTTGCAGGAGGTGAAGTTTTGTAAAATATGAAAAAAGTATGTTTCCACGGTATAGAATATATGCTTATAAAAGTAGATTATTAAAAAAAACATTCATTTAGTACTTGCATAATGGAGCAGAATGTACTTTGCAAAAATCACAGTACTACTGGCAACAAACAATCTTTTCTTGACTTGCCGCGCTTCTTGCTCCATTGCTTTCTACGGATCCATTTAAACTGCAAAATATCGTGAGCACTCATTCCCTGATAATCTTGCAGTGCAAACAAGGTGCCGATCATTGAGCAAAAGGCTTGTTCGTTAGGTGAAATGATCTTTTGTGCTGCACAAAAGACCATTGTTCTCTGCAGCACATTGTCCCATATAAACAGGACTCATGCAGCCGGGAACGACGACAGCCAAAGCATTCCCATCAAAGTTTTTATCCTCTTAATATATTGTGTCACATACACACTGCTCAGCACGTGATTTGAGGTGCACCTGCAAAGGTTAATTTACCTTCTCTCACTCAACCCAGCTCTCAAGCACTGCTTTTGGCAATAAAGTGAGCATATAGCACACCCCGATAGCTTAACGCACTGCCACCACTCATCAAACACACGGGATGATGAGTCTCCAAAATATGTTACTGTCAGACAATAAAAAAGTCACATATTCTCTCAAAGGCTATGGTTCTTTAGAGCATACAAGGGTCAAACTTATTAAAGATTTTAATCTTTAATGTAAAACTATACAGTGCTTACAATAGAAGATATAAAAAAGTAGTAATAAAAGGACACACAAATATGCAAAACAGTTATAAAATAAAAAGGGAGAAATAACAGGAATAGCTAAATATTTTCATCTACAGATATCTTCTGTTTCCTTGAGGGAAGGAGAAGTGATATATGGATCACATCAGCCTCCTAGGCAGCCCTCACATGTGAACAACTTCTTTTGCGTCATCCAGCTTTTCATACAACTGACGATAGGCTCACATTTCCTGGATGACCCAGATTGGCCCATTTAAAAGTCACTGTTTGTGAATGGATGATGGGCTAAGTTGTGGTATTTCAAATACCCTGTGTCTCCCCTCCTTCTCTCTATGTAGACAATATGAAATATTCTTTCCTAGGTACAAACCATATGCTAGCTCTTTGAAGCTAAGGGTAGGAGCTGAGCTGCCATGTTTGACACCCTTCAGTATTCTTCCAGGAGACCCCCTTCCCTGTGGTTCTGAGTTCCTGTAATAAGAGAAGGCAGATGTTATCTCCTTTGGATAGAGACAGTATATGGATGCAGACTTTTGCAATGACTCATGACTTGTGCAGAGAAAATAGACCTCCTGTTTCTACACAGAGCTTAGAAGGATTTAGCTTGTCAGCTTTTAGTCAAGTGGTCTCATAGACCGAATGGAAACGAGAAGAAATAGCTGGGTAGAAAGGCAAAATGAGCAATTGTATGTACACTGTGCTGTATAATATGATGACTGCAATATATAAAGAGGATACAAATGTTGATGGTAGCGCTTTTTTAACTATCTATTATATCCTCAAGAGCAGTCTGCCTGCATAAGCAGACTAGTAATTTGCTGATTTGCTTTTTATTAGTGCTGCCGGTTTGTTTGTGTGAACTAACCTTAAGGTTATGTGCACATGAAGTTTTTGGAGATGGTCAAGCATGACGAGTTTTCAAGTAGAAATTCTTCTTTGGCTATGTGCTCATGGAGTTTTTCAATAAGTTTTTGAAGCAAAATGCTCCAAATCCTCCACAAAAACTCAAAACTCCTCAACAAAAACATGGAGGTTCTGCTCAATTTCTGCTCTGAAAGCTCTTCAGACAAAATCTCTGTGCTTGTAGCCATTTGAGTATGTACACATGGAGTTTTTGGATAAGTTTTTGAGGAAGAAACTGAGTGGAAACTCTCCAAATCTCAAAATTCCTCAAAACTTCTGAGTTTACACTCAGCTTGTGCTCCAAAATCTCAGCAAAAAGACTCAGTGTGCCCAAAGCCTTTTTTTAATTGTTTTATTTTGAATGGGGCGAAACGGGGTTGATTTGAACTTTTACCATTTTTTATTTTTTTTATATTTTTAAAACCATTTTCTTTTTACTTTTCACTTGCTTCAATAGTCTCTGTGTGTAGCAGAAATGCTCACTTGCTATGAGCGCCGACCACATGGTGGCACTCATAGCAATCTGGCTATGACAACCATAGAGGTCTGCTAGAGACCTCTGGTTGTCATGCCGACCCATCGGTAACCCGGGATCATATGACGGGGTCACCGATGGGCGGGAATAGTGATGCGCTTCCATCGTGATCACATTGAATGCCGCTGTCATAGATTGACCGCAGCATTTAATGGGCAAACAGCGGTGGGTGGATCGTGATTCCACCCGCGGATGTTAGTGGCACAAGTCAGCTGTTCAAAACAGCTGACATGTGTCGGTAAAGATATGGGCTCAGGTACATCAAAGGTAGGGACACGACATGCGCCGTACATGTACACCGCATGTCGTGAAGGGGCTAAAAACCTCTTGTTAAGCTCTTCCTATTCACTTCATTCATTTTTATGCATCTATGGGAGCAGTTGTGTGCATGCAATTGAGTGTTCGTTACACAGGTGATACACTATGCGATTTGCATGCACACAGTCACATGCCGACTAGACGTGAGAATTGAGCAAGGCTGGACACGTCTAGTTGGAATGTGGCCGGAATTATGCAAATTGCATACTTGTGGTCACATGACTGCCCACTAATAACATCATTCATCTCAGCACATGTCGAGCCAAGAGGAAAGGTAAGGAAGGAAATATCTGCATGGCAACCTTTTGTGTACAATCATTTCATAAGGAACTACAGTAAAGCAGATCACGGTTTTGCGCATGAATGTGTTAAAACACTGAAGAATTATAACTAGTAACTGATCAATGAAGGCAGGAAATGAAGAAATATTTGTTTCTCTCTTCGTCCCATGAATCCTGTAATGTTTTTCGCATTCAAAATGGTGTTTTCTTCCTCCATTAGAATAATCTGTTCGGAATGAGCTCTCAGCACGGGTAATAGGGTCAGCGTATCCAGCCTGAATGTCCATATAACCATATGTATGGCCTCTTTAGTAAAACATTTCCAGAGGAGCTCTGGGGAAATCAGCTCCCCACAATATACATATGCAAGATACAGTTCATCTGGCAGACGCTATTGATGTTTCTGGAACAAGATTCAGCTTGAATATCTAACAAAGAAAATGTAGCTGCACTCCAAAGACTTTCTGGGCATTTTTTTTGTTTTTGTTTTAGAAAAGCGAGATTCAGTTTGCAAGTTTAATAATCCAAATATAGTCGTATTCTGTTCATAAAATAAAAATAACATTTTAATATTCAGATTATTAATACGGCGCAGTCTTCGAGCTTCTGCAACTTTAATAGCATGTTAGTAATAATTGCTGCTGTGTAGATTTAAAAACAAAAATTGTTGCAATGAGCAAAAAAGAGTTCCGATCCGAAGTTGCAGTCGGACTTCATTTCTGTGGCTGCTATCTCTTGGGCACTTGTAGCTGTTTTTTAGGCAATCCCTGCATGTGTTGTGGTTGTCGAAAAGCCGCGAGACATGCCACCATGACGACTTGAGCATTTTTTTTCGAGCACCCCAAATATAGTCAATTAGGGTATGAGCGTGCTTGGAAAACACTTCACTCATCACTACTCGGCACCTGTCATTTCCTAGACCCCGCAGCGTCATGACACTGTAGTGCAACACACATTATGCCGATGTGTGAGGCCTAGTGGCTAAGATTCGCACAATGTAATGATCTTTTTCCCACCTGGACTTGCAATGGTGACAAAGAGGCACCCTCCACATTTAGAGGAATAAAGTTTAATCATCACAGATTCTTTACATTAAGAGCAGTGAGATTCTGAATTCTTCACTGTTAGAGCAGTGAGACTATTGAACTCTCTGCCACATGATGTTGTCATGTTTGATCCACTACAAAAGTTCAAGGAAGGTCTGGATACCTTTCTTGATTCCTGTGATGGGACGATGATCTGGGGAACCAGTCTGATTGCCACATGTGGAGTTGGGACGGAATTTATTCCCCAATATGTGGCAATTAGCATCTGCCTTATAGGTTTTTGCCTAGCTCTGAATTAACATGTTAGGGTATAGGTTGACCTCAAAGCTCATATGTCTACCTTGAACCTTAAAGGGGTTGTCCTCTACTAGGACAACCCCTTCTTGAACTAAATGTTTGGTCCCAATAAAGTAAAAAAATCTATGCTCATCTCTCGTGTTGGCACCATTCCCAAGGTGTTGGCACTCGCTGTTCCCTGGCCTCTCGTGTGGTGTTGTGACACATAACTAATCAGTGCTGGAATCACTTTCCCCGCCAACATACGGATTGATTATGAAGAGGAAGCCAAAGATCACCTGCAGCCTGGACTTCCTCTTCATGTTCAATCCCTACGTTGGCGGAGTGGCGGAGACAGTAACGCCAGTGCTGATTGGACATGGGGGGGTCATGTGTCACAACACCACACTAGAGTCCCAGGGAAATTGCGTGCCGACACCGCAGGAACAGCACCGGCATGGGAGGTGAGTATAGGTTTTTTATTTTATCGGGGCCAAACATTTACAAGAAGAGCTTGTCCTAATAGTGGAAAACCCCATTAAAAGGGTTATCCAGGACTATATTATTTTTTTAACCATGGGACAAAAACTAACAGGCAGGTAGTTGCTAACTACCTGCATGTTCTATCTTGTTCTGGCTCAGAGCAGTCACTGACCGCTCCTGCCAGCGATTCAGCTGCTCCATGTCAGCAGAGCAGTTTTTCCTTTTCCAGTCTGCTCTGTCGAAGGGACATCATTGCCGATGTCATACTGATTATAAGCCGCAATCCCGCAGATTGGCAGCGATCAAGGTAATGAGTTGTACTTGTGGGAGAGTTCCTTAAATGATTACATGGGCTACGCACGTATCGCTCAGCTTACCCTGTTTTCCTCAAGCAAATTGCAGAGACACGTCTGTAGGCAGTCCTGCCAGTTTTCTGTCTGGCGTCTGCACATAGGAATATTTCCTCGTCAATTAACAATGTCCACCTTTCCATTAATGACACATTACATTTTCTCAGACACTATTAAATTATGTAGAGAGAATTGATGGGGTCACAAGGCACATCATCATTAAAACATTGCATTTACATTCAGCAGCTCAGGTATCCACTCCAGTTAATGCAAATGAATATTAAGGCAGGCTCATGCTGCGTGGATGGAAGACAGATGAATCAGAGAAAGTGGTGAACAATTCCAAACAGCACCCAACGGATTGCCGTCACCTTAAAATGGGATCTTTCGAGGCGTCCGTCCTCTTGATGGCATCATTAGTGCGACATGCTGAGCTATTCTTACTGCCCAAAGTGTCAAAACTGTGGATAGAGATGCCAAACACAGATGTGCACAGCCTAAATTTATAATTATCAGATCTAATTTAGCAAAAATCTCCACCCAAGTGTGGCCTTTTATCAGTTTTGATGATGTCACTGTTTTGAGTTGCATACAATAAAAGATTCTCAGAATGGTCAACTTTTCTCAGAACTCGGTATTTGGTCAAGAGGCAAAAGAACTGTTCCCTCTACCAATCACAGAGTTTGGTTTTGAAAGCCTATTTTCAAATAGTCTATTTACCCCCAAAATACCCAATAAATAAAGTATTGTTAGGTAAGGGCTGGGTGCTTGACCAGGGTACTCATTCAGTAGTTACAGAAAAAAAGAGCTACAGACGGAATACTTGCTATGGAGGATCCACCTGTGCACAGATCGCAATTTCATCAGGATAACCCAGTAACTTTCCCTATGGAGGCACTGCCAGGGAATTAAAGATGTCCTCTGAATCTATGTTTTATTTAATAACTGGTCCCTTCCTACTATGCAGTAGATCGTTGTCCAGAGATCCCCACTCAAAACCCATTCTGCAGAGTGGTGACTCTTAGACTATTTATTGAGACAGTATTCCATTCTGTGAACGCTAATTCAGTAGCTCAGCATTTCAGTACTTCTGCCCTTTTTAGCAGTGGAGGACTACTTGGGGGAGTCTGAAGACATGTGCCCCACTAATCTGCTGTAACTGTTAGGAAGGGATTAGATAAGGAATAAACATGTACCTTTTACGCAGTCGCTGCCAGGTTCCCATGTGTACTGTTTTCCTTATACAGAGTTCCAGATCCACTGCCTTGAAATAGAACTTGGTCATATTCACTCAAACGGTGGTCATCTACAGTAAGACAGCACTTAGACTAAAAACACTGATCATTATTGGGTCACAATTAGTAGGTTGGTACCACAGGGGTCAGCATTGGGCCCTCTTGTTTTTTTTTACTTATTAATGATCTTGTACAGGGTAAGCAGAGTAGAATTTCAATATTTGCAAATTATATTAAATTATGCAAGCGAATCAACAGACATTAGGTGACTAAGGGTCATCTTATTACAATGTACAAATATATACAGAGATGTTTCTAGTGATGTTTTTACACCCAGACCTACAACAATGACTAGGGGGCATCCTCTATGTCTAGAGTAAAGAAGGTTTAATTATAATCACATCCGTCGATTCTTTACTGTAAGCACAGTATGACTATGGAACTCACCGCCATGATTGTAGTTCCACCTATTGGAAGTAACAATCCTACAAGTCATTGTGGCATGTCACTCTCTACAAGGAGAAACCTTACCCTTTAGATCCCAGTCTTAGCCTCTCACCTAGCCAAATCAGATCTCATACTCTGTACTGACGAGGGGCAATACCCTGAAATAATTTGTCTGCAAATTGAGATTCTAATTTGGCATTTATCCTAAGTCATATTGCAAGGTTCGTTAAAGGGTCGATAATGACTTGTAGGATTGTGACTTCCAATGAGTGGCTCTAGAGTTCAAGTCCTCTTCCTCCCTAAAGAGATAATTTGCATCTTAAATTTCCTAGAGGAATATACAAGGCATTTAAGTCTCCTCATACTGGAGTGCCATACCTGGCATGTCACTCTACGTAAGGAGAAAACTTACCCCTCAGATCCCAGTCTTAGTCTCTCATCTAGCCAAATCAGATCTCATACTTTGTACTGACAGGGGAAAACACCCCAAAACACCGTGTCTGCAAATTGAGATCTGATTTGACTTTTTCCCTAAGTCATATTGCAAGCCTCATTAAAGAGTCGATATTGACTATATTCCAATCTAACGGGCATAAAACATGCCCAATTTTGCAGATTAGTGTGGGTTTTCAATGACCTGCCCCCCACCGATCAACAAGTTATCACCCAACCTGCTGATAACTTCTTTTCACCAGACAACCCCTTTAAAATTATGAAACTTTGACAGTCAATAGGCCAACTCATATTGACAATTCTCCACATTAAAAAATACAACATGCACTACATTGGCCAAATTCTTGAATGTGTTTCGCCCAAGGCAATATGTCTATGATAAATGGGGACAGTGAAAAACAGAACCCGTTGCAAAATTGTCTGTGTTTTTACTGGTGAGAAATAGGCAAGGTTTTCATCGTTTGTCTGATACAGCCCTGAAAATGTAACATTCTGGCTGTCTGCAGCCAGCACTAGGTGGAGCTAAAGAGCTTAATGCATACTATTTACAAATTAAACCCAGTATGCAATATACGTACAGTACAGACCAAAGTTTGGACACATCTTCTCATTTAAAGATTTTTCTGTATTTTCATGACTATGACAATTGTAAATTCACACTGAAGGCATCAAAACTATGAATTAACACATGTGGAATTATATACTTAACAAAAAAGTGTGAAACAACTGAAATTATGTCTTATAGTCTAGGTTCTTCAAAGCAGCCATCTTTTGTCTTCCAACAATATTGAAGGAGTTCCCAGAGATGCTTAGCACTTGTTGGCCCTTTTGCCTTCACTCTGCGGTCCAGCTCACCCCAAACCATCTCGATTGGGTTCAGGTCTGGTGACTGTGGAGGCCAGGTCATCTGGCGTAGCACCCCATCACTCTCCTTCTTGGTAAAATAGCCCTTACACAGACTGGAGGTGTGTTTGGGGTTACTGTCCTGTTGAAAAATAAATGATGGTCCAACTAAACGCAAACTGGATGGAATAGCACGCCGCAGCAAGATGCTGTGGTAGCCATGCTGGTCCAGTATGACTTCAATTTTGAACAAATCCCCAACAGTGTCACCAGCAAAGCTCCCCCACACCATCACACCTCCTCCTCCATGCTTCACGGTGGGAACCAGGCATGTAGAGTCCATCCGTTCACCTTTTCTGCATCGGACAAAGGCACGGTGGTTGGAACCAAAGATCTCAAATTTGGACTCATCAGACCAAAGCACAAATTTCCATTGGCCTAATGTCCATTCCTTGTGTTCCTTAGCCCAAACAAGTCTCTTCTGCTTGTTGCCTGTCCTTAGCAGTGGTTTCCTAGCAGCTATTTAACCATGTAGGCCTGCTGCACAAAGTTTCTTCTTCACAGTTGTTGTAGAGATGTGTCTGCTGCTAGAACTCTGTGTGGCATTGACCTGGTCTCCAATCTGAGCTGCTGTTAATCTGCGATTTCTGAGGATGGTGACTCAGATAAACTTATCCTCAGAAGCAGAGGTGACTCTTGGTCTTCCTTTCCTGGGGCGGTCCTCGTGTGAGCCAGTTTCTTTGTAGCGCTTGATGGATTTTGCCACTGCACTTGGGGACACTTTCAAAGTTTTCCCAATTTTTCGGACTGAATGACCTTCATTTCTTAAAGTAATGATGGCCACTCATTTTTCTTTACTTAGAATTTGTATTATGGCAAGAAAAAAGCAGCCAACAGTCTATTCAGTAGGACTATCAGCTGTGTATCCACCAGACTTCTGCACAACACAACTGATGGTCCCAGCCCCATTTATAAGGCAAGAAATTCCACTTATTAAACTGATATGAACTGGTGGTTCAGAAACACAATGGACCTGGTGGTTAAGAGCACGCAAAGTGACCTGATAGTTACTAATAACATAGGACGAGCTCTGAGACGTGGGAACTCTGCTGACCGCATTCCCTAATCCTATCACACCACACTAGAGGTAGCCGTGGAGCGCTCCTGACCAGACCTAGGCGCCTCGGGCACAGCCTGAGAAACTAGCTAGCCCTGAAGATAGAAAAATAAGCCTACCTTGCCTCAGAGAAATTCCCCAAAGGAAAAGGCAGCCCCCCACATATAATGACTGTGAGTAAAGATGAAAATACAAACACAGAGATGAAATAGATTTTAGCAAAGTGAGGCCCGACTTACTGAATAGACCGAGGATAGGAAAGATAACTTTGCGGTCAGCACAAAAACCTACAAACAACCACGCAGAGGGCGCAAAAAGACCCTCCGCACCGACTAACGGTACGGAGGTGCTCCCTCTGCGTCCCAGAGCTTCCAGCAAGCAAGACAAACCAATAAAGCAAGCTGGACAGAAAAAATAGCAAACAAAAGTAACACAAGCAGAACTTAGCTTATGCAGGGCAGACAGGCCACAAGACGATCCAGGAGAGAGCAAGACCAATACTGGAACATTGACTGGAGGCAAGGAACAAAGAACTAGGTGGAGTTAAATAGAGCAGCACCTAACGACTTAACCTCGTCACCTGAGGAAGGAAACTCAGAAGCCGCAGCCCCACTCACATCCACCAGAGGAAGCTCATAGACAGAACCAGCCGAAGTACCACTCATGACCACAGGAGGGAGCTTGACCACAGAATTCACAACAGTACCCCCCCCCTTGAGGAGGGGTCACCGAACCCTCACCAGAGCCCCCAGGCCGACCAGGATGAGCCAAATGAAAGGCACGAACCAGATCGGCAGCATGAACATCAGAGGCAAAGACCCAGGAATTATCTTCCTGACCATAACCCTTTCACTTAACCAGGTACTGGAGTTTCCGTCTTGAAATACGAGAATCCAAAATCTTCTCCACTATATACTCCAACTCCCCCTCAACCAAAACCGGGGCAGGAGGATCAACGGATGGAACCACAGGTGCCACGTATCTCCGCAACAATGACCTATGGAATACATTATGGATGGAAAAAGAAGCTGGAAGGGTCAAACGAAAAGACACTGGATTAAGAACCTCAGAAATCCTATACGGACCAATGAAACGAGGCTTAAACTTAGGAGAAGAAACTTTCATAGGAATATAACGAGACGACAACCAAACCAAATCCCCAACACGAAGTCGGGGACCCACACAGCGCCTACGGTTAGCTAAACGTTGAGCCTTCTCCTGGGACAATGTCAAATTGTCCACTACATGAGTCCAAATCTGCTGGAACCTATCCACCACAGTATCCACACCAGGACAGTCCGAAGACTCAACCTGCCCTGAAAAGAAACGAGGATGGAAACCAGAATTGCAGAAAAACAGCGAAACCAAAGTAGCCGAGCTGGCCCGATTATTAAGGGCGAACTCAGCCAAAGGCAAAAAGGACACCCAATCATCCTGTTCAGCAGAAACAAAACATCTCAGATACGTTTCCAAGGTCTGATTGGTTCGTTCAGTTTGGCCATTTGTCTGAGGATAGAAAGCCGAGGAAAAAGACAAATCAATGCCCATCCTAGCACAAAAGGCTCGCCAAAACCTCGAAACAAACTGGGAACCTCTGTCAGAAACGATGTTCTCCGGAATGCCATGTAAACGAACCACATGCTGGAAAAACAATGGCACCAAATCAGAGGAGGAAGGCAATTTAGACAAGGGTACCAAATGGACCATCTTAGAGAAGCGATCACAAACCACCCAAATGACCGACATCTTTTGAGAGACGGGGAGATCCGAAATAAAATCCATAGAGATATGTGTCCAGGGCCTCTTCGGGACTGGCAAGGGCAAAAGCAACCCACTGGCACGAGAACAGCAGGGCTTAGCCCGAGCACAAATCCCACAGGACTGCACAAACGAACGCACATCCCGCGACAGAGACGGCCACCAAAAGGATCTAGCCACCAAATCTCTGGTACCAAAGATTCCAGGATGACCAGCCAACACCGAACAATGAACCTCAGAGATAACTCTACTCGTCCATTTATCAGGGACAAACAGTTTCTCCGCTGCGCAACGGTCAGGTCTATTAGCCTGAAATTTTTGCAGCACCCGCCGCAAATCAGGGGAGATGGCAGACAAAATTACCCCCTCTTTGAGAATACCCTCCGGCTCAGGCAAACCCGGAGAGTCGGGCACAAAACTCCTAGACAGGGCATCCGCCTTCACATTCTTAGAGCCCGGAAGGTACGAAACCACAAAATCAAAACGGGAGAAAAACAGCGACCAACGAGCCTGTCTAGGATTCAACCGTTTGGCAGACTTGAGATAAGTCAAGTTCTTGTGATCAGTCAAGACCACCACGCGATGCTTAGCTCTTTCAAGCCAATGACGCCACTCCTCGAATGCCCACTTCATGGTCAACAACTCTCGATTGCCAACATCATAATTACGCTCAGCAGGCGAAAACTTCCTGGAAAAGAAGGCACATGGTTTCATCACCGAGCCATCAGAACTTCTTTGCGACAAAACAGCCCCTGCTCCAATCTCAGAAGCATCAACCTCGACCTGGAACGGGAGCGAAACATCTGGCTGGCACAACACAGAGGCAGAAGAAAAACGACGCTTCAACTCCTGAAAAGCTTCTACAGCAGCAGAAGACCAATTGACCACATCAGCACCCTTCTTGGTTAAATCAGTCAACGGTTTAGCAATACTAGAAAAATTATTGATGAAGCGACGATAAAAATTAGCAAAGCCCAGGAACTTTTGCAGACTTTTCAGAGATGTCGGCTGAGTCCAATCATAAATGGCCTGAACTTTAACAGGGTCCATCTCGATAGTAGAAGGGGAAAAAATGAAACCCAAAAATGAAACCTTCTGAACACCAAAGAGACACTTTGACCCCTTCACAAACAAAGAATTCGCACGCAGGACCTGGAACACCATTCTAACCTGCTTCACGTGAGACTCCCAATCATCCGAGAAGACCAAAATATCATCCAAGTATACAATCAGGAATTTATCCAGGTACTCTCGGAAGATGTCATGCATAAAGGACTGAAATACTGATGGAGCATTGGAAAGCCCGAATGGCATAACCAGGTACTCAAAATGGCCCTCGGGCATATTAAATGCTGTTTTCCATTCATCGCCCTGTTTAATACGCACAAGATTATACGCACCACGAAGATCTATCTTGGTGAACCAACTAGCCCCCTTAATCCGAGCAAACAAATCAGACAGCAGCGGCAAGGGGTACTGAAATTTGACTGTGATTTTATTTAGAAGGCGGTAATCAATACAAGGTCTCAAAGAACCATCCTTCTTGGCCACAAAAAAAAACCCTGCTCCCAATGGCGACGACGACGGGCGAATATGACCCTTCTCCAAGGATTCCTTTACGTAACTCCGCATAGCGGCGTGCTCAGGCACAGACAAATTAAACAGTCGACCCTTAGGAAACTTACTACCAGGAATCAAATCGATAGCACAATCAGAATCCCTATGCGGAGGTAGGGCACTGGACTTGGGCTCATCAAATACATCCCGGTAATCCAACAAGAACTCTGGGACCTCAGAAGGGGTGGATGATGAAATAGACAGAACTGGAACATCACCATGTACCCCCTGACAACCCCAGCTGGACACAGACATAGATTTCCAATCCAATACTGGGTTATGGACTTGTAGCCATGGCAACCCCAACACGACCACATCATGCAGATTATGCAACACCAAAAAGCGAATATCCTCCTGATGCGCAGGAGCCATGCACATGGTCAGTTGGGTCCAGTACTGAGGCTTATTCTTGGCCAAAGGCGTAGCATCAATTCCTCTCAATGGAATAGGATACTGCAAGGGCTCCAAGAAAAACCCACAGCGCCTAGCAAAGTCCAAGTCCATCAAATTCAGGGCAGCGCCTGAATCCACAAATGCCATGACAGAATAGGATGACAAAGAGCAGATCAAAGTAACGGACAAAAGAAATTTCGACTGTACCGTACCAATGGTGGCAGACCTAGCGAACCGCTTAGTGCACTTAGGACAATCGGAGATAGCATGAGTGGAATCACCACAATAAAAACACAGCCCATTCCGACGTCTGTGTTCTTGCCGTTCAGCTCTGGTCAAAGTCCTATCACATTGCATAGGCTCAGGTTTATGCTCAGATAATACCGCCAAATGGTGCACATTTTTACGCTCACGTAAGCGTCGATCGATCTGAATGGCCAAAGACATAGACTCATTCAGACCAGCAGGGATAGGAAATCCCACCATGACATCCTTAAGGGCTTCAGAGAGACCCTTTCTGAAAATTGCTGCCAGCGCACATTCATTCCATTGAGTGAGCACAGACCACTTCCTAAACTTCTGACAATATATCTCTACCTCATCCTGACCCTGACACAGAGCCAGCAAATTTTTCTCTGCCTGATCCACTGAATTAGGTTCATCATACAGCAATCCGAGCGCCAGAAAAAACGCATCAATATCGCATAATGCAGGATCTCCTGGCGCAAGGGAAAATGCCCAGTCTTGAGGGTCGCCACGTAAAAAAGAAATAATGATCTTAACTTGTTGAACTGGATCACCAGAGGAGCGGGGTTTCAAAGACAGAAACAGTTTACAATTATTTTTGAAATTCAGAAACTTAGCTCTATCTCCAGAAAATAGGTCAGGAATAGGAATTCTAGGTTCTAACATAGATTTCTGAACCACAATGTCTTGAATATTTTGTACTCTTACAGCGAGATGATCCACACAAGAAAACAGACCTTTAATGTCCATCACTACACCTGTGTCCTGAACCACCCAAATGTCTAGGGGAAAAGAAAGACAAAACACAGTGCAGAGAAAAAAAAATGGTCTCAGAACTTCTCTTTTCCCTCTATTGAGAAGCATTAGTACTTTGGGCCTCCAGTACTGTTATGAACTGGTGGTTCAGAAACACAATGGACCTGGTGGTTAAGAGCACGCAAAGTGACCTGATAGTTACTAATAACATAGGACGAGCTCTGAGACGTGGGAACTCTGCTGACCGCAATCCCTAATCCTATCACACCACACTAGAGGTAGCCGTGGAGCACTCCTGACCAGACCTAGGCGCCTCGGGCACAGCCTGAGAAACTAGCTAGCCCTGAAGATAGAAAAATAAGCCTACCTTGCCTCAGAGAAATTCCCCAAAGGAAAAGGCAGCCCTTCACATATAATGACTGTGAGTAAAGATGAAAATACAAACACAGAGATGAAATAGATTTTAGCAAAGTGAGGCCCGACTTACTGAATAGACCGAGGATAGGAACGATAACTTTGCGGTCAGCACAAAAACCTACAAACAACCACGCAGAGGGCGCAAAAAGACCCTCCGCACCGACTAACGGTACGGAGGTGCTTCCTCTGCGTCCCAGAGCTTCCAGCAAGCAAGACAAACCAATAAAGCAAGCTGGACAGAAAAAATAGCAAACAAAAGTAACACAAGCAGAACTTAGCTTATGCAGGGCAGACAGGCCACAAGACGATCCAGGAGAGAGCAAGACCAATACTGGAACATTGACTGGAGGCAAGGAACAAAGAACTAGGTGGAGTCAAATAGAGCAGCACCTAACGACTTAACCTCGTCACCTGAGGAAGGAAACTCAGAAGCCGCAGCCCCACTCACATCCACCAGAGGAAGCTCATAGACAGAACCAGCCGAAGTACCACTCATGACCCCAGGAGGGAGCTCGACCACAGAATTCACAACATTAAACCTGATAGGACACACCTGTGAAGTGAAAACCATTCCTGGTGACTAAAGGTGGCTACTTTGAAGAACCTAGAATATAAGACATAATTTCAGTTGATTCACACTTTTTGGTCTGTACTGTATGTGCTCCCACTAGTGGTGTGTTATGACCTGGTGGTAAGGACAATAATGGACCTGGTGGTTAAGAGCACACGGAATGACCTGATAGTTACAAATAATATAGGACGAGCTCTGAGACGTGGGAACTCTGCTGACCGCAATCCCTAATCCTATCACACACACTAGAAATAGCCGAGGATTGCTCCTAACTCTCCCTATGCAACTCGGCACAGCCTAAGGAACTAGCTAGCCCTGAAGATAGAAAAATAAAGCCTACCTTGCCTCAGAGAAATTCCCCAAAGGAAAAGGCAGCCCCCCACATATAATGACTGTGAGTAAAGATGAAAATACAAACACAGAGATGAAATAGATTTAGCAAAGTGAGGCCCGACTTACTGAACAGACTGAGGATAGGAGAGGTAACTTTGCGGTCAGCACAAAAACTACAAAAAGACCACGCAGAGGGCGCAAAAGACCCTCAGCACCGACTCACGGTGCGGAGGCGCTCCCTCTGCGTCCCAGAGCTTCCAGCAAGCAAGACAAAAATCAAAATAGCAAGCTGGACAGAAAAATAGCAAACAACGAAAAACAAGCAGGAACTTAGCTTCTGCTGGGAAGACAGGTCACAAGAACGATCCAGGAGTGAACTAGACCAATACTGGAACATTGACAGGTGGCATGGAGCAATGATCTAAGTGGAGTTAAATATAGCAGCCAGCTAACGAATTAACCTCGTCACCTGTGGAAGGAAACTCAGAAGCCGCAGCCCCACTCACAGCCAACAGAGGAAGCCCATGGACAGAACCAGCCGAAGTACCATTCATGACCACAGGAGGGAGCTTGACAACAGAATTCACAACAGTGGTGGCTGCAGGAAGGCATAACAGCATCTATTGACCCTATAAATAAGCTAGTGGATCTTTGATCCACTATATAGAAGTAAAATTAATAATAACTTAATATGCATTGAATTTTTGGACTATTTTAGATTAAAATTAAAGAAGTTTGTAGGTGCATGTTCACTTTAAAGCCTGACGTATAGTATTTTGTGTAATTGTATCCTGCATTATAATATATTGCTGGGGGGGGTGCCATCTATTCCTCACATACCATAACTTGCTATGATGCATTGAACCTCCCACATCTCCCTTTAAATCATTGTTTTCCTATATTACTGAGTTTTGTATTACAAATAGAACTCTTTTTTTCAAAAAAGAATACATTGATTCCAGGCGCCAGAATGTTTTATGTAAAAAAAAATATATAATAAAAACTAAAAAATATTACGCCAGGGGTCAAAACCTGTGCGAGGAGATAAAATACCAGCTGTGATTTTTAAGATGCAAATGTTGATTCATGGACGGTGGCTGATGTTTATCCTCCCAGGTATAATAAACATGCATCAACTTCAATCTGACACGTATGTAAAGTTCACCCCGATGCATCCATTAATATGTAATGACAATATTATGCATGTCTCTTGTATGATGTTTACCAAGTCTCCCTCAAAGGCACCAAGGTCCCATCTGCTTGCAGGAGGCGGCCGAGTTTACCGACAGCAAATGGAGTGATTAAGTTGGCTGCAGACCTTATGCTTAAATCCATGACATTTCAGCCAAGGGCTATCTGCTGTTCAATGCTTTGTTCTGTCAAAACCACTCTATTATTTCAGAAAACGATGCTGGCACAAGCTAAAGGGTTCGGCTTTGCTCTGCTGAAGAGAAGTCACATCTGAGCAGAGATTGCACAAACAGATTAGCTTTTTGGGGTTCCATTGGAGACGTTGGCGGTTTGTTTTGCTCTTGCGCTTAGCGATTGGCTTCAGATGATGTACTTGCTCTGAACTTTTTAGACTATATCACTTTTTTTTTTGGTTTTCAATCCAGAATATTAGACCACAGTTTCACGTAGGGAAAACTCTGCCTTTTTTTTTCCTTTGCAGAAAACCTGATGCTGAGTTCAAGCAAAATCGATGTGAGTTCATGAAATCTCATGCCCCCTGTGCGTTGTTGAACGGTGCATTTTTGGGGATCAAATCTGAGTTTCTAAGTGCAGAATATCAGAATTTTTTTGCACTGCAAAAATGCATTAAAAAAAATTGCTCTTTCAAATTTGCACCAAAAAAGGCAGCAAAAATTCGACGATCGGAGAAGATTTAGCATTTATATCTTCCATGGACAAAAACTAAAAAAATTGACCTTAGATCAAATATAACTTATCTTTTACTCAACTTTATGGAGAATCAGCAGGACTGTGTAAAAGGATTTGCTTAGGTAGAGGGAAATATAAAAATTAAGCAGAAAAGGGATTACATGCTTTGCATAACAACTCCACTATCATCCATTAAAGGGCTCGTCTCATTATGTTAAATGGGTAAAATCGCAAGGTTTTGTTCTTAAAAAAAGTGACTTTTCAATTTACCGCTTATTAAAGATCCTCTCTGTTCGAAGAATTGGAAAGATTTTTAATTCTATAGCCTTAGTACAAGGCATCCTTCAAAAGTTGGGTCCCTGTCCTGATATGCCACCTCTCCTTGGCCAAAAAGCCTACAATTTATGAGGCAGGAATGGACCAGCTAACTACTTAAAATCACCTGTGCTGATGGGAGTGGGGTGCACATGTCTAAAAAGGGTTTCATACAAATGGAGAAAAAGACCAAGCTAGTTCTATTTAAAATTAGTTTGACCAGACAAATAACAATTTTGCTCATTCATAGGGTGATGGTCAAACAGTCAAAATGGCCTCCTAAGTTTCTTTGTTTCCTGATCCTAGCTCAATATATTAAGATATCCCTTATTGTTGAATTTTTACAGTAAAATCTCAATTATGTCACAAGTATCTGGCAGGTCTCTATCCCAAGAGGTACGCAGCAGCTGTACGTTCTACCCTACTGCTCTTTGAGGTGAATAACTAGTCTGCCATGATGGCCTTCAGTGCCAGATTCATGCCCTTAGGCCAGGACGCTCTGGCACTCAGCATTGTCATTTTTCCTAATAAGCCCCAAAGGGTTTTTTTTTTTTTATCATATGTAGCAGAGATTTTCTTCAGCCATTTCTTTAACAATCCACGGACAGGTGCACAAACCAGAACCTAAATCACTTGATATTCATAATTGGTAATGTTTGAGAGACTTATTACGTACCTAATAGTGCCTGAAAATCTCCATTTGGCCTACATAGCGCGTGATGCGGGCAGTGGGTTGAGAGGTGACAAAGTATAATTGATAGAATTTGATTTTCATGCTGAACAGGAGCCTATAAAAACATCATTAGTCTCCGCGCACCGAGCGGCACCGAGCTGCCCCTGCTGCCGTCTTAAGCAAGATGAATAATGTGATTGAAGGGCTCGCTGCAAGGGAGGGTGTCACAGATCATGTCCCTTGACGATATGGTGGCCGCCATTCTTCAGGGTGAACATTAATGTCCATAACAACATTTTCATTTCATTATTACTGGAAGAACTAGTAGTATAGGGGGCACGAAGATTACAAACACATACAGACACATATATGTACGAAATGAAGTAAAAAATGGAATATAGAATAAATAAAAGTGACATATGTAGTAATATAGGAATTTGTGATAGACGCGTTGTCACTAGTCCAGCGCATTCTTCATAATCATGGGCAACCAATATGACTTCAATGGGGTCCCTGTAGGGAGCGTGCCTGGAAATGGCTGACTGCATCCCCTATTTTAGTGGGTGCAGGTGACAAAGCCTGTGTCCTCTCCTAAAGGCGGTGGCAACTAACTCAAGGATCATGAAAAGGATCTGAGGCTAGAAAGCACCAGGTCCTTTAAACCCAGATGCTTGGTGGCACCAGTAGCTAGGCCAATTTTAAGCTTTTCCTATGAGACCCCTTAAATAGTAGAAAGATCTTGCTTGGAAAATAAAGATCTTTTTAGTTTGCACTCCCACGAAAACTCCAAAACAGGACAGAATGAGTTGACATAAACCCTGCCTTTCTTAGACTGGAACAGCATTTTCTGGGATTGTTTCCCAAAATCTTGGACACTCTTGGCAAATTCCTGATTATTGCTAACTATGTTCCTGCAAAATAGCAAAGTCTCATGATCATAGTCGCCCAAAAAGTGTGGAGGTCCATCATTGTCACTCTGTTGGTTGCCTAAATACTTTAGTCTCACTGCATACTAAGAGGCATTGCTACTGTACCAAAACATTTATTGAGGTTGTGATCTCAGACCTGCAACTTTCTAGCTGTTGAGAGACCATAATTTTGAAGGCCTGCTGGGAATTTTTCATTTTATAACAATTTTAGCAGAAGTTAGGGCTCATGCAGTAGGCCGTATTAAAGCTCCAGTAGAGGCCTTTTATGGAAATGTATGAGCTCCCTACTCCACTGCCCCGCTGTACCTCCATATTGTTACATCCATGGTTGTGATTACTCTCTCTACTTCTGTGTCAGCATCATGCCATCGTTACTGGCATGAGTTCTTCAGTTTGGGTTGATATTCTAGGACTAGTGGCGCCATCCAGACAAGGAGCTTGGGGTTTAACTCCTGAACTTGGATTTCTAATCACTCCCATCTGTGAGCCTTGGGCGGTGCTTCACTCTATATAGGCACTTATCTCCCTGCCTACAGGGCCAGTTATAAGTTCACCTTACTCTGGTTCACCCTTCTTTTCTTTGCTCCTGCTTGGCCAGATTGATTCATGTTTCTGACCTCAGCATATGACTTTGACGATTCTTCTACCTGATGATTCTGTTCTTGTCCTTGACCACCTGGAATTGACTACATTTATGACTATCCTCTGCCAACCTGCACCATGGCCATCAGCTACTCTATGAACTTAACCTTGGGTCCCCTATGCAATTTCAGATCCCTGTTTAAGGGTGAAAGAGTGAAGGCCAAGGCACTCTCTAGGATCTGCTAGATGGAGTGGTTACTGCAAAACCTGTTCTTAAAAGCTCTATTAAGAGCTGCCAGGCTACCATGCACAGAGCTTCCGGACACATATGCCTCCACTTCTATACATTGGCATAAAGAGTTTTGTGGTTTAGTCCATCGGACTCCATATGCAAAATGGTAATTTCTGAGTCAAGAACTGCATCAAGGGAAAAATATTTGCATACGCTTGGAGCCTGATGGAGCCTGGACAGCAGTGTATGGCAGCTGAAAAACTGATTATGAACATGTTAAGGCAGCCATATAGTTGTTATGATATCAGACAAAACTGAACTGGGCTGCCCCCAAAATGCCAGGCAATCCCCTGATTGTCCCAAGTTGCGATTATACAAAGTAGCCCAACCAATGGAACCTCAATAGGAGCATACGTGAGTTTTTATTTGCTGAAGACAATACGGGAGAACACTAGACGATGAGATTTTTCACTTTTTGTATTGATAATATGACCTGTGTTCCATGATATTGCTAGTTTAATATGACCATGAACATAATCTACTGTATATATCTGAAGGATGGGTATCCCATTCACTTGAATGTCCACAACATTGCGTATATTGATTTTGTGTTAATTTGTGTGGTCTTTGGCTTTAATATCCAAGAAAACCCAATTTTCTTTAGCAATATGAACTACATTGTAACCATATTTTTCTCATTTTCTTTTAATAGGAGAGTCTTTCTTTTCAATGGACTTCCAGTCCCAAACCAGACCATGACACAACCCAATTGTCCGAGTCATCACATCTCGTGGACATCACTAGCAGAAGCTCCGAGAGTTCCTCAAACGCACAGTCAATCATCAAGGCTTCCACTTCAAACAATGAGAAAGAAGCGAAGACAGGAGGCTTCTGCACTCAGAAAAACCTGATGCCAACTCGCAGCTTGTCCCCAAGCGGAAGCAGGAATGAATTCTCTAAGGGAAATTCAGTCATTTCGAAAATTCAACAATTTGTATCAGATAAAACGCTAAGGACTTCAATGTGTAAGAAATCCCTGAAGGAAATTCCCAAAGAGGAGAGAAAAATGACAGATGAAGCTTCAGTAAGTGAATGAAAACATGCTGCTTTATGCTCGATTGCCTCCTATTATTGTTAAGATGGGAGGACATTTTGTTCTTTATTTTTAAGGTGGCATCAAAAATTATTCCTATAATAATGTTCTAAATGATCTACTATATAATTTTCTAAGGGTCACTTCCGTCTTTCTGTCTGTCTGTCTTTCAGTCTGTCGCGGGTATTCAAGTCGCTGATTGGTCGTGGCAAAACGCCCACGACCATTGCCACGACCAGTCAGCGACAGGCACAGTCCGGCGGCAAAATGGCCGCTCCTTCCTCCCTGCAGTCAGTGCCAGCTCCATACTCCCCTCCAGTCAGCCCTCACACAGGGTTGATGGCAGCGTTAACGGACCGCGTTATGCTGCGGTGTAACGCACTCTGTTAATGCAGCTATTAACCCTGTGTGACCAACTTTTTACTATTGACAAATAATAATAATAAAAAAAGGTTATTCTCACCTTCTGAGATTGCGCGCTCTCCTCGGCAGTGCAAGCGGCAGCTTCCGGTGCCAAGGATGCTATGTGAGAAGGACCTGCCATGACGTCATGGTCATGTGACCAAGGTTCATCAGGAGGAGGATATACACAAGGTACTTATCTGCAGATACTGGTATACGGTGCGTGAATCCAGTAGCGTGGTCGGGACAATCCCCTGCCTCGGTATGATGCCATGGCCTTGTGTATATCCTCCTCCTGATGAACCTCGGTTAAGAGGGGAAACGCGTCGAGTAACTAAATTCAACTTGGTACAATTTATCTACTTAAAATTGATGGTCATGTGACCGCGACGTCATCACAGGTCCTGCGCTCATACCAACCCTGTGACCGGAAGCTGCCGCGTGCACCGCATATAGGGCCAGGACTTCAAGGGGCAGGACTTCAAGGGGCCTTCGGAAGGTGAGTATATGTTTATTTTTTATTTTAAGTCTTTTTTAACCACGCATATAGTGCCCACATTGCTATATACTACGTGGGCTGTGTTACATACTGCGTGGGCTCTGTTATACACTACGTAGCTGTGCAATACACTACGTGACTGTTATATACTACGTAGGCAGTGCAATATACTACGTGCCTGTGCAATATACTACGTGGCTCTACAATATACTACGTGGCTCTGCAATATACTACGTGGCTGACCAATATACTACGTACCTGTGCAATACACTACGTGGCTGTGGTATATACTATGTGGCTGTGTTATAAACTACGTAGCTCTGCCATATACTACGTACGCTGTGTTACATACTATGTAGCTCTGTTATATACTACGTCGGTTGTGTTATATACTACGTGACTGGGCAATATAGTACAAAGCCTGTGCTATATACTACCTACATATTCTAGAATACCCGATACGTTAGAATCGGGCCACCATCTAGTCACTCAATAGTCCTGCAGTCCATTAGTGCAAGGGGAAGCGTGGTTACAATCAAAAGCCAACAGAGTGACCAAGCTTCACAGATTTTTATAAAAACCTACTTCAGTTATTTCCGATTGTCACAAATAAACTCCCTAGAAGGAAGCTACACCATTATCTGCTGATCTCCAATGAACTAACTTTACTAACCATCAGAGATCATGTCTGGAAACTTAGGTGGCCACTAGTTTCCCTACTGGGATAGAAGGTCTGCCGGAAAGAGTGTGTTGCATTTTTCTAGAATATAAGTTGTCAACCGAGGGTATGTGTGGCCCTAAATGGTGTTGGGGATATTAGCACTATATACATCCCCCTTCTGTGATATTCAAGTGCCAAACCAGGGACTATAGACTAAAGTTGATGACATGGGACAACCCTTTTTAGAAAATTTAAAGAGTCCCTCTAGTAACCAAACATCTTAATTAATTTTAAGGCCAAGAATCCCCATATAAAATGTAATGACATCAAAGTATCTAAAAGTATATGAACACCTCGTGTAAAAGTGCATGGCACCTACCCCCTCCAGATACACGTACCACAAGATGAGAATGTAATTGACCAAGGAGGGTGAAACACGTTTAAAATAGACTGCGCTGCTGGAATGAGATTCTCTTGATGTGGAAGAATTGTTGATTGTATTAGCACTACGCGTTTCGATGCTGAATTTGCATCTTTTTCACTTGATAACAATTCCGCTCTGCAGTCAAAACACGTAATGCTAATAAAAAACCTTTCAGTTTATCACGTCAAGAGTATTTCATTCCAGCGGCGTAGCCTATTTTTAGATGTGTTTCGTCAACCTTGTTTAATTTTTTGCTGGCAATTGTCCTCCGCCAGGAACGGGGCAGCAGCAACTCATATTCTGTACTCATTCAGTAGTTGTGTCTCCCACAACCCCTCCAGGTGAGCACCACCGATGGTCTCTTTGTCCTCCTCACCCTATGTTCTGCGCACTCTATTCCTTCTTCAGCTCCATTTCTCAATATGAGAATGGAGATGTTAAAGTAGATGCAAAAGGGTTAGTGGGATTACCCGATTACTGTAAAATTAGATAAAGAAATTGATCTTGTCAAATGATGACATGACAGAAGGTTGACCTATGTTTCTGTGTTTCTAGCTCAGTGGTCTTTAATGCATTGATCTTGTTGGGTTGGTAATTTTGTAACAGCCGACAAGCATCAGATGTGGGATGGCTACTATAGCATGAGCAAAGGCTTTAGATGGGCTGATAATTGGCGAACGAGGGTCCCTAGGAGGAGTTCTTAGAATTCTAAACAAGCTGGCGATAATCCAACAAATGGGCAAAACGCAAAGCAAGCCTAGAAATCACCAACAGCACATTGTTCAGTGTAAATAGAATATGTGTTGCCGAGAATATGACATTCTGCGCTCCCTTAACGATCACATTAGGGATGTGTGATATTTGTAGCTCCAAGATGTATCTCAAGTGGAATTGTCATCTAAAACTAGTATACAGTGCCTTGCAAAAGTATTAGGCTCCCTGGAACTTTTCAACCTATCATGCTTCAAACATAAAGATACCAAATGTAAATTTTTGGTGAAGTATGAACAACAAGTGGAACACAATTGTGAAGTTGAACGAAATTTATTGGTTATTTTAAATTTTTGTGGAAATTCAAAAACTGAAAAGTGGGGTGTGCAATATTATTCGGCCCCTTTAACTTAATACTTTGTTGTGCCACCTTTTGCTGCGATTACAGCTGCAGTCACTTGGGGCATGTCTCTATCAGTTTTGTACATCGAGAGACTGAAATTCTTGCCCATTCTTCCTTGGCAAACAGCTCGAGCTCAGTGAGGTTTGATAGAGATCGTTTGTGAACAGCAGTTTTCAGCTCTTTCCACAGATTCTCCATTGGATTGAGGTCTGGACTCTGACTTGGCCATTCTAACACCTGGATACGTTTATTTGTGAACCATTCCATTGTAGATTTTGCTTTATGTTTGGGATCATTGTCTTGTTGGAAGACAAATCTCCGTCCCAGTCTCAGGTCTTTTGCAGACTCCAACAGGTTTTCTTCAAGAATGATCCTGTATTTGGCTCCATCCATCTTCCCATCAATTTTAACCATCTTCCCTGTCCCTGCTGAAGAAAAGCAGGCCCAAACCGTGATGCTGCCACCACCATGTTTGACAGTGGGGATGGTGTGTTCAGGGTGATGAGCTGTGTTGCCTTTATGCCAAACATATCGTTTGGCATTGTTGCCAAAAAGTTCAATTTTGGTTTCATCTCACCAAAGCACCTTCTTCCACATGTTTGGTGTCTCCCAGGTGGCTTGTTGCAAACTTTAAACCACACTTTTTATGGATATCTTTGAGAAATGGCTTTCTTCTTGCCACTCTTCCATAAAGGCCAGATTTGTGCAGTGTACGACTGATTGTTGTCCTATGGACAGACTGTCCCACCTCAGCTGTAGTTCTCTGCAGTTCATCCAGAGTGATCATGGGCCTCTTGGCTGCATCTCTGATCAGTCTTCTCCTTGTTTGAGATGAAAGTTTAGAGGGACGGCCGGGTCTTGGTAGATTTGCAGTGGTATGATACTCCTTCCATTTCAATACGATCGCTTGCACAGTGCTCCTTGGGATGTTCAAAGTTTTGGAAATCATTTTGTATCCAAATCCGGCTTTAACCTTCTCCACAACAGTATCACTGACCTACATGTTGTATTCCTTGGTCTTCATGATGCTCTCTGTGCTTCAAACAGAACCCTGAGACTATCACAGAGCAGGTGCATTTATACGGAGACTTGATTACACACAGATGGATTATCTTTATCATCATTAGGCATTTAGGACAACATGGGATCATTCAGAGATCCACAATGATCTTCTGGAGTGAGTTTGCTGCACTGGAAGTAAAGGGGCTGAATAATATTGGTTTGGTACCATGTTAGCCAGTAAAAATATATATATAGAGTGCTCTCAGTCTGAGAGACAAAATAGGAATCTTGTGGGTGTAATAATATTGCATGCCCCACTTTTCAGTTTTTGAATTTCCACAAAAATGTAAAATAGCAAATAAATTTCGTTCAACTTCACAATTGTGTTCCACTTGTTGATTCTTCACCAAAAATTTACATTTGGTATCTGTATGTTTGAAGCATGATATATGGGAAAAGGTCGAAAACTTCCAGGGAGCCGAATACTTTTGCAAGGCACTGTATGTATATTTATTATGTTTTTAATTTTTTTTATATTTTTTAAAGTATAATCAAAAATGATTTTTGCAATTTGGTTTCATTAAAAATGTTGCCCTGTTTCTATGGTCTCTGTGTTGCATGCTGGCTGCAGAATGAATTAACTGAGAATTCTTCAGTGAGCCTGCTATGAGTGACCAGGAGATCGTAACTTTTTTATTTGTCATTTTCAATTCTCCTTTCATCTGATTTATAACCACAGACCACATCAAAATTTAACATAGGAAGGAAGCAAAAAGAGCCTATAAAAGCCAAACAGTGCAAAATATTTAATGAAAACCAATTGTAGAAATGATTTATTGCCCAAAATACATGCATTTGTGGGGGGAAAAAAGCAAAAATTGTCCCCAAAGGTGGACGATCCCTTTAAATGTAAAACTAAATTTAATAATAGATGTATAAAATCTCCAATGCTACATTGTGTCGGTTGTTTGTGTTGTTTATTTTCTTACTTTCCAGCATTGTGTTTAAGATCACAGTTTCTTAAGTCTAAAGGTTCTGTCTTAGAAAACAATGGCTGGAAGGCGATATAATAAGAGCCTTACTTCCAATTTATTGATTCAGTAAGGTTTATATTTGCCCACTGCGACAGGGAATTGATTCGGGAAGGTTTATATCTTCCAACCGTGATCTCCAGTCAGTTATACAAAGTCTTTGTTTATCCTCCCTACGGAAGCGAAAAATAGGAAGTTGAAAAGGTTATGGATGGTTCACAAGTTAAAAAAAAACATAGAAAATAAATCTGAATGATTAAGTTGGGTTTTTAATAGTTACAACGGATTTAGAACTATACAATATACATATACGTAAGTACATATATTATAGTCATGCTTGATTTTTTTAAATAAAGCTAGATAATGGCCCTATAGGGTATTTTATTTTGCAACTTTTTAAAAATATTTTTATTTCTTCAATGCAACTAAAATAAGCAAAAAAAAACTCCTACCATTTTGTGTATTTACCATAACTCCTAAGCTGTTCAATATGTCTCAATGTCTACACAACAAAAAAAATAAAACAGTGTCATCTGATTCTGAAGTCATGCGTCAGTCTGCTTCCCCATGGCTGTGCATACACAAAACTGTTGAAGATTTTTCCTTTTGACCATTATTATTTTATTACAGTGGATGCAATAATGGAAAAAAATGGTTAGAAGGATATTCTCCTGTAACCGAAGCCAGTCTCATTGCGTTGCTTGACTTGGATGATGCCTCCTATGTTTTCCAAAAGTCGCAATAGCCGGGAATCAGCGCATGCGCAGAGAGTAATCAGTTTTTCGTTCTGCACATGCAGGGTTTACATCTATCTTTAAAGGTTCATTATCCAGGTCAAACCAGTGAATAAAAACAATTGCGCTGGAAGTTAGACGTAGAACAAAACTGATTCATCTGCCCTAAACATGCTGGTGATCGGCAGGAGTTTAACGCCACCAGTCAGAGGGTGTAAACTCTGCCTTACTGTGCTCCTAATTTCTGTAAAAAAAAACAGGATGAAAATGGTCTGAAAATCATGTGTCTCTCTTATATAGCACCAGCATATCTGCAGAGCTGTACAAGTATCATCACATACACCCTGCTCCAGCTGGGGACAAAATCAGATACAAGACGGCAATTTCCACATGAAGCCCGATATCTGATCAGTGTGTTTTGTGGTTTGAGAAGAAACTGGAGTACCTAGAAAAATCACCTCTTCTCCACATATGGAGAACATACAGACCTCACATCTGCTGTGTCGTTTTTGGTTTTCTGTTCCATCATAGAAGCAGAATAGATCCAGACCCATCACACAATGGAAACCAACAGTGACCATTGGACCCCATTGACTTACAATCAATCAAGTACCATCATGATACCTGGCATTTGAAGTAATATTTTTCCATCAAATATGAAAATCGGTGTGCAAGTCTCCTGGAGTTGGGCAAAAAGATTTGAAAAACACATCGGTAGCCGCAGGCCACTGTACTAGGGCACTGCAAACCTTCTACTACCTGTTGTATTCCTGACTTCTCTTCAGATTAGTAGACAACCATGAAGTCATTACGATGTGGCTTAATGCATACATAATGTACTAATCCAAAGAGTTGTTGGGAATGTCTCATGGTAGGAAGTTTGCAGACCTCTGGTTTGGCAGCCACAGACTACCGATATGGTTGCTGGTCTAGGTTCTAGCGAATCTTTTTGCTCGATTTTATCCAATGCAACTGTGAGCAGACCCTTAACTGCCTTCATTGTATCCATGCCAAGCAATCTTGCCAGTGTTGTAAATATATTCAGGCTATCACAAATCTGTTGTCAGGTGTCCCAGGACCAGGGGCTCATTCCCTGTCCCTAACACTAGGGGATGCTCTAGCTAGCCTTGTTCCCCAGGTTACTTCTGGTGGTGAAGATGCCGGGGCCATGTACCTTGCCTTAGCTCCTGAATCCGCTCTCATTCTGTACCCTTCCCCCAACCAGGGAAGAGGGGAGAAGTAGTGTACTGTAATACACTAACTAGACTAACAAGGTAATACGAAAAATACCAAACAACCAAATATATACACAAAAACAACAGATGTAAACACTGGGGAGTGGAAGTTGAGGTAAAGCCAAAGTAAAAGAAAGAAGGGCATTATCACACGCCCAAAACCTAGCAACAGTCACAGATAAATCTTCCAAATGCCCTCTCCAATAATAATAACCAAAAACAACCTCCAGCCATGCAACATTAGCTACCTCTGACAATGAGTGCTAGCCAGGCATTAGTTTATATAGGAGATGGGAGTGGCTAACAGTGCACAGCTGAGAGCCTTAGCTCCAGGAGCTCTCAACAGAGCAAATTAACCCCTGTACTGCCCAAATAAATCTACACTGTTTAATAAGAAGCTGAAGTGCTTCTAATCTGGGCAGGAGTAGGAGAAATCAGATGCTGTGGTCTTCTGGCTCCTCTCTGTTGTGGAAAACCCATGACAGTACCATGCTGGTATCGTCACGGATGGTATAAATCTGCAAGGCTTGCCTAAGCAAAGCAATATTTGGAAATGCACAAGGGTCAACTAGGTTTAAGGTTAGGCTGAATTTAATCTTCCTAAATTGGGATTGGGCCACAAACTAATACAAGAAATGGCGTCATTTCCAATGCTGCAATAAGACCCTCTATACTCTGCAAATCCATAATATTGGCTAATTGCCCAAATATATATAATAAAGGTGGGTTATAATGGCCAAGAAAATTCCGACTTACTTCCCCCTATCAGGAAACAACGATACTATTCAGTGGTTGCGGCAATTGTACGGCCTCCAAAAGTTACCGATAAAACCTAGCCTCATGTGATCATGTGACCATCCCAAAGGGGCCTTAGACATATACTTCGACTCCTTCCAAATATTCCACATTCAGGCTCCGAGTCCTCACACTCTGCTGTCTGACGCATATAATAAAGAAATCCCATTAATTTGTTTTGCACGGATCTCACAAGCCAAGAGTTCTTTCTTAAAAGGGGCGATCGCTAATTATCCTCTTCATGTCAGCGAGATGTTGTCCTCTTATGTTGCATTGTGGCTGACTTCTAAGCAGCAGATGAAAGTAGCCAGATTCTTGCATGCTGAAGAACATTACTGCATGGCCTTAAATAATTACCACAAATCCCCAGAAGCCCGATGCTGCCAAAATATGAGTAAAACCTCCCACATAAAACTGAGTTCAGAACTACTTAGTAAACTTTAAGGGTCGCGTTGCAATGTTTTATTCATGATTTCATGGTATTCTCTTTGTTGAGTTCAAATATTATTTATTTTTTTTAAATTAAGAAATATAATGCGCCCCTTTGGGTAATGGTGCCACCATGCAGATAGTTAGTAATTAAACTTTTACAGACGTATAACTGTGTTCAAACAATTCAGAATTAATTATAACTAATTACTGGGGCCAAGCAGAGTGTAAGAATTCATAATATTAATCTGTAAACTTAAATCTTCCTGCCTCAAGTCTGTCTGTGCGGACAACATTTTTTAGTGTTGCAAAAAGTCATTCTACGATAATCCGGTAATTCCTAAAATCTAGATATTCCTAGTATCCGCAAAACTTGATTGCCCAGGTAAGGTCTTTTGTACACCCATTTTTGGGGACATTTGAACTCCATTAATAATTTGTTGCTCTAGACCAAAAGTAGAGCGGAAACTTTTGTTAAAGTGGTTAGTTTATGAAAATTACCCGACTCTCTTATTTGCCCTTTTGGGTATATGGACGTCATAAAAGATAGTCCTCAGCTTCATTCTATGAGCAATAACCGAGAGCGCCTCTGCAAAAGCAGCTCCTGTTCTACATTATGGACTAGTTATTGAAATGGCTACCTTAGGATAGGTCATCAATGTCCAACACACAGCCCCATCCTCTTCCACCGTCGATCAGCCGTTATTGGCGGTGGTGGCCGCTGGCCGGAAATTCTCACTTGCGGAGCTGCTCCGTCTTCTGGTAGTGGCCACAGCAGGGTACTGCACATCTGCCTTCTATTGATTTGAATCAATCAATAGCCCATGGCCATCGCCGACACCGATAACAGTTGATCAGTGGTGGTGCTGGGTGTCGGACACCGGCCGATCAGACATTGATGACTTATCATCAATTATAAGTAGGTCATCAATGAAAAAGTAGTGGGCAACCTCTTTAAGTATTTCACTCCCATTGACCATGAATGCGATATTGTTGTTAATGCTTAACCACAGGAGCCCCGTTGCTCGGATTGGTGGGGGATCCAAAGGTTTGCCCTCTTATGAGCAGCAAAATTGTTTTGGTGGATCAATCCCTTTACCGATATGACTCTGTGAAAGGAAGCAGGGGATTTGGAACTCTAATAATATATATTGCAAGCAATCGGCACAGAATTTTGTGCAGGATTTGGTGCAGAGATACAAGCATGGAGCAGACTCGATACAGATTTTCACAGAATATTTGGAAAGCGTTTATCGGACCGGTAGAGGACATGCAAACTCCATTCATGGGATGCTTTCGTGGACTTCATACCCATCATGATACACAACATACGCTAATATCTTAGCTATACCCAGACAGCTGATCCTTTCATAAAAAATTCCAGAATTTGGGGACTTTTTTGTTCTGCACCTGCTCTTTAGCCGCGGGATGTGTTACATCAGACAGACACGTATGATGATTTTTTGGCATTCGTACCAAGTCTTTTTCTTTTTACAGTTTAAACAAAAAGTGATTCATTTTGCTCAAGACATATCCCCCCAGCTTACTCCTAATCTTTTTTTCATTCTTACAGCCGGTCTATTGAGTTATTTTTACTCCATAATAGAACTGCATAAATCTTCCAAAAACAGCCAAAGTAACAATGTAAGAAATGTGTGAAAAATTGAGCCCTTGAAACATTAAAGCTGCATAAAAAGCTCAGATATAAAATAATGACACACGGATGATCTTTCTTCATTCCAAGTAGGATCTAAAGAGTTTAACAACTTGCAGGGATTCGAGAATCCGTCTTAGAGCGATGTCCACGTTCAGCCCGGATCATTTTCATTTTTAGTATGCGATGCTTTGCCGAGAATCGTAGAGAATCTTACGTGCCGGATAATGAACACAAAGTTCATCCGATTCTTTAATCTTTATGAATTTGTTTAACCGTATAAGCGCCAAAAGTTTATACAATAGAATTTTTCCGGTAGCTGTTCGTGACCCAAAGCGTAATGGCCAGGATGAGTTTTTGCAATTGAACAACCAATTGAGAACCATAGACGAAAATCACGGATAGATGATAATTATTAGAATTACATATAATTGCAGAAATTTTAAAGCAAGGTCATCAATATGGAATCGATGGGGTTCAGATTCTCAGCACAATCACCAATTTGTTATTGATTACCTATTCTAAGGATAGATGTAAAAGCAACTAAAGTAGGCTTTATTCCAGAGCAGAAAAGTTAGGATTTTACAAGATTTGAAGAATAAAATACAATTTTTTAAAGGGGTCTTCTTACTTCCGTGAGCGGAGCCGGTGACATCAGGTCTGCTGATACCCGCCTGCCTTATTCACTAGAAACCCGGCGGGCAGGTGATATCACCTACCCCACTCACCTCTACATGTGGAAGTGATACCACCTTTAAACACAAGTATGAGTTTTTAAGTGTTAAATTGAATGTTAGAGTTACAAAGGAAGCTACAGTCTTCTATTTCTGAATCAAGCACTTTATCCTATGGTCATCAAAGTACTGGAAAAATCTTTTACTCTAAATAAGGCTAACATTCTTCATGGGGATCATGAAGAAGCTCCAATTCCTTTGTTTCCCATATATTTCAGAAATTTTAGTTGCCTGGATCCAATTAATTTCCAGCTCTCATTTTTTCATGTCTTTTCCAAAATTTGCAAAACCGTTGCCGATTGGTGGGAGTCCAGGTCCTGAGTCCCAAACTGCTCGCTCAAAACACCCCTCTGAATTGCATAGCTCCTGCATCATGATCTACACCCAGGATGAATTTGTCAGCTGCCCTTCGCCAGGCTCTCCGCGTTGGGCTGCAATTAGAGATGAGCATACGTGCTGGTATAAGGTGTTATCTGAGCATGCTCGAGTACTAATAGAGTGTCTTCAGCATGCTTGAATACTATGTTCAAGTCGCCGTAGCTGCATGTGTCACGACTGTTCAACAGCTGCACTCGAGCATGTTCGGATAATACCTTATTCGAGCACATTCGCTCATCACTAGCTGCAATCACTTTTCAAGTTGCAGAACTGGTATAAGATTTAAAACCATGAAACATTTTTCTACAATTACACGTTGAACAAAATTTTGGCAACAGAATTCTAGTAAAAAACTATTTGAGTCGGGACCTTTGTCTTTTGGTTTGGAGAACTGGCTCTCACTAAGGAAACCCAAGGGAGTCTTATTTAAAAGCAGTGGTCCATGGTGAAAAAAAACAAAGTGTTAAAAGCAACTCCTCTGTCACGGGTATACCGCGACAGAGAGGAGCCAGAAGACTGCAGCATCTGATTTCTCCTACTCCTGCACTGTTTAGAAACACTTCATCTTCACTTTAAACAGTGCAAATTTATTTTAGCAGTGCAGGGGTTAAACTGCTCAGCCGTGAGCTCTTGGAAGCTTTCCTGCATTAAGGTTCTCAGCTGTTCACCATTGGCCACTCCCCTCACCCATATATTCTGGGCCCTGGCAAGCACTTATTGCCAGAGTTAGAGTCATGCTGCATGGTTAGGAGATGGTGCTTTGTGGTTGGTGTTTGACAAGGCGTTTGGTGGATTTTTCTGTAACTGTTGGTAGGTTTTCAGTGTGTGATAATTTCCTTTCTTCTCCTACTTTGGATTTACCCCATCCTCCACTCCCTGGTGTTTGCCTTGTTTGTGTGAATATATTTGTATGATTGATATTTTCCCTTATAACTGTTTGTATTACCTTGTTAGTCTGGTTGGTGTATTACGGTACATTACTCCCCTCTTCCTTGGATGGGGGAAGGGTACAGACTGAGGGCGGATTCAGGAGTTACGGCAAGGTTTGTGGCTCCGGCGTCTTCACCATCAGAAGTAATCTGGGTAACAGAGCTAGCTAGGGTTCTCTTAATGTTAGGAACAGGGAAGGAGTCACTGATCCTGGGACACCCAACAACAGAATCATGACATCATTTCAACCAAAATAGAAACTAGCCCATGGTTTCTATGTTGCTTTTTTGTGGTCCTGCATCACTACAACATCAGGTATGTGTGACCTCATATTTAGGTCATGTTTACACGTTCGGTATTTGGTCGGTATTTTCCCTCAGTATTTGTAAGCCAGAACCAGGAGAGGAACAATCAGAGAAAAAGTATAATAGAAACTCATGTACCACTTCTGTATTTTTTACCCACCCCTTATTCTGGCTTACAAATACTGATGTGAAATACTGACCAAATACTGAACGTGTAAATGTGGCGTTAGAGGTAAGTGTGGTTAAAAGGACCATTAATACTGGACAATTTAGGCCCATGTGGCCCAACACAAACTTGATGGGGACAAAGCACTTGTTAATATGATCATTCTGTCCCCATACAGTGTGCATAGTGTTGGCAGAAAAATAGTTAGAATTGAGAGTCCTCAGTGGTTGATACCTTTTAATGGCTATTGGCTAACTGAAAAGATGGTGAAAAATTGCAAGCTTTCGACACTACTTAGGTCTCTTCCTGTTTTGCTGGTTCCCTAGCATGCTCCAATGATCGAGTAAAGAATATAAAGAAATTAAAGAGGCCCACGGGTGATATATTCTGATTGCTGGTTGTTCTACTACATACCCACTAACAGTTCATCCAAACCATCTGACTACTTGAATTAAGATTCAGCACTACGACGGTCTCCATCAGTCCCGTAAATATTGAGTGGAGAAGGAGGGTGCCTGTGTCACCACCATCATAGCAGTGGGACCACCAGAAATCATAAATTTATCACCTATCCCCTTTAAGTGTGTCATACTTTCCTGACCTAATGATTTATATCCTAAACACAGTCTCCAGTTGCTGAAAGGTGCTCAACTTTTATCAATGGGGGAACCTTTGATTGACTGCCCATTTAGGTTCTTTTAAAAACTAAGACTAAATTGAATTGTGCTGTATATTATAATACATCACATAAAAATCGCTGGTTTGCAATATGACTTAGGATAAAAGCCAAACCAGAATCTCAATTTGCAGACACAGTGTTTCGGTGTGTTGCCTCTCATCAGTGCAAAGTATGAAGTCTGATTACCTAGCCAAATCAAATGTTATACTTTGTACTGATGAGGGGCAACACCCCGAAACACAGTATCTGCAAATTGAGATTCTGGTTTGGCTTTTATCCTAAGTCATATTGCAAGGCTCGTAAAAGGGTTGATATTGATTTTTAGGATCGCTACTTTCAATAGGTGGCGCTAGAGTTCTTGTACTCTTCCTCTCTAAAGTGACAATTTGCATATTTAATTTCTCAGGGAAGCATTGCATGGCCTATAAGTCTCCTCACTCTGACATGCCAGGCTTGGCTTGTCACTCTCCACAAGGAGAAACGTTACCCCCTTCACCCCAGGCTTACACCAGGATGTAATTTTTGGATGAATATAACCTATTGTCTCCCTTCACAGGCGTATAACTGGAGAAGTTACCAAGTAAACCGACTCAGCGCCTCAGAAATGCAGATGCTTGCCAGTCTGAAGAGGCAGCAGAAAGAGGAGATGGAGGACGAGGGGACTTCTCATGGGCTAAGCCAGTCTCAGATTGACCACTGCAATGTTAGTATGAGCACCAGCAGTGATGATACAACCACCTGGAATTCCTGTTTGCCACCAGTAAGTGACTTTCTCGTCTAAATAATAACATTTTTACCAAGGCAAAATTTATCCATAGTATATAGTTCTCTTCACTTGTATTTTTTTGGATGGTCCATATAAAAAAATAGAGAAATGTTCTTTTCTGGTCCAACCCATAGATGCTGATGCTGCCAGGTAGCATCTATGTTTTTCCACAGTTGGAGAATCTTAAAGGATTACCTAGGATGCAACTAAGCAATGTGGGTTTGTTCTTTTGCCACTGAAAAAAGGGGATATTTTGCAGAAATTTTTTTTCTAAAATATATGTATAGGGAAAATCTTGTCAATCTACCTGACTAGGCGGGGAGAAGGTTGAGCGGGGCTTACTTCGATCAGTTTTGCATGAAATGTGCATTTGATATCTTTGAACATCCTCTCGTCGCACCTTGCCCTTGACTCCTTTCACTATGGTCTTGCTTGGTGTCTCCTAGCTTTCTTACGAGCATCAGGACTAAGAACTTGCAAGCGGTATCACATGTGAAGGGGAAGCCGGCAGAAATGGTTTTGTGGGAGAGAGTAAATGAGAGGGCATGGGAGAAAAATGGCAGCTTTCTCCAAGCCTATGTCATTTAGTAACTCTATGGAAGGACACTGATGTACACAGAAAGCCAAGTCAGATGTCTCCATGTAGTCTCGGAGGGCAAGAGATATTATTATTGATAAAACCAAGAAGACAAACTTCGAAATAGCCAAATATACATAGCATTTACCAATTTCTGCCTCAGTTACATCTCTCGGGGAGGTTAACATTCTCCAATCTCTCTTGTCAATGGTTTGTTTGCCTACACACACTGATTCTGTCCAATCAGCGCAAGAAGTGTTGAAATATTTAGGGACGCAACCTATTGACAAGTAAAATGGTAACACCCAGTTTTCAATTTATTCATACATTTCCAAGAAGAATAACAAGAGGAACCGTTCCAATGAAGAGTTCCAAAAAAATGTTCTAGAATTGTCATTTATAAATGTGTTAAAACAGGAGAAATCTTTGGGATGTCAATTGGTACGACCATTGAAAGGAATCTGAGCTCCTGTCCATGCTTAGTGCACAGATAAGTGCCCGAAAGGACCAGTCCAGGCCACTCACTTTTTGGTGCGGATTACATAAACCTTGCCCCTTTTCTGATTGCAACTTATTTCCAAAAATTCAGGCTAGTCCCCGAAAATTGTAGACTGATACTGTTAGCAGGGGTTGAAGGAGGAGGGTGCACAATTCAGTCTTGCTCCAATCTCGTGGTTAGTGTCAATTTTTCCTTTTGGATGCGCTGTTGTGTTTCTATGAAGAGGAGCTTTATAACAGACCTCGGTGCAGTCATCACTAGGGTTGAGCGACTTTTACTTTTTTAGGGTCGAGTCGTGTTTCGCGAAACCCGACTATCTCAAAAGTCGAGTCGAGTGAAATCGGCCGATTATGGCAAAAAGTCGGGGATCGACCGAGACACGAAACCCAATGCAAAGTCAATGGGAAATCTAACTTTTTTTCTCTCTCTCTCTCTCTCTCTCTCTCTCTCTCTCCTCCGTCCCTGAACAGAAAAGCTCGTGTTACACATTGCAAATCGCTACAGCGCACAAGCGACAAGATGGCGATAGGCGTCCACGCCCCTAAGACCTATGTCATCACTCTGCCCATGCTCCTTCATTGGCTGAAAAAATGGCACCAAATGCGTCATACGAAACGCGACTTTGGCACGAAGATCGCCGACCGCATGGCCGATCCCACACTAGGATCGGGTCGGGTTTCATGAAACCCGACTTTGCCAAAAGTCGGCTACTTTTGAATTTGTCCGATCCGTTTTGCTCAAGCTTAGTCATCACATTTCTTATTTCCCGCATTCAGTTTGGAGCCCCACAAGTTCTCACTTTATTCTTATTTTTTTCCCCCCCGTTATCCTCGATGTGTGTGTGCATGTAACCTCGGCACAGAACAAATGGTTTTCCTAAATCTCCCACCAAAATGCAATTATATATTTTAAGTTAAAATAGAAATGAACAGATTTTACAACGTGACAAAAGATGACAACCACGGCCTCGCGGAGAGCAGTTTACTCAGTATGAATTCCGTTAAGTGCCTCGTATTTTGCTTTGGTGTGTGGGTGTAGGAACTCATTCAACCTCTGTGTTTTTTTTGTATTGTGCAAATTAATTTCTATTTTTGTTTATCGCTAGATCACAAACAAGCACGGCAAAGATTATAACTTTAGCTGTAAAAATCCTCATTGGTCCACATGGTGCTCATTGATTTATTCTAATATGTTATCGTCAATGTTCAGTAGTGACATTTACACCTCTACCTGGCATTTACCATTCCTTATAAAAACGGGTATTGGGTGAGGGTCTGTTGGGTGTTATAACCAAATATTAATTTCTTATAAGCAGGTGATAACAAAGGTCCAAACTTTTGTCCCTTGGCATAGAGGCTCTCTGTCGTTGGTGTCCTTCCCTGACCCAATGTTGGAGTAGAACGCCAAACGATGGGCATCCATGGAAGAATATAATATGAGCCTCTCGTTTTATCACTACATCAAAACCTCATGTTTCTCCAGAAAATCCCTCATTATGTGCTAATCCACCAGTAATTGTCATATAAGAGACAGAAGAAAAACTTAAGACCATCATACACATTAGCTTAACGTCAACCAATACTCGTCGATATCAGCAGGCTCAGCTGACATTCTATTGTGATTGTTACCCCTGACTCTCCCCCGATAGATGATATCTGGGGAGTTAAGGATCTGGCGTATTCAATTCCGGAGTGCTAGTCTATTTGTTTTCTAAGAGATAAGCCGCCGCCGGAGGAATCCGGTATCGGCACATTCATAGAAAACACAGGAGCCCATAGAAAACTGAGCGCTACGGTGGAATCAGGAGAGATACTTGCCAGCTGAACAGTCCGCCTAAACATTGTTCGGCCGACAGTTGGGGAACGTTATTTTTTTCGAAGGGTCTTTTAGCTTCAGATTCCTATTTAATTGCTCTGGTTGCATATATTCTTGTATTAGGTCTTTATGACTACAGTGCTCAAATGTATATATAAAACCGGGTTATGTTTGTTCCCCCAGGACTGATGTGATATGGATTTACTACTATCGAATCCCGCATGTAAAATCCACAGCTTCTTACAGTACCAGCAAATTAGGAAAAGTTTTACAAAATTTCATCCACGCACTACATGAAAAAAATATGTAATGTAAATGTAAACTGCGCTGCTCATTATTAATGCACAGCAAGGCAGTCTATGCTGCAGATCTTCACTTTGGATTTAATGCAAATCTGCTCTAAAAGGTACAGAAAAAAACATAAAAATTAGTGCAGATTAAATCGCAGATTTTCCCAGCGAATTAGTCCCATGTAGACATTAACTTATAGTCTGGATGTAAAGAGGCCTCTACCCCATTGTCCCCATTTTAGCAGTTATAATATTTTGTTCTTTCGGAGCTGGTGTATTTCTCCATTATTACCCTGTGCCATCGACTGTATATTTTTGTTTTACATATGCCATTTTTTGGAAAAAAATTATATCTTTATACTGTTCAAAAAGGGGTTAACTGATGTTGGGCGTTAGACATGTGACACTACAAGGCGCGAAAAGTTATGCCGAGTGACGCGCAAGTGGACAGTGCTTGTTGGGCGTGGGAGTGACCGAGTAAGATGAAACCTGATGGAGTAAGATGGAGGTAGTTTAATTGGCTATGTAATATCTCAGGGGAAGGGCACAGGGAAGTGGAAGCAGAACTGTCCAACATAGAAGTTAAATCTGGAAATCAAGTAGAGATGAGTGAATCTATGTAACTTGAATGTTCATTGAAATTTACGAAATTTGCTGAACACTGCAAATTCAAACAATTTGAGATTCAATCTACTCAAATCTCCAAAAAAATTTACCCCCTGCCATTTTTGCTCATTGCAGAAGATTACATAGGCCAGAGAAAGCTCAGGAGACATCAGGCTTCCCCACAATGCCTTGCAGCTTTCACATAGTATACTACAGCCAATCAAAAGAAACTATCATATCCTGTATGAAAGCCAAGGCACGGAATGCAGCGGATATTTTGTGGAGACAGTGAGAGGACACCACCGCTTAGCCATAGAGATAGGGAGAGAAAGCCATAGAATGATGAATAAACATTTCAGATAGTGTGTAACAGGACAAGAATCATAAACAGCTACCATCCGTTTACCCATTGACTTATATGTTAAGGTTAGTTTGACATTCCTTAGACTGTGTTTGCCTTAAAGAGATTGAAAGGGGTTCAATGTAGTCCTAAGGGACATCAAAGTGTTTTCAGGGAAATTAGAGGTATTACAGCACTTGTGATTCCCGGCTAATTGATTTGCTGCAAATCAAATTTTTCTGAAAAATTCAGGAACGCTGGCAAAACTAGATTTGAAATAATTTGCTCATCTCTAGAATGGAGTGACGTAGGTGGCAAATCCCAAAATAGTGAATTTATTCATAAGATCCTGGGTGCTGTGGTAGTGTCGGTAGCTGACTGGCTCGGTGCATCTGATCAATGAAAAAGTGATGGAGCAATAAGCCCAATACTAGGCAGGAATCGGAAGAGGGCCCATGGGACTGTCTGGCCTGGAAGAGTTGGGCCTGTATAGTCCTTATTGTGCCTGCCTGGAAAAGTTCATGAAGTGAGTGAAGAAGGCCTCATTGGGTACAAAGTTATTCATTATTTTGTATGTCACATTGGTATTTACCATGCCAAATGTGCAAATGTTCATCATATTTATTATGTGTTTTAGGGATAACTTTCTGCACTCCGTCCAGCAAGGGAGCATCGACTTTCTTTAATGGGGGTGTCAACTAAATGCAACTCTGTCCCCAAAGTTTTCAAGCGGTTATTGCCGAAATGCAAAGTTAAACAACGAAACAATTCAGCCCCTGTTATGAAACATAAAAAAAGCATTATACATAAAGAGAACTGTTCAATACACATTCGCGCAAACATAGGCTCAATGATTAGCCATTATCATTATCCATACAAAATGTGCCCCCTGACCGGCTCTCACAGGAGGGCGGCATGTATGGCTACTTTTCTGCGTGTCTGAACATCAATGGGGTCCCAGATGATGACTCCCCACCATCAGACTTTGATCAGCGAGATCTGTACAAATCTATAAGAGAAAACCTCTTTGGATAAGAAATTTGTGCGATGAAAGATGAGTTGTTTATTTCCTTTGAGAAAGCACAAAGCTTTAGCAAAAAGCCAAACCTTTATAGCAAACCCCGAAAAACTGAACGAATGAGGTGACGGACTGGATGCTGCTACACCTTCTTAACTCTTTATTATTCTGGGTACTCTAAAAAAGGCAAAAAAGCTTTATGTTTCTGCCGAATTAGCATATTTCTCATTAAAGGAAATGTATCGTTTTTGCATTTAATGTATTTTTTTTTATTTGGTAATTTTGCTTTTTTTTCATATCACAATCTGTATCTTGCAATTTTCACACTGACCACTGGGGCTATTTTAGGTTCACACTTCCTGTTCTTTCCAGAATACTTTTCAGAAGTCTCGTTATCAGCAGAGGCAGCATTGCAATGACAGCTAACACCTTTATACACATCTGATAATACAGGATTCACCAACCAGAATAGACAATGTCCCAACTCCCCTTCACAATGACACTCGCACACGCTCATTAGATGCTTCCAGACAAAAGACAGGGTCAGAATCAGTCTATTGCTGCTAATGTACAAGTGAATTTCCTGAAAGGACAGGAAGTAGAAGTCTAAAAGAGCCCCGATGGCCAGTGTGAGAATGGCAAGTTTTTCTAATTTTACCAAAAATTGATTAAAAAATACATTTTAACGTAAAAACATAATTTAGGTATGAGCTGATGTTCTGATGACACATTTCCTTTAAATTGCACAGATCAATATTTTTTCACGATGCATGTAAATGATTTCTATTACGGTATATTAGTAATGGAAATCTGACATATGTCGTTTGGTGGAAAGAACGGGTTGGTTATAGTTTTGTAAAAGTTTCAGGCTGTTGTCTCCCTGGAGAAATTTAGGCCAAATTCATTGCAGTTTTTATGCAACATTTAACAGATTAATTTATCGCTTTTACGAGTGTGTTGTTTTATCCCTCTACATATCAAAAATGACTGAACGGGTAATAAAATACCTGCGTAGGCTGAGCAGACAGCGAGCTTTCCACTTCAGCTGGGTATTTTACAAAGACAAAAGTAATGAAGTTCAGAGTCTTTATGAAGTGGTGATGTGATTTTTTTCATGTTTGGCCAACCGCTTTCCAACAGCAGCAAGGTTTCTTTAACCCCTTAGTGACCGAGCCAAATTTTTGAAATCTGACCAGTGTCACTTTATGTGGTAATAACTCTGCAACGCTTCAACAAATCCCAGTGATTTTGAGATTGTTTTTTCGTGACACATTATACTTTATGATAATGGTAAATTTTGTTCAACATTTTTTGTGTTTATTTATAAAAAATATCAAAAATTTTAGAAAAATGTTAAAAAATTAGCAATTTTCTAAATTTGAATGATTATCCCTTTAATCCAGATAGTCATACAACAGCAAACCATTAATAAATAACATTTCCCACATGTCTGCTTTACATCAGCACCATTTGTAAAATGTTATTTTATTTTGTTAGCATTTTAGGAGGTTTAAAAATGTAGCAACAATTTTTCATTTTTTCAAAGAAATTTACAAAATTTATTTTTTTAGGGACTTATCCATGTTTGAAGTGACTTTAGGGGTCCTATATATTGGGAAACCCACAAACGTGATACCATTTTAAAAACAGCACCCCTAAACATATTGAAAACTGCTGTCAGGTAGTTTATTAACCCTTCAGGTGCTTTACAGGAATTAATGCAAAGTGGTATGACAGAAATGAAAATGTGTATTTTTACCACCTAAATGTTGCTAACTTCTAAACAGATTACTACAGCCGTCAGACTCTAAGGCCACTATTTGGTCATGAATTGCCATGGCAAACATCAGGACAACAAAATCATGATCTGAGGGCACCAATTGTGACAAAGAAGAAGCCCCCACACACTGTTAACCATTTATAATGATGTAGGCACTATTGACAGCAGCATCTAAGGGGTTAAACAGATTTAGATGGTGCAAATACTGATCGTGGCTGGTACAGCAAGTTGTCAGCTATAGTGGACAGCCGACAGCTGCTGGATTGTCATCTGTATGGGGAGGCTATTCTCTTATATCTCAGGTCAGTTAAAAGACGTATTGGCGGTCATTAAGGGGTTAAAGGGGGTTTACCCTGTACTATATACTTTTTTACTACAAGCCTTACAACTATCAGGCAGATAGTTTCTAACGATCTACTTGTTGCTCCAGGCTTTGATCTCTCCCTGCAATGACTGATCACAGACCGCTCCTGTTGGCGATTCAGCAGCTACCGCTGAGGTCACATCAACAGAGCAGCGACTTCTCCTCCACTCTGCTCTGTTGACGAGATGTGACTGCTAACATCATGCTGATTGACTGCCTTACTGTGGGGAGCCATCTGTCAATCAGCATGACTGTTATGATGCGGTGGTCTAGGAGCAACATGGAACGAGCTCTGAAGGAAGTGGTAACTGTACTGACAGCAGTCCCGTAGCTCAACACAACACTAGAAGCAGCCGTGGAATGCTCCTAACTCTCCCTAGGCATCTCGTCACAGCCTAAGAGCTAACTACCCCTAAAGACAGAAGCAGGAAAACTATCTTGCCTCAGAGAAAATCCCCAAAGGATAGATTAGCCCCCCACAAATAATGACTGTGAGTGGAGAGGGAAAAGACATACACAGAATGAAACCAGAATGAGCACAGGAGGCCAGTCTAGCTTGATAGATAGGACAGGATGGAATACTGTGTGGTCAGTATAAAACACTACAAAAATCCACGCAGAGTTTACTAAAAATCTCCACACCTGACTAATGGTGTGGAGGGTAAATCTGCTTCCCAGAGCTTCCAGCAAGACAGAATTAATTCATACTGATAAGCTGGACAAACATAGAAAGCACTGAACGGATATATCCACAATCTGTGAACAGAACAGAGCAAGTAAGAACTTAGCTTTGCTGAACTGGTCAGGAAAACAGGGAAATCCAAAGAGATGTGAATCCAACCAGAAACCATTTACAAGTGGCTCTAGCTGAAGGAACAGCCAGACCTAAATAGCCGAGCAGAAGAGAAGATAAGTGGAGGCAGCTAATGACAGCTAACTCCAAGGAGCAGCCATACCACTTGAAACCATCAGAGGGAGCCCAAGAGCAGAAATCACAAAAGTGCCACTTACAACCACCGGAGGGAGCCCAAGAGCGGAATTCACAACAGTACCCCCCCCTTGAGGAGGGGTCACCGAACCCTCACCAGAGCCCCCAGGCCAATCAGGATGAGCCAAATGAAAAGCACGAACAAAATCGGTGGCATGGACATCAGAGGCAACAACCCAAGAATTATCCTCCTGGCCATAACCCCTCCACTTGACAAGATACTGAAGCCTCCGCCTCGAAAAACGAGAATCCAAAATCTTCTCAACCTCATATTCCAACTCTCCCTCAACCAACATCGGGGCAGGAGGGTCAACCGAGGGAACAACGGGCACCACAAATCTCCGCAACAAAGATCTATGGAAAACATTATGAATAGCAAAAGAGGCTGGAAGCGCCAAACGAAAAGACACCGGATTAATAATTTCAGAAATTTTATAAGGACCAATAAACCGAGGCTTAAACTTAGGGGACGAAACCTTCATAGGAACATGACGAGAAGACAACCAAACCAAATCCCCCACACGAAGCCGGGGACCAACACGCCGACGGCGGTTAGCAAAACGTTGAGCCCTTTCCTGAGACAACGTCAAATTGTCCACCACATGAGTCCAAATCTGCTGCAGCCTGTCCACCACAGAATCAACACCAGGACAATCAGAAGGCTCAACCTGCCCAGAAGAAAAGCGAGGATGAAAACCAGAATTACAAAAGAAAGGAGAAACCAAAGTAGCCGAACTAGCCCGATTATTAAGGGCAAACTCGGCCAAAGGCAAGAAAGACACCCAATCATCCTGATCAGCAGACACAAAGCATCTCAAATAGGTCTCCAAGGTCTGATTAGTTCGCTCAGTTTGGCCATTAGTCTGAGGATGAAACGCCAAAGAAAAAGACAAATCAATGCCCATCCTAGCACAAAAGGACCGCCAAAATCTAGAGACAAACTGAGAACCTCTGTCAGACACAATATTCTCCGGAATGCCATGCAAACGAACCACATGCTGAAAAAACAATGGAACCAGATCTGAGGAGGAAGGCAACTTAGGCAAAGGTACCAGATGGACCATTTTAGAGAACCGGTCACAAACAACCCAGATAACAGACATAGTTTTCCAATCCAGCACCGGATTAGGTTCCTGTAACCATGGAAAACCCAGTACAACAACATCATGCAGGTTATGCAACACCAGAAAACGGCAATCTTCCTGATGTGCTGGAGCCATGTACATAGTCATCTGCGTCCAGTACTGAGGTTTATCCTTGGCCAAGGGTGTAGCATCAATACCCCTCAAAGGAATAGGGCTCTGCAAAGGCTGCAAGGAAAAACCACAGCGCCTGGCAAATTCTAAGTCCATTAAGTTCAGGGCAGCGCCTGAATCCACAAATGCCATGACAGAAAAGGACGACAATGAGCAAATCAGGGTCACAGATAAGAGAAATTTAGGCTGTATAGTACTAATGGTAACAGACCTAGCAACTCTCTTAGTACGCTTAGGGCAATCAGAAATAACATGAGCCGAATCACCACAGTAAAAACACAGCCTATTCTGATGTCTGAATTCCTGCCGTTCTGTTCTAGTCAAAATCTTATCACATTGCATAGGTTCAGGACTTTGCTCAGAGGACACTGCCATATGGTGCACAGCTTTGCGCTCGCGCAGACGCCGATCAATCTGAATGGCTAGAGACATAGATTCGCTCAAACCGGCAGGTGTAGGAAAGCCCACCATAACATCTTTAAGGGCTTCAGAAAGACCTTTTCTGAAAATAGCAGCCAGCGCGTCCTCATTCCATTTAGTGAGCACAGACCATTTTCTAAATTTCTGGCAGTATAATTCTGCCGCTTCCTGACCATGACACAAGGCCAACAGAGTTTTTTCTGCATGATCCACAGAATTAGGTTCGTCATACAATAATCCGAGCGCTTGAAAAAATGCGTCTACATTCAATAATGCCAGGTCCCCTGTTTCAAGAGAAAAAAGCCCAGTCTTGAGGGTCACCACGCAGCAAGGATATGATGATTTTTACTTGCTGAATGGGATCACCAGAAGAACGGGGTTTCAAAGCAAAAAACAATTTGCAGTTATTTTTAAAGTTCAAAAACTTGGATCTGTCCCCAAAAAACAAATCAGGAGTAGGAATTCTACGCTCTAAAGCCGGAGTCTGGACAACATAATCTTGGATATTCTGTACTCTTGCAGCAAGTTGATCCACACAAGAAAACAAACCCTGAACATCCATGCCAGAGCATATATCCTAAACCACCCAGATATCAAGAGGAAAAAAAAAGAGACCAACTAGAGCACAAAAAAAAAAATGGTTCAGAACTTTCTTTTCCTTCTTTTGAGCTGCATTTAATTTATTTTTGGCCACTTATACTGTTATGATGCGGTGGTCTAGGAGCAACATGGAACGAGCTCTGAAGGAAGTGGTAACTGTACTGACCGCAGTCCCTAAGCTCAACACAACACTAGAAGCAGCCGTGGAATGCTCCTAACTCTCCCTAGGCATCTCGTCACAGCCTGAGAACTAACTACCCCTAAAGACAGAAGCAAGAAAACTATCTTGCCTCAGAGAAAATCCCCAAAGGATAGATTAGCCCCCCACAAATAATGACTGTGAGTGGAGAGGGAAAAGACATACACAGAATGAAACCAGAATGAGCACAGGAGGCCAGTCTAGCTTGATAGATAGGACAGGATGGAATACTGTGCGGTCAGTATAAAACACTACAAAAATCCACGCAGAGTTTACTAAAAATCTCCACATCTGACTAAAGGTGTGGAGGGTAAATCTGCTTCCCAGAGCTTCCAGCAAGACAGAATTAATTCATACTGATAAGCTGGACAAACATAGAAAGCACTGAACGGATAAGTCCACAATCTGTGAACAGAACAGAGCAAGTAAGAACTTAGCTTTGCTGAACTGGTCAGGAAAACAGGGAAATCCAAAGAGATGTGAATCCAACCAGAAACCATTTACAAGTGGCACTAGCTGAAGGAACAGCCAGACCTAAATAGCCGAGCAGAAGAGACGATAAGTGGAGGCAGCTAATGACAGCTAACTCCAAGGAGCAGCCATACCACTTGAAACCACAAGAGGGAGCCCAAGAGCAGAACTCACAAAAGTGCCACTTACAACCACCGGAGGGAGCCCAAGAGCGGAATTCACAACACATGATGTCACCAGTCACGCCCTGTAAACAGAGCAGCCTTGAAGAAGATGAGCAGGAGTGGTCGCCGACCACTCTGACATGGCAACAGGTAAATAGGAAGGAGTTTGCCTCAATTTGCAACTACGTGCTTGTTAGTTTTTAGACCCACAGTTAAAGAAAATATAATAGTCCTGGATAACCCCTTTAAGATGCCTAGTTTTCCAAAGAGTATATAGAGCAGGTTGCTTCCAAATTAAGCCTCCCAAATAATGAACATGTTACTTCTTTCTAGGACGCAGTCAGACAGCATTATTCCACTACCGAGTGCTCTCTGATGTTTTATCGGGTAGCACTAGGCCCAATGTTATTAATCTTTTTTCTCATGCTGAATCAGCATGAGAAAACCACTGAGTGAATACAATGTTCGGATCACGCACACCCATACAAATCTATGGGTGCGTGTGAAATATTATCTTAGTGCAAGTCCGACATCCGCGGACAGAGGCAGTAGAGAAGACGGAGATAATAAAGAGGATATCTAGAACTTTAGAAAAAAAAGCATGTAGTTGTTAAAAGAGGCAACTACCTGCCTGTTGTACCCAGCGTCGATCATTGCCCGCTCCTGCCAGAGATTCAGCTGCTCCCTGTCAACAGTGCAGCAGTTTTTCTTCTTATTCACAGGGCGGGATTACTGGTGTCATGCTGATTGACAGCCGACTCCCGCTGCCTAATTGGGGAAAGCTGACTGTCAACCAGAATGACGCCAGTATTCCCGCCCTGTCAACAGGAAAAGAAAATGTTGCTTTGTTGACAGGGAGTAGCTCAATCTCTGGCAGGAGCGGTCAATGACCGGCGCTGGGTATAACAGTAAGGCTAAGTAAGAATATACAGTAAGGCTGCAATTTCCGACTGATACAATATTTACTAATGAACTTGTAGAATTTTTCTAAGTCTTAATAACAATGAAGCTACAGATACTAATAGACTGATGGCTCATTACGAGATGAGGCAGGTACCAAGGCACCGAGGCATCATTAGGCAGCAGTGGACAAAAATGGAACACTCGGACTATTTCCTGAGTATGTGCAAGCTTCTTTCAGCACCATATTCATACAAGTGCATTTACATTCAGATTGATAGAACCATTAGAAAGTTACTTTAGGAAGGGCAGTGACAGCGCCGACTATAAATTACAGCTGCTTGTATGACATTAATGTTATATTATGTGGCTAAGAGCTCTTACTCATTGATTTTGTATGCTGTCCTCCTGACCGTCCACTTGGCCCCTGCAATGCATAGTAAATCACTGGTTTAAAGAAGACAGCATAAATACTCTATTTAAAGTGTTTTCATATCCCCTAAAAGTGACCCTAACAAGCTTGTGACATGTCAGCAAAAAACAAGGCGGTACGACATTCCAACTAGTACTCCTCCATAATAGTCACTAATTGGGGTAACAGTTTTCTGATCCCAGGGTTAAAGGATTATTCCCATATTCATAAATGGGATATTATCGGATAACGCTGGTAAATACAAATATTGTTTCAATTTACTGCTTACTAAAATTTTCACTCTTTTTTAAGATATTAATGCTCTTCTTTACGGTTTGTTACCTTGGAGACCGACCGCTGCTGCTAAACTTCAGAACATGCCCAATCCTCTTTTCTATTGAGAATATAGGCACTGTTTTGAAGCTGGCCAGGATCGCTGGGGTGCACATTGTTACCTCCTAATCCCAGCTGGCTTCAACATAGTGCGTACAAGCTACATAGCAGCAGTAGTCGGTCTCCTAGGCAACAAAAGAAAAGTGTTAATATTTCAAGAACAACTTCAAATTTTAATAAGCTGTACATTGCAAAATTGCAAATTTTTACATGCAATATCTCACAACATAAATATATAAAGATTAGATTGTGGCCCTATTCTAACGCATCGGGTATTCTAGAATATGCACGTCCCCGTAGTAGATAGACAATGATGATTCCATAATTCGCAGCAGACTGTGCCCGTCGCTGATTGGTCGAGGCAACCTTTATGACATCATTGTCGCCATGGCAACCATTATGAAATCTACGTTGATACTGTGCCCGTCGCTGATTGGTCGAGGCAAATTCGCGGCAGATTGTGCCCGTCGCTGATTGGTCGAGGCAACCTTTATGACATCATCGTCGCCATGCTGTGCCCGTCGCTGATTGGTCGAGGCCGCCAGAGACGCGGGATTTCCAGGACAGACAGACAGAAAAACCCTTAGACAATTATATATATAGATGGGATTAAGCCTTCAAAATGATCCCCCTCTAACCCTAATAACACTGATCTGGTTTCCCCTGTCTGATTAGAGCAGTAGTTACGCATGCGCACTGTGACTCAATTCAAAGACCATGAGACTTCCCAGAAAAAGTAAGTAACCAACGTGGCCCTCTGGTGTAGGCCTGTACATATTCATCTGTGTTCCCAAAGCAAATTTCCTATGACTAACCATAGTCAAGGAGAACGTGAGGCCACTTACTACTCCCACTCCCACGCTCCGTAATGGCCAATCACACAGTTGCCACGCCTGATAGCATACGGTAGATGCTATTCCTCTACTAGTCGTGAATTCTCTGGCCTCCAATGTCAGCTGTCCATACCGGAACGCCAAATGTAAATTTTGTTCAATATCAAATCAATATTATTTTTCATCTGTTGTGTGGTGCCCCCAGAAAGATGCAGGGCTCGTTGGCCGGTGGCCAAGTTCAGTTCACCTACTGGTCTATTGCTTTCCAAATATCTCCAACTTTCTGAAGTTAGAGCTGTAAACAATAAAAAGCAAGTAGAATGAAGAAAGAGGGAAAATAAGTAAGTTGAAAGGTGTACTGAACTGTTTGGCCAATCCAATGTTGGAAAAAGCACATGTGCTTAGGTTGAGCAGTCATTTTGAGCTGATAGGCTCCCTTTAAAGGAAGAAGGGAGACCAGCTGCCACCAGACACTTCATGCAACTGTGTGTTTCCTAGAAGAACAAATGATTTAAATAGGTCAGGTCTATTAATCCGTCATTATCAGATAATCGGGATACAGTTGAAGAACCAATTCCAGACAAAAGAGAATCCAGATGGAAAAGTATCCAGACAGAAGAAAATGCAGACAGAAGAGGATCCAGACAGAAGAGGATCCAGACAGAAGAGGAACCAGACAGAAGAGAATCCAGACAGAAGAGAATCCAGATAGATAAGTATTCAGACAGATGAGGATCCAGACAGAAGAGGATCCAGACAGAAGAGGATCCAGACGGAAGAGGATCCCGACAGAAGAGGATCCAGACAGAAGAGGATCCAGATGGAAGAGGATCCAGACAGAAGAGAATCCAGATAGATAAGTATCCAGACAGAAGAGGATCCAGACAGAAGAGGATCCAGATAGATAAGAATCCAGACAGAAGAGGATCCAGACAGAAGTGGATCCAGATAGATAAGTATCCAGACAGAAGAGGATCCAAACAGAAGAGAATCCAGACAGAAGAGGATCCAGATGGAAGAGGATCCAGACAGAAGAGAATCCAGATAGATAAGTATCCAGACGGAAGAGGATCCCAACAGAAGAGGATCCACACAGAAGAGAATTCAGACAGAAGAGGATTCAGACAAAAAAGTATCTAGACAAAAAAAGTATTCAGACAGAAGAGGATCAAGACAGAACAGGATCCAGACAGAAGAGGATCTAGACAGAAGAGGAGCCAGACAAAAGAAAATCCATAAAAAACAAGATCAAGACAGAAGAGGATCCAGACAAAAGAGGATCCAGACAGAAGAGGATCCACACAGAAGAGGATTCAGACAGAAGAGGATCCAGACAAAAAAGTATCTAGACAAAAAAAGTATTCAAACAGAAGAGGATCAAGACAGAACAGGATCCAGACAGAAGAGGATCCAGACAAAAGAGGATCCAGACAAAAGACAATCCATAAAGAACAGGATCCAGACAAAAAAGGATCCAGATAGAAGAGGATCCAGACAGAAGAGGATCCAGACGGAAGAGGATCCCGACAGAAGAGGATCCAGACAGAAGAGGATCCAGATGGAAGAGGATCCAGACAGAAGAGAATCCAGATAGATAAGTATCCAGACAGAAGAGGATCCAGACAGAAGAGGATCCAGATAGATAAGAATCCAGACAGAAGAGGATCCAGACAGAAGTGGATCCAGATAGATAAGTATCCAGACAGAAGAGGATCCAAACAGAAGAGAATCCAGACAGAAGAGGATCCAGATGGAAGAGGATCCAGACAGAAGAGAATCCAGATAGATAAGTATCCAGACGGAAGAGGATCCCAACAGAAGAGGATCCACACAGAAGAGAATTCAGACAGAAGAGGATTCAGACAAAAAAGTATCTAGACAAAAAAAGTATTCAGACAGAAGAGGATCAAGACAGAACAGGATCCAGACAGAAGAGGATCTAGACAGAAGAGGAGCCAGACAAAAGAAAATCCATAAAAAACAAGATCAAGACAGAAGAGGATCCAGACAGAAGAGGATCCACACAGAAGAGGATTCAGACAGAAGAAGATCCAGACAAAAAAGTATCTAGACAAAAAAAGTATTCAAACAGAAGAGGATCAAGACAGAACAGGATCCACACAGAAGAGGATCCAGACAAAAGAGGATCCAGACAAAAGACAATCCATAAAGAACAGGATCCAGACAAAAAAGGATCCAGATAGAAGAGGATCCAGATAGAAGTGGATTCAGACAGTAGAGGATCCAGAAAGATTTTTTTTTCTTGTAAAATAAGAAGGCAATTAGAGCAGGTTGCAACAAGATAGATATCTTGCTTTAAAGGGATTGTTTTCCAAATGTAAAAAAAAACAAAAAAACAACAACACTTCATTGGGATAGAAAACATGGAGTGAACAGGCTCTTAGATTGTGGACTCATCCCAATAACATAACTAGTGATGAGGGAATATACTTGTTACTCGAGATTTCCCGAGCACTCGGGGGTCCTCCGAGTATTTTTTAGTGCTCAGAGATTTAGTTTTTCGTGCCGCAGCTGAATGATTTACATCTGTTAGCCAGCCTGAGTACATGTGGGGGTTGCCTGGTTGCTAGGGAATCTCCACATGTACTTATGCTGGCTAACAGATGTAAATCATTCAGCTGTGGCACGAAAAACTAATAAAAAATACTCGGAGGACCCCCGAGCGTGCTCGAGAAATCTCGAGTAACGAGTATATTAGCTCATCACTAGACATAACCCTATATTGTGTATCCTAAGCTGTAGACTAACTGCACACGTGTTCTGATAATAGGTGATGGCAGACAATGTGATTATGTCTACACGTGAGTCCTAACCACAGACTTCCCGAGAAGAATCAGAGATGTGAATACGGGGAGTATTGATTTTTCAATGTTTTGTCGTGGGATCCCATGCTGCCTCCCGCTCAGCTCATCATGGCTTTTGTGTGCCTAGCAGCTATGCTGAAATGCTCCTCTCTGGCTCTGCTTATGGCTTATAGTCAGTGACAGCATATTACATATATGTCATCCACCTATAACATATTAATTCAGACACTTTATAATATTCACTATAGATATTATATCGTTAACGCTGTTCTATTTATTTTATTCTCTCTCTGCAGAAAAGATCATTAATTTGTGCATTATTACGAATAATATTAGTCTGTATCTGTATAGGAATCGATAACATTGCTCATCCTGAGCTACCTTGTTCAGGTGTATGAAGTGAGAACTTCAGACTGACTATGATAAACCGCCAAAGCAATACAATAAAAAAAGCTGAAGTTGTAATTTCATGAAGTCATGGCAGATTGTTCACATCATGTTTTGGCCACATGTTAATGACTTCATTGAGGGTTGAGTCTGAGCTGACCCAAGTGTGATGTGAACAGTCCCTAAGTTACACCATCACTTTTTTACTCGTGGGGGTCCAAACAGTTTTGACAATGAATAGGTCACATTTCTTACTCACGGGGACCCCCTGTGCAGGAGAACTGCGACACAGCTCTTTGGAATCAAATATGGCGGCTGCAGTTTCCTTCCTCCTTAGGCGAAGTAAGGGTCAAATCTCCACCAATCATAAAGTGAAAAACCGCTCTCAGCAACCAATCACAGCTCAGCTTCATCTTATAAAAGCATGAAAGATTTAAACGGTGCAGTGTTCTATCGCTATGGGCAACCACCACAGTTTTTGTTGCACAGTATTCATCAGGCTACTCTTTAGTATGAAGCTGTGGACAACTTTTAAGGGGTGGTCTAATAAAACCACCCCTTATTAAGGCATGTGGATGTCAGTAAGGAGAGTCTCATGTCATTCATAAGTATGCCATTTTTTTAAATGGTGTGATTCTCCTGATTCCGGCGCTGTTTTTCTTTTGTTCCTGCGCCTCTCCATTCCTAAGATAGAGCCCTTTATTCTCTGCTTATAAATCCATTTTTTAAGTCAACTGGGAGAGGTCATCAAGAATACGCCCACAGAGAATAGTTGAGGACCACACCCACTTGGCTAAAAATATGCAGGGAAGAAGGGAGCCATATCTCAGGAATAGAGAGGCTCAGGAACAAAAGAAAAATATCGCCGGATTCAGGGGAACAGCGGCATTTACATCAGATAAACAGAATACACATTTATGGCAAGTGATGGGTCCTATATAATGAGACAAAGCTGAGATCCACAAAGTAATAGCACCACCCGTCCGTGTACATATTGGACATTTATTTGTACACGGACGGGTGGTGCTATTAATGCTACATTTCCCCACCATTGGGCGCTGCAGGGGCAAATGTTTGGCAACTCGATAGTCGAGGATTTCAGGCACCAGACTATTTGCTTTGCTGAGACATTCCCTTGGATTAGCAGTCTGAAAATCCATGGAGTACAATATGCAGATGTTTTTTCCCTGGACTGTAAAATCTAAATCAAGAGGGGGCCATCTTTATTTCAATTTTTAACCCTTGCATGACAGAGAACAGCATTAGTTAATAGGATGATGGATACCGACACAAAATGATTCCTTTAAGCAATTTTCACAGCAGAATACATGGCTCAGAGAGCAAACGTGAGAATTATATTCCCCCAAATCTACAAATGTACGATAGGATGATAGGGATCTGCAGCTTGGCTTAACGCTGACATATCGCCGGCTTTTTATTTATTACAATCTGATATCTATGTGTAAAGCATGGCTTAAAAAACAACATTATTATGTTCCGCGGAAGATTCTTTGTTTAGCAGAGTTACCATCATAGACAATGAAAAAAAAAAATACTGAATAAGACATTTCTACGCGTTTCGCCTCGGACTGCAGCTGGGAGTTTTGGTGTATTGTGTGCCAACAGCTCCACCTGTAGGCCACGTGGTGTACTGCAGCCACCAGCGCTGTAAATAAAATCAGACTTGATCATCAGTTAATATGGTTATCTGCGCCGACTTGTGAAAGTGAGATAATTATTATATTTCGAGTCTCCGTCCTACTTGTCTGTGCTTGATTAACGCATGCTGATTATAGCAGGCTGCTGTATTTGTAATGGATCTGCATAAACGTGACCGTACCGCGACCAAGAAGCGAGTATAACATCATCCCCGTGAGCAGATTATTAGAAACGTCTATTTCCAGCCCGATGTCAGGAATATGATTATTCGTAGGGTCTGCTCGGAGACGCGACCTTTGCATTTTCCCGCTGTAGTCATTAACACGTATCCCCCCATTAGTGTCGCGCCGGCCTGTAATATGTCACGTCCGTCATCAACACTAAATAGGAGAATTCCTGGACAGTGATGTTCTTTCCTCTGCTCTAAAATTAAAAGTAAAAACACCACTGGCATTGATTTATTGAACATCTCGGGCGACACACGTGGGACGCGCGTGCATCTGCTACATGTATTTTCTAGGAAAAAAACGGAGCCATGTTTATGCCATAAGGTTTGTATGATGTATGACTGACATCTCTGACTTCCTTCTGCTCATCAGATCCATGAAGATCTATTAAACTGTTACATAGCACTAAAGCGCACTTTATTTAACCCCCTCAAGTCTGACCTATTTTGATTCTTTAGGACAAAGTTTTTTTTTTATATCATTTTTTATTTTTTATTAATATTATTTCCGACCTATTTTGGGTCTTTGGGATGAAGGCTTTTTTTTTAGATTATTATTATTATTATATGTGTTATTATATTATTATTATTATTTCCAACATATTTTGGGTCTTTGGTACAAAGGCTTTTTTTTCTAGATTATTATTATTATTATTATTATTATTATTACTATTATTATTATTATTATTATTATTATATGTGTATTTTTTCTGATTATTATTATTATTTCTGACCTATTTTTGAACTTTGGGTTGAAGGGTTTTTTCATTTTATTATTATTATTATTGTTATATGTTTTTTTTTCATATTGTTTACAGTGTGGTCAAATTTAGCAATTTTTTGATAGGATGATGTTGTAATCATCAATGGGTCCATAAAATTTATCTTTTATTAGAGAAGTTGTCCACTAATTTAGTTGTTAATATTATTATTATTATTATTATTATTATTATTTGAATGTATTTGGGGCTAAAGATCATTTTTGCAACTGGTTTTCAATATGTATTTTGCACCGTATTGCTTTTACAGGCTCTTTGTTTCCTTACCCAATGTACTTTATTAGGGTCTGTGGTCATGTATCAGCTGAGAGAAGCTCAGAAAATACAGATAAAGAGTTAGAACCTGGGCAGCACGGTGGCTCAGTGGATAGCACAGCAGCCTTGCAGCGCTGGAGTCCTGGGTTCAAACCCCACCAAGGACAACATCTGTAAAGAGTTTGTACAGTTAGGGCCAGAAATATTTGGACAGTGACACAAGTTTTGTTATTTTAGCTGTTTGCAAAAACATGTTCAGAAATACAATTATATATATAATATGGGCTGAAAGTGCACACTCCCAGCTGCTATATGATAGTTTCCACATCCAAATCGGAGAAAGGTTTTAGGAATCATAGCTCTGTAATGCATAGCGTCCTCTTTTTCAAGGGACCAAAAGTAATTGGACAATGGACTCTAAGGGCTGCAATTAACTCTGAAGGCGTCTCCCTCGTTAACCTGTAATCAATGAAGTAGTTAAAAGGTCAGGGGTGGATTCCAGGTGTGTGGTTTTGCATTTGGAAGCTGTTGCTGTGAGCAGACAACATGCGGTCAAAGGAACTCTCAATTGAGGTGAAGCAGAACATCCTGAGGCTGAAAAAAAAGAAAAAATCCATCAGAGAGATAGCAGACATGCTTGGAGTAGCAAAATCAACAGTTGGGTACATTCTAAGAAAAAAGGAATTGACTGGTGAGCTTGGGAACTCAAAAAGGCCTGGGCGTCCACGGATGACAACAGTGGTGGATGATCGCCGCATACTTAATTTGGTGAAGAAGAACCCGTTCACAACATCAACTGAAGTCCAGAACACTCTCAGTGAAGTAGGTGTATCTGTCTCTAAGTCAACAGTAAAGAGAAGACTCCATGACAGTAAATACAAAGGGTTCACATCTAGATGCAAACCATTCATCAATACCAAAAATAGACAGGCCAGAGTTAAATTTGCAGAAAAACACCTCAAGAAGTCAGCTCAGTTCTGGAAAAGTATTCTATGGACAGATGAGACAAAGATCAACCTGTACCAGAATGATGGGAAGAAAAAAGTTTGGAGAAGAAAGGGAATGGCACATGATCCAAGGCACACCACATCCTCTGTAAAACATGGTGGAGGCAACGTGATGGCATGGGCATGCATGGCTTTCAATGGCACTGGGTCACTTGTGTTTATTGATGACATAAGAGCAGACAAGAGTAGCCGGATGAATTCTGAAGTGTACCGGGATATACTTTCAGCCCAGATTCAGCCAAATGCTGCAAAGTTGATTGGACGGCGCTTCATAGTACAGATGGACAATGACCCCAAGCATACATCCAAAGCTACCCAGGAGTTCATGAGTGCCAAAAAGTGGAACATTCTGCAATGGCCAAGTCAATCTCCAGATCTAAACCCAATTGAGCATGCATTTCACTTGCTCAAATCCAGACTTAAGACGGAAAGACCCACAAACAAGCAAGACCTGAAGGCTGCGGCTGTAAAGGCCTGGCAAAGCATTAAGAAGGAGGAAACCCAGCGTTTGGTGATGTCCATGGGTTCCAGACTTAAGGCAGTGATTGCCTCCAAAGGATTTGCAACAAAATATTGAAAATAAAAATATTTTGTTTGGGTTATGTTTATTTGTCCAATTACTTTTGACCTCCTAAAATGTGGAGTGTTTGTAAAGAAATGTGTACAATTACTACATTTTCTATCAGATATTTTTGTTCAACCCTTCAAATTAAACGTTACAATCTGCACTTGAATTCTGTTGTAGAGGTTTCATTTCAAATCCAATGTGGTGGCATGCAGAGCCCAACTCGCGAAAATTGTGTCATTGTCCAAATATTTCTGGCCCTAACTGTATGTTCTCTCCGTGTTTGCGTGGGTTTCCTCTGGGCACTCCAGTTTCCTCCCACATTCCAAAGACATACTGATAGGGAATTTAGATTGTGAGCCTCAACGGGGACAGTGATGATAATGTGTGTAAAGCGCTGTGGAATATGTTAGCGCTATATAAAAATAAAGATTATTATTATTAACCTCCCCCAGCAGATTGCCAAAACACTGATGGATTCTTGGTGAACTCATTCTGCAGTCAGCAATAGGCCGGTTTCACACGTCCAGATATTTCCTGTTCCGGAAAAATCGGTACCGGAGATATCCATGTCCGTGTGCTCACGTAGTACATCCGTGTGGCACACGTGCGGCAGCCGTGTGCCGCCCGTGTGTCCCATCAGTACCACACGGACGGCCGCGGGAGAAGCAGCGCTACAGTAAGCGCTTGTGGTGCTGAAGCCGGCTGTCATCCGCTCTCCCCCAAATGAACTATTCAGCCTGGGAAAGTTTCTGAATATTTTCCCACGCTACAGAGTTCATATAATAATCTTTATTTTTATATAGCGCTAACATATTCCGGAGCGCTTTACATTTTGCACACATTATCATCGCTGTCCCCGATGGGGCTCACAATCTAAATTCCCTATCAGTATGTTTTTGGAATATGAGTTCATGCCACCAGGGGGCGCAGCTTCGGTGGCGGCACCGCTAGTCACCGAAGCTCCGCTCCCTGCATTTCATTAATTCCCCAGTCTTTTACAGCCGGGAGTGCTCGCATTAGCAGCGTTCCTGGTTGTAAATGTATTTAACCCCTTGAGATGGATTTACGCGTGGGACTTGACTGTACGGCAGACAGGTATGGGATACTGTTGCTTTTTTGGGGGGAAATTTTTTACAGGAGAACGAGGGCTTCAGTTGGATTGAGCGTACAATAACGGTAATAAAACCTGTGTGTTTCTTTATTTCATTAAAATAGTTTTTTCTAAGTGTGTGTGTTTTATTAACTATTTCACAGCTGTGGGATTAGTAATGGATAGGTGTCTTATTGACGCCTCTCCATTACTAAGCCGGCTTAATGTCGCCTTAGAATAGCAAGGTGGCATTAACCCCTCATTACCCCATATGCCACCGCTACAGGGGAGTGGGTAGAACCGGGCAAAGCTCCAGAATTGGCGCATCTAATAGATGCGCCTTTTCTGGGCAGCTGTGGGCTGCTGTTTTAAGGCTGGGAGGGGCCATAGCCATGGCCCCTTACCAGCCTGAGAATAGCTGCCGGCACCTGTGAGTTTAGCCGGGTCGGTTGGCAAATATAGGGGGGACCGCACGTCAGGTTTTCTTTCATCCCTTCTGTCCTGCTAGCGATGCTTTCAGCCGAGCAGGGGAGAGCGGATGACAGCTGGCTTCAGAGCCAAAAGCAGGGGAACAGCGCTTACTGTAGCACTGTTTCTCCCGTGGCCGTTCGTGCGAACAGAGGACAGTGTGCAAGGTTCTCCGTGTGCACCTGTACGGGACGTATTAAGGTATGTGCCGCCGGTAAAAAACACGGTCCGTGAAAACCCACTGACATGTGCATAGACTCATTCATTTGAATGGGTCTACGTGTGTCAGTGTCTCCGATACGTGAGAAAACTATCACTACACGTACCGGAGGCACTGACGTGTGAAACTGGCCATAGACAGTGCAACAAACAGGCTTATAAATAAAACCTACCATAATTGCTAAAAAATTATTTTAAGCCTCAAATACACGCATTTAAGTAATAATAATAATAAAAATAATACAAAGTCCCCTGAAGGTGGACAACCCCATCTCCAGACCCCCAAATATATTGAGACCCCTGACCAAGATAACAAATTAATTCAGACCTCATAGAAGAAACCTAAATACGGTACATTTAGAAATCATACAAGGACTCAAAAATCCTTTAAATAATAAAAACTCAAATGCCCCCTAAATGTATCTGTACCCCAGACATGTTCCCCTAAATTAATGAGATCTATTTAACAGTACAGCGCTGCATATTCATAGCTCACTTTATTTTACCCCCATATGACCAACTTATTTTGAGTTTTTGAGACAAAGATTTGTTTTTTTTTGTTTTTTTTTTTATATTAATAATTATTAATATTATTCTTCTTTTTTTCAATGTCACAAAAATTTGGCTTGGTTTCTTTTTTCAGGATAAGTTATAAGTTATATTCATCAATCACTCAATTTTTTGGGATCCATAAAATGTACATTTTATTAGGGAGTTCTCCACTAATTTGTTGGTGCAGCCAAAAAAACTAATTCTGGTGTTTTGATTTTTTTTCTTGTTACACCGTTTACCCTCTGAATAGATTTACCGTACTTTATATTTTGATAGGTTGGATTTTTACAAACGCAGAGATACCAAATATGTGTATCTTTTATTTTTAAATTTATTTTTAATGGGACAAAAGGGGGGGGGGGGATGATTTCAACTTTTGTGTTATTTTATTTTTTCATATTTTTAAAAACTTTTTTTGTCTTTTCACTGTATTCAATAATATTCAATAATTCTCATAGGGGATATGATACTGCGATCATCTGATCGCTATCTCCTATGAACACCAGCTCACATGGAATGACGCTTCCTCCCATGCCATGCCACGCCATGTCAGAGATTGACAGCAGCATGTAACACGTTAACAGCCCCTGGCTGAGCTCCACTCCACTTCCCAACTCTTAAAGGGACACTGTCACCTGAATTTGGAGGGAACAATCTTTAGCCATGGAGGCGGGGTTTTTGGGTGTTTGATTCACCCTTTCCTTACCCGCTGGCTGCATGCTGGCTGCAATATTGGATTGAAGTTCATTCTCCGTCCTCCATAGTACACGCCTGCGCAAGGCAAGATTGCCTTGTGCAGGCATGTACTACGGAGGACATAGAATGAACTTCAATCCAATATTGCAGCCAGCATGCAGCCAGCGGGTAAGGAAAGGGTGAATCAAACACCCAAAAACCCCGCCTCCATGGCTGAAGATTGTTCCCTCCAAACTCAGGTGACAGTGTCCCTTTAAGGGCACATGATGGCTGATTAAATCAGCAATCCACTGCCAGGAAAGATGTGGGCTCGATGAGCTGCATCGAGGTCAGGGTTATAACATAGGATGTAAATGTACGTTATATGTCGTGAAAGAGTTAAAAATAACACTGGTCCAACTGCTGTCCGTTTTTTTTCCATGGACAACACTTGGATCAAAAATACGGTTGTGTGAACGTAGACTAAATCTGATTTAAACGTTTCACTTTGATCTTATCATGAATTAGCATCAGGAAAAAAGAATAAAGGGTTCCAATCCGAACAATCTCACTGATGGTAGCTCATTCTGCAGCCTGCTAGAGTACTGTGATAAATAGAGGCTGTAGAAACCAATTGGTGCAAAATTGTCATTAAAACTCCATTGCAAGCAATGTCATTTAGCTCAAAATATATGCATTTAACTAGAAGAAAATACCCTTGAAGGTGAAAGTATTCATTAAAGTAGAAACAGCTGAAATGTAAACGCTTTCTGCGCTGTGATTCTGCATTTTACGTCCTGTAAATCCCTATGTTTATATTGGAGTAAGATCTTGGCATCACATTTGTGCCCTGTACTTGTTCTTTGAAGTAAATTTCTCCTCCGTGATCGGATTCTGTAACAACACACCAGCTGCTTTAATAATGTTCTTACATCTGTGCTTAATGTTTCTCATCAATGCACGAGACGCACTCGCTGACAGACTCAATAATGAACAATCAGGCTGGATACGTGCGGTAAATACGGTGCACATATGAGGCGCTCATGTCACTGTCAATACATTTACCTTGTTTTCTGGTATCTGGAACGCGGTAGAATCCACACAAACAATGTCAGATTGCCATCAAGCCACACGTCCTCACAGCTTCCGTCTCACTTCAGTTTCACAAATTAATTCTGTCTTTTTTTTTGGCATAAAATCTACCTCCGAAATGTCCTGAGTGCCAAATTTGTTATTGGCAAATAGCGAGAAAAGGGGATTTGCATGGAAAAGCTTGCAGTTTAGTTTCCCTCCATGTTGCCTCAATTGGTGTGAAATCAATAAACATTAGGCAAATGAGACTTAAAGGCTCCCAAAATCTGACTGCAGATAATATTCAGAAGTATGAGGGATAGGTAAGATTCATTATGTAACTAAATCTGGTAGAAACCAGGATGGGGCATGGGGACCCCGACTCTCATACATCCTCGCAAGACCTTGGCTCCAATGGATTCCCAATAGTGATAAGTCAATGTGCTGGGATAAGGTGTTAACTGACCATGCTTGTGTGCTAATAGAGTGTCTTCGACATGCTCGAAAAATATTTGAGTCCCGGCGCCTGCATGTCTCACTGCTGTTAGACAGCTACTCGTACATGCAGGGATTGCCTGTTTGTTAGGCTATCCATCCATGTGTTGCGTCTGTTGAGCAGACAGACGTGCAGCCCCACGCCAAAGACACTCAGTTAGCACAGGAACATGCTTGGATAACGCCTTATCCGAGCATGTTCATTCATCACTAATTACCAACCATAAGGGCTCAGTCGGAAGCCATATAAATCGGATCGAGATCAGACTGCAACACTCAGACTGGCCGGGACAGTTGCATAGAAATCTATGAAGCTGTCACGTTCAGGTTGGGAGAGCCGCCGATCAGTCTTAGTGTAGCGGTACGATCTCGATCAGATTTATATGGCTGCCTAATTGTGCCTTAACAACGAGTAATGAACATTCCAGTAGATATTCATAATTTATTCTTTATATAAATGTATAGTATTTTATCCCTCACTGACCCACAGCCTGTTTGGCTTTGCCGTTAATACTAGCAGTCAAGAAAGCGCTCTAGTACATTACAGAGGGCAGCTCCAAAGCAAAATCCCTTCTAATTGGCCTATGTAGACTACATTGCACCATGGCCAAGTCAAGGAAGATAAGCCAAAGTGTTCACCTGGAAAAGTGCCAGGTCCTCCAGGGAGAAATTGGGTGGTAGAGACTAAGACCCATCCGGCCCATGTAGTGCAGATTTTGCTGACCATTCAAAAACCGTCTACTACTGTTATAAGGCTGTATTGATATGTCAAAGGGATCATTTCGGCAACCCTATGCTCTAGGACCGGTTGCAACTACAACTTCCAAACTCACTTTAACCATGTTCCCTGTCAAAGACCATTTAAATAATTACACCCCAAACTAGAGGAAAAAATCAGACTCAAGGCCAAACCCTCTGTATATTATATACTTCCCCTGCTACTTTTTATTCAACACAAGTCTCTACCCTACTGGATCCTAATGCTGCTCGGTATGTGTCTCCGTACATCCTAATGATAATCTGTTTTAGGACCCAATGCGGTGTGCCAGGAAAGGCAGACCAAACTGATGGTTAAATATGTTGGCACTCTTTACCTGTCACTGCTTTTCAGCTTCCCACTCACTTCCACTCAAGGACTGGCAGAAAGTGAAAAGTTCTTGGACCATTGCTGTGACCTCCTTTCCTAAGTAGGGTGTCACTGGAAATAAATCTTGAAATGTTAAAGTTTTTACAATAGTTACTAGACGTGTACATTGTCACGCTCAACAGGTAACGTGGATCCTCCAAGCCCAAGGTCCAGGTGGACACACGGACCATGGGAGTCGGTATAGCAAATGAGTGATTCATGCAGGACACAGATAGCTAGGATACTGGAAACTGCAGACAGGTAGGAGATATCCAAGAGACCACAGACAGGCAGTGGGAATGCTTGAAACCACAGGCTGGTAGGAGACGTCCAGCAGACCACTTACAGGGTATGTGAACTTTCGGTCAGGGTCATTTAGATGTTTTGAGTTGTCATTATGATTTAAAAAGAGAAAACACAGCAGTTTGACAATAAATGGCTTCACCCAACCACTAACTATGAGTGGAGAAAAAGTTTTGGTTTTATCATTTGTATTCTCTGGAAAACGGCCAAGAAAGCAAAAATTCTGCTGGGTTATGTAAACTTTTGTGAGTATCTTACAAGATGAGTTACTTCATACACTTGAGTACTATGGGTATGAAAAGGACAACATAGTGTTCCAGCAGGACAACGACCCGAAGCATACATTGAGATTGGTGAAGAAATGGTTCAATGACAATGAAGTAGAGGTGCTGGATTGGCCGCCACAGTCCCCAGACCTCAACCCAATCGAACACTTGTGGGTAGAGTTGAGGAAAATACTGTACACTTACTCAAGTGAGTTGACCAGTTTACACCAACTTTGGTAACATGTGGAAGAGATCTGGAATCAGATTTTGGTAAAGTAATGTTTCAGTCAGATCAATAATATGCCCAGAAAGATTCAGGCAGTGTTGAAAGCCAAAGGTGGATATAAAAAATAATAAACTTAACATTTAAATTTTTAGGAACAAACCAGTAACAATGTAGTGACATGACTTGAATGTATGAGATAGAAATGTATGTATGAGATAGCCAAGATGATTGTCTACAAAATGATAGTAGTCTTACATTTGTAGCAGTAGTGGATGGTGAGATATGGAGCCTGAAAGTCAAAAGTTCAAAACATTGTTACCCTTTTGCTCGTTAGGGTACCAAGACACTGGGTGTGTATCTTGGTGAGCCTTATATTAGGCCAGGAATATGCTCAAGTCACATGGGATCACACCAGGCCACCTGCAAAGCCTAGTGGACTCAATTGAGGGAAGCAAAGCATGAGTCTAGGACAGATGCGTAACATTACACCCCTCCCCCTTTCTTAGGGCCCCTCCTAAAAGAATCCATAAGGAAAGAAAACGGATGCCTTGCATAAAACTTACTGAGCAACATTGGAGCATTTAAGTCTGTTCGTCACCCAACATCTCTTTACAGGACCGTATCCTTTCCTGTTCACAGCAGGAAGTCAGCTTTTCACGGGAATAGGTAGAGGGAGACTAGGTTCTCAGCTGAAGACTAACAAACAAAGATCTCCCGGAAGACTCTGAAACAGAATTGTTATAGGTAAATTCAGCCTAACGAAGCAGGTCGGGACAATTATCCAGTGGGAGTTGGAGAATATCCATAAATACTGTTCCATGGACCGATTAACTGTTTTGGTCTCCCCATTACTTTGGGGATGATAGGCTGAGATGTCCAGGGAAATTTTAAGTTCTTGCAGAGCACCCTCCAGAACTTGAAAACAAATTGTACACCATAGTCAAAGACTATACGATCTAGAAAGTCATGAAACAGGAAAACTACTCTGAAAAACACTTGAACCAACCATGGAGCAGATAGAAGACCTGGTTGAGGCTCAAAATGAGACATTTTGGAGAAGTGTTTCACAGCAATCCAGATAGTAGTGAATGCCTGTGCTTCAGGAAGATCTTTAACAAAGTCCATTAAAATCTCACCCCAAGGCTCCTGTGGAATTGAAAGAGGCTGGAGAGGACGGATAGGTGCTTAATGAGAGGGTTTGAAATGTGCACACTTAGTGCAAGATGACTCCTTCTCGTCTTGTCTCTATTTGGGCCACCAACAGAAGCAGAAGAAAAGTTCCGCGGTATGTTGAGAGACCTGTCAGTCAAAAGGATTGGTTCAAGGAGACGCCACAGAGGACAAGTCATCTGAGACACGTAGTCCCCGGTTGCCTTTCCAAAGGATGTAGTATACTTGGCTGCAGTCGTACTGCTCGAGGTTTCGGCATCACATATCTTACATGTACTAGACCTGAGAAATGCTACGAACTATGTCTTCTGTGTACAAGATTACTGAGATCCTTCATGTTTCTACACTATCTGGTTTTTCATATATTCAGTTCACACATTAGTAGTGTTAAACAGTTTATATGGCTGGAGGTTATACGGAGCGATAATGCTCCCGTGCTTAGATTTCCCGAGTTACAGCTCAGCGGCTTATATTCCTTTTTATAAACGGCTTTTACCATTGCTTTATTCTGACAAGCATTCAGTATGTAAATTTATATGGTACCTGTTGCAGTCTATAAAACCAACTGTTACCTAATAATGAGATGCATAATATTTACTATGCTAATTTACTTTTTTGGTTTATGCAATCAATTCCATGCACAAACTGTATATATACATGAACACAATCCTGAATAAATACAACCAAAGTAGCGCTGGCAGCAACACATCTTCCAGGTGTTTTGAATTTTTTTTTTTTGCAAAATGGTTTATGTTTGCAGCAAAAGTTGAACCTTTTGCCCAGTGCACCACAAAGCAGATCCTAATGGAATCCGCTCTAAACAAGACACTGTCCAATATAAATACTGCCAAAAACGCTTGAGGAAAAGAAAAACTCCACCAAAAATGCTCGTTTCTTGATTCGGCTTCGACTCAAAAAACTTTTGAGGGCCTCAAAAAACTCTTGGATTCATTGTAACCTAGAAGATTTGTCTTCATGTGATTTGATAGGACAAACCCTTTTAGATATTTCTAAAATTGATGTCTTCAAAAGTGGATTTGTCCTTTAAATGAACAAATGAATAGATAAACTCAATATATGTCAGGAACATTATCCCTTTAAGACACTACGCATGAAATTTCATGGGTTTCGAAATAAGACAAACATAAATCTGTCCCGATATTGTCTGTCTAAATCACTAAATAAGGATCCAACCGAGTCACTGAATCAATGTAATAGCGGAGCCTTCCACTCCTCTTATCTGACAAATGTTACGCTTCTGTAATGGGATGGGATTTTAATGTTTTTTTTTTTTTCTTTTGTCTAGGATTTTTATTATCCTACATTGCTACAACCTACAAAAAAAATGACCCTGTTTTACTGTAAATCTGCGAAAGCCTTCGATCCATACATATTTCAGCGTTTCCATTTACAATTTTAGTCAAACTAAAAAGTCATTTATGGGCCGCGCTCACATTTGTTAAAAAGAATCCGTTTATCATCGCAGGAAATACCGCGAAATGCGCTTCTCGTTGTTAACCGTCAGTTAAAAAGAGGTTGTGGGCTCGAAATTTGTCTCACCGCTAATAGACTGTATTCGTCTACTCAAAAAGCGAAATCTCTAGTGGACGATACTGGATAACAAAGCCTTTGTTTTTAGTGGAGGTAAATAATATAAACTGCCTTGTCTTCATGCTTAACTAAATCTTTCCTGCAATGTTTCTGGAGACGTGAGTAAAGGATAGTAGCCCAAGAGGAAACTTGAAACTCCAGGGCTCCAATCAAAAACAGTAAAGACACGACACATTAGTGTTGGTTGACCTGGCCATTATCGACAAACTATTTTGTGTGGCGGCCCCAGACAAGTGATTTTTGGGGAAGGTAAGGATCAGGCATGTTCCATTTCAGACTGCCGATTGTTTTGTTCTCTAGAGATGAGCCTCCATCGGAAGAGTCCATCAGCGGCTCTCTCATAGAGAACCCCAGATCAGTCCGAGACAGCACTCCAGTGTATGGGAAAAATGGCCAAGATGGGTACGGGCTAGATATTGTGTATGGTGGGCTTACCAAGCCTCACTTATCATGTGTCATTTATAATACTGTCTTCTTAGGTGGAAAAGTGATCTTAGATCCATCTAAGAGTCCAGAATCTGATTGTGACTACTACTTCATCACCCCCGATAGCTATGTGCGTTAATTTTTTAAATGTCTAAAGTAGTTACGTACCCATTGTCTTGGCTTGCCTTGACAATGTAGACCAGTGTTCCCCAAGTCCGGTCCTCAAGAGCCACCAGCAGGTCATGTTTTCAGGATTTTCTTAGTATTGCACAGGTGATAATTGCATCACTTGGACAGGCAAGCGTTCATTGACCTGTGCAATACTAAGGAAATCCTCAAAACATGACCTGTTGGTGGCTCTTGAGGACCGGAGTTGGGGAACACTGATGTAGACTATCAGATCCAGATCAGACATATGCGGAAGGGAGTTGGGGTACACATGTGCTGGAAAAGGGTACATAAGATATAGCTCAGCCTTCCACATGAGAGATGTGAAACTAGACAAGGAAATTAGTTGACCTAACGGTCATTCCGTCTTCTGGTATCAAAATTTCCAACAGTCCCAATTTTGCTGGGTTGTTTGACTTGCCTTGACAATGTAGACTATCAGATCAGACATATGCGGAAGGGAATCGGGGCCCAAATGTGTTGGACAAGGGTTCATAAGATACAGCTGAGCCTTGCCCCCATTCAACTGAACCATGAAAGATGTGAAACTAGGAAAGAAAATTGACTTAAAGTCCTGATTTCGCTGGCGGAATCTCTAGAAATGGATCTCTAAAAGGGTTCAGGGGATAGTAAAACTATGGCCCATTTTAAAGTAATTCCCAAGTGGTTCTAGAGGAGGAAGTCAAGGTATCTTACTGTACCATACTTGTCAACAGTCCTAATTTTGCTGCGACAATCCCATCGATCTGACCACAAAAGAGAAACTGTGTGGAAAACCCATAGCCCATCTTGAATGAGGAGTTTCCTTTGTGGCCCTGGGAGTGGGACTTAAAGGGAATCTGCTAGTATGTTTTTGCTATGTAATCTATGTGTAGTATGATGTAGTGGCTGAGACCCTGATTCCCGTGATGTGTCAATTACTGGGCTGTGTGTGGTTTCAATAAGATTAGTGTTTTATCAGCAGGAGATTATAACTACCGGACTTGGTGTCTCGTGCCTCTTAGTCAACTGCTTTGTGTAACTCCACCTCCATCACTGATTAGCAGCTTTCTGTTTATGCACAGTGTACACAAAAAGCTGCCAATCATTGGAGTTGGTGGGGTTATACAGGGCTCAGCATTTAGAGAACTGCTATGTGTGCAGCAGAAAGAACTTTGATTGTATCACAACTGATGTACCCAGAAACCAAGCGATACATCGCCGGAATCAGCATCTCTGTCACTACATTAGGCTATGTGCACTTTTTGCAGATTTGACTGCGGAATGTTCTGTGCAGATTCTGGCAGAAAACACAGGTCAGAATCTGCACCTTTTTTTGGTATGTACACACATTGCAGATTTTTGTGTGAACTTCTTCCCTTTTTAACCCTGCAGATTTCTATTATGGAGTGGGTGCAGAAACGCAGCAGATCTGCAAAAAGAATTGACATGGTCCTTTGATGAATCTTCTGCGTTTTCCATGCAGATTTTTCAAATTCATTATTGCCATTGCTAAATTGGCGGTGTTAACAGGTGGCTGAGAATTGGAATGTTGCTGCCCCGTAGTGACAAAACAACAAACTACAAAATTTGACAATTATAACAATTAATCAGTAAATTAGGGGACATATTTCATGACGTCATGTACGAGTATCCTGACAGTATTCTTACATATCAATTTAACTGCTTTAGTTGGTATCAGTAGAAGACTGAAGTCTTTAGAAGACATTACGCTCCAGTAAATGTCAGAATGTGCCAGCGTTAAGTCTAAGGCATAGTTTTAAATGCTGATTTGGTACACGCAGAGGTTTGAGTATCGCATACGGCAGAAATGTTCTTTTTGCATGATGTCTCTCAGGATTTCAAGTAATTACAGTAGACTATGAATACATTTTCATATTTCAGTACTGAAAAAAAAACTACAGATCCCTTCATCTATTTGTTGGAAATGACTTTCACTTCTCTTGCTGTTTAGACATCTTCCAAACATTTTTGTCAAATTAATTTCTCATTTCTCTCTGCTTTTTGCAGCCTGTCAATCAGGGATCTCACTACCAAGCTGAAATGAATCCTCTGGCGCAATCTAATCCACGGTAAGAAATGTTTGAAACTTCTTAATGTCTTATCAATGATATCGTGTTCCATTCATATTATTCTAAGGCATCCATAATGCAAAATTAATTCATTTTTGTCAATAGGTTGGAGAGAGAATATTCTACTGTTTCGAGTATACAGCTCTTATGCTATCTTAAAGGGCATCAGTCAGTAGGATCAATCCCCCTAAGCCATCTATTTAGACATGTAGGTCAGAAAAAATTGAATAAAATGATACATTGATATCTGCGATCCGATAAGTGGTTCCCAAAAAATCCAGGTTTTTTTCTCATATGCAAATGAGCTGAAAAGATCTACGTGCCAGATTAATCTGTTCATTTGCATATAAGAAAAATGTGGATTTCTCAAAAACCGTTAATCAGATTGCAGATATCAAGGTATCATTTGATTCGACTTGCTATGACCTACATGACTGTAAAGATGGCTCAGGAGGGTTGATTCTACTGAAAGATGCTCCTTAAGTGCCTTAATAGGTACAGACGAAACCCTATGTAGTTGGATACTGATGCTCTAATCATATTTTCTGTCACTTACTTCTTACTAAACTATCATATATATAGAACATTAGTAAAAAAGTGCTGTATCTCCGGCGCCCCAGGGTCCTGGTCATCGCAGTGGTATTGCTTTCCTCTCTGGGAGAGTGATGCTACGTTTGGAGGCAAGAAAGGATAACTGCATCCAGGTATCACAAGCATGCAACACATTCACACTCCAGGCCACCAGGGGGAGCTTACGCTCCTATTTATTAGGTCACTCCCCACATATATATAACTGGTAGTCTGTAGGGAAAGTGAGAAGAAAGTTCCAGCCAGTATTCTGAGCAGAACAGAGGGTCAACGGAGCTGTGCATGCCCGCAGAGCTGCAGCTCCCAGAAAGAGACATTGAAAGGCAGAATTGTATTGAGTGTGAAGGAAGTCAAAGCAAAGGAGAGGATACCAGAAGGGGAAGAGCACCGCTCAGGCTGCCTTCTTCTGAGGCGCAAAACCCCGGTAGCTGGAACACCGAGGGAGTAAGGACCTCTACGCCTTATTTCATAGACCGGCAGGACAGCTAATTGCAGGTTACCTGTCCGCACCTACACCCAGGAGGCACGGTGACACCTACAGAGCCGGGTTATCTAAGAGACCTTATAAACAGGCTCAAGTCACCAGTCATCTGGGTTTTGTCTTATCCTATACGGGGGACAGAGCGAGCGAAACATCACATCTGTGAGACCGTTATGTGAAGCCACAGTGGGGACTGCACCACCGCAGCGCAAGGGAAGGCTGCAGATTTCCACCTGGATAAGGGGACTCTGGTCTTGCCTCCGAGCTGGCCGGACTCTGCCTGCCCTGTGATCTGGTGCCCTGGACTGTGGATGCTGAAGTCTTCAGTAAAGGTAAAGAGACTGCAACCTTGTGTCCTCGTTCTTCTCCGCGCCTCTCACCATCCACCATCTACACACCGGGAAGCCCTGGGAACATACTTCACCTGTGGGAAGGTATACCATCTAGCTGCCATAACATCACCCCAGCGGTCCTCTTAAAGCAGCGTCGGTCACCCTGACCGAATACCACAGGTGGCGTCACGAACATAAACTTTATCTCTTTAAAGACCTTCCCCTTTTACATGGGTGCCCTGGGCCACGGACCGGGTCGCAGCCACCATGACATCCCCCTGTGAACACCACCGGACCTGGTACCGAGTACCCCTAGCCCGTGGGGCGACTCATTTTACCAATCATCAATGCCAATAAACCACCTGATAGAAAATAATCAATGTCATTCACTTTTCCTAACAATGTCACCTGTCCAGCGGTGAGATATATGAGGCAGCAAGTGAGCAGACTGTTCTTGAAGTTGATGTATTGGAAGCTGGAAAAATGGACAAATTTAAGGATCTAAGTGACTTTGACAAGGGGCAAATCATGAACTCTAGATAAATAGGTCTCATGGGTTGTTCCCGATATGTAGTGGTTAGTACCTTCCAAAAGAGTTCCGAAGAAGGAAAGCCAGTGAAAATGCAGAGCATATGGGTCTGTGAAGCCGCAGACGGGTCAGCATGCCCATGGTCGCTAATATGCATCGCAGAAAGCACCTACAGTGAGCTCATGAGTATAAGAACTATACCATGGAGCACTGGAGTTTGGTGGACTAATCTAATAAATCATGAGGGTTTTTTTACATCATGTAGATGGCCGGGTGAATGTGCGTTGCTTTTCTAGGTAAGAAATGGGAACAGGATGCACAATGGAATAAAAGCAAGGCAAACAGAGGCAGTGTGATACTCTGCACAATACTCTGCTAGGAAAGCTTGGTGTGATAGCCAGGGCCGGCGACAGCATCCAGGCAAGTTCTGGGGACCTGAACAGGTGGGGGGTACTCGCCATCAGGGACACCGGCACGCTATGGGGGTCCGGTACCAGCGCCTGCGAGTGCCTCCCCTGCTTGCTGAAGGCAACACTTACCTCTCCCCATTCCTCCGCTGTGACATCTTCCGCATCTTCTGACTCTGTGACGTTTCAGGTCAGAGGGAGCGATGATGTGACTAATGTGCACCCTCAGCTCTGAATAGTCACAGTGCAGAGAGCGGCAAGACAACGACACTAAGGAGTCCGGAGAAGGGTAGCGGCCATCGAGGAGAGTTAAGTATTTGTTTTTTTTTATGTTTGGAGCTATATATGTGGTCCATACTGTATGGAGCATTATATGGGGCCATCATATACTGGAACATTATATGGGGCCCATTATGTATGGAGCACTATATGGGGCCCATCATAAACTGTATGGAGCATTATACTGGACCCATTATATGTGGAGAAATATATGGGGCTCATTATATATGGAGCAGTAAATGGGTCTCATTATACTGTATGGAGCAATATATGGGGCTCATTATATTGTATGGAGCATTATATAGTGTCCATTATGCTGTATGATGCAATATATGGGGCTCTTTATTCTGTATGGAGCACTATGTGGTGCCCATAATACTGTATGGAGGACTATACTGTTCAGTTTCTGAGATATTGTAGCATTTACAATAGATATCACTCATGTAATGTGAGAAGTGAAATCTTTGGCATTGTGTTATCCCTATATTTCTCTGCCGTATCTGTGCATCATGAATAGTTGTATGTGTTAAAAGGGCCCACTGAGACTCTTTCACCCGGGGCCCAAGGAAAACCTGGAGCCGGCCCTGGTAATGGCACACTGTAGGTAGAAACTTGACAGATCATAATAAGGCTTCCACAGTCAGGTTATGCCCTACCCAGTCCATTTAGCAGGGCGCAGGTGAACCCTGTCCTTCACTATTTTAACCCGGTACAGGAATATGGACTTTCACAGGGCCCCCAGGGTTATATCCAAGGAGTGCCTTCTGGCTGGTGGAGCAATCAGGGAGAATGAAGGATTATTCAGCAGGGTCAGTACAAGGATGTCAAAGTCAGGGACAGTTGGGCAATCAGAAAAATGAGCCAAGCTTAGCAAGCAAACACCAGGATTCAGGATACGAGGGTTAGACAAGACAAAAAAACACAAGTCCCAGCCACCAAAATGTAAAACAGAACTGCACCTGCATGCCCCAATTCCGTCGGCAGTGCAAGCACGGCGTTGCCTGGCGGCAGAGTTCTCGGGGCATGATTTAGACACAGACATAACACTCAGGTCCTCTCATTATGTCAACATTACTTTGACACATAACACAAAGTATTGACTTGGTCTACAAATGCCCTAGATGACAATGCCCTAGATGACAATCCCCTAGAACATCTCTGGGATCAAATAGTTTGATCCATGAAGGTTTCACCTGCTAGATACCAAATGATACCTTCAGAAGTCTTGTGGTGTCCATGCCTCGATGGATCTGAGATGTTTTGGTGGCAGGAATAGGACCTACGAAATAATACATGGGTGTTGTCAATGATATGGCTGGTCATTCGATTTACCAGAAGCAATAATTCTGGTACTAATAATTAACATGACCCTTCATAACTGGAAAGGAGCAGCGTCAGTGTCACTTTCTACCATTTCCTCACAAAAAGTTGTTAAAATGAAAAATCCTGTCTTATATTCCGTAAAGGTATGTTGGACTAATGAGTATCCAGCGATAAGCCAGAGCCATGGGTCAAAGCACGGACAGACCTTGACTTTGAAGAACCATTGATGCCTACTGATGGACAGTTGGACATCTTATCTTCTGTTCTCTCATGCGGAAAATAAAATATAGGTGGTCTTGGGTCAAGACCTTCATGATTTTGGGCAGCTAATGACTTTTAAAATGGTACCCTGTTAGGAATATTTCTGAATCTTCGGTGATGACTTTTAGAAGAATGAGATTTTAGTTTCTAGCCATGTTCCCATCAGGATAAGGTCTGATGACCAAATTACCCATTAGAATATCTGTGCTTTGACCCCCAGTCTTTTCCTATCTCATAAATTATTCCTTTGTTCCACAAACTGCAGAAAGCCTGACACAGGCTGTGACCCTGATTTATAATAGATTAAAGGAAATCAATTTATTTTTGTGTTTAATATTTAGTTTACCTACAATGTTAAATGTCACATTTTCTTCAAAGGAGGCTTCAAAACACGTCCGTCCTGTCCCGCTTCATTAGGTGAGCTGCCTGGGGGTGAATCTGAAATATATGTAATTAACTGGCAGCATTTAGAATGCAGAACAAGTTATTTCTCAAGTGGAAATGGACGGACGCTGCTTTGTGTGCTCGTCCATGGGAAGTAAAGACATCTTGTTTACAAAACTCTATGCCCCTCGGCCCTTTGTGTTCCCCTGCAACATCCATTATCGGAGTAGAGTAAATATCACTCATGGTTTAAGGTTGGGTTGACACTTTGCAGGATTGGTAATTTTGTTTCCAAAATGTGGTAGTCAATTATAGACAGTCATAGCAAAAATAAAAAAAACACTGCGCGCATTTTGGATAATTGTTGTCCTCCGGCTGCAGTTTGTTTAACAAAAACAAAATCAGAAGAAAAAAATGTCCTTTGCTCACCCTCCACAGGTCCGGCAATGAGTCTGCACTGCTGATCTAGGCAACTGTTATGGTCTGCAGTGCTGATGTCACGCAGACGGCGCTGCAGACAGTCACTGAGCTCGTTTCACAAAAAAAAATGTCCTTTACTCACCCTCCACAGGTGTGGAATAGACAACAGATGGAAGTTATTGGCAATTATCAAGACACCCTCAATAAAGGAGTGGTTCTGCAGGTGGGGACCACAGACCATATCTCAGTAACAATGTTTTCTGACTTGGTCACTTTGAATGTTGATTGTGCTTTCACACTCGTGGTAGCATGAGACAGACTCTACAACCCACACAAGTGGCTCAGGTAGTGCAGCTCATCCAGGACGGCACATCAATGCGAGCTGTGGCAAGAAGGTTTGCTGTGTCTGTCAGCATAGTGTCCAGAGGCTGGAGACACTACCAGGAGACAGGCCAATACACCAGGAGATGTGGAGGGGGCCGTAGGAGGGCAGCAGGACCACTACCTCAGCCTTTGTGCAAGGAGGAACAGGAAGAGCACTGCCAGAGCCCTGCAAAATGACCTCCAGCAGGCCACAAATGTGCATGTGTCTGCACAAACTGTTAGAAACCAACTCCATGAGGATGGTATGAGTGCTCGACGTCAACAGATGCGGGTTGTGCTCACAGCCCAACACTGTGCAGAACACTTGACTTTAGCCACAGAACACCAGGATTGGCAAATTCTCCACTGGCACCCTGTGCTCTTCACAGATGAAAGAAGGTTCACACTGAGCACATGTGATAGATGTGACAGAGTCTGGAGACGCCTTGGAGAGCTATCTGCTTTCTGCAACATCCTTCAGCATGACCGGTTTGGCAGTGGATCAGTAATGGTGTGCGGTAGCATTTCTTTGGAGGGACGCACAGCCCTCCATGTGCTCACCAGAGGTAGCCTGACTGCCATTTGGTACCGAGATGAGTTCCTCAAATCCCTTGTGAGACCATATGCTGGTGCGGTTGGCCCTGGGTTCCTCCTAATACAGGACAATGCCAGACCTCATGTGGCTGGAGTGTGTCGACAGTTTCTGCAATATGAAGGCATTGAAGCTATGGACTGGCCCGCCCACTCCCCAGACCTGAATACGATTGAACACATCTGAGACATCATGTTTCGCACATCCACCAATGTCACGTTGCACCACAGACTGTCCAGGAGTTGGCGGATGCTTTAGTCCAGGTCTGGGAAGAGATCCATTAGGAGACCATCCGCCGCCTCATCAGGAGCATGCCCAGGCATTGTAGGGAGAATATACAGGCACGTGGAGGCCACACACAATGCTGAGCATCATTTCCTTGTCTTGAGGCATTTCCACTGAAGTTGCATCAGCCTGTAATTTCATTTTCCACTTTGATTTTGAGCATCATTCGAACTCCAGACCTCCATGGGATATTAGTTGTGATTTACGTTGATCATTTTTAGGTTTTATTGTTCTCAACACATTCTACTTTGTAATGAATAAAGATTTACAACTGGAATATCTAATTCAGTGATATCTAGGATGTGGGATTTTAGTGTTCCCTTTATTTTTCTAAGCAGTGTAGTACCAGAAAGTAAAAGAAAAACTGACAAGAAGGATATGTCATGTGCTACTAATACTGACCACGAGATGTCAGCATAAGAAACTCTCCAGGCTGGTAAAGTAAGAGCATGTCATTATACAGCCTGTTGTGCTGGGAATCAAACAGAATATTTTCATGTAAATTTTGGCTTACATGTGCAGAATCTGAACCATAAATCCACAGCAATTCCTCCACATGTGAATTCAACACTACTATCAGTTATTATTAATTATTTAATAGCCAAGTCTCAATGTATTTTTCTGCCTACAGTCATTATTAGATAGCAGCTATAGAGATTTGCGAGTCTCTCTTTACAGCATTTACTCCTGACCAGTATTTAATGGTATCAATTATCCGTATTTGTGCCCTTCTGGGGTCAAATTATTTTGAGCTTTGCCCTCGCTAATCTCCAGTCTTTTCACAGTAAACAATATTTTGTGGATGATGAGCAACTCCATTAATTCCCGGCATAATATTATGAACCACAGATCATAAGATTGTATTCACTTGTGTTGTTAGGAAGTTGGACTGAGGTTAGAAGGAGCCTGCAGAATGCTGAAAGCTAAAACAATATTCCTATAACATTTTTTAATAAAGAAAAATGAAATCTTTTACGTTAGGTGTCAATTGGTTCAGGTTGTGAAGTTTGTAATGGAAGACTGTCCCCAACAAAGAGAAGAAGCCCTAGAAAGAATCTCACGAACTTCCCCCACTGCGCTGCCTCCTCTTTTTCTCCACGCTTCTGCCGTGTCCGCTCATACCCTCGCAGTCTGCTCCAGTTATCCTGGGGAGGCCATCTTTGTTGGTATTCGGTCCCTCTATTTTTCACTCGAAGCAAGGATCGCCAAGCTACGACTTGCCTACTTTGGACACATCATACAAATAGAGCGATCACTGTAGAAGGACGTCATGGTCGGAAGAATAGAAGGAACATGATGAAGAAGAAGACCAGCAACCAGATGGCTTGATACAATCAAGATAATGGCAGAGAAGACCTCTGGTGGACCTATCTAGATTTGCACAAGATCGATCTTCCGGCAAGAGCATTCATCCATCAAGTCGCCATGGCTCGAGATAGAGCTGAAGACCGCTAATAATAATAATCTCTCTTCTGACATAACACCTGGACTCATGCCTCACTAACAAATGAGCTGCTCCTAGAGAAGCTTTGCTCTAGATATCAGGGTAAAAACTCTACTTATGTAATATAGTAAAAAAAATACATTAAAAAATATACATATTATAATAGACATCTTAGCCCCATAAGGACTTCCAGGAACATCTTACATATGCAATCAATTATTAGAGGTAAGCAAAATGATTGTAACTTTACTGGATCAGCGTCCAGTTTGGTCTTCAATACGCGCTGGACTTGGGCAGTGTTCACTTCTGCATCCGCAATCCTCTGTCTGGCATTCTGGGTACCTTTGAAACTTACTGAAGCAGTAAAGTATATTTCTCACTAGCAGCCATTAGTTTATACGGAGAGAAAAGCCACAAATCTGTCTGCAATAATAATAATTAAAAAATTCTTTCTTTTTTTTCCTATCAAACATATACAAAAAAAAGTTAAGAGAGTAAAAATAAACTCAGCAAGAGGATAAAGTGGAGAGACAAACTTTAGATGAAGCTTGGCCAAAATGCTGTACTACTGCTCTGTACCTTCTAGAATATAGCTACCAGCTCCCACCACAGCCCAAAAAAAAGAAGAGCCCAGATGTCACCACAGTTTCACCTCTCAGTGTGTCTTGGATGCAGTTACTGACAGCTTGGCCATCCAATCTGGTACAGGAGCTTGCTGAGCTGTCAGTGTGTTGACTGACAGCTCGACTATCCAATCTGTGAGGCGTCGGCTGTCTCCAAGTGTTCATTATTCCAGGTAATTGCCAGGCTACTTAACTGAGCTGTGTCTCCCAGAACTCTGCCAGACGTACATTCAGCTTGTGAGGTTTGTTCACCTGTGCCTTGAGTTCCGTATGTTTCATCTGTTTTCTGACCTTCGACTTTGTTCTGACCAGCCGCCTGTTTAACCCCTTGAGCTCTGATCCGTTATCCTCCTTGTACTCTGACCTCGGAACATTACCTGACTACACTTTTGTCTCTTCCTTCTGCTTTATGATGTACCCTCCTGGCTTCTGAGCGTGGACTCCTTGACCATTCTGACTCACGACTTGGCCTTGAGAAGTGACTAGCATCACACCAGACCTTTCTTCTTTTCATGTTGATCCCTTAAATTCACACCCATGCAGTTTAATTCTGAAGTCACAAAATTTGTACTTTGATCCTACCATTTCCTGTGGAGCTCAATTTGGTTTTAACTTTATACATATAGAAAAACAATCAATATGGCATCTGTCAGCAAAACCAAATGTATCAAAGATGAAAGCATGGATAACCTCTGCCCATTCACCTGTTATCTTGTGTGCGTGGCTGGATATATAAAAGTAGAAGATGGGAACAATGAATTTACCTTCCATTTTGGAAACGTCATATCCATTGTGATGGTCAAGCTCAACTGCCGCAAAACCTAACAACTTGAAAGAGGGCAAAAAATGTTCCTGAAATCACCAAGAACTTTTGGCTACTTTTGTTGATTGCAAAAAAGTTGTGACCAACCGTGAATCAGACCCTTCCTGAGGACTGGTGACTTTTTATTTATCTGGTCCCCTAGAAAAAATTTAAAGTTGCCAACGGAGTGGAAAGAAAAGCTTTCGATCGATACATCCAAGACCGGACTTTGTCATCTGGTTGACCAAATGGTGTCATCTTTAACCCAATATTTTTTTTAGGTTTTGCATTGGATCCCAGTTCTCTTTTAATGACAGTCAAAAGAAAAATGGAGATAACTTTTTCGGACAGCGCGTTCCCATCGGAATATGCATGCACCGTGTAAGTGGAGATTTGTACACACTTTTTAGCTTTGCAAATGCATGCACCGTGTAAGTGGAGATTTGTACACACTTTTTAGCTTTGCAAGTTCTCATTCATATTAACACAGCAGACTGAGACAGGGTGAAATTTGCCAGTCGCCACTAAGCTTTTATGCTTTTCACTTCCACAGTGACATCTCCTGCTGGTATCCAAGTGATTGATAAAGTTAATACTCCGCTGTGGTTTCATTTCTACCTTTTATCCGCCCCAACCTGTGGTGGAGCGTTCAAGGAACCTAATGAACGCTCTCTGTTATAGTCTGCAGGACTGTGATTATAGGTGAACTTAAAGACAGTGTGAAAAACTACTTTCTACTTATTTCTCTGTAAAATTTATTGGCTTTGTCAGATGACTGGATAACACATAAATCAAATTGGGTTTTAATGTGTTGTTAAACTAAGCAAAAAAAACACTTTTGGTTTCTTTATCGAGTTTACTTAAACAAGAGGAACAAGTCTTGAAATTTAAGGCGGCCATATGCAATGTTTGATTTGAACCCAATGTGATTGTTTTCGTTGAAGGTTGTTTGAGGGTGACTAATAGTACTCAGAAGTGCACAGGTAGTGTGCTAAATGTTAGAAAATCTCCTTGTGATCCACGTAATCTGGACAGATCCCAGTGGTGTTCTTGAGAAGAAATATCTCCTACATCAGGTCAGATAGATCTCAACATGTATGGTCTGCTAAAGACTACTAAAGAAATTACGTAGTTACAGTATATACTGGTCACAAGACGAAAAGCTTAAACCAGATTTTGTATACACCATTTGTTTGAAACAAATCTTAGGGCAAATAAACGGGCAAAAAAGTAAAATTAGTACGGAAGAACATGTTGGAAGAGAAGGCTGACAAAGATCCATAAACATAAATGAGTAGTAATACATCCAATTAGTGTATTGCACAGTGTACCGTATATACATGAAAGTAGAGATGAGTGGATTTTATGAAATTCAAATTTGCCGACTTCACCGAATTTTCCCCAAAAATCTGATTTGCAATGGATGAATTTGTTTGGATCTCAATATTGAAAACTTTGAATTGCTCTGAAAATATATGTGGGGGAGAGGAGAAAAAGAGAGTGAGGACCCTGCTGACTATAAGAGCTTACAGTCTACAGGAGAGAGAGAGAGAATGGACCTCGCTGGCCATAAGAGCTTACACTCTTCAGGCAAGATTTATGGCAAATTGGTCCATGTCATTTCAGGATAAGTTTATTTTTTTCTTGATCAACTCTCTATGCAACATACAGGTGGGAGGGAAAAACTTATTTATCACAGCGGTATGACTGACCAATAATATAAACCTTTATATATCATTAGAGAGGTGCACATTCCAAACATTAGTCTCCAACCTGTGTTTCTCCAGCTGTGGGAAACTAGAATTTACAGCATGGCCTGACAACGTTGTGAGATTACGACGTTGAAGCATGCTGTGACAACAGTTTAGAGACTAGATGTTAGAGCATACCCTGACAACATGATGAAGACTAAAACTTGCATCATGGTCTGACAACATGTTGGAGATTAGATCTTACAGCATGGCCTGGCAAAATGTTGGAGATTAGATCTTACAGCATGTCCTGGCAACATGTTGGAGATTAGATCTTACAGCATGCCTTGACAACATGTTAGAGATTAGATCTTACAACATGGCCTGACAACATGTTGGAGATTAGATCTTACAGCATGGCCTGACAACATGTTGGAGATTAGATCTTACAGCATGCCCTGACAACATGTTGGAGATTAGATCTTACAGCATGCCCTGACAACATGTTGGAGATTAGATCTTACAGCATGCCCTGACAACATGTTGGAGATTAGATCTTACAGCATGCCCTGACAACATGTTGGAGATTAGATCTTACAGCATGGCCTAACAACATGTTGGAGATTAGATCTTACAGCATGCCCTGACAACATGTTGGAGATTAGATCTTACAGCATGCCCTGACAACATGTTGGAGATTAGATCTTACAGCATGCCCTGACAACATGTTGGAGATTAGATCTTACAGCATGGCCTGACAACATGTTGGAGATTAGATCTTACAGCATGCCCTGACAACATGTTGGAGATTAGATCTTACAGCATGCCCTGACAACATGTTGGAGATTAGATCTTACAGCATGCCCTGACAACATGTTGGAGATTAGATCTTACAGCATGCCCTGACAACATGTTGGAGATTAGATCTTACAGCATGGCCTGACAACATGTTGGAGATTAGATCTTACAGCATGACCTGACAACATGTTGGGACACTAGAATTTACAGCATGCCCCGACAACATTTTAGGAGACTACAATTTATGGCATGCCCTGACTGAGCTGAATTGAGGTGCAATACCATACCTAGAGCAGCCACTATAAAATGTATGATGCTGTGCCTGCTAAACCATTAACAAGAAACTGTCAGCAGGATATTGGATTCGTAGGTAAAGACATGGCTGTAATGGGGCTTTGAAGCTCATTACAATGATAACTTTTTTTTTTTACGAAATCCGTGTTGTCGTTCTTGTGTAATCAGCCATGGAAGTTTTCTGCTAATGAGGTGCAAGTTCAGCGGGGCTGGATGTTTCACCAGGTCCTCTCCTGCCCATCTTGGAATTATCTACTCTGACTTTTTAAGTAGACGTAGTGCTTATAGGAGCTCTGCAGACACTTCAATGATTTGATTGGTGGGATAAATGACCTCCTCTAATCTGAAGGATAGACCATCAATTTCAAACTCTTTTAGAAAAAAATCTTTTAAGATCTCTTGCATTTACACATGTTGTTTACAGTAGCATGAAAAGTACCTGAAACAATATGAGCAGCAATCTTCACTAGATGCTCCTCCATTGTGAGTCAGCCCCGGCAGGGACCCCATTTCTGAGTTTTTATTTCTCAGCTTTAGAGCCCTTAACAACGGATTTTAGCAAAGCACCCACCTGTGAAAAAAACAAGAAAGAAAAATAAACACATTTACTTTTCTACAGATGCGTCTTTCTTCGCCCACTCAGACCAGAGTGATCCGTGGTAAATAAAGAGCAAGCACCATGCACGCCATTGTATGCCCACGGCACAAATTATCTCAACTTCAGCATCAAGTACTTAGAAAAGAATAAGATTCTAGGTGGCGGCTCGTTACTGTGTGACTCACTCCAATCAACGCTTCGCTTTTGATTTCAAAGTGACAATTGTTCCCACAAAAGCAGACAAATACCCGTCTATAAAACAGGTTATCATCATTGCTATACTAAACGTCTAGTGGGGGATAGATTGCAGCCTTCGAAAACCCTCCCAGTCTACCTCGGTTCCCAGTATGATCTGAGATGAGCCCAATGGAAACACTTATACTGAAGTGGATGAATTAGTTTTTTCCTGCTTAAGATTACTGCATAATGTCTGCGCTAAGGAGAAATGTTGGGTAATTTCATGAATGTTGGTGTTATTGAAAATTGGAAGCTTTTAGGAGCTGCGGAAACTCAGCCAAAGGGGAGACCACATAAATTTACACAGCGGGGTCATCAAGTGCTGAGGAGCAGAGGGCAGAAAAATCACCAACGCTCTGCTGACTCCATAACTGCAGAGTCCAGACTGTTGTGAATTCAGCTTTTGGGCTCCCTCCGGTGGTTGTAGAGGGTAATGCAGTTGTGCCTGGACTGCAGGAGTGGACAGGTGTATCTACTAATTGCAAAACTGACTGGGGTATATAGTTTTGCAGGATCCTTTAGTCAGTGCCAGTTGTCCATTGTTCTGGAAGGATTCACTTCCCTGCTGGTCTCTCCAGTTTGCTGTGCTTTTCTACAAAGATAAGTCCTGGCTTTGTTTTTGCTGTCCACCTGCAGTGGACCTTATAGTTCTGTGCTTTTTCATGTTTTTGTCTTGTCCAGCTTAGTCTGTGAAGGATTTTTTGCAGCCTAGCTATTTCGCTGGAGATGCAGATATACCCCCCATGTCTTTAGTCAGATGTGGTGATCCGTATTTTCTGCGGTGGATATTTTCTAGTGTTTTTATACTGACCGCATAGTACTCTGTTCTATTCTTTCTTTTTAGCTAGTATGGCCTCCTATGCTAAAGTCTGATTTCATATCTGCGTATGTTATTTCCCTCTCCTCTCACAGTCAATATTTGTGGGGGGCTATCTTTCCTTTGGGGATTTTCTCTGAGGCAAGATAGGTTTCCTGTTTCTGTCTTTAGGGGTAGTTAGATCTTAGGCTGTGCCGAGGGGTCTAGGGAGTGTTAGGTACCCCCCACAGCTACTTCTAGTTGCGCTGCTAGGTTCAGGGTTTGCGGTCAGTATAGGGACCACCTTCTCCAGAGTTCGTCTCATGCTGCTCCTAGGCCACCAGATCATAACACCAGACCTCTTCTAGTATTAACATCAGCACAAATACTGCGCCCCCGCCCAGAGCTTCATAGCTGAGCAAACAGCATTTACCTGTACATCATCAAGCAAAATGCCGAGAGTCGGATGGAGTGGTATGAAGCTGCCACCACTGAACTTTGGAGTTTGGTGATTGCAAGGAGAACATTAACTGCCTGACTACATTGTGCTAGCTGTAACGTTTGGTGGAGAAGGGATAATGCTATGGGAATGTTTATCAGGGGTCAGCCTCGGCTTCTTACTTCCAGTGAGGGGAAATTTGAATACTTCAGCACAAGACATACAGTATTGAACAATTGTATGATTCCAACTTGGTGGGAATAATATTTTTGTTCCCTATGACTGGATGAGTTTGAGCTGGAAGAACATGACCACAGAGACTGGACCTCAATCCCATCCAACACCTTTGAGATGAACTAGACTGGAGATTGTGACCCCAGTCTTCGTACTCTGCCCTACATGAAAGAATCAGTAGTATTAATGATGTCAGCTATCAGAGTAACCTGATCCTGTAGCTTCCGGGTCATGGCTTCTGCGTTCTTGGAACTCGGAGGCAGACGATAGAAATGGAGATCCATCACGTTCAGCAGTGATTGGATCCTTTTCTGTCCTTCGTCCTGTTAGTACTGCGCATGTCAGCCTTTACAGCCCATGAGCAGGACAAACGCCAGGAAATTGTTAGAAAATCTCAGATGGTGTTTTTTTCTCCTGGACACTATGGACAACAGAAAAAAAATCACTTGATGCTCACAGAATGTCCTTCCATTTATGGACAGTTGGCACCCAGCTCTGTGCCAGGTTTGACATTGCAACCTAGGATCTTGAAGCTATGCCTTCGGATGTAGGCACAAAATGAGATAATCATAGAGGAATGGGTAAGAAAGAACTTTGGTTGGAAGACGCATACTACACAATAATGCACCTACATGAAGATGCGCTCCACAAATATAAAGGAAACGTGAGTCTCGGAAATGTTATTGTTTCCCATGGACGGCTCCACGCACGCCATATCCCATTAGTATATAAAGCTTGGCTCTCATTTGGTAAACATAAGTCTGCAAATTGCATCTTCAGATTCATGTATGGAACACATCGGATAATAAGCCGCATGTTGGGTAATATCCGAGAGCTCCACAGCAGTGAAACAAATGAAAGTGATTTCCCAAATGTTTCTGCCAGCAAAGGCAAGTCCCACCAAGGCCTACAGTAAATGAAGATATTATGTATTAGGTATAGAATGTATCTGTCATTTTGACAGATTGTGTGGCACGGAACAGATTAACAGATTACTCTTAGTCAGGCGGCAGCAAGCTGTGAAAAATGTGCAGGAAATGATAACTGTCGGTTTGTGCTGATTTAATGATATTTTGAAGCCATAATAACGATATAAAAAACATGATGAGATGTTTCTCCACACTCACTTTTAGGGCCTATGAACGGAGGTCATCCCTTGGATTTAGTCATTCTTTCTGAACTCCAGGTTTCTGTACACACTTCATGGCCAAAAATTCTCGGACACGTCCACTTTCCACCATAGGAGCGTTTCTGACCTCCTATTCTACATCCATAGACATTATTATTGAGTCGGTCCCTTTACAGACATAACAGCTCCCGTTCTTCTGGGAAGGTTTTCTACAAGATTTTGGAAGGATCTGTAGGAATTTTTGCTTCTTCATCCAGAAGAACATTTGTGAGGTCAAGCCCTGATATTAGGGAGAGGTCGGGCTCACAATCTTTTACAATCAGTATTGTCCACCTCCAAAAAATTGGGCAGAGCTGGGGTGTGACAAAAGCGTGGTGACCCACACTCATCAAATTCAGTGTTCGTTAATCCACAAATCTTATTTCTGCAATGACTGGAGTAAAATTTGTGATGAGACACACCACTTTAGTTATTGATTAGGGATTGCTTATATAGCGCCATCATATTCCGCAGCAGTTTACAGACATGATCACCGCTGTCTCCATTAGGACTCCCGAAGTGTGGGAGGAAACCAGAGAACCCGGAGGAAACCCACGCAAACACGGGAAACATGCATACTCCTTGCAGATGTTGTCTTTGATGGGATTTGAAGCCTGAACCCGAGCACTGCAAAGCAACGGTGCTACCCACTGAGCCACCATGCGCCTCGCCTGATTCATTAAGAGGTGTGCACCTCACACTCCACCCTACTCCCTCATCAAAACCGGTGCCTTGATGAAGCGGGGCCTAAAGGTACCTTCACACTGAGCGACTTAACAACGATATCGCTAGCGATCCGTGATGTTGCAGCGTCCTGGATAGCGATATCGTTGTGTTTGACACGCAGCAGCGATCTGGATCCTGCTGTGACATCGTTGGTCAGAGGAGAAAGGCCAGAACTTTATTTCGTCACTGGATCTCCCACAGACATCGCTAAATCGGCGTGTGTGACGCCGATTCAGCGATGTCTTCACTGGTAACCAGGGTAAACATTGGGTTACTAAGCGCAGGGCTGCGCTTAGTAATCCGATGTTTACCCTGGTTACCAGTGTAAATGTAAAAAAAAACAAACACTACATACTTACATTCCGGTGTCTGTCCCCTCGCCATCAGCTTCCCACACTGACTGTGAGCGCCGGCCGGCCGTAAAGCACAGCGGTGACGTCACCGCTCTGCTTTACAGCCAGCCGGCGCTGAGACAGTGCAGGGAAGCTGAGGCAGGAGGACAGACACCGGAATGTAAGTATGTAGTGTTTGTTTTTTTTTACATTTACAATGGTAACCAGGGTAAACATCGGGTTACTAAGCGCGGCCCTGCGCTTAGTAACCCGATGTTTACCCTGGTTACCAGGGGACTTCGGCATCGTTGGTCGCTGGAGAGCTGTCTGTGTGACAGCTCTCCAGCGACCACAAAGAGACAAAACAGCGACGCTGCAGCGATCGGAATCGTTGCCTATATCGCTGCAGCGTCGCTTAATGTGACGGTACCTTTAAGGGTCCTACTTTGGCCAGCATCCTTTTTGTAAAGTGCCTCTTCAGACCCAGCCACCTCCTATTGTATTGGAGTAGGGTTTAGCACTGATTCAGAACAAAGATAAAGACAATGGATTTTTTTATATACAGTATGTAGGCTTTTCTTGGATCCCACTGGTTGGACACCCAGCCATTGGATACTGATGGTATCGCTATTTATTTTGCTGTCTAATCAGTTGTGCTAAGTTCACACAAGTGCATAAAGAACATTGTACAATTTTCATCCAGAGAAAATTGTCAATTTTTCATCTATATTTTCATCCTTATGGCATCAATTTTTATACATCAGCAATTAATAAAATTCAAAAGACCAAATACAGATTCCTATGTTAAAGAATTCCAATGTATCCGTAAACATGCAAACATGGTCCATGGCAAAAATGGTTGTAACTCGTGAACACTCTGATTGAACTCAATTGAAAATACGGTCAAGTGAATTTAGCCTTAATATGGAGGCTTGTAACATTCTTTCATCTTAAGTTACAGACCTCATTTTCTGAAATCCTACTGGTGAGATATTTGACATTCCTTTTGCTTCCTCTTTACTCCAATGTCAGGACATGAACTGCTTACTATTCTACCAATTTGGCGTCGGATGCCGGTCCTTGGCCTTTGCATGTTGATTGTATTGATTGCAGCTCAAAGCCTTGATGATGCATAACTAAGTGTCTTTAATTAATCAAAATATGCCTCATTAGTTTTCCCTCTGGACTGAGGAGATAAACAGTAAGCTAATTCATGACATTCGAGGTCATTTCCAAACATATGTGCCGAGCTGTGCAGTCATACTTCTACACTAGCCTCAGTTTTCCAGCTAGTCAACGCCACATTGAGATCCCTATACTTTGTCGTTGACTCGTCAGTTGGGATTACCAGTAGTAGACTGTAATAATAATGGATCATTGAACACTCTTTGTGGAATCACTGAAGGTCAGACCACCGGGACCACCACGATCATTAGTATAGGTGGTCTGTCACTTTGTTTGCATGCCTCCAACTGAGCTTGACCACTGTTCTACAAAACCTTCTCATTGTAGTTGTAGGTGAGGGGGACTCAGGACCACCATACTGGTGATCTAAAATGTACAGCATATCCTCTATATTAGGGGTAAATATTCATTTTGGGAACTGACCTTTAATTTGTATTAAATGGTGAGCAAAATTATGTTTATACTTGTCTTGTGGCAATCTGAGTCATAGACTATATTACTACCCCGAGCAGCATTTATAATTCTGCATGCTTCAGAGATGAAATCTCCCAGCATTGCTTGTTGAGTTACATATGTGCAAAGAGCATAGTACTATCTTTTAACCCGACTGCGTACCGTATTCTGATGTAAGAAAATCTTTGTTTCCCCCTCCATTAAGATAGATCAGCTAAGCAGAATGTACAGTTGAAAACAGAAGTTTCCATCCACTATATTAAAAGACACATCTGCCTGTTTTTCTCAATATCTGACATGAAATCAGAAACCTTTCCCGTTTTAGATCAATTACGATTACCATAATTATTAATATTTGTCAAATGCCAGAATAATGAGAGAAAGAGAATGTTTTAAGGCATTTTCATTACTTACTGCAAAGTCAAAAGTTTACGTACACTAAGATTACTATGCCTTTAACCCCTTAACGACTGCCGATACGCCTTTTAACGGCGGCAGTTAGGGGTACTTAAACCACAGCACCGTTAATTAATGGCGTTGTGGAAAAAGTGAATAGCGCCCCCCAGAGTCGGATTTTCTCTGGAGTCTCGGTTGCCGAGGGTAGCCGAGACCCCAGAGAACATGATTCGGGGGCTTTTATCGACCCCCGGGTTGCGATCGCTGGTAATTAACCGTTTACTGGCAGTCGCAAAAAAACCGCGATTTCCCATTTAATTTCTCTGTCCTCTGATGTGATCGCACATCGGAGGACAGAGAAATGGGGTCCCCGATAGCCCCCTGATACTGACCTGTCTCCCCCGGTGCTCCTCGTGGTTCCCGATGGGCGCCGCCGTCTTGTTCTGGCCAAAAAATGGCGGGCGCATGCGCAGTGTGCCCGCCGGCCGGCACCCGGAAAATCTTTGGGGTCTCGGCTGTCAGGGGTAGCCGAGACCCCAAAGAACATGATCGGGGTTGGTTTTTACCGACCCCTGTTTTGCGATCGCCAGTAATTAACTGTTTACCGGCGGCCGCAAAAAAAAAAAAGCGATGTGATCGCACATCAGAGGACAGAGAAATAAGGGGATTCGGGGACCCTGCTATACTTACCGATGTCCCTGGGTCCTCCTGCGTCCCCTCCTGCCCGCCAGCTTCTTCATCCAGTAAGAAAATGGCGGGCGCATGCTCAGTGCGCCCGCCATGATCTGCAGGCCGGCAGCTGGAGGAGTTGGGGCTAAAATTAGGGTTAGGGTTAGGGTTGGGGCTAAATTTAGGGTTAGGGTTAGGGTTGGGGCTAAATTTAGGGTTAGCGTTAGGGTTAGAGATGGGGCTAAATTTAGGGTTAGGGATGGGGCTAAATTTAGGGTTAGGGTTGGGGCTAAATTTAGGGTTAGAATTGGGGCTAAATTTAGGGTTAGGGTTAGGGTTGGGGCTAAATTTAGGGTTAGGGTTGGGGCTAAATTTAGGGTTAGGGTTGGGGCTAAATTTAGGGTTAGGGTTGGGGCTAAATTTAGGATTAGGGTTAGGGTTAGGGTTGGGGCTAAATTTAGGGTTAGAGCTAGGGATAGGCTTCTTTCACACTTGCGTCGGTAAGGGGCCGTCGCAATGCGTCGGCTCGACGTACCGATGCACGTTGTGAAAATTGTGCACAACGTGGACAGCAGATGCAGTTTTTCAACTCATCCGCTGCCCAGTCTATGTCCTGGGGAGGAGGGGGCGGAGTTACGGCCACGCATGTACGGTCGGAAATGGCAGACACGACGTACAAAAAAAGTTACATTGAACTTTTTTTGTGACGACGGTCTGCCAAAACACAACAGATCCAGTGCACGACGGACGCGACGTGTGGCCATCCGTCACGATCCGTCGACAATACAAGTCTATGGGCAAAAAAACGCATCCTGTGGGCACATTTGCAGGATCCGTTTTTTGTCTAAAACGACGGATTGCGACGGATGCCACACGACACAAGTGTGAAAGTAGCCTTAGGGGTAGGGTTAGGGTTGGGGCTAAAGTTAGGGTTAGGGTTGGGGCTAAATTTAGGGTTAGGGCTAGGGTTAGGGCTAGGGTTGGGCTAAAGTTAGAGTTAAGGCTAGGGTTAGGGTTGGGGCTAAAGTTAGGGCTAGGGTTGCAGCTAAAGTTAGGGTTAGAGTTGGGATTAGGGTTAGGGTTTGGATTAGGGTTGGTGTTAGGGTTAAGGTTGGCATTAGGGTTACGCTTGGGATTAGGGTTAGGTTTGGGTTTAGGGTTAAGGGTAGGGTTGGGATTAGGGTTAGGGGTGTATTGGGATTAGGGTTAGGTTTGAGGTTAGGGTTGAGATTAGGATTAGGGGTGTGTTGGATTTAGGGTTTTGATTAGGGTTATGGTTAGGGTTGAGATTAGGGTTGTTTTGGGGTTAGGGTTGTGATTATCGTTAGGGTTGTGATTAGGATTATGGATTGGGTTGGGATTAGGGTTAGGGGTGTGTTGGGGTTAGGGTTGGAGTTAGAATTGGGGGTTTCCACTGTTTAGGTACATCAGGGGATCTCCAAACACGACAGCCAATTTTGCACTCAAAAAGTCAAATGGTGCTCCCTCCCTTCTGAGCTCTGCCATGCGCCCAAACAGTGGTTTACCCCCACATATGGAGCATCAGCCTACTCTGGATAAATTGGACAACAACTTTTGGGGTCCAATTTCTCCTGTTACCCTTGTGAAAATAAAAACTTGGGGGCTACAAAATCTTTTTTGTGGAAAAAAAAAATATTTTATATTTTCACGACTCTGCATTATAAACTTCTGTGAAGCACTTGGGCATTCAAAGTTCTCACCACACATCTAGATAAGTTCCTTGGGTCTAGTTTCCAAAATGGGGTCACTTGTGGGGGGTTTCTACTGTTTATGTACATCAGGGGCTCTGCAAATGCAACATAATGCCCGCAGACCATTCTATCAAAGTCTGCATTCCAAAACGGCACTCCTTCCCTTCCGAGCTCTGCCGTGCACCCAAACAGTGGTCCCCCCGACACATGGGGTACCAGCATACTCAGGAAAAATTGGACAATAACTTTTGGGGTCCAATTTCTTTTGTTACCCTTGTGAAAATAAAAACTTGGAGGCTAAAAAATCTTTTTTGTGGAAAAAAAAATATTTTTTATTTTCATGACTCTGCATTATAAACTTCTGTGAAGCACTTGGGCATTCAAAGTTCTCACCACACATCTATATAAGTTCCTTAAGGGGTCTAGTTTCCAAAATAGTGTCACTTGTGGAGTGTTTCCACTGTTTAGGCACATCAGGGGCTCTCTAAACGTGGAATGGCATCCGATCTCAATTCCAGCCAATTCTGCATTGAAAAAGTCAAACGGCGCTCCTTCTCTTCCAAGCTCTGCGGTGCGCCCAAACAGTGGTTTACCCCCACATATGGGGTATCGGCGTATTCAGGAGAAATTGCACAACAAAATTTATGGTTAAATTTCTGTTTTTACACTTGTAAAAATAAAAAAAAAATGGTTCTGAATAAAATGTTTGCAAAAAAAAGTTAAACTTTCATTTTTTCCTTCCACATTGTTTCAGTTTCTGTGAAGCACATAAAGGGTTAATAAACTTTTTGAATGTGGTTTTGAGAACCTTGAGGGGTGCAGTTTTTCGAATGGTGTCACACTTGGTTATTTTCTATCATATAGACCCTTCAAAATGACTTCAAATGTGATGTGGTCCCTAAAAAAAATGGTGTTGTAAAAATGAGAAATTGCTGGTCAACTTTTAACCCTTATGACTCCCTAACAAAAAAAAAATTTGTTTATTATTATTATTATTATTTATTTATTATTATAGCGCCATTTATTCCATGGCGCTTTACATGTGAGGAGGGGTATACATAAGAAAACAAGTACAATAATCTTGAACAATACAAGTCACAACTGGTACAGGAGGAGAGAGGACCCTGCCCGCGAGGGCTCACAATCTACAAGGGATGGGTGAGGATACAGCAGGTGAGGGTAGAGCTGGCCGTGCAGCGGTTTGGTCAATCGGTGGTTACTGCAGGTTGTAGGCTTGTCGGAAGAGGTGGGTCTTCAGGTTCGTTTTGAAGGTTTCGATGGTAGGCGAGAGTCTGATATGTTGTGGTAGAGAGTTCCAGAGTAGGGGGGATGCACGAGAGAAATCTTGTATGCGATTGTGGGAAGAGGAGATAAGAGGGGAGTAGAGAAGGAGATCTTGTGAGGATCGGAGGTTGCGTGCAGGAGAGTACCGGGAGACGAGGTCACAGATGTATGGAGGAGACAGGTTGTGGATGGCTTTGTATGTCATGGTTAGGGTTTTGTACTGAAGTCTCTGGTTGATGGGGAGCCAGTGCAGGGATTGACAGAGGGGAGAGGCCGGGGAATAGCGGGGGGACAGGTGGATTAATCGGGCAGCAGAGTTTAGAATAGATTGGAGGGGTGCGAGAGTGTTAGAGGGAAGGCCACAGAGCAGGAGGTTACAGTGGTCAAGGCTGGGCATGATGAGGGCATGGACTAGGGTTTTTGCAGATTCATGGTTTAGGAATGTACGGATCCGTGAAATATTTTTGAGTTGGAGGCGGCAGGAAGTGGAAAGGGTTTGGATATGTGGTTTGAAGGAGAGATCAGTGTCAAGGATTACCCCAAGACAGCGGGCTTGTGGGACTGGGGAGAGTGGGCAGCCATTTACTGTAATGGATAGGTTCGTTGGGGAGGTCGTGTGAGATGGGGGAAAGATGATGAATTCTGTTTTGTCCATGTTAAGTTTTAGAAATCTAGTGGAGAAGAAGGATGAAATAGCAGACAGACATTGAGGGATTCTGGTTAGTAGGGAGGTGATATCTGGTCCAGAGATGTAGATCTGTGTGTCGTCAGCATAGAGATGATACTGAAAGCCGTGAGATTCTATGAGCAGTCCCAGGCCAAAGGTGTAAATGGAGAAGAGCAGGGGTCCTAGAACTGAACCTTGCGGGACTCCGACAGATAGGGGGCGAGGTGAGGAGGTGGTGTGTGAGTGGGAGACGCTGAATGTCCGGTCAGTTGTTTCCAAAATTGTGCTGATGTAAAGTAGACATGTGGGAAATGTTATATATTAACTATTTTTTGTGACATATCTTTCTGATTTAAGGGCATAAAAATACCAAGTTTGAAAATTGCAAAATTTTTAAAATTTTCGCCATATTTCCATTTTTTTCATAAATAATCGCAACTTAATATCGAAGAAATGTTACCACTAACATGAAGTACAATATGTCATGAAAAAAACAATCTCTGAATCAGTGGGATCCGTTAAAGCATTCCAGAGTTATAACCTCATAAAGTGACAGTGGTCAGAATTGTAAAAATTGGCTCGGTCATTAAGGGGTTAAACTCCTTCCCGCCGCGGCCCTTTTTCGTTTTTGTGTTTTCGTTTTTTGCTCCCCTCCTTCCCAGAGCCATAACTTTTTTATTTTTCCATCAGTATGGCCATGTGAGGGCTTATTTTTTGCGGGACGAGTTGTACTTTTGAACGACACCATTGGTTTTACCATGTCTTGTACTAGATAACGGGAAAAAAATTCCAAGTGCGGTGAAATTGCAAAAAAAAGTTCAATCCCACACTTGTTTTTTGATTGGCTTTTTTGCTAGCTTCACTAACATGTCTAGGTTATTTTTTATTTAAGTGGTGAAAAAAAATTCAAAACTTTGCTAAAAAAAAAAAAAAGCACCATTTTCCAATACCCATAGCGTCTCCATTTTTCGTAATCTGGGGTCGGGTGAGGGCTTACTTTTTGCGTGCCGAGCTGACGTTTTTAATGATACCACTTTTGTGCAGATATGTTCTTTTGATCGTCCGTTATGCAATGTCGCAGCGACCAAAAAAACGTAATTCGGGCGTTTCAAATTTTTTTCTCGCTACGCCGTTTAGCAATCAGGGTAATGCTTTTTTTATTGATAGATCGGGCGATTCTGAACGCGACGATACCAAATATGTGTAGGTTTGATTTTTTTTTTATTGTTTTATTTTGGATGGGGCGAAAGGGGGTTGATTTAAACCTTTAAATATATTTTTTTTTTCATATTTTTAAAAACATTTTTTTTTTTACTTTTGCCATGCTTTAATAGCCTCCATGGGAGGATAGAAGCTGGCACCACTCGATCGGCTCAGCTACATAGCAGCGATCATCAGATTGCTACTATGTAGCTGAAATGCAGGCTTGCTATGAGCGCCAACCACAGGGGGCGCTCACAGCAGGCCGGCATCAGTAACCATAGAGGTCTCCAGGACCTCTATGGTTACCATCCTGATGCATTGCCAACCCCTGATCATGTGACGGGGTCGGCGATGCGCTTATTTCCGGCCGCGCGGCCGCGCGGCTGGAAGCGGTAGTTAAATGCCGCTGTCAGCGTTTGACAGCGGCATTTAACAGGTTAATAGCGTCAGGTGGATCGCGATTTCACCCGCTGCTATTGCGCGCACATGTCAGCTGTACAAAACAGCAGACATGTCGCGACTTTGATGTGGGCTCAGCGCCGGAGCCCACATCAAAGCAGTGGACCCGACATGCGCAGTACTATGGCGCATGTCGGGAAGGGGTTTAACAAATCTGGACTGCCGATATGATGTCAGGTGTTTGGAAGCTTCTGATAGATTTTTTTGGCAAGATATGACTTAATTGGAGACACACCTGTGGATGTATTTTAATGCACACCTGAAACACACTGCTTCTTTGTGTGGCATCATGGGAAAGTCTAAAGAAATCAGCCAAGATACAGTATGAGAAAGAGAATTGTGGAACTGCACAAGTCTGGCTCCTCATTGGGTACAATTCCTAGATAACTGAAGGTGCCTTGTTCATCTGTACAAACAATTATACGCCAGTACGAACAAGATGGAACATGGAAGAAGGAGAGTCTGTGGGATACATGTCTGACATGAAAAGCAGTGAGAGGTTGTCAGGGATCTTCCCCATTTACTAATATTGCCAAAATATTAACCCCTTAATGACCGCCAATACGTCTTTTAACTGACCTGAGATATAAGAGAATAGCCTCCCCATACAGATGACAATCCAGCATCTGTCGGTTGTACACTATAGCTGACAACTTGCTGTATCAGCCACGATCAGTATTTGCGCCTTCTAAATCTGTTTAACCCCTTAGATGCTGCTGTCAATAGTGACTACATCATTATAAATGGTTAACAGAGTGTGGGGGCTTCTTCTTTATCCCAATTGGTGCCCTCAGATCATGATTTTGCGGTCCTGAGGTTTGCCATGGCAATTCACGACCAGATCGCGGCCTTAGAGTCTGACGGCTGTAGTAATCTGTTTAGAAGTTAGCAACATTTAGGTGGTAAAAATACACATTTTCATTTCTGTCATGCCATTTTGCATTAATTCCTGTAAAGCACCTGAAGGGTTAATAAACTACCTGACAGCAGTTTTCAATATGTTTAGGGGTGCTTTTTTTTAAATGGTATCACGTTTGGGGGTTTCCCAATATATGGGACCCCTAAAGTCACTTTAAACATGGATAAGTCCCTAAAAAAATAAATGTGGTAAATTTCTTTGAAAAAATGAAAAATTGCTGCTACATTTTTAAACCTCCTAAAATACTAACAAAATAAAATAACATTTTACAAATGCTGCTGATGTAAATCAGACATGTGGGAAATGTTATTTATTAATGGTTTGCTGTTGTATGACTATCTGGATTAAAGGGATAATCATTCAAATTTAGAAAATTGCTAATTTTTTAACATTTTTCTCAAATTTTTTATATTTTTTATAAATAAACACAAAAAATGTTGAACTAAATTTACCATTATCATAAAGTATAATGTGTCACGAAAAAACAGTATGAAAATCACTGGGATTTGTTGAAGCGTTGCAGAGTTATTACCACATAAATTGACACTGGTCAGATTTCAAAAATTTGGCTCGGTCACTAAGGGGTTAATATTATCTATTTATGCTTGTATTAATTCCTTTCTGTCGTATTGTACTTTTTTATTGTTCTTTGATGGTTTGTAGAGTTCTGCTTAGAACATGATTAATGACATGGAAATGAGTTTACTTTCCACAGAAATATAGCAGCGGGGATACAACGGTGTGTTAGCCATGATACACGCAATAACACTCTACTTACAAAGCAACTTACAGTTGTGGTTTGTCTTGCGTTTGTCGGCCTGTCAGCATCCCGGCAGCAGCCAGCGATGATCTGAAGGAATCCTGGTGTTGATCATTACCACATTGCTAAAGTGTCTTCGCAAGTGTCATGTTAGGCGTTCACAGTTTAAGACAGCTTTGTTATTCAGTCTTGAGTCACACTTTAGACTGTGACATGTTGAGAATGGGTGCCAAGGAACAAAACAAAATGAAAAGTAGTAAAAAAAATAAATATACAAATAAATTGCAATATAGCCTAGTATTAGATTTTTTTTTACCGCTTTCCCTTTCGCACTACGGAGGTGGCCAAGTAAGCTCAGCCAATTATACCAGGAGCCACTATATACCTGACCACAAAGGATTAATATGATACTTTAGGGTATAACTTCATGATGGGGAAGAGCCTGCCTCATACTTCTTTAGGGCACAAATATTTAAAATTAGTTTGATTTTTTTAAGATAATGAAAACCACTGTTGTTTGTAAGGAATTTGTATTTTTCACATCTGACGAAATAGGAACCATCACCTATATGTTAAAAGCAAACCAAAGAGTGCCTCACCGAGCAACACTTAGTAAGACATAGTCAAAACTAGATTTAGAATATGCGCTCACCTTCGGGAGTTGTGTTTGGAACACTACACCCTCTGATGCCTCAAACCACAAATGAAATTGAGGCCACTACCAGACCTCCTTCTCCCAAATACCCACCAAGGCTTGGTCTTGGAATGGAAGTTGGAAAGTATCATACAATAGTTGAGGACATCGCTCATACCTTGTCACTGTACTAATAGGGAAGTATGAACCATAGAGCAACTTTAAATTTTCTGCCCCAAGTGGTGAAGTGGTGGTATTCCAAAAACCAACAACTCTCCATGGCTCTAAAATGAATTGGGATAGGGGGAGGGCTGGTTGAAGGATATTCACCCTCTGCCTCACTTATTATTGGGTAAGGACTAGTGTTGAGCGATACCTTCCGATATCGGAAAGTATCGGTATCGGTTTGGATCGGCCGATATTCAAAAAATATCGGATATCGCCGATACCGATACCCGATCCCAATGCGAGTCAATGGGACCAAAATATCGGAATTAAAATAAACCCTTTCTTTCCTTGTAGGTTCATTCTACATGAAGGAAAACAACTAAGAATAATGCCGGATGTATTTGGGGAGGTGGCGGAGACATTAAAGTCATAGAGGTTTATCCCAATCAAATAGAATAGCATGTTTTTTGTTTTTTTTTAAGACGTTCGGAGTGACAAAGATATTGACTATGTAAATTTTTTTTTTATTTTGTCAGATATTGATGTTTCACTATTCCACGCCCTTCCCCTTCTTTTTTTTCTTTTTTTTTTTTCTTTTCCCACACTTTCATCTTCATCATCATCAGCATCTTTGACATCAACTTCTTCACCTTATTCATCTTCTTCTTCATCTTCTACCTATTTTTTTTTTTTTTATTACATTCTTCATATTCATTTTATTCAACTATTATTATTCTTCTTATTCTACATATTCTTTTTATTCCACTGTTATTATTCTTCCTATTCTACTTCTTCATCATATTCTCATTTGTGACAGGCATTCCCGTAGTTGTTATCTATAAAAGTTTGAAGATTACACCTTCCGTTCTGCCAGTCACAAAAGTTACATTTGTCCGCGTTCAGTTTGGCCTGCAGCATCAGGCTTTATCCAGGGGCACCACGAGGAGGAACGGACTCACCCCCATACACTGCTTAGTCTTCTTCTGCATATAATTTAGATAATATCTTTTGCTCTGATATTAAGTCTTATGCTTAATGTTCTTCTGCTCTTTGTTCTGCAGCCTCTTGTTCTTCTGCTTCTCGGTCTTCCATGTTGTCGTCTCCAGGGTCGTCGTCTCCAGTGTCGTCATCTCCGCCGTCGTCGTCTCCGCCGTCGTCGTCGTCGTCATCGGGGTGGTCTTCCGTGTCGTCGTCATCGTGGTGGTCTTCCGGGTCGTCGACGTTAGGGTCTTCAACTTGGAAATGTAGCAGAAGGTACAAGAAGGCTGAGAAAATGCCAAGAACCAGCTGATGGAACTGGAACTCGGATGGCTACCCGAAGGTTCAAGAGCCTATGGAACTACCGAGGACCAGCTGACGTTACTGGAACCCGGTTACTAAGCAGGAGGTACCCGTGCTAAAAAGCACTACCAAGGACCGCCTGACGTTGACGGAACTCGGATACCCAGAAGGAGGCACCTAAGCCAAAGGCTCTGCCCGGAACCAGCTGACGTTACTGGAACCAGGATGGGGAGCAGAAGGTACAAGAGCAAAAGACACTGCCGAGAACCAGCTGACGGTACTGGAACCCGGATGGGTAGCCGAAGGTCCAAGAGCCAATGGAACTACCGAGGACCAGCTGACGTTACTGGAACCCGGTTACTAAGCAGGAGGTACCCGTGCCTGAAAGCACTACCAAGGACCACCTGACGTTGGTGGAACTTGGATACCCAGAAGGAGGCACCTAAGCCAAAGGCTCTGCCCGGAACCAGCTGACGGTACTGGAACCAGGATGGGGAGCAGAAGGTACAAGAGCAAAAGACACTGCCGAGAACCAGCTGACGGTGCTGGAACCAGGTGGTGGACCCGAAGGCCCACAGGAGAGGAGAGAACAGCTAGGCCGCGAGGCAGCCGCAGTTACCGAACCCCAACAGTCCTACAGGGGGAGCTGGGCCTACTGGCACTACATAACCAGCCTTGACTACCAGTTCACGCAGCCCACATAGGAAGCTCCTAAACTGGAGGCACCCTGGAGTTGGCTAACTCGACCGCACCACGACGGGGCAAGCATAGGCGTCTCAGTGAAGTTGACACAACCCGGAAACAGCTGACGGTGCTGAAACCAGGCTTGGCACGAGGGAGTACCTGTGACAAGAACACTGCCGAGAACCAGCTGGCGGTGCTGGAACCCGGATGCGTTGCCCCAGTGTGCAAGAGCCAATGGCACGACCGAGGACCAGCTGACGGTGCTGGAACCCGGTTACTAAGCTGTAGGTGCCCGCGCTTAAAAGCACTACCAAGGACCGCCTGGCGTTGGCGGAACTCGGATACCCAGGAGGAGGCACCTAAGCCAAAGGCTCGGCCCGGAACCAGCTGACGGTGCTGGAACCAGGTGGTGGACCCCAAGGCCCACAGGAGAGGAGAGAACAGCTAGGCCGCGAGGCAGCCGCAGTTACCGAACCCCAACAGTCCTACAGGGGGAGCTGGGCCTACTGGCATTACAGAACCAGCCTTGACTACCAGTTCACGCAGCCCACATAGGAAGCTCCTAAACTGGAGGCACCCTGGAGTTGGCTAACCCGACCGCACCACGACGAGGCAAGCATAGGTGTCTCAGTGAGCTTGACACAACCCGGAAACAGCTGACGGTGCTGAAACCAGGCTTGGCACGAGGGAGTACCTGTGACAAAAACACTGCCGAGAACCAGCTGGCGGTGCTGGAACCCGGATGCGTTGCCCCAGTGTGCAAGAGCCAATGGCACGACCGAGGACCAGCTGACGGTGCTGGAACCCGGTTACTAAGCTGTAGGTGCCCGCGCTTAAAAGCACTACCAAGGACCGCCTGGCGTTGGCGGAACTCGGATACCCAGGAGGAGGCACCTAAGCCAAAGGCTCGGCCCGGAACCAGCTGACGGTGCTGGAACCAGGTGGTGGACCCGAAGGTCCACAGGAGAGGAGAGAACAGCTAGGCCGCGAGGCAGCCGCAGTTACCGAACCCCAACAGTCCTACAGGGGGAGCTGGGCCTACTGGCACTACAGAACCAGCCTTGACTACCAGTTCACGCAGCCCACATAGGAAGCTCCTAAACTGGAGGCACCCTGGAGTTGGCTAACCCGACCGCACCACGACGAGGCAAGCATAGGTGTCTCAGTGAGCTTGACACAACCCGGAAACAGCTGACGGTGCTGAAACCAGGCTTGGCACGAGGGAGTACCTGTGACAAAAACACTGCCGAGAACCAGCTGGCGGTGCTGGAACCCGGATGCGTTGCCCCAGTGTGCAAGAGCCAATGGCACGACCGAGGACCAGCTGACGGTGCTGGAACCCGGTTACTAAGCTGTAGGTGCCCGCGCTTAAAAGCACTACCAAGGACCGCCTGGCGTTGGCGGAACTCGGATACCCAGGAGGAGGCACCTAAGCCAAAGGCTCGGCCCGGAACCAGCTGACGGTGCTGGAACCAGGTGGTGGACCCGAAGGTCCACAGGAGAGGAGAGAACAGCTAGGCCGCGAGGCAGCCGCAGTTACCGAACCCCAACAGTCCTACAGGGGGAGCTGGGCCTACTGGCACTACAGAACCAGCCTTGACTACCAGTTCACGCAGCCCACATAGGAAGCTCCTAAACTGGAGGCACCCTGGAGTTGGCTAACCCGACCGCACCACGACGAGGCAAGCATAGGTGTCTCAGTGAGCTTGACACAACCCGGAAACAGCTGACGGTGCTGAAACCAGGCTTGGCACGAGGGAGTACCTGTGACAAAAACACTGCCGAGAACCAGCTGGCGGTGCTGGAACCCGGATGCGTTGCCCCAGTGTGCAAGAGCCAATGGCACGACCGAGGACCAGCTGACGGTGCTGGAACCCGGTTACTAAGCTGTAGGTGCCCGCGCTTAAAAGCACTACCAAGGACCGCCTGGCGTTGGCGGAACTCGGATACCCAGGAGGAGGCACCTAAGCCAAAGGCTCGGCCCGGAACCAGCTGACGGTGCTGGAACCAGGTGGTGGACCCGAAGGTCCACAGGAGAGGAGAGAACAGCTAGGCCGCGAGGCAGCCGCAGTTACCGAACCCCAACAGTCCTACAGGGGGAGCTGGGCCTACTGGCACTACAGAACCAGCCTTGACTACCAGTTCACGCAGCCCACATAGGAAGCTCCTAAACTGGAGGCACCCTGGAGTTGGCTAACCCGACCGCACCACGACGAGGCAAGCATAGGTGTCTCAGTGAGCTTGACACAACCCGGAAACAGCTGACGGTGCTGAAACCAGGCTTGGCACGAGGGAGTACCTGTGACAAAAACACTGCCGAGAACCAGCTGGCGGTGCTGGAACCCGGATGCGTTGCCCCAGTGTGCAAGAGCCAATGGCACGACCGAGGACCAGCTGACGGTGCTGGAACCCGGTTACTAAGCTGTAGGTGCCCGCGCTTAAAAGCACTACCAAGGACCGCCTGGCGTTGGCGGAACTCGGATACCCAGGAGGAGGCACCTAAGCCAAAGGCTCGGCCCGGAACCAGCTGACGGTGCTGGAACCAGGTGGTGGACCCCAAGGCCCACAGGAGAGGAGAGAACAGCTAGGCCGCGAGGCAGCCGCAGTTACCGAACCCCAACAGTCCTACAGGGGGAGCTGGGCCTACTGGCACTACAGAACCAGCCTTGACTACCAGTTCACGCAGCCCACATAGGAAGCTCCTAAACTGGAGGCACCCTGGAGTTGGCTAACCCGACCGCACCACGACGAGGCAAGCATAGGTGTCTCAGTGAGCTTGACACAACCCGGAAACAGCTGACGGTGCTGAAACCAGGCTTGGCACGAGGGAGTACCTGTGACAAGAACACTGCCGAGAACCAGCTGGCGGTGCTGGAACCCGGATGCGTTGCCCCAGTGTGCAAGAGCCAATGGCACGACCGAGGACCAGCTGACGGTGCTGGAACCCGGTTACTAAGCTGTAGGTGCCCGCGCTTAAAAGCACTACCAAGGACCGCCTGGCGTTGGCGGAACTCGGATACCCAGGAGGAGGCACCTAAGCCAAAGGCTCGGCCCGGAACCAGCTGACGGTGCTGGAACCAGGTGGTGGACCCGAAGGTCCACAGGAGAGGAGAGAACAGCTAGGCCGCGAGGCAGCCGCAGTTACCGAACCCCAACAGTCCTACAGGGGGAGCTGGGCCTACTGGCACTACAGAACCAGCCTTGACTACCAGTTCACGCAGCCCACATAGGAAGCTCCTAAACTGGAGGCACCCTGGAGTTGGCTAACCCGACCGCACCACGACGAGGCAAGCATAGGTGTCTCAGTGAGCTTGACACAACCCGGAAACAGCTGACGGTGCTGAAACCAGGCTTGGCACGAGGGAGTACCTGTGACAAAAACACTGCCGAGAACCAGCTGGCGGTGCTGGAACCCGGATGCGTTGCCCCAGTGTGCAAGAGCCAATGGCACGACCGAGGACCAGCTGACGGTGCTGGAACCCGGTTACTAAGCTGTAGGTGCCCGCGCTTAAAAGCACTACCAAGGACCGCCTGGCGTTGGCGGAACTCGGATACCCAGGAGGAGGCACCTAAGCCAAAGGCTCGGCCCGGAACCAGCTGACGGTGCTGGAACCAGGTGGTGGACCCGAAGGTCCACAGGAGAGGAGAGAACAGCTAGGCCGCGAGGCAGCCGCAGTTACCGAACCCCAACAGTCCTACAGGGGGAGCTGGGCCTACTGGCACTACAGAACCAGCCTTGACTACCAGTTCACGCAGCCCACATAGGAAGCTCCTAAACTGGAGGCACCCTGGAGTTGGCTAACCCGACCGCACCACGACGAGGCAAGCATAGGTGTCTCAGTGAGCTTGACACAACCCGGAAACAGCTGACGGTGCTGAAACCAGGCTTGGCACGAGGGAGTACCTGTGACAAAAACACTGCCGAGAACCAGCTGGCGGTGCTGGAACCCGGATGCGTTGCCCCAGTGTGCAAGAGCCAATGGCACGACCGAGGACCAGCTGACGGTGCTGGAACCCGGTTACTAAGCTGTAGGTGCCCGCGCGTAAAAGCACTACCAAGGACCGCCTGGCGTTGGCGGAACTCGGATACCCAGGAGGAGGCACCTAAGCCAAAGGCTCGGCCCGGAACCAGCTGACGGTGCTGGAACCAGGTGGTGGACCCCAAGGCCCACAGGAGAGGAGAGAACAGCTAGGCCGCGAGGCAGCCGCAGTTACCGAACCCCAACAGTCCTACAGGGGGAGCTGGGCCTACTGGCACTACAGAACCAGCCTTGACTACCAGTTCACGCAGCCCACATAGGAAGCTCCTAAACTGGAGGCACCCTGGAGTTGGCTAACCCGACCGCACCACGACGAGGCAAGCATAGGTGTCTCAGTGAGCTTGACACAACCCGGAAACAGCTGACGGTGCTGAAACCAGGCTTGGCACGAGGGAGTACCTGTGACAAAAACACTGCCGAGAACCAGCTGGCGGTGCTGGAACCCGGATGCGTTGCCCCAGTGTGCAAGAGCCAATGGCACGACCGAGGACCAGCTGACGGTGCTGGAACCCGGTTACTAAGCTGTAGGTGCCCGCGCTTAAAAGCACTACCAAGGACCGCCTGGCGTTGGCGGAACTCGGATACCCAGGAGGAGGCACCTAAGCCAAAGGCTCGGCCCGGAACCAGCTGACGGTGCTGGAACCAGGTGGTGGACCCGAAGGTCCACAGGAGAGGAGAGAACAGCTAGGCCGCGAGGCAGCCGCAGTTACCGAACCCCAACAGTCCTACAGGGGGAGCTGGGCCTACTGGCACTACAGAACCAGCCTTGACTACCAGTTCACGCAGCCCACATAGGAAGCTCCTAAACTGGAGGCACCCTGGAGTTGGCTAACCCGACCGCACCACGACGAGGCAAGCATAGGTGTCTCAGTGAGCTTGACACAACCCGGAAACAGCTGACGGTGCTGAAACCAGGCTTGGCACGAGGGAGTACCTGTGACAAAAACACTGCCGAGAACCAGCTGGCGGTGCTGGAACCCGGATGCGTTGCCCCAGTGTGCAAGAGCCAATGGCACGACCGAGGACCAGCTGACGGTGCTGGAACCCGGTTACTAAGCTGTAGGTGCCCGCGCTTAAAAGCACTACCAAGGACCGCCTGGCGTTGGCGGAACTCGGATACCCAGGAGGAGGCACCTAAGCCAAAGGCTCGGCCCGGAACCAGCTGACGGTGCTGGAACCAGGTGGTGGACCCGAAGGTCCACAGGAGAGGAGAGAACAGCTAGGCCGCGAGGCAGCCGCAGTTACCGAACCCCAACAGTCCTACAGGGGGAGCTGGGCCTACTGGCACTACAGAACCAGCCTTGACTACCAGTTCACGCAGCCCACATAGGAAGCTCCTAAACTGGAGGCACCCTGGAGTTGGCTAACCCGACCGCACCACGACGAGGCAAGCATAGGTGTCTCAGTGAGCTTGACACAACCCGGAAACAGCTGACGGTGCTGAAACCAGGCTTGGCACGAGGGAGTACCTGTGACAAAAACACTGCCGAGAACCAGCTGGCGGTGCTGGAACCCGGATGCGTTGCCCCAGTGTGCAAGAGCCAATGGCACGACCGAGGACCAGCTGACGGTGCTGGAACCCGGTTACTAAGCTGTAGGTGCCCGCGCTTAAAAGCACTACCAAGGACCGCCTGGCGTTGGCGGAACTCGGATACCCAGGAGGAGGCACCTAAGCCAAAGGCTCGGCCCGGAACCAGCTGACGGTGCTGGAACCAGGTGGTGGACCCCAAGGCCCACAGGAGAGGAGAGAACAGCTAGGCCGCGAGGCAGCCGCAGTTACCGAACCCCAACAGTCCTACAGGGGGAGCTGGGCCTACTGGCACTACAGAACCAGCCTTGACTACCAGTTCACGCAGCCCACATAGGAAGCTCCTAAACTGGAGGCACCCTGGAGTTGGCTAACTCGACCGCACCACGACGGGGCAAGCATAGGCGTCTCAGTGAAGTTGACACAACCCGGAAACAGCTGACGGTGCTGAAACCAGGCTTGGCACGAGGGAGTACCTGTGACAAGAACACTGCCGAGAACCAGCTGGCGGTGCTGGAACCCGGATGCGTTGCCTTGCCTATTAAAGATTGTCTTCCTAGAGCCCCAACTAGCGGTGTTGGAGCAAAGGGTAAGCAGGGGGAGATGAGTGTAGGCCGAAGCCTGCACTGGAGGCAGCTTTGTGTCTGCGTTGCGTTTGCAGGACACTTTGCCGGCTACACACTGGGGGAACAGCTGGCGTTGCTGAACCCCACTAACACAATGGCGTGTGTTTTTCTCTGTGCAGCTAGCACTTGCGGGCAAAAACTAGCGATGTTAGAGCCCGTGTTGAAGCAGGAGGAGGAGGAGAGGAGCAGAGTGTAGGCCGAAGCTTAGTTGAACCAATTTCAAAGGAAACCTTTAACCCCCCCCTCAGGTGTTACAAAGTACAAGAGACACACCTTGTGCAGTATTAATGCTGCACAAGTGAAAGGTTGCTCTATTAATTTGTCTACTTGCACACGCTGAATGAAAGACATACACAATTTACCCCATTCTACAGTCAAACTGTAGTGGATGCGTGACTTGGTTTTTTGATGAGACGCAGCACAGGTGTCCAAAATAACGCCTTGGTGCTTGGAGCAGCTTCCTGAGCGTTGTTATTTGCTGTACAGGAGTCTGCGCTCTTGTGTTATCCCTTGGCAATGCCCTGTTAGCGCTGCCCATCTTATGACATCATTTCATGTTGGCCGGTGCGGTTAACGATGGCCATAAATCCCAGACCCACAGTGTCTTTTCATAAAGCCACACTGCGGTGCTGGGATTCGTGGCCTTGAGCAGTAAATATTTTGGCCGCTCACACACGTCCTTACACCTGCTTCAGACTGGGCGGCCTCTGCTGATCCCTTCTCGCATGCCGCGGCCATGAGGCTGCACAGTCTGAAGAAGGCTGAAGGAGATGAGTTAAGACAGGCGAAGATATGCACTGCTCGTGCCCATCAATCACACCCTCGCAGTCAAAATAATTAAGACAACGAGGAGCATTTTATTCAGGCAGGGCGGACGAACAGGCGCAAGTAGCCAACCAATGATGTCAGAAGACGGGAAGCGCTACCAAGGGGGGTGCTGCGTATCATTAGAAAGGAAAGTCACACCTCAGGGACAGTGGAATGGTCTCAAAGAGACACATTTTGTACGTGTTGAGTTCCACGTGGGCAAGGAGAAAACATCAGCCACCTTGTACAAATGCAGCAGTACTGCTGTACAAGGTGGCTGTTATACATAGAAACACCTGGGGGTGGGGGCCAGGCTCCCTTCAATTTCAGTTCATGTGCCTGCGTGGCGTTTGCAGGTCACGTTGCAAGCTGCACAGCAGGGGAACAGCTGGCGGTGCTGAACCCCACTAACACATTGGCTGGTGTTTTTCTCTGTGCAGCTAGCATTTCCGGGCAAAAACTAGCGGTGTTTGAGCCCAGGGTCAGCAGGAGGAGGAGGAGAGGAGCAAAGTGTAGGCCGAAGCCTGCACTGGTGGCAGCTTTTGGTCGGTTGTGCCAGCGTGGCTTGTGCTGGACACGATGCCGGCTACACAGCGGGGGAACAGCTGGCGTTGCTGAACCCCACTAACACATTGGCTGGTGTTTTTCTCTGTGCAGCTAGCATTTCCGGGCAAAAACTAGCGGTGTTTGAGCCCAGGGTCAGCAGGAGGAGGAGGAGAGGAGCAAAGTGTAGGCCGAAGCCTGCACTGGTGGCAGCTTTTGGTCGGTTGTGCCAGCGTGGCTTGTGCTGGACACGATGCCGGCTACACAGCGGGGGAACAGCTGGCGTTGCTGAACCCCACTAACACATTGGCTGGTGTTTTTCTCTGTGCAGCTAGCATTTCCGGGCAAAAACTAGCGTTGTTAGAGCCCAGGGTCAGCAGGAGGAGGAGAGGAGCAGAGTGTAGGCCGAAGCCTAGTTGAACCAATTTCAAAGGTTACCTTTAACCCCCCCTCAGGTGTTACAAAGAACAAGAGCCACTCCTTCTGCAGCATTAATGCTGCACAAGTAAAAGGTTGCTCTATTAATTTGTCTACTTGCACAAGCTGAATGCAACACGTAGACTATTTAGCCCATTATACTGTTTAACAGTAGTGGAGGCGTGACTTGTCTTTTTAAAGAAAAGCAGCACAGGTGTCGAAAACAACACCTTTTTGCATGGGCGCAGCTTCCTGAGCGTTGTTAGTTGCTGTACAGGAGTCTGCGCTCTTGTGATCCTTTGGCCATGCGCTGTGAGCGCTTCCTGTCTTATGACCTCATTTCATGTTGGCCGTTGCGGTTAGCGATGGACATGAATCCCAGACCCACAGTGTGATTTTAAAAAATCACACTGCGGTGCTGGGATTCGTGCCCTGGTGCAGTAAATATGTTTGCCGCTCACACATGTCCTTACACTTGCTTCAGACTGGACGGCCTCATCTGATCCCTTATCGCCTGCCGAGGCCATGAGGACACCCAGTCTGAAGAAGGCGGAAGGAGATGAGTGAACACAGGCAAACATATGCACTGCACATGCCCATCAATCACACCCTCGCTGTCCAAAAAAATAAGACACCGAGGGGCGTTGTTTCGAGCAGGGGAGATGCACAGGCGCAGCCAGCTAACCAATGATGTCAAAAGACGGGCAGCGCTAACAAGGGTGGTGCTGCGTGTCATTACAAAGGAAAGTCACACCTCAGGGACATTGTAATGGTCTCTAATGAGAAACATTTTCTACGTGTTGAGTTCCACGTGGGCAAGGAGAAAAAGTCAGCCACCTTGTACAAATGCAGCAGTACTGCTGTACAAGGTGGCTGTTATACATAGAAACACCTGTGGGTGGGGGGCAGGCTCCCTTCAATTTCAGTTCATGTGCCTGCGTGGCGTTTGCAGGTCACGTTGCAAGCTACACAGCAGGGGAACAGCTGGCGTTGCTGAACCCCACTGACACATTGACTGGTGTTTTTCTCTGTGCAGATTGCATGTCCGGGCAAAAACTAGCGGTGTTAGAGCCCAGGGTCAGCAGGAGGAGGAGGAGAGGAGCAAAGTGTAGGCCGAAGCCTGCACTGGTGGCAGCTTTTGGTCGGTTGTGCCAGCGTGGCTTGTGCTGGACACGATGCCGGCTACACAGCGGGGGAACAGCTGGCGGTGCTGAACCCCACTAACACATTGGCTGGTGTTTTTCTCTGTGCAGCTAGCATTTCCGGGCAAAAACTAGCGGTGTTTGAGCCCAGGGTCAGCAGGAGGAGTAGAGGAGCAGAGTGTAGGCCGAAGCCTAGTTGAACCAATTTCAAAGGTTACCTTTAACCCCCCCCCTCAGGTGTTGCAAGGTACAAGAGCCACACCTTGAACAGCATTAATGATGCACAAGTCAAAGGTTGCTCTATTTAATTTTGCTCCTTGCACACGCTGAATTAAACACGTACACTATTTAGCCCATTATACTGTCAAACAGTAGTGGAGGCGTGACTACTAGTCTTTTTAAGGAGACGCAGCACAGGTGTACAAATTTACACCTAGGTGCTGTGCGCAGATTCCTTACCGTTGTTATTTGCAGTACAGGAAACTGCGCTCTTGTGTTATCCCTTGGCAATACCCTGTTAGTGCAGGCCGTCTCATGACCTCATTTCATGTTGGCCGGTGCGGTTAACGATGGCCATAAATCCCAGACCCACAGTGGCTTTTCCTAAAGTCACACTGCGGTGCTGGGATTCGTGGCCTTGTGCAGTAAATATGTTCGCCGCTCACACATGTCCTTACACCTGCTTCAGACTGGGCGGCCTCAGCTGATCCCTTATCGCATGCCGCGGCCATGAGGCCGCACAGTCAGAAGAAGGCGGAAGGAGGGGAGTGAAAACAGGGGAACATATGCACTGCTCGTGCCCATCAATCACACCCTCGCAGTCAAAATATATGAGACAACGGGGGGCGTTGTGTCGGGCAGGGGGGACGCACAGGCACAGCCAGCCAACCAATGATGTCAGGAGACGGGCAGCGCTAACAATGGGGGTGCTGCGTGTCATTAAAAAGGAAAGTCACACCTCAGGGACATTGTAATGGTCTGTAATGAGACACATTTTGTACTTGTTGAGTTCCACGTGTGCAAGGAGAAAAAGTCAGCCACCTTGTACAAATGCAGCAGTACTGCTGTACAAGGTGGCTGTTATACATAGAAACACCTGGGGGGGTGGGGGGCAGGCTCCCTTCAATTTCAGTTCATGTGCCTGCGTGGCGTTTGCAGGTCACGTTGCAAGCTACACAGCAGGGGAACAGCTGGCGTTGCTGAACCCCACTGACACATTGACTGGTGTTTTTCTCTGTGCAGATTGCATGTCCGGGCAAAAACTAGCGGTGTTAGAGCCCAGGGTCAGCAGGAGGAGGAGGAGAGGAGCAAAGTGTAGGCCGCAGCCTGCACTGGTGGCAGCTTTTGGTCGGTTGTGCCAGCGTGGCTTGTGCTGGACACGATGCCGGCTACACAGCGGGGGAACAGCTGGCGGTGCTGAACCACACTAACACATTGGCTGGTGTTTTTCTCTGTGCAGCTAGCATGTCCGGGCAGAAACTGGCGTTGTTTGAGCCCAGGGTCAGCAGGAGGAGGAGAGGAGCAAAGTGTAGGCCGAAGCCTGCACTGGTGGCAGCTTTTGTTCTGTTGTGCCAGCGTGGCTTGTGCTGGACACGTTGCCGACTACACAGCAGGGGAACAGCTGGCGGTGCTGAACCCCACTAACACATTGGCTGGTGTTTTTCTCTGTGCAGCTAGCATTTCCGGGCAAAAACTAGCGGTGTTTGAGCCCAGGGTCAGCAGGAGGAGTAGAGGAGCAGAGTGTAGGCCGAAGCCTAGTTGAACCAATTTCAAAGGTTACCTTTAACCCCCCCCTCAGGTGTTGCAAGGTACAAGAGCCACACCTTGAACAGCATTAATGATGCACAAGTCAAAGGTTGCTCTATTTAATTTTGCTCCTTGCACACGCTGAATTAAACACGTACACTATTTAGCCCATTATACTGTCAAACAGTTGTGGAGGCGTGACTTGTCTTTTTAACGAGACGCAGCACAGGTGTCAAAATTTGCACCTAGGTACTGGGCGCAGATTCCTGAGCGTTGTTATTTGCTGTACAGGAGTCTGCGCTCTTGTGTTATCCCTTGGCAATACCCTGTTAGTGCAGGCCGTCTCATGACCTCATTTCATGTTGGCCGGTGCGGTTAACGATGGCCATAAATCCCAGACCCACAGTGGCTTTTCCTAAAGTCACACTGCGGTGCTGGGATTCGTGGCCTTGTGCAGTAAATATGTTCGCCGCTCACACATGTCCTTACACCTGCTTCAGACTGGGCGGCCTCAGCTGATCCCTTATCGCATGCCGCGGCCATGAGGCCGCACAGTCAGAAGAAGGCGGAAGGAGGGGAGTGAAAACAGGGGAACATATGCACTGCTCGTGCCCATCAATCACACCCTCGCAGTCAAAATATATGAGACAACGGGGGGCGTTGTGTCGGGCAGGGGGGACGCACAGGCACAGCCAGCCAACCAATGATGTCAGGAGACGGGCAGCGCTAACAATGGGGGTGCTGCGTGTCATTACAAAGGAAAGTCACACCTCAGGGACATTGTAATGGTCTCTAATGAGACACATTTTGTACGTGTTGAGTTCCACGTGGGCAAGGAGAAAAAGTCAGCCACCTCGTACAAATGCAGCAGTACTGCTGTACAAGGTGGCTGATATACATAGAAACACCTGTGGGTGGGGGGCAGGCTCCCTTCAATTTCAGTTCATGTGCCTGCGTGGCGTTTGCAGGTCACGTTGCAAGCTACACAGCAGGGGAACAGCTGGCGTTGCTGAACCCCACTAACACATTGGCTGGTGTTTTTCTCTGTGCAGCTAGCATGTCCGGGCAGAAACTGGCGTTGTTTGAGCCCAGGGTCAGCAGGAGGAGGAGAGGAGCAAAGTGTAGGCCGAAGCCTGCACTGGTGGCAGCTTTTGGTCGGTTGTGCCAGCGTGGCTTGTGCTGGACACGATGCCGGCTACACAGCGGGGGAACAGCAGGCGGTGCTGAACCCCACTAACACATTGGCTGGTGTTTTTCTCTGTGCAGCTAGCATGTCCGGGCAGAAACTGGCGTTGTTTGAGCCCAGGGTCAGCAGGAGGAGGAGAGGAGCAAAGTGTAGGCCGAAGCCTGCACTGGTGGCAGCTTTTGGTCGGTTGTGCCAGCGTGGCTTGTGCTGGACACGTTGCCGACTACACAGCAGGGGAACAGCTGGCGGTGCTGAACCCCACTAACACATTGGCTGGTGTTTTTCTCTGTGCAGCTAGCATTTCCGGGCAAAAACTAGCGGTGTTTGAGCCCAGGGTCAGCAGGAGGAGTAGAGGAGCAGAGTGTAGGCCGAAGCCTAGTTGAACCAATTTCAAAGGTTACCTTTAACCCCCCCCTCAGGTGTTGCAAGGTACAAGAGCCACACCTTGTGCAGCATTAATGCTGCACAAGTAAAAGGTTGCTCTATTTGTTTTGCTCCTTGCACACGCTGACTAAAACACGTACACTATTTAGCCCATTATACTGTCAAACAGTTGTGGAGGCGTGACTTGTCTTTTTAACGAGACGCAGCACAGGTGTCAAAATTTGCACCTAGGTACTGGGCGCAGATTCCTGAGCGTTGTTATTTGCTGTACAGGAGTCTGCGCTATTGTGATCCCTTGGCCATGCGCTGTGAGCGCTTCCTGTCTTCTGACCTCATTTCATGTCGGCCGTTGCGGTTAGCGATGGACATGAATCCCAGACCCACAGTGTGTTTTTAAAAAATCACACTGCGGTGCTGGGATTCGTGCCCTGGTGCACTAAATATGTTTGCCGCTCACACATGTCCTTACACCTGCTTCAGACTGGGCGGCCTCATCTGATCCCTTATCGCCTGCCGCGGCCATGAGGACACCCAGTCTGAAGAAGGCGGAAGGAGATGAGTGAACACAGGCAAACATATGCACTGCACATGCCCATCAATCACACCCTCGCTGTCCAAAAAAATAAGACACCGAGGGCCGTTGTTTCGAGCAGGGGAGATGCACAGGCGCAGCCAGCTAACCAATGATGTCAAAAGACGGGCAGCGCTAACAAGGGTGGTGCTGCGTGTCATTACAAAGGAAAGTCACACCTCAGGGACATTGTAATGGTCTCTAATGAGACACATTTTGTACGTGTTGAGTTCCACGTGGGCAAGGAGAAAAAGTCAGCCACCTCGTACAAATGCAGCAGTACTGCTGTACAAGGTGGCTGATATACATAGAAACACCTGTGGGTGGGGGGCAGGCTCCCTTCAATTTCAGTTCATGTGCCTGCGTGGCGTTTGCAGGTCACGTTGCAAGCTACACAGCAGGGGAACAGCTGGCGTTGCTGAACCCCACTGACACATTGACTGGTGTTTTTCTCTGTGCAGATTGCATGTCCGGGCAAAAACTAGCGGTGTTAGAGCCCAGGGTCAGCAGGAGGAGGAGGAGAGGAGCAAAGTGTAGGCCGAAGCCTGCACTGGTGGCAGCTTTTGGTCGGTTGTGCCAGCGTGGCTTGTGCTGGACACGATGCCGGCTACACAGCGGGGGAACAGCAGGCGGTGCTGAACCCCACTAACACATTGGCTGGTGTTTTTCTCTGTGCAGCTAGCATGTCCGGGCAGAAACTGGCGTTGTTTGAGCCCAGGGTCAGCAGGAGGAGGAGAGGAGCAAAGTGTAGGCCGAAGCCTGCACTGGTGGCAGCTTTTGGTCGGTTGTGCCAGCGTGGCTTGTGCTGGACACGTTGCCGACTACACAGCAGGGGAACAGCTGGCGGTGCTGAACCCCACTAACACATTGGCTGGTGTTTTTCTCTGTGCAGCTAGCATTTCCGGGCAAAAACTAGCGGTGTTTGAGCCCAGGGTCAGCAGGAGGAGTAGAGGAGCAGAGTGTAGGCCGAAGCCTAGTTGAACCAATTTCAAAGGTTACCTTTAACCCCCCCCTCAGGTGTTGCAAGGTACAAGAGCCACACCTTGTGCAGCATTAATGCTGCACAAGTAAAAGGTTGCTCTATTTGTTTTGCTCCTTGCACACGCTGACTAAAACACGTACACTATTTAGCCCATTATACTGTCAAACAGTTGTGGAGGCGTGACTTGTCTTTTTAACGAGACGCAGCACAGGTGTCAAAATTTGCACCTAGGTACTGGGCGCAGATTCCTGAGCGTTGTTATTTGCTGTACAGGAGTCTGCGCTATTGTGATCCCTTGGCCATGCGCTGTGAGCGCTTCCTGTCTTCTGACCTCATTTCATGTCGGCCGTTGCGGTTAGCGATGGACATGAATCCCAGACCCACAGTGTGTTTTCAAAAAATCACACTGCGTGGCTGGGATTCGTGGCCTTGTGCAGTAAATAGGTTTGCCGCTTACACATGTCCTTACACCTGCTCCAGACTGGGCGGCCTCAGCTGATCCCTTATCGCCTACCACGGCCAGGAGGCCGCACAGTCTGAAGAAGGCGGAAGGAGATGAGTTAAGACAGGCGAACATATGCACTGCTCGTGCCCATAAACCACACCCTCGCTGACAAAATAAATATGACAACGAGGGGCGTTGTTTCTAGCAGGGCGGATGCACAGGCGCAGCCAGCTAACCATGATGACAAAAGACGGGAAACGCTACCAAGGGGGGTGCTGCGTATCATTACAAAGGAAAGTCACACCTCAGGGACAGTGGAATGGTCTCAATGAGACACATTTTGTACGTGTTGAGTTCCACGTGGGCAAGGAGAAAAAGTCAGCCACCTTGTACAAATGCAGCAGTACTGCTGTACTAGGTGGCTGTTATACATAGAAACACCTGGGGGGGTGGGGCCAGGTTCCCTTTTAATTTCAGTTCCTGTGCCTGCATGGCGTTTGCAGGTCACGTTGCCGGCTACACAGCAGGGGAACAGCTGGCGTTGCTGAACCCCACTAACACATTGGCTGGTGTTTTTCTCTGTGCAGCTAGCACTTCCGGGCAAAAACTAGCGGTGTTTGAGCCCAGGGTCAGCAGGAGGAGGAGAGGAGCAGAGTGTAGGCCGAAGCCTGCACTGGTGGCAGCTTTTGTTCTGTTGTGCCAGCGTGGCTTGTGCTGGACACGTTGCCGACTACACAGCAGGGGAACAGCTGGCGGTGCTGAACCCCACTGACACATCACCTAGTGTTTTTTTCTGTGTAGACAACACTTCCAGGTGGCAACTGACAGTGTTGAAACCCAGGGAATCAAAGAGGAGCAGAGTGTAGGCCGAAGCCTGCAGTGGAGCAAGTTGAAAGGGAACCTTTAACCCCCCCCCCCAGGCATTTGTTGCTGAAAGAGCCATCTTGTACAGCAGTAATACTGCACATGGAAAATGGTGGCTCCGAAAATTATGCTCCTTGCAAACGCTGAAGTACACACTCATATAATGTGTCCCCTCACACCGTCAAACCATCCCGGAAGTGGGACTTTCCTTTGTAATGTGACACAGCACAGCCGTCATTCCAACCCCCTTGGTGCCGGGCACCACCTCCTCAACGTTGTTTGGTTCTGTCACGGAGCCCGCACTGTAATGTTATCCCTTGGCCATGCACAGTTAGCGGTGCCCGTCTTCTGACATCATGTAGGTGTCAGGCTGGCAGTGCCTGTGCGTCCAAGCTGCCCGAGATCCAACCTTGCAGTGTCATCTAATGTAGTCCCACTGCGGGCCAGGGATCCATGGGCATGCGCAGTGCATATCATCGCCTCTCACTCACCTCCTTCCTGCTTCTTCAGACTGTGCGGCGTCACGGCCGTGGCATGCTATTAGGGATCAGCTGACGCCGCCTAGTCTGAAGAAGCGTGAAGAAGGGGAGTGAGAGGCTAGTATATGCACTGCGCATGGCCATGGATACCAGGCCCACTGTGGGATCACATTAGACGACACTGCGAGGTGTGATTTCGGGCAGCGTGGACGCACAGGCGCAGCCAGGACGACAACAAATGATGTCAGAGGACGGGCAGCGCAAACTGTGCATGGCCAAGGGATAACATAACAGCGCAGGGTCCATGACGGAATCAAACAACGCTAAGGAGGCAGCGCACGGTGCCAAGGGGGTAGCAATGACGGCTGTGCTGTGTCACATTACAAAGGAAAGTCCCACCTCCGGGACGGTTGGACGGTGTGAGGGGACACATTACATGAGTGTGTAGTTCAGCGTTTGCAAGGAGCATAATTTCAAGAGCGACCTTTCCCTTGTGCAGTATTAGTGCTGCACATGGTGGCTCTTTCAGTAACAAACGCCTAGGGGGGGGGGGGGGGACAGGTCCCCTTACATTTTAGTTGTGCCAGCGTGGCGGTCGCATGACACGTTGCCGGATACACAGCTGGGGATCAGCTGACGTTACTGAACCCCAATAACAGAGGAGCGACTGTTGACTGTGCACACAGCACTTCCAGGCACCAACTGGCGGTGTTAGAGCCCAGGGACAGCAGGAGGAGCAGATTGGAGGTATTGCCGCACACACAGCTGGGGATCAGCTGACGTTACTGAACCCCAATAACAGAGGAGCGACTGTTGACTGTGCACACAGCACTTCCAGGCACCAACTGGCGGTGTTAGAGCCCAGGGACAGCAGGAGGAGCAGAGGAACAGAGTGTAGGCTGAAGCCTGATTGGAGCAAGTTGAAAGGAAACCTTTAACCCCCCCCCCCAAGACGTTTGTAGCTGAAAGAGCCATGTTGTGCAGCACTAAGGATGCAAAAGGAAAAGGTTGCTCTTTTAATTATGCTCCTTGCAAACACCGAAGTAAACACTAAAAATGTGTCCCTTTATACCGTTAAACCGTTCCGGAGGTGCGAATTTCCTTCGTAATGGGACACAGCACAGCTGTCATTCCTATCCCCTTGATGCCGTGCGCTGCCTCCTCAGCGTTGTTTTAAGCTGCCACGGAGCCTGCGCTGTTCTGTTAGCCCTTGGCCATGCCCAATTAGCGCTGCCTGTCTTCTGACATAATTTGGTGTCAGGCTGTCAGTGCCTGTGCGTCCACGCTGCTCCAGATCCCACCTCGCAGTCTCATCTAACGTAATCCCACTGCGGGCCTTGGAACCATGGGCATGCACAGTGCATAACCTCGACTCTCACTCCCCTCCTTCCCTCTTCTTCAGACTGTGCGGTGTCACGGCCGTGGCATGCTAGGGATCAGCTGACGGCGCACAGTCTAAAGAAGGCGGAGGGAAATGAGCGAGAGCCCGAGGGGAAGATATGCACTGCGCATGCCCATGGATCCCAGGCCCGCAGTGTGACTCAATCAGAAGACACTGCGAGGCGGGATCTCGGGCACCGCGGCCGCACAGGCGCAGCCAGCCTGACACCAAATTATGTCAGAAGACAGGCAGCGCAAATAGGGCATGCCCAAGGGATAACAGAACAGCGCAGGCTCCGTGACAGCTTAAAACAACGCTGAGGAGGCAGCGCATGGCACCAAGGGGGTAGGAATGACGGCTGTGCTGCGTCACATTACGAAGGAAAGTCCCAGCTCCGGGACGGTATAACGGTATCAGTGAACACATTTTATAAGTGTTAAGTTCTGCGTGTGCAAAGAGCTAAAAAAAAAGAGCTACCTTTTCCTTGTGCAGCATTACTGCTGCACAAGATGGCTCTTTCAGTAACAAACGACGGGGGGGGGGGGGGACAGGTTCCCTTACATTTAGGTTGTTGTGCCAGCGTGGCGGTCGCAGGACACATTGCCGGCTACACAGCTGGGGATCAGCTGACGTTACTGAAACCCAATAACACTGGGTCGTATGTTTTTACTGTGCAGCCTGCACTTCTGAGCCGCAACTGGCGGTGTTGGAGCCCAGGAATAGCAGTTCAGGTGGTAGAAAGATGAACACAGCAGGAGACCTGGATGACACCCAATTACTTAATCAGGCAGAGGAGTGGCAAATTCCTGCGAGATCCAGGCCTGGTTCATTTTCAGGAAAGTAAGCCGGTCAACGTTATCGGAGGATAGTCGCATGCGACGGTCTGTTAGTACACCACCTGCGGCACTAAAGACACGTTCCGATAAGACACTAGCCGCAGGGCAAGCCAGCACCTCCAATGCATACTGGCTTAGCTCTGGCCATGTATCCAGCTTAGAGACCCAAAACTTGAACGGGGAAGAGCCGTCTGGGAGTACAGTAAGAGGGCAAGCCATGTAGTCTGTCACCATCTGACGGAACCGTTGCCTCCTGCTGACTGGAGCCGCCGGTGATGGTGTAGACATTTGGGGCGGGCACACAAAAGTGTGCCAGAGTTGTGCCATACTGGGCTTGCCTTGGGCAGAGGCACTGCTTCTGCTCCCTCTTTGGGCAGAGCCTCCCCCACTGCCTCGACGCACTGAGCTGCTTTGTAAAGCACTAGCAGCACTCCTCTCAGTTGGACAGGAGAAGATGATGGAATTCACCAGTGTGTCGTGGTACTCCCGCAATTTACGCTCCCGGGTCAACGCAGGGATGAGGTTTTGGACGTTGTCCCGGTAGCGAGGATCGAGGAGGGTGAACACCCAATAATCAGGCATGTTGAGAATGTGGTCGATGCGGCGGTCGTTTCTCAGGCACTGCAGCATGAAATCCACCATGTGCTGCAGAGTGCCAACCGGCCCAGAAACGCTGTCCCCTGCTTGAGACATGATCTCTGCCCGCTCGTCATCACCCCACCCTCGCTGTACACACTGACCACTGGACAATTGTGTCGCTCCCTCCTCTGGACGGAGCTCTTCCTCCTCCATTGACTCCTCCTCATCCTCCTCACAAATTGGCCCCTGCGTACCCCTTTGTGAGGAACCACGTGGCGCTGACTCTCCAGAAGCTGATGGAAAAGGTGACTCCTCATCCTCCACCTCTTCCACCACATCATCCCTTAACCCTTGCAAAGTTTGCTGAAGCAGGCAGATAAGGGGGACAGTCATGCTGACTAGTGCATCATCTGCACTTGCCATCCGCGTGGAATAATCAAAAGGACGCAAAACCTGGCAGACGTCCTTCATAGTGGCCCACTCTGTGGTTGTGAAGTCTGATCGGCGCTGACTGCGACTTCTTTGCGCCTGATGCAGCTGGTACTCCATAACTGCTTGCTGCTGCTCACACAACCGCTCCAACATATGTAACGTGGAATTCCACCGGGTAGGTAGGTCACATATGATGCGGTGTTCCGGAAGGCGGAATCGGCGCTGCAGAGCAGCAATGCGGGATCTGGCCAAGCTGGAACGCCGCAAGTGAGCACACTCTAGGCGGACCTTGTGCAGCAGGGCATCAAGATCCGGATAGTCCCTCAGAAAACTCTGCACAACCAAATTGAGCACATGTGCCAGACATGGGATGTGAGTGAGGTTGCCAAGGGCCAAAGCTGCCACCAGATTTCGGCCATTGTCACACACTACCATGCCTGGCTGGAGATTCGCTGGCAGTAACCACACATCGCTCTCCTGCTTTATGGCATTCCAGAGCTCCTGCGCTGTGTGGCTTCGATGCCCCAATGAAACTAGTTTCAAGACGGCCTGCTGACGTTTGGCCACGGCTGTGCTCATGTCGGTCATAGGTAAACGTTCACGGGTCCATGTGGGGGTGGACTGTGACGGATCCTGCAGAGAGGAATCAGAGGAACTGGTGTAAGAGGAGGAGTCGATGCGTACAGACTGGATTCCTGCAATCCTTGGAGTGGGCAGGACACGTCCTGCGCCACTCGCACGATCTGTACCTGGCTCAACAACATTAACCCAATGGGCAGTGAGGGAAACATATCGCCCCTGTCCATGCTGACTGGTCCACGCATCGGTGGTGAGGTGGACCTTGCTACTGACGGCGTTCAGTAGCGCATGTTTTATGTTTGCCTCAACATGCCTGTGCAGGGCAGGGACAGCCTGCCTGCTGAAGTAAAAGCGGCTGGGCACCTTGTACTGTGGGACTGCCAATGCCATCAAGTCACGGAAGCTGTCAGTCTCCACCAGCCTGAACGAGAGCATTTCCAGGGACAACAGTTTGGCAATGCCTGCATTCAGAGCCTGTGCTCGGGGGTGGTTGGCCGAGAATGCCCGCCTTTTCTCCCATGCCTGTACTACCGATGGCTGTAGAGTAGACTGGGAGTGTGAGGATGACTGGGAAGGTGGTGCTGTGGGTGGAATTACACAAGGTCTCTGGGAGGAAGCCAAACCAGCTGTGCGTGAGCTGGAGGAAGAGGCAACACGAGCTGAAGAGGTGGTAGCTGCCGCTGTTGGTTGGCCTACATCTTCAGTGTGTTTCTGTAACTCCACCGCGTGCCTGGTCCGCACATGTTTCCACATATTTGTGGTATTGAGGTTGCTGACATTTTTCCCTCTTTTTACTTTATGATGACACAGCTTGCATTTGACAAAACAAATGTCATCTGCAACTGTGTCAAAAAAGGACCAGGCACTGCAAGTCTTGGGAGCGCCCTTTTTGGCTTTGGAAAGAGACAGGCTCCTAACGGGTGCCAAAGTGGAGGCTACAGGCTCCGCAGTCTTCCCCCTCCCTCTCCCTCTTTGGCCCGTAAGAGGAAGCTCTTCCTCTGAGCTGCTCCCACCACCTTCCTGTTCCTCACGCCACGATGGGTCAAGGACCTCATCATCTCCACTACCCTCTGCCACCAACTGCTCCTCCTGGGTAGTCTCAGCAGCACAGTACGCACGAGAAAGCGGCACCTGAGTTTCATCATCAGATGCGTACTGCGCTGTGGTCACCGGAGGCACTGGCCCACCTGCCTCTTCAGAGTCAGAGAGAAAAAGGTGTTGGGCATCACTGCACACTGCCTCTTCTTCCATTTCTCCAATGCTGCTTGGCTGGCCCCCTGTTTCCAAGCCAAGAGATTCAGAGAACAGAAGTAGAGACGGCTCCTGTCCTGGGCTCTCTGACTGCCTGGCCAATTTGGCAGGTGGTGAAGAGACAGATGGCTGCTCTCCAGTGCTCTGTGCCTGAGAGGATGTGGCACTAACTGAAGTCGATGCCGAGGCGTTAGCTGCCATCCACCCGACAACGGCTTCAATTTGGTCTTCACGCAGCAGCGGTGCACGGCGCTCTCCGACAAAGCTGCGCATGAAGGACTGTTCCCTGCTGAAACTGAGTGACGACGAGTCACCGGCGCCCGCAGCAGGCACAGAATCACCACGTCCTCTCCCTGCTCCTCTCCCTGCTCCGCGCCCACGCCCACGTGCCTTACTCCCTGCCCTCTTCATCTTGGTTGACAGATAAAGATAAGCAGAAAAGTACTAAGGCCTTAGTGTGCTTATTCCTGTAATGCTCCTCCTAACAGGTGTAAGAAACACTAATGTTGTAAATTGTGGACTAAACTTTATTATTTTTCAAATGTGGCCTACACAAGTGTAAGTTGTGTTTGGTGAACTTAACCTTTTTTTTGGTGCAGATCGGGCTACAGAGCTAGTTTAAATCACACGGAGACCGTGCAGACAGCCGTAAACGGCGCTGCAAGGCCAAGAAACCCTCCTCTAGGTTATCCTATATAGTGTTTTTCCACTATTTAGCTGGATACAAGTGGAAAGACACTAATAGGAATTTTTTTTTTCAAATTTTAAACTGGCTGCACTATTTGAAAAAAAGGAAATTGTTTTTCAAGGTATGAGGCAGTAACGCACCCTGAGCTGAATCCAACCGGCTATGGCTGCACACAGACTACAGGGCGAGCTGGGCTCACACGGAGACCGTGCAGACAGCCGTAAACGGCGCTGCAAGGCCAAAAAACCCTCCTCTAGGTTATCCTATATAGTGTTTTTCCACTATTTAGCTGGATACGAGTGGAAAGACACTAATAGGAATTTTTTTTTTCAAATTTTAAACAGGCTGCACTATTTGAAAAAAAGGAAAATTTTTCTCAAGGTATGAGCCAGTAACGAACCCTGAGCTGAATCCAACCGGCTATGGCTGCACACAGACTACAGGGCGAGCTGGGCTCACACGGAGACCGTGCAGACAGCCGTAAACGGCGCTGCAAGGCCAAAAAACCCTCCTCTAGGTTATCCTATATAGTGTTTTTCCACTATTTAGCTGGATACGAGTGGAAAGACACTAATAGGAATTTTTTTTTTCAAATTTTAAACAGGCTGCACTATTTGAAAAAAAGGAAAATTTTTCTCAAGGTATGAGCCAGTAACGAACCCTGAGCTGAATCCAACCGGCTATGGCTGCACACAGACTACAGGGCGAGCTGGGCTCACACGGAGACCGTGCAGACAGCCGTAAACGGCGCTGCAAGGCCAAAAAACCCTCCTCTAGGTTATCCTATATAGTGTTTTTCCACTATTTAGCTGGATACGAGTGGAAAGACACTAATAGGAATTTTTTTTTTCAAATTTTAAACAGGCTGCACTATTTGAAAAAAAGGAAAATTTTTCTCAAGGTATGAGCCAGTAACGAACCCTGAGCTGAATCCAACCGGCTATGGCTGCACACAGACTACAGGGCGAGCTGGGCTCACACGGAGACCGTGCAGACAGCCGTAAACGGCGCTGCAAGGCCCAAAAACCCCCCTCTAGGTTATCCTATGTAGTGTTTTTCCACAATAGAGCTGGAGACTGGTGGAAAAACACTAATAGGAAATTTGAGAAAAAATGTGCAGCAGGCTGCACTAAGAGCAAAAAAGAACAACTGTGTGAGGCAGTGTGAACCCCCCCTGAGCTGAATACAACCGGGTATATGGCTGCACACAGACTACAGAGTGAGCTGCACACACACACACACAGAGACCTTGCAGAACGCTGTTAAAACAGCGCTGCAAGGCAAGAGCAAGGTGAACAGTGAAGAACACACAGCGTTTTGCTAAATTAGCCTTTGGAAAGGAAAATAAAGCAATTAGCTAGCTCAACTGGCCCTCAGTTAGAACACAGCGTCCTGTCCCTAACTGAAATCACAGCAGAGTGAGCGCAAAATGGCGGCAGCGCTTTTTTATAGTGCAGAGTGACATCATTTCAGCAGCCAATCCAAGCCTTGCCAGTACTTACATGCCCACCATGCTAAACAGGATGTGCCCACACTTTCATTCATTCCTCATTGGCTGCTGCGTTCAATTTGAATTCTGGGAACTTCCGATTCCGGTATCCGATACGCGGGAAGTATCGGAATTCAGTATCGGAATTCCGATACCGCAAATATCGGCCGATACCCGATACTTGCGGTATCGGAATGCTCAACACTAGTAAGGACACCACCGGCCCTGATGAACTGAGTATCTAGAGCTTGAACATCCAGTCCAATTTTTGGTGTCCAAATCTATGCAAATCCATTATTAAGTGAGTATAATATATGCGGTATGCTCTGTATTCCTTTTCAGAATTTATCATACTCAAGTCCCCCATACACAGTAGATGAAAGTCGGATCAACTTACCCTTTCAGCTGGGCTAGCCAACTATCTGATATGAATGGGGGCCTCTTAACTCTGTTGGGGGAAAGAAGATAGTTGAAAGCACGGTGTGAACTGACCGCTCTTGTGTATGGAAGAGTCAGGAAAGACAGCTGTCTCCCGAACTTGATGCTAGGTATCATTACATGCTGATTTCTCTGCTGCAATCACAATATGACTTAATGGTTTGTCCATTGAATGGCATGGTACAGAAGCTGTACCCACACCATCAGCAGTTGGCTGTAATATATAGTTGACATCCCACTACAAGCACGAACATTGGACTTATCCTATTCCTATTCTTCCTATTCTTTTGCATGTGTTCTGATCAAACAAATTTAAATATTAGACAAAGATAACACAAGTAAACACAAAATACAGTTTTTAAATGAAGGTCTTTATTATTAATGGAAAAAGAAATTCAAACCAACAGGGCTCTGTGTGAAAAAGTGATACCCCCTCCCTTAAAACATAAATTAACTGTTGTTTATCACATATTTGAGAGGCCGAGTTCAAATTTCCTAGCCACACCCAGGCCTGATTACTGCCACACTTGTTCTCAATCAAGAAATCACTTAAATAGGACCTGCCTGACAAAGTGAATTAGACCAAAAGATACTCAAAAGCTAGACATCATGCTGCAGTCCAAAGAAATTCTGGAACAAATGAGACATAAAGTAACAGATCTATCAGTCTGGAAATGGTTATAAAGCCATTTCAAAAGCTTTGGGACTCCAGTGAATGGCAGTGAAAGCCATTATCCTCAAATGGCGAAAACATGGAACAGTGGTGAACCTTCCCATGAGAGGCCAGCCGACCAAAATTATCCCAAGAGGACAGCGACAACTCATCAAAGTGGTCACAAAAGTCACAACAACATCCAAAGAATTATAGGCCTCACTTGCCTCAATTAAAGTCAGTGTTCATGACTTCACCTTAAGAAAGAAACTGGGCAAAAATGGCTGGCATGTCAGAGTTCCAAGATGAAAGCCACTGCTGAGCAATAAAAACATAAAGGCTCGTCTCAGTTTTGCCAGAAAACATCTTGATGATCCCCAAGAGGAGACAAAAGTTGAACTTTTTGGAAGGTGTGTGTCCCATTACATCTGGTGTAGAAGAAACACAGCATTTCAGAAACGGAACATCATACCAACAATAAAATATGGTGGTGGTAGTGTGATATTTTGCTGCTTCAGGACCTGGAAGACTTGCTGTGGTATATGGAACCATGAATTCTGCTGTCTATAAAAAGTACTGAAGGAGAATGTCCGGCCATTTGTTCGTTACCTCAAGCTGAAGCGCACTTGGATTATGCAGCAGGACAATGCTCCAACACACCAGCAAGTCCACGTCTGAACGGCTTTAGAAGAGCAAGTCTTTTAAGTGGCTTAGTCAAAGTCCTGACCTTAATCCAAGTGAGATGCTGTGGCATGACCTTAAAAAGGCGGTTCATGCCAGGAAACCCTCCAATGTGGCTGAATTACAACAATTCTACAAAGATGAGTGGGTCAAAATTTCTTCAGAGCATTGTAAATGACTAATTGCCAGTTATCACAAACGCTTGATTGCAGTTGTTGCTGCTAAGGGTGGCCCAACCATTTATTAGGTTTAGGGGAAAATCACTTTTTCACACAGCACCCTATAGGTTTGGATTTCTTTTTCCCTTAATAATAAAGATCTTCATTTAAAAACTGTATTGTGTATTTACTTGTGTTTTCTTGGTCTAATATTTCAATTTGTTAGCTGATCTGAAACATTTAAGTGTGACAAACATGCAAAAGCATAGGAAATCAGGAAAGGGTCAAACACTTTTTCACACAATTGTAACCATACACTACCATTAATCATAAGGCATAAAATTATCCTTTAACACTATGATTTCCAACATTGCTTGCAGATCTGTGATCTTCATTGCCATCCAAGCTCCATTTTCCTGATTCAGAGCTTCAAATCCACTGTACATTTTGTATGATCGTAAGCACCCAACCAGTATTCTGTGTAACCCTGTTCATTAAAACCCAACGTGACAGCAAATGCTCCTTTGATCACGTTTTCTGCGGAAACTAAAAACATTGTTGTCAGCACATTTCAAAGGTGTTAACGAGTAGGTGCTGAGTGTCAACAATAATAAAACTTTAAGAGAACAAACCATCAAACTACTGATCCTTTAGTCACATCAAATGTTGATGATTGCTTCATGGATAGGTGATAATTACTAGACTAGAACAGTGGATTTGTGCAACCTGTTGGAATGAAGCAATGGTCGAGGATGCCGCTCAATTCAATCTCTTTGGAACCAAAGATAGATTTCTATCGATGAGTGAATCTAATGAAATTTGAATATAGCAGTTTGCTCAACTTTGGCCAGGAAATTCCATTAACATTGAAATAATGTGATACAAATTGTTTCTAAAGGCCCCCCATACACATTAACTAATGTTGACTGAGCCCGTCAATATCGACGGATTTGACCAATGGTCTAATGCTGACCGACTGATGGTCATGGTAGATGTCGATTGTGCATGTTGGATTTCAGACTGCCAAATGACTGCTACTGTGCATGGAAGAGTCAGCTGAATTGGCGGTTGGACAAAAGATCATCAGAAGCATGGTTCGACCAGTAGCCATCTAATGTGTATGGTGGGCTTTATTGTGGCCTTGAATTTCTCCAGAATGTAATAAACAAGGGTGAAAAAAATATTTAAATAATACTCCTCTCTCTTTCCCTCACCTTGTGCTGCCAATCTTCTTCATACCACAGGTCTCTAAATCTTCCGGCTCCCACAAGGCATCGTGACGTCATGACGTGCAACCGGCTGCAACGTCATTTCGTCACGAGGCTTAAAGGGCCCAATAAGACCTGTGGCATGAAATGAAAACCAGAACAAGGAGACCAAAAATGGTAGCTGCACGAACAAGTTGAGGGCTGGGAATAAGTGAGTACTATTTTCTTTTTTAATTTTTCAAACCCTTCACCAAAACATTTTGGATCCAGCCAGATGGCCACCATTTTGCTGGATTCGCACAAATAAAACTATGATTCACAAATCAAATTGGATTCTTGTGAATGTGAATTTTTGGTGAGATTCGAGGCTCCTCAAAACAATTTGCTCATCTCAAGTCTTCATGAATAGAGAAGCACAAATCCCCTTTTTTGGCAGCTTGGGGAGGTCTCCATACCCCCTTAATTCCTGTTCCACCATTATTATATTAAACTGTATCTGTTCTAAAGATGCAGATACAGTTGAAAGTGTGACATGCTGCCTGGGATAGCTCCCCAAACCTGGGACTATCCTGCTGGATCTGGGAGGGTTGAGTGGCATGGGTTTCAATGCTCGGCTCCCTTTGATTAGCTAGTTATCATCTATCCATGGGATAAACCTGTTTTTGCAGGGTTAAAGGAGAAAGATTTGAGTTGGCTCAGTGGAATGGAGCGGTTGGAGATAAACCTTTTACGATATGTCTATGCAGAAGATTTTTAGCTGTGTATCAGTAATAGAGTACTTTGAGTCTCCCCGGTCTCAGCTGGTAGGAGAAGATGGACATTCAGCTACTGTCATGACCAGAAAATACAAGATATTGCAAAACCATAAGGTGCATTAAAAATGAATTGTAAGAATAAGAGAGCTTGCCCGAGAAAGTAACAATAATAAATGTGCTGAAGAGATAAAACTGAAAACACTGATAGAGGTAACATCTTCTTTTCTGTCACCCAGGGATTGGCTAAATGCATTCAGTCCTCCCATCATCCCAACGAGCCAGAATCAAAACGTGGATCCTTTACTCAAGCTGAAAGAATCCAGACTGAGCTGTATCGAAGGTAAGGGGCCTACAGTAACCAAAAGAAAAGAATCTCAGAAATAAGCAATTTAAGGAATTGAAGAACCTCAGGGATTCCTTTGGGAAATGTAGGAAATGTCAGCAGCTATATTACGTACAGTGTAGCCTGCCGTAATATCGGCTAACCACATGATCGCCGCTCTCTTTCTGGAGATGGAAAATTCACTGAGAGGGCTCATAAATCTTAGCCGTATGCCCAAAGCCCAAGGGAAGGAGATGTCTTAGTGATGTACTACCAAAAGACATTAGATCTATGAAATTGGGAATCATATCATCTATGTAAAATTGTAATTGCCTACGACAGGACAACAGAAATAGAGACTGGGAATCCCGACTTGGATTAGCGAAATTATTTGAAAATATTATATGAAAATATATTTACAGTACATATTTATTGAATAATATCTTGGCTATGGCTGGGAGCTCCCCTTCTGTTTCTTTTTTTTTAATGTAGCTATAAGGCTGGTTAAGGGTTGTGAGTAAAGCCCCCATACATATTAGACCACAGTTTACCAAACTAGCAGAATCTGATGACAGTCCTATGCGTATGGGGGCCTTCTGACTCTTGGCCGAGCCACACATTCATATGTATGGAGTAATGGAAAGGTGCAGCTGAAGGCCAAATGAGTACTTGGCCATCAGCTATCATATGTGTATGGCCACCTTAAGGCTGACCTCCGATATCAGTTATAGTCCATAGATAAGTTAATTACATTCTAGTTAAAGGGAATCTGTCACCAGGTTTTTGTTACCTTGTGTAACGCACATGGTAGTGGCACCACTCTGCCATGGACCAAGGAGAGCATGCAGGCGCGTAACTAAAGGAACACCTGACTCTTTGCTAGAACTCCTGGTGGTGTGGTTAGACTTGGGTCCAGATGGACGACAGGTGCTACTCCAGGACAGACCTCAGACACATGGCAGCTAACCTCCAAAGAGGTAGGAAGCTGGAATGGCCAGGAATGGATGGCAGAGCAGGCACAGGCATGCGCTGGACAAGTACTAGCAGACTAGGCTGACATACAGGTGGACACAGCAGGTACTAGCAGGCATGGCTGGTATACAGGTGGACATGGCAACAGGCGCAGCTGCTATACAGGAGGGCATGGCAGGTGAGGATACAGCTAGTATACAAGCAGGCACGGCAGGTGCTGGAAGGCACGGCTAATATATAGGCAGGCATGACAGGTGCTGGCAGGCACGGCTGGTATACAAGAAGGTATGGCAGGTGCTGGCACGGCTTGTGTACGGGCAGGCACGGTAGGTGCTAGCAGACACAGCTAGTCTACAGAGATACAAGAACAGGGGACCTGACAACTAGGAAGCACGCAGACAGACTGAAAAAATACATTGCTCAGGCAGGTCCCAACAGGTGGAGATGCCTTAAATAATAAGTGTCTCCCAGCTATTGTCTGGGGACACTTTAGGACAGTGTGTGCTGTCTCTTTAAGAAACCAGGGGTGTGAGCGTGCCCTAAGCGAAGTGCCTGGAGATCTTCCAGACATGTACAGACCCCAGGAGACTGCAGAAGGAGGAGGAAAGGCAGGCTGAGGACCAGGGCGAATAGTGAGTCAGCGTCCCTACTGGGGAAGGGGAGCATTGTGCAGGGACACAGGGATGCCACCACTATACCTTGTCTAGGAGCAGCATAATGTATGGGGCAGAGGCCCTGATTCCTGTGATGTGTCACTTACTAGGCTGCTTTTCTCTGCTGACAATACTGTGGTTTGATAGCAACTACAGTAAGCAGCCCAGTGATCACTGAAATCAGAGTCTCTGTCTCTAAATTATGCTGCTCTCAGATTGGGTAACAAAAACCTGGTGACAGATTTCTTTAGAGCCCCTGAGAGTGTCCCACAAAAAAAAACAAATGACTGATTCCTGGTACTCCATGGTCATCTGATCCCCTTTTCTTCCTCACTACTTCCAGAAAGAATTGAAGGTCCAGTAATGGGATCCCCGGTGATTGAACATCTATTATCTTTTCCATTGATAAATATCTTTAGTGGAAAACTCTTTTAAAGCAGATTATTCATATTATTACTCTGATCAGTTGGGACCCCCATAATTCGAAGATCAGGGGCAACTAGGACTCTCTCAGTCCTAGGAATATAAACATCCATTTCTCTATTATCTAAACTAATACTTAAAAACTGAGCAATCATTTAATAAAGACTTTGACACATCATAGTGACTTGACAGATGTTTTAATCAGTGGGGGTGCTAAGACCCCAAGAGGAACTGAAATAAAAAGGCCAAAGCCCTCATCGCCAAGGTGATTTCTGGATTTGTTTTCTCATTTTGACTCTCATAGTTGTGGTCTACATATTATATCAATTACAGGCCTCTCTTATCTTTTTAAGTGGGAGAACGTGCACAATTGGTGGCTGACTAAACACTTTTTTCCCCACTGTAAATGGGATTAAGTGTAGTGGTACTGGTTAATATTAGGGGCTGCACCCCCAATGGACACAGGAGAAGTTTTGTAAAACTCACCCTACTTCATCTTAAGGGTGCAGTGAGATGGCTGTATAGATCGGACAGAGATCGGAACCCAATGCTTGGACTGGCCGCGACTCTCCCTACCCGAGCAGCATAGAAATACATGAAGCTGTCATGCTCAGGTCCGGAAAGCCACCGGCCAGTCCGGACAATGTGTTCCGATCTCCATCTGATTAATATGGCCGTCTTACTGCACCCTAACAGTTAGATCTTCTAACAAGATAGAGCCAGAGGTTTATCGCTAGTTTAGATGAGTTAAGCAGTAAAAGAGTTTTTGTAGGGACACTTTTTCCCAATTATTGTCCCATATAAAAAGTAAAGTAATCACATTTGCTTATTGGGTTAAATAATTTTTATGCATGCATAAAAATTATCATTTTTGGAAGCACATGACCCCTCGCCCTCTATGGGACTGCCAAGAAAAGCCGAGCGCTGATCTCAGCTTTCTCCAGCAGTCCCATAAATAATGAATGGACCAGAGGTGTGCATGTCACCATTCACCTGCAGAACCCTGTTCTCAGAATTGGCATAGGTGATAACTTCTAACAATCGAAATAACCCTTTATTTAACAGAGCACGAACTAAAACATCCCGCTTCACATACCTGTGAAGTGTCAAAAGTTTCATAAAACAAGTCTTTCTCTTTGAACGCTTCTTCGGGTCTGAGTCATCTCCTCTTTATGGAGTGAACATATTTGCAATTATAACTGTTCAAGGACCCCATTTGCATATCGGTTGCATTTACAGCCATTTCTGTGATAAACAATGAAGAGGGTTGAGTGATAAAAGCACCATACGTTCACCTTCCTTCATGTTTAATGTGTGTTGAAATGCCCAATTGCGGAAACAAAAGGTATTCCACTGAGTTATTATGATTTATCGACCTTTAAATGCCATCTACTCCGATGTTATTCCGTTATTTCCCATTGCCGAAGCGGCTTCTGTAGCGTACACATAAGGTAATAGCAAGCAATGATTTAACAGTCAATAATACAGCAATCTTCACTCTTCACCAGATTTAAAAGGCCATGTAGACCCTTATATGTAATAGAAGCAAATGTAGCTGTGACATTTGTAAAAGGTTAATTTCAAGTAGCTAGATCTATGCCACGCCACATTTTAAACAATCCTCCTGAATAAGTAGCTCCTCGATGCAAGCTAAACATTTATTGATTTACATTGTGATATGACGTTGTAGTCAGAGATTATTAATAAGTTATTAAATAACCTTTCACCTTAGAAATAACCTTCAAACCTGGGTCTTCGCGTTGTGCTCAACCATTCAGGCCAGAGGCATAGACAGAAACCAAAGGGCCTAGGAGAAAAATTTTGTATGGTTCCTGAAAAGCTCCAAGGTCCATTTTTCTAATGTGAGGAGCTGTATACACAATTAATAGCTGGTTCGCTCGATCGTTTGGCCAGTGACTGTCTCTCCTGAATCCTCCATACATGGGAGTGCCAAGCTCTCTAGTATTTCTCTATGAGATAGCTGCGGTCAGACATCTCTGATGGAAGCTTATCTTGACGAGAACAAAATGATTGGGATTCCAACATTGGACATTCTGGATTCTTTTGTCCTCCAACATAATCTTGGGAGAGTCAGGACATCCCTATATACATTAGATTGTTGACCAAGACCACCAAGATCAAGGAGCTGAGCTCACATTAGTCGTATGTGTATGGAGGACTTTAGACGAAATCTGTCTGAAGGCAAATACTGTTGGACTGTGCAAATGGTGGAGCTCTGCTACCCTTGAACTTATTGGTACATTGAAAAAGGTCTGTATAGTGTGATCCTTCTAGTGGTGGTTGAAGATAATCATCTGACTCTTTAATAGAAGGAGGCAGGAGCCATAATAATTCTGAATTCTGCCTCTATGTTATACTTTCCAACTTTAGCAAATGTTCTTCTGGGAGTTTTGCACCCTACAGAAAGTTTTCATCCTATAACCACACCTTGTTTAGGCCGTAACTCTTCTACTCTCTGTCACGCCTCTGCCATGCCCATTGAATGTGTATGAACTCTAAGACTCCATTATGAAATTGAGCATCCAGGTATCAAGTGTAGAAAAGCCTTCAAAAATGCTGCTCTCTAGGTTTCGAGATGATTTGGCATGAGCAAGGTAGAATCGCGCGTGCTGTGTTTCTAATTGTTTACAGTGGAAAGTTTTTGTCCCATGACCATACCTTGTTTTAGGCCATACCTCTTCCACACCCTTCAACACTTCTTCCATGCTCCCTTGAATGTGTGTTTGGACTCCAAGGCTAAACCATGAATTTGAGCATCAAAGTGGCAACCATAAGAAACCTTTCAGAAATGCTGCTTCTGAGAGGTTTTGAGAGGCTTCGGCATGCACAGTGGAGATTCGCTAACTCAATCAGGAGTCCAGGAGGTCTCCCTTTTTTTTTCAAGAACTTAATGGACATTTTGAAAGGGTTGGCAAGTGTGCTCTATTGCATAGCAGGGCCACATCTGGGGTCACCTCTGATGATCATTAGAGGAATGTACGAAGATACACAGAGTCCTGTAAATACAGACTTAAAAAGGGCCTGGTTTCAGCCAAAACATTGTGTGAACTTTGTAAACATTTTTTGCTTTCAAGTCTGTATTAAATAACTATATAAAAATCTTCCAATGAGTTGGTAACGTATAGTAATGTTCACTTTGCTTCTAAGTGATCTGAACTCTTTCGATGTGTTTTTACGACTAAATTTTCCATTTATAGTGACATTCCGCAGCTGTACCTGTCCCGAGACTCTCACTCATGTAATTGGGAAAGTTATGACTTTCTAGATTGAAGGGTTATTGCCAATAAAATCAAGGACCATCAGGTTCTGGGATCATCATTTGACCTTACTGTGCCCCGTACAAATGATATGCTACTACTAGCTGGCAGCTGTGCCAGTGAAGAATCATCTTGCCCCTGGCATACATGAGTTATGTTGTCGTTCCCTCTCTGATCTTATTGGCAGTTAATATTGCTGTCAATAAAATATCGCCTGGGAAGTAATTGTTGTTCTCCGTTCTTGTGTCCACCTGTGTTCCAGTTATTAGTTCTGAGATTTCATCTTGCTCGGTTGATGCAATCCCCGGCATTGACAAGATGAGCTCAAAGTATCATTGTAATAAACACGGAGAACACATGTCCAGGCGATTACAATACATGTGGAAACAGCGGATGGGGAATCGTTCTGTGTAATATGAACTGAAAGGAAACAGAAATTGTGAGTTTCATAAAAGTGTATATGTCGAGAGGATATTCCAACACCTGTATCTGAAGGCTCCGACTTATGCCACTCTATGGGCATATAGGCTCCCATTTTAAAATAAGTACACTTTTTTGGCATCTGTCAGGTTAATTCGGGCTTATGGTTTTTTTGTATGTATCAAGAGTATATATATGTCAAATATACATTTCAGACGAAGTGTGAACAGTGCCCTAAATAGATTTTCTGGGATCATCTATAGATTTTTTTTTTAAATTGGAAAATTTTAATAGTAGAGCTATTAGGTCCTTTTTATTTTGGGGGGAAGAAAATAGGATTTTTTTACGGGTGGCTGTAATACACCAGCCTATTTTTTCACTTCAATGAGACAAGAAAGTTTTCAAGGAATTTTCATAGTCTCTTTAGCCCATGGAGAAGTGACCATATGTGGCCATAAGTCCTAAAATAAGTCATCGCCACTGGAACCACTTTTGGGGCATTGTTTATAGGGCATTTTTTACCCACTAGAAGGACTCACAACTAGGGTTGAGCGACTTTTCTTTTTATAGGATCGGGTCGGATTTCACGAAACCCGACTTTTTCAAAAGTCGGGTCGAGTGAAATCGGCCGATCCTATAGAAAAGTCGGGGTCGGCCGAAACACGAAACCCAATGCAGTGCATTGGGTTTCTAATGGTTCCCAGGGTCTGAAGGAGAGGAAACTCTCCTTCAGGCCCTGGGATCCATATTTAAGTGTAAAATAAAGAATCAAAATAAAAAATATTTCTATACTCACCCTCGGACGTGCCATGGTTCTTACCGGCAGCCTTCCTTCCTAAGAATGAGCGCCTGAAAGACCTTCGATGACGTCGCGGCTTGTGATTGGTCGCGTGAGCGGTCACATGGGCGTCACGCGACTAATCACAAGCTGCGACGTCATCTAAGGTCCTTCAGGCGCTCATTCTTAGGAAGGAAGGCTGCGGGTTAGAACCAGGGTGTGTCCGAGGGTGAGTATATACCTATTAGGAATATACTCACCCTCGGACGCGCCCTCAGACGCTTCCTTCCTAAGAATTAGCGCCTGAAGGACCTTAGATGACGTCGCGGCTTGTGATTGGCCGCGTGACCACCCATGTGACCGCTCACACGGCCAATCACAAGCCGCGACGTCATCGAAGGCCCTTCAGGCGCTCATTCTTAGGAAGGAAGGCTGCCGGTGAGAACCAGGGCGCGTCCGAGGGTGAGTATAGCAATATTTGTTTTTTTTTAATTCTTTATTTTACACTTAAATATGAATTCCGATACCGATTCCCGATATCTTAAACATATCGGAAATCGGTATTGGAATTCCGATTCCAGATCAGAAGATCGCCGACCTCATGGCCGACCCCACACAGGGGTCGGGTCGGGTTTCATGAAACCCGACTTTGCCAAAAGTAGGCGACTTCTGAATCTGGCCGACCCGTTTCGCTAAACCCTACTCACAACCTGTGAAAAAGCAAACTTAGGAAACACTTTCTAGGTGCACTCTGTATGGGGAAACCAGACATTGGTAATAAGGGCAAAGTTTATGCAGGCACTAGGGATTAGGGAACGTGCTCTGTAATACTCGGATATCACTCGAAAATCTGGGTGTTCGGATGTGCTCGGCACTCGGTGAGCATTAGCTGGTGCTCGGATTTGAAGCTTGAATCCCCACCCCGCATGTTTGGCTCCTGTTACACAGCCAATAAGCATATGTTGATTGCCTGCCAGTCACTGTAATGATGTAGCCATCTTGGTAGTGGCATTACTGTGAATGGCTGGCCGCATGACCTCATAACAGGCACTGAAAGGACAGGCACAGACAGGCTCAGCACACTGACGCCATTGCACAGATCTGTGACAGTTATTATTGGAGGGAGAGAGTACTTGTCCAGACATATGTGTCCTACAGAGCTGAGCCATGATACTAGCAGTCCTTGTAAGGGCTAGTTTTATGCTTTGCTGTTTGTATAAGACACAATCTGCATTTAGCCTAAGGAGGGAGAGAGAATTGCAGGAGCAGGGAGAGTCGCTGAATACAGTCTCTAGGCAGGGATTAGGGCTTTGCAGTCCGTTGCTAAATATATAGTTGTGGTAGTTGAGCACTTTTTTTGTATTCAATTACTCATCCATATACTATTACATGCTCTATAGTACATTTTGGTGTTATATAGCAGTCCAAAAAAGCTTTGAAACATTTTTCTGCATTCAATTACTCATCCAGTTACTATTACGTGCTCTATGGCACATTTCGGCGTTATATAACAGTCCAACCAAAGCATTGAAAATTTTTTCTGTACTATTACATATTCTGTCATATATATCAGTGCTATATAACAGTTCAAAAAAGCATTGAAATTTTTATCTGTATTCAATTACTCATCCATTTACTATTATGTGCTCTGTGGTACATTTCGGCGGCTTATAACACTCCCAAAAAGAGTTGAAACATTTTTCTGTATTCAATTACTCATCCATATACTTTTACATGTTCTGTGTAACATTTTGGTGTTATACAACAGTCCAAAAAAGCATTGAAAAATGTTTCTGTATTCAATTTTTCATCTATATACTATTACGTGCTGTGTGGTACATTTCGGGGTTATATAACAGTCCAGAAAAGCCTTGAAATTTTTTTCTAAATTCAAATACTCAGCCATAGAGTATTACATGATTTGTGGTACATAACAGTGGTATTAAACTCCTAAAAGCTGCTTTGACTGCTGTAGGTGACCACATTTTTTAAAATTAAAAATAAGGCGTGCTGTAAGGTACAGGGAAATAGAAGTGCTGATGATGGTGCACACAGATGCTGAGGATGTGGGGCAGGTGTGACTGCTCCTGTTGCTGGAGCACAAGAAACAGGCCCATCCACGACACATACAGTCGGCACCTGTCCCACTTTGCTGGGAGGCACGGTAAACCACTTCTGAAGCCAGAGCATTGTGAACAGGTGGTCAGTTGGATAGCAGATAATGCTTGGAGGCACCACCCAGTTCTCCACATACTCCAGTCTCACCAACCAACAGTCTGAATCACTAACCATCACCCTTATCCTCCTTCCTCCCACCATGTTGAGTTCCAGGAGACTAGTGATCCCACACTAGGACACTCCGAGGAGCTCTTTACAACATCACTTCTTGACTGTGACCCCTAACCCTGCATATTCCAAGAGGGACAGCAGGACATGTTGTTTTGTGATACACAAAATTTAGAGCAGCCACGGCCACAAGAAGATAATAGTAGGGAACGGCAAGTTTTGTCTAAAGAGGAAGATGATGATGATACACAGTTGCCGATAAGTCAGTTTATGGTTAAGTCACCATTCAGGAGTACTAGAGTGCGGTAGTGGAAGACAAAGTGATGGATGACGAAGTCACCGACCCAATCTGCAGAGCAGGAACAGCAGCGCTGAGGGGGATGGATCGGCAGCACTGAAACGGTCAGGAAGAGGCAGTGGGGTGACCAGAGGGAGAAAACTGGCAACTATTCCGCAGAGCACCGACACTCCGGAATTTGTCCGTCAAAGAGTAAGGTGTGTTCCCCAGTCTGGGACTTTTTTAAAGAGAGTTCTAAGCCCCCAAAAATGTTAATTTGCAACCAATGCCATGCAAGATCAGCAGGGGCATGACTCCTAAGAGTCTACCCACTACCAGCATAATCAGTCACCATGATTGGTACCAGCACTTCCATTGGGTGACACAACTGCCTTTTCCCCTGTGTTGGGTCTTTCCCAGTCCTCTGTCCATGATACTGGCTCAGATGCCTCCCACCCTGCACCTGTCCTGGCACATTCTGACACACCATCATCTGGCACTTACATATCCTTCTCCCAGTACATCGTTCAGCTGTCCCTACCCCAAGACTTGGAACAAAGGAGAAAGTTTCCATCCAATCCAATCCAATTTTAATTAAAAAATCAGTTTGGGTTTACTTAAATTATGTACGGTACTTTTTTAAATTCTTTTTAAATTTTGGCTTATAAACAAGTCTTTATGCAAGAAATAATGTTTCTTAACATTTTTTTTTCTTGTAAACTATAATTTCTAGCCGGTTTTGTCCTTACACCGACCTCCTGATTCTGACCCGTCTACCCGACTAGTCTCTTGCCTCTGGTTTGCTCCTCCGGATAGCAGCTCTTCCATAGAAGCAAGCCACTGAACTCCATGTTAAGTCCAGATCTCCATCCAGGGGTTTAATGGGTAAAGGCTGATGTTCCTCTGGAATTTACCAGGTGGAATGGGTTGCGCCAAGTCTGTCTGATGTAGCCATTTTGAGCCATATAGGGGTTTTAATGGGTAAAGGCTGATGTTCTTCTGGAATCTACCAGATGGAGTGGCTTGCGCCAAGCTTTACAGACATAATATTCAACTTATTACTTTTTTTACCCGTGGTTTAGCCATTTAAACAGCTGAACTGTTTTGTCAGGTTGGTAGAGTAGTGAGAGGAGACCTCATCCTTTCCTACATCCCTCCCGGAAGGTCAATCTTTGCTCCCATTGCTGCACCGACATGACCAGAATCGTGAGCAGCAACTGGAAACCAGCGGGTCTATGAGTCTGGTGTCTCTGTGGTCGTCTAGTAATAGATACTCGGCTTGTGTTTTCTCATGAATATTATTTTGCATTCTGATCCCATTTATTAACATTTCATAATTTGAATATATCAATGAAATAATTAAAACAAAATGCATTATTAATTCCAAACTGACTCAAGAGATACAAAACTCATTACTTGGCTAATTACAGATCTAAATAAAATATCTCAGAACATTTATTGTTTGTCTGAACATTTTCATCTCCTTTTAGGATAGCGTACAGAAGGTTAATGCTAAAATAACCTTCGCTATACAGTATGACAGGCGTATGGTGTTATTTTGGCCGCCTTCAGGCCAAATAAAGTTGCACACTTCTTCTTTAAAGCAATACCAAGCAGACCAGATACATTTTTTAATGCCTAGAATTTGAGCTCCGTGATATCGCAGTTTTTCCTTAAAGGGAATCTGTTAGTAGGATCGTCCCTCCTAAGCCGTCTATATGGGCATAAATATCATAGAAGGTTGAATAAAATGATACTTTGATAGCTGTAATCTGATGCCTAGTTCCACAGAAATCCATGTTTTTCTTATATTTAAATGACCTCTTCCAGACTATGGGGAGGATGTTGCCTGGAAGATAAATCTGCCTCGAGAGCTTATTTTACATAACTAGTGGAGTTACAAGGGTGAGACAAGTAACTAACAAAGAACAGGAGAAATTAAATTTCTCTTCTTTCAAATACATATATGCTAGCCACCTTAGGGAGAGACCCAAGTTGGGCTAAATGTAGCGGGACGAAAGAGACCGAAAAGCCCTCTACTTAAAGGAAATACATAGTGGATGCTTTCCTGAAACGGAAAGTATTTGCAAGCAGCATAATACAAAGAATAGCAGGTTTACCCAGAATCCTTTGCAGTAGGCGGAGCTATGCAAATCATCTCTTTCCACCCCGGTCTAATCCACAGCGCTTGGAGATGATTTGCATAGCTCCGCCTACTGCAAAGGATTCTGGGTAAACCTGCTATTCTTTGTATTATGCTGCTTGCAAATACTTTCCGTTTCAGGAAAGCATCCACTATGTCTTCTTTCAAACACATTTGCTGGAGCTCTCACAGCTCTGCTGTGTTGCAACAATATGGCATCCTTGTCTGCCTGTAGGATGGAAGCTGGAGCTAAGAGGAACCTGCAGAAGTGTCCGTTATAATCACATACAGCTCTGCAGTGAGAGCAGAGTGCCATCATTACACATTATACTGGTAACATCGGTAACCATTACACAACACACTGGTAACTGTTATACATCACAGTGGTAAACTGGTAACCATTACATATCATACTGGTAATGCCCCTTCATGTCAAATAAGCTCTGGAGGCAGAGTTATCTTCCAGGCAACATTCTACTCATTAACTGGAAGAGGTCATTTTTGAAAAGTGATAAAAGATGATTTATCCACAACAAGGCATTTGATATGAGACACACAGGTAGGACTTTTTTTCAGAAGTCTATAACTTGTATGCCCCCTGATGAAGGAGCTATCCGAAACGCGCGTCAGGGCGCGCAGCCGGATCCTCTGGGCCAGTTATCCTGACATCTGATAGGTAAACTTGGAAATCATGTCTGTGACCATTTGGGCATCGCGTTTGTGTTCTACCTCAGCACTTTAGCACTTTGTGAATATTTTGCGGCCATGCTGCCTGCTATTTACTACATTATTCATTTTTACATTGATAAGCAGTGATGCTGCTGCACTTTTGGGGACGTATATACTATACAACAGTTGTAAATGTATGTTGCTATGATGCTGTACTGTTGTATTTGTACCCCTGCATTACCGGTGTATGGTGCTATTTTGTAAGGGCGTTGTACTATACACTCCCTTTCTTCTGTGATGCTAATGTTTAATATTCTTTGTACAATATCTGGAGTTTGGTCCCTTGGGTCCTGCTAGCCCCCATGTGCTATTTTATGTGTGTTCCACAGCTACTGTAAAAACCCCTGCATCTTTTGTATTATTTGTTAATAAAATATATAGTTTTTATGTTCATATTTCTTGGACTTCTGTAATTGTTACAAGTTCTCTGTGTTTGTTTGGTTTAATTGACGATTTGTCCATATTAGATCCATAATCTATATTAATTGGCCATTATTGTGTACTATCTACGTGTATATTTATAGAAAGAAAAATATATATGCCAATGTTGTTCTTAAGCTATTGCTGTGCTGCAATACTAATAGGTTGGATAGGTCAAATGTGATTCCTCTCAAGAGCATTTACCAGCAGAGGACCCAAATAAAAACACATCTAAAATATACAGTAAATAAATGGACAAACGTTTCGCGGATCAGTGGCTCCTATGCTCAGCGGATTTGGCGGAATTCAACTCATAAATCGAAGAGCTGGGTAAAAAGGGTGGAGAAGAAGGCCATGTCATCCAATTTCACCATGTTGTGCCCTACAGAGCTCCTGCTACACTGAATTGCTCTTTAACTGAGTCGACCAACAGGGCAACAAGCAAAGTGACCCTCTTGTTGGTTTGTCCTGGGTGTTTTCTGTATTTGAAATAGCTGATGACTTTGCATTACATCTGTTATTCCTAATTTCACGAAGTAATTTTGGTGGATGGATATTATATATATAGATTGCAATTATTGTCCTGGGACAATAACTCTGGCCATAAGTGGAAGCATTTTCTCCTACAGTCACCGTCCTGGACGGGCTATTTACTAGTGACTACATAAAGGTGGACACTCGGGTACCCTAGACTTAGAAGGAAAATATTTCTAGCTTCTTACCGAATCATCCCGTACCCTAGTATCTCAAGGCAGCATGGCCAATCTAGTAAATCTCAATGAAACCTCCTTTAATAACTACTCTGCTTGTTACTCAGATTTTGCAAAGTTCAAGTTGTTTTTTTCTTACAATAAGTTATGTCTTTTTCCTTACAGGTGATGATGGGTTTGGCGCAGAAGAGGAAGAAGACATTCTGACTTTGCTTTACGACCCATGTCTCAACTGCTATTTTGACCCAGAAACTGGAAAGTACTATGAATTAGCTTAGGAGAAGATATCTGACCATATTGTTCCACAAATATGCATTTAAAATGCTTTTGTGAGGCTGATTTCATGTGCCTATCATTAAGACATTATACACACACAATTGGTGAGGACACAAGTATGGGACATCCTTTCTGTTCAACTTCGAATTTTTATTTAAAGTTAAAAGGAACTAAAATGGGAAAAGAATACAATTTTCTAAAACTCTCACTATACTTGGTCCTCCTGATGCTTTTTTGACCATAGTGAAGATACATCCATCCTGTTTCATCATTGTCATAGCAAACGTATATGTTTCTTTGAAATTGCTGTTCATTTTGGTGGCCCCGAAAGTAGAAATGCTTCATACCGAAACTGAATGCCACCAAGGTTAACAAAGAACAAGCCTCGTCTTTCAGACAATCAACAGAGTTCCTTTGTCCATTACAGAAATTATCTCCTGATATGTCATTTTGTGTTAAGGGGGTTATCCAAGTTATGTAAAGTTTCATTTAATTTTCAGACCCTCCGATATTCAGTTTGCAGCCTGATCTCCATTTCAGATTTTTCTCTTATGGGAGTGTCTCTTCCAGTAATATAGGCTGGATGTGAGCTCTGTGAGTATCCAGGGCACTGCTGTCTTCACTTCTTACATACAAGCACAGCTTCTATCCTGCCCTCATTTCCTCTTCATGTGCTTTCCTTCTTATATAAAGCCTGTTTTCTCTGCCCTCCCTGAAACTGTACATACTTTCTCCATGTCTACAGTTTTGGGATCTGTGTACAACTCCCTCCTTCCTGCTATTTCTATCACTGAGGAGATGGGAGGAAAGAAAGCATTCAGCTACACAATCTGCAGTAGCAAAATGGTAGAAAATGTTTAATGAAGTGTGTCATATATTCTCAGCCTATAAAGTGAGGTGTGACTGCAAGGATTAATCTGTCTCATCTCGCTCATTTTTGCAGTCATCCTCTGTTATAGGCAGCATAGTGAGCATAAATCATACCCCAACACAGTTCACACATCCCAGATACACAACGCGCTGCCGCCATGAATCAAACAGTTAAAAGGCCACACACTCTCCAAAAAGTTATGGATTCTGTATAGCATACAGGGACCAAACTTATTAAAGTTTTAAGCTTAGATATAAAAAGTACAGCGCTTACAAGATATTGAATAGGAGAAAATAAAGGAACACAAAAAAAAACAAAAAAAACAATTATAAAAAAAAAAAAAGTGGAAACAACAGAAATACCTAAACATTTCCCCCTAAGCTTGTTCTTCTGTTTCCTTGAGGATAGGGAAGGTTTATGGATCACACTCAGTTCTGCTGACCCCTAGCATGTGAACATGTTTAACCTCATCTTTTTATATGCCTGGTCTTGGGCTCACGTTTCCGGGACGGTCTATATTTTAATAAGTAAATTGCATGTCTGGCACTGGATTGTGGGCTAATAAGGAGGAAAGTACATCGCATATTAAATGCAATAATAATATTACATTTTCCCGTACAAAGCCCATTTAAAAAATTGCTTAAGTTATCATTTAGGAAATAAATGAACGCTAAAAAAAAAATCTCTAAGGCTACAATCTGTATGGAACTGAATAAAATGATGCACTGCACTAAGTCCAGTGGATCTTTCTGTTCTTCACCAGGGATCTCTGTAATAAACTTTTGCCTTAATGTAATAATAATGGACTGCTCTGCTGCGTTTCTGCCCCTGAAGACAACAATCGCGCTGTGGGTGAGGACTAGAGTTAATAAAAGGTGGGCTCTTCCTGATTGTGAGGCAGACAGAGAAGTGCAGTGACAAGTCCAAGTTCAAGTCCAGAGGGCTGCTAGGGTCAGCGAGTGTCTACCATTCGAGGCAGTGGGACACCATACTGGAATCCCGAGCGTACTCTCCTGTCGTGCCCGGAGCCCACGGTCCGACATTTTGGCTTTGTCCTTTGGCGTACAAGAAAAAACGCATGCCAAGATGGAAAGTATCTGGATCTTGGGTGAGCTGCCGAATGGGAAGGGAGATCCCTGGGTCTAACAGAGCCAATGGGCGAAAGGATGCTCAAGGAGGAGCGAATGGTAGTGCTGAAGATTTGTTGTGATAAAAAAGTAAGTAACATGAAGTGCTGTGTTCTATCCTACGTATTACACCCTGACGAACTTGAACTGACTAGTAAACGTTTGCTTATCCCCTGAGTTGTGTTTGAAGTCTCCAGATGAGAGAGACTTGAAGACCTGTGGCCTACAAGTGAGTGATGCACCCCGCACCTGACCACACACTGGGACTGGGACACCGTTTGTATGTAGAGTGCCAGAGCGCAAACGGACAGCAGCTCGGTCCTGACCACTGCTCTCATGCACTTTATATTAACCTGCCAGATTCTCAAGAAGCAACCCAAATAATAGTCACAGCTAGGTCTATCCTGAAGCAGAGTGCGAATTAACACCAATGGGTAAAAGTAGAATTATACGACACCTGATCAGCGAGAGACCTAGGAAGGGAAATCTCTGGATAAGACTAATCAGGGAGTCTTTTAGAAGGGATGATCCCTCTCGGATGTTGCTATGCCCACCTAGGACATAGGGACAGCATTTATTGTGATAGGTCTAACTCCTTTACTTACAATCACACCTGCTCTTCCAGATCTCTAGTGAAATTGCACGTTATGGTCTGAGCTTATTTCCAGTCGGAATTAAAGATTTTCTTCTTTTATTATCCGGTCATTTGTTGTTCCTGTTGTTGCTTGTACAATATGGATTATTTTTGGAGGGCAAACTCTATAAAAGAGATTTGGATTAATTACTTAGCAAGAAGACCGAGACACTGAAACACTATTTTCAGACAAACAATTAGATTAATAAATCGGAGAAGAATAAAAAAATATATATATTAGAATAGCGGAATAAGAAGTCCTAATAAAAGTCCAACATGCTGCACATATAAAGTCTCTAAATTAATTTCCCGTGGAGGCAGGCCTATGTTGGAGCAAAAAGTCCACAAAAAGCTCCACGACAAGCAAAATAAAAAGTAAAGTTGCTGAGCACCACCATCAGCTTTAGTATTGATGCTTTGATCCAGCGGTTCTGTCAATTAGGCAGCATCTATTAGGATAGAGGATTGACTGCAGCTTTACACTTGATCTCATGTTCTCATTACCCAAGATGTTCCTCAAACAAACAGCAAGACCTAGCCAAGACATAGTGTAAAACCATTCACAATTTTGTTCTGCTGCAGCCAATGACAGACTGGCTTGGCCCTGTGATTTGTATCGCTATCATGTTGGAGCGACGGTCCAAGTACGTCCCATGCGCAGCTTCCAGGCTGATGAATGCAAATTTGCCTCCAGTATTTGCTGATAACGTGCTGCATTCATCTTTCCTCCAACTTTGACCAAGTTTCCTGTGACTTTCTAGCTCACACATCCCCAAAACATCAGTGATCCACCTCCATGCTTTACAGTAGGAATGGTGTTCCTTTCATCATAGGCCTTGTGACCTCTCTCCAAATGTAACGTTTATGGTTGTGGCCAAAAAGTTCAATTTTGGTCTCATCACTCCAAATTACCTTATTCCAGAAGTTTTGAGGCTTGTCTCTGTGCTGTTTTGCGTATTGTAGCCAAGATACTTTGTGGCATTTGCACAGTAATGACTTTCTTCTGGCGACTCAACCACGCAGCCCATTTTTCTTCAAGTGCCTTCTTATTGTGCATCTTGAAACAGCCACACTGCTAGTTTACAGAGAGTCCAGTATTTCAGCTGATGTTATTTGTGGGTTTTTCATTGCAGCCCGAACAATTTTCCTGACAGTTGTGGACGACATTTTTGTTGGTCTACCTGACCGTGGTTTTGTTTTTACAGAGCCCCTGATTTTCCATTTGTTAATCATAGTTCGAACGTTGATGACTGGCATTATCAATTCCTTGGATATCTTTTTGTATCCCTTTCCTGTTTTATACAGTTCAGCTGCCTTTTCTCATAGATCTGTTGACAATTCTTTTGCTTTCCCCATGACTCACAATTCAGAAACATCAGTGGCTGGATGAAAGATGCAAGAGTCTGTCTGGATCCAAGAAACTCACTCAGTTTATATGCACACACATTTCTAATTGGAGGTATTTGATAATATTTAACACCTACTACATATTGGAGATGGAAATACCCCTTTAAACTTATACAGCTTGGAGTTCTTAAAAAATCTGTGTAAAAACTATAATATGGTCCAAATATTCACTTGCCATTAAATATATTAATATACACTTTTATGTTGTTACCCATCACAATAATAACGGCGCCTCCTGGAGTTTGATGCATGGAGTATAGAATTGTTTTTGGTTTCTTTTTAATAAAGCCCAAAGTATGGAAATAGTCCTTCAGGAAGAGTTCTCCATGCATTCTCAGGATAACATTTAGGGAATCGAGGGTCTCTTTTTTTTTGTTCCGGCATCTGCTATTTGTTCATAGAAAAGCCCGTTGCAATTCCCAACCCTTGTTCTGCGGCTCCAGACATAAATTCTGGCTCCTTGACGAGCGGTAACACAGGACACACTACATTTGCAAATTTTTGCATGGTCTGTAGCGCAAGCTATGAAACGTCTATTAGGGAAAACTGCAGGCAATGATCTTGTTTGTATTCGCCTTGACTTCTGCAGCTGCTAAAATTCAACCATATTGAAATACGACACATGCACAAAACGGAATTCAATTAGCATAGGCGACAGGGACTGTGTAATCCTTCACAACTCCATCTTGCCGCAGTCATCATTACCCTGGCAGGATGGAACGAGCATTTATCCCTCTTCAGTTCCGCTGTGAGGCCCTCGGTTTTGTGCTTTCCTCCTCGTACTTGTGACTTGAGAGATGACAAGGCTGAATATAAAACTTCTTTCAGAGCCGTGTAGACATGATCCGCGTGTCTGCAGAAGAGCGTCTAGAAATCACTACAATGTCATCTCCATAGCGATAACATACTCAAGGGCTTGTATAATCATTATTGCTAAATGGCAGTACACACAACTGCTGTAAAGCAGCGACTGAAGAGTGCAGCAAATTAACGCTCACACAGCAGCCCCACGTAACCTCTTCCTGACGATCACCCTTCTGGCTCTACGTGGGGTAATAATAACCAGGCGCTACAGCGGTACTGAAGCTATATAGGCTTTATAGAGGACCTGTCACTAGTTCATAAGTGGCCAGTTCTTGCTCTTATTTTATTCCCACTACCTCCTGGAGTATTCAGGTTTTTCTTTTTTTCAAAATCCGCCATACAGTTCCTAAGATATAAGCCTTTTTATTTAGCGCTAATTTTATGTTCTTTACAAAGGGCGTAGGTGTGGCTGAACGGATCCTCTGGGGCGTGTCTTTAGGGTGCAGAAATACTCTGTGAGTCACACCCCTTTGGGAAAAAACAATAAATATTATCACTAGATATTCCTGGAACCATACGGCAGGTTTGAAAAAAGAAAACAATGGATTACTGAAAATAAGAGCAAAAAGTGGCAGCATGTGACCTGGCAACGAGTCCTCTTAAAGAGGTATCCGTTAATAGCAATGATGGATAAATTGGTGTGGGTCTTGGGACCGCACCTGATTACCAGAGAGGGACTTTTGTCTTCAGTCATGCCCTAATTGCAAGACTGCAGGAAGCAAAGAGGAGTTGAATGTATTTGCTGGTCGAGCGTGACATACATATATACAAAATTTTGACAGCAAAATTCGGAAGTCATAGTAATCATTCCAATTTGACCACTCGGTCCCCGCCTTTCCAAAAACCTGTTCGCAGCCTCCCTGAATGAAGATATCTACCGAAATAGCTAGTTTCTGGGAGATCTCGCAAAGGTATGTGCTCTCTTCTTCATGGAGAACGGGAGATAATTTCTTATTCCTGGAACCTCATGAATGTTCCAGGAGAACAGACAGGTATAGTGTATGGCCAGTGGCATATCTTGAAGCTCGTGGGCTCCAATGCAAAATTTTCAATTGGGCCCCCAACTTTTGCAAATCTTTAATAGTAATAGTCTTTTCATATGGGACAAAGGCAGCATTTCCCCCCATCCCAGCTCCAGGGTCCAGGTGAGATTGCAACCCCTGCACCTATTATAGCTACACCCCTGTCTATGGCACTACTGAATATAGCCCAGAGTAGTGATGCATTTGGCTATCGTATATTCAATGTCATAGACATAGAATTTTTATTGACCGCAGTCTAGAGGCCATGGCAGAAGGGAGGACATTGGTTCCCTGTTATGACAATTAGTTGGGATGTCGCATTGATCTAAAAAATATCATCTACATACTTATATCTCTTAGTGGCAAAATTAGATTGTGAGCTTCTCTTCGGACAGGGCCAGAAATTGGTTACTATTATATGTTAACAGGTTTGGCTGAACCCCAAAAAAGTATCTGGGATTTTCATGCCAACTGTCTCGAATTTGCCAGGACTGTCCCATTTTTTTTTAAAAACCGTCCTGTTACATTCTACACAAACGTCACTCACAAATGGACATTTCTGCTGGGGTTGGCAGTGGTCCTGGATGGGACCAGAGGTGGGACCTAAAGTTTCCCTAAATTGCCAACACCAATGTTGGCGACTATGGACTCTTCAGTAGGTTTTGACACCTAAACGCCCAGTAGAAGACAATATTATTTAGAAGAGACTTTGGAGCTAATCAGTTGCCTCTAGGGTCTACTTTTAAAGGGATGATAATCCAATAGACCGTATTGATGATTTGTCCAGTGCATGCAATGACCAAGATGGCGATGCAGTGAAAAGTGGACCTCAACTTCACATGTCCTGTATGGCTGGACGGAGGAGCTCAAGATCATTCTCTCATGGGGCAAGAAAGCCAAATCTGGCATTGTTCACTGTGCATATATTTGTCTCATAACTCTTCATTTCCGTTGGCGTTGGAAAAGTATGCTTCTTGACTTATAGTAGACTCTTCTTTTCTAACCATAGACGCAATTTCCAGAATGTTTTTTTTTTCCAGAAGACATCAAGTCAAGAGCTCAAATTTCGAGGTGATTTTTTTAGTGTTTTTTTTTCTCTCGTAAGGGAGCAGAAATGCTCACAGACCGTGCACATTATTCAAGGATCCGGTAATTAAGGTTGGAAAACATACACACAAAAAAAAAATTTCATTTTCTCAACAAAATCCTCATTATGGTTTCTAAGAAGAGAATGGCCAAAATAATTATCTGTGAAAATGAAGATGTTTTCTCCCGGCAAAATAATATTTAATTGTAAGCACAAATATTTTGCAGGCAGATTTGTTCACAGCGGGGATGTGTTCCCACGCTCAGTCATAAATCATTCCTACTACTTTGTGTAACATGAAATGGAATCAATGGCTAATTACCTAAAGAAGTATTTGCATACAATAATACTTCAAACAGCTTGCGCGTGTTAATCATCATTTGGCGTGCCAACATCTGCAGCTGGATCACTTGAAATAGAGATATTGAATTTTTTAATTTTTTTTTTTTTCTTGCGCGAGACAGGCGAGTGATTTCTGCTTTTTGTTAAAATTGCTGATTCCTAAGGGTGGGTATTTTGCATAATCTTGCTTGGACAATGTATGTTTACCATTCATGCTGCGTATTGTCACAAACTGTGCGAACATGTGCTGAGCCAGAGATATTACAAGATGGAAGAGCCGCAGGCCCGGGCTACATAAAAACCCATTGAAGAGTCCAGGGAAGCGTCCCCTTTGTTGTATGTGATATAGAAGCCAGAGGGATGTGCAAACATCTAAAAATAAATGTACACAAGAGAAAAAAAATTGGAAATCTTTTGGAGGCCTGAGATGCAGTCCTTGACTCCGTCTGAAGGTCGTACATTCATTTCCTTCGATTCCTCAAATACGTTTCACTGAGAAATGGCGCAGCTTCATGCCCCTTAGAAACAGCACAGCCCCTCCAACAATAAGTGCAATGATATGCTCCCCAAGAACCAGTCCATTCATATATTCCCCAAGAACCAGTGCAACCATATGCTCTCCTAGAATCACATGCTCCCTAAGAATCTTTGGAGACATATTGTCCCCCAGATTCCGTGCAGGCACATACTTCCCGATCAGTGCACATACATGCCACCCAAGAATTACTGCACACACATGCTCCCTGGAAATCAGCGCAACAACACTATGCCCAAGAATCAGCGCAACCACATACTCTAAAAGAATGAGTGCAGACACACGTGTGTAACACTCTGAGGTATGCTAGGACTGTAGTCAACACTTTTAAAGCTATTTAATGCAAACACAACCTTAGTAATATCTAAGTGATTCCAACATATAAGGCTACTGATTAAGGGATGCTAGATGGACACTATTTGTAATGAATATTAAGTGTTTCATAGCTTTCTATCGCTATGACTAAGCTGTGAGCGGTGACGCCCTCTCGCTATCCAGATTCACCATAAACAGCTGCTGCATTCTCTGCCTGTGCTTTTATACAGGTTACAATAGTTCATGCGGATTGGCTGTGCTGTACCATGTGACGTGACAGCTACATTACATGATGAGGTAACCAACGCTGCCAAGCCTGAGGTCATCTGGGACTTCTCTGGCTCATGCAATCTTTTACTTGTCAAACCTTTTAAACAGAACTTCTTTAGGTTTTCCCTTTTCGTTAGACATTTAATCTGCTAACAAGCTCTCGATATCCTCCAGGAAGCATCAGATACCTTTTAAAAAATGCTATGAAATTCTGCTTTGTTTCTAATGATTGAGCACCAAGCACCATCTGATGGACATCTCCGGACCATGTATGGTGCCTCCTCTCTGCCTTGTAATGCCAACCCTCTGCTTGTGATTAACATGGATGATGTCTTCTACCACACTGCTGGAAAAGTGCTATGTCTGTGCATGTGTAGGGATGTGGACTGTCTTTCCTGGTTCCTTCCCCTGAAGACAACAAATGGAGATCCCTGATGGACATTCCAACAGCGTCCAGAGCCTGGGGCTCGGGCCAGGTACCATGGAGTGCGTCTGATCTTCCAACATCACGAGGCAGGTGGACATATAGTTACATGAGAGGCAGGTGGTCAGCCTAAGGTGCGCTGCCGGAGGGGACAACAAATCCCTGGGGCTGATGGAGTCACTGGACTTGGGGATAGTCCAGAATGAACATGTGGCAGAACAGATGAGGAGTTGTACTAAGGAGGAAGGAAGTGCGAATTTCTGGGGTGCGAAGAACCTGGTGGTGTCCCATGCCTTGTGAGCGAAGGCTCCTGAAGATGGAGGCTTGGAGGCAGCGAAGGCCCACAAATGGAAGTGTGATGCACCCCACGCCCTACTGCACACTGTGATTGGCACACCCCTCGTCTGTAAAGTGCCAGGGCACAACCGGACACCAGCTCAATCGTGACCACTGCTCTTCTGCACTTTACACATGCACAAGCTCCCTGACGGCTGTGTCAATCTTAGAAAGATGGGTGGTGTTAGAAGGAACAGACGAGGCGCCAAGCGTGAGTCTGGAGACAGCTATTGGACTGCTCGGCGCTGGACAACTGCAAAGCCTTCTTTATAGGTGCACCCCTTCATGGGGAGATTTTAAAAAAAAATCAAGGAATATGGTGGTAACGACTTTTATAGGAAAAAGCTGAGGGTAAGATCTCACTCATTAGGGCTCTGGGGTAAAATATTTCCGTAAGAAAATTAATCCAAGATCTCAAAGGCACAATCAGATATTACTCGGGGCGGACGATGAGAAGCAATGGCAGAAAATATGATTTTGTCAAAAAAGTCGTAGATGCTTGGAGCAAAATTCCATCATACGTGGTAGGAAATATATCCTAAATGTATACATATGTATGTCCTAATACATAAATAAGGGAATATTATGGGGTCAAACTGTATGGACCACGGGGACGGGCATTAAAAATATTATCCTTTTCGGCAGCAATCATGTAAATTGCAGAAATGTGCTGTACCGCTACGAGGACTCCATCTTGAGAGAAATATAGACATAGTTGCAGTAGACATTGACTGACAAACCTGAGAGCTGAGTTATCGCTCCGCTGTATTTTCCACTTTGTTAGACTGTAAGGGAAATTTACAGCCCGCTGTGTCGGAGGCGATCACCATCGTAGCAGCCAAGTTTCGTCTTGTCGGAGCAGCATGCGTTATATTGTTTACAGCATGTATCAGAGAAGGAAACAGACGCACGTTCCCAGTCAAAGGTAAGAAATTAGGTATTAGATACAGTCACACTGGGAACTCAGCAATGTGAATGGAAGCGTAATTGGCGGCGGGGAGCAGGGGGCGCTTACATTCTGCGTATAGAAGAGAACAAACACAGCCAGAAGTGTGGACACCTAAACTTCACATGGCGTCGGTCCCATCTCCCAGAATGATTTCACATTACGTTTTTGGATTTTTATTTTAGATTTGCTGCGGAAAAATATTGTGCAGGAAATCCCTGGGGGTAGTGTCCAGCAATCAGTCTGCACCGAGTTTCCTGGATTAATTGTGGATTTTCTTGCGAAAAAGTAAAAAAAAAACAATGACTTTGTCACATTTAAATATTTCAGATCACCAAATGTAAATATCAGACAAAGATAACACAAGTAATCACAAAATGCCGTTTTTTAAAAAAAAAAAAAAAAGGTCTTTATTATTAAGGGAAAAAGAAATCCAAACCTACAGGGTCCTGTGTGAAAAAGTGATTGCCCCCTCCATGCCCAAAACATAAATTAACTGTGGTTTATCACATCTTTGGGTTCAAATTCCCTAGCACAGCCACACCTGTTCTCAATCAAGAAATAACTTAAAGGGACACTGTCACCTGAATTTGGAGGGAACAATCTTCAGCCATGGAGGCGGGGTTTTGGGGTTTTTGATTCACCCTTTCCTTACCCGCTGGCTGCATGCTGGCTGCAATATTGGATTGAAGTTCATTCTCTGTCCTCCGTAGTACACGCCTGCAGAAGGTAATCTTGCCTTGTTCCCTCCAAATTCAGGTGACAGTGTCCCTTTAAATAGAACCTACCTGACATAGTGAAGTAGACCAAAAGATCCTCAAAAGCTAGACATCATGCCACGATCCAAAGAAATTCTGGAACAAATGAGAAGCAAAGTAATTGAGATCTATCAGTCTGGAAAAGATATATATATATATATATGGAGATATCTAAAACATATACATTCACCGGGACCTTGTTCAACATAATGGTCAATATCTTTCATCAACAGGAGAACTTGCCCGTCTGGTCTTGAAAATAGTAGAGCAGAGGTGAAAACCCATAAACTGGCTGCTCAATTTAGAAAACCCATTTATATGCCCTAGTAAGGACTTTAGAATGAATAAAGGGGGTCCTCAGTTTAAGATCCCCACCACAGATGGCATGGCACAGTCCAGGTGAACAAGTAGACGCAGGAGCTCGGCACCTTGAGGATGAAGTGGGCAGGTCAGAGGAGCCGATGTTGGCAGGGGAACTGATCTGATGAGGATTTCTCTACATATTGGGCAGTCCACTTGGGAACGCTGTTCTGTTTCCTCAACTTCCCAGGTGGATTTTCTCATACATGACATTGTGGAGGAGATAGTATCCTCTGTTTATGTTGAATAAATGCCTCTGAATGATAAAACTACTTCTCAGGCTATTTTTGTAGCTCAAACTCAGGACCAGTTGTATGGAAGGAAGAAACACTATCCCCTTCCAAATTCACTATGAATTGACTGCTGCTTCTGTATCCTAGAGTGACTTGTAATTTTTTAGAACATTTCGTGTCCTTTTAGTGATACAATTGTGCCAAAAAAAAAAAGAAAAAGTTGCAAAAAATTTAAAGGGAAAAAAAAAGGGTACTTCTTATTTTGCACAAAATTCAGGAACCCCTCTGCGTCATTTTGAAGAATTTGGAGCAAAAAAAAAAATTAAAAAAATTATAGAATACGATGAGGCAGAAAAAGACAAAGTGACTAAAAATATAATTAAAACAAGTTTAAAAAATTTTAAAAAAAAGAGAAGAAAATTGGTCTCGTAAAGTGTTAATAAACCCAGTGGATATTTCAATATTATCCAAAGGGATCTGACCCCGGAATATGGAGGATCGCGCCTCCGCTTGCTTAATGAGTCTGAAAACTCAAAAACACACAAACATGCCCCTAAAATACTGCATATTTATTAGCGCAGCTGCTGAGGCAACATTAAAGATGGGATTGTAACTGCCGGCGATTTCTTCGTCGCTTTAGTTTTACCACCTCTCGTGCCGCCGAGAGCCGCGCCGGCATTTCTTCTTACGCCGCCGTCTCCGAGCTGAATTCTTTCTCATTAAAATATTGTACTATTTTTTTTTTCCTCTTTTACCGCTATTTTCTGTAACATTAACCTCTTGTGGCCCGCTGCTCAACAACAGAGCAGTCCCGTCCGCCAGGTGGCGCCGCTGAGCGCTGCTGCGCCCAACAACAGCGGCATCGCGGGTGAGAGTCTACAAAATCTCAGCAAAATCCGCAACAACAAAATTCACCAAATATCAAAATCTCAATGTGGATTTTTCAGCTGTGGAAAATATGAAGACTCCGGACATGAAATGAAGTCGAAAATAAAAGTAGAAAAAAAAAGAATTTCCACCTCCCAAAAAAATAGGGTTAATCATTAATTGGTATGTTATTTCTGTTTCCCACCCCCCCTCAATTTTTTTTTTTTTTTTTTTACTTAAAGGGGTTCTCCACTTTTGGGATCATTTTTATTTCTGTACGTATTAGGGCTAAATATATATATATACACACACACATCTTGCAAGCCGATTTTATTAAATTAATATTATTTAATACTGGGTGCAGAACGAGGTAACTGAGGATCGGTCAGTGAGCCACTCTGGGTGTTACAGGAGAGATTCTGACTCTTTTATATCTGTCTTCTGAGCTGATTTATGACCGCAGTGCAACATTTTTCATCAAAGCAAATTGGGGGCAAAAAAAAGATCTCTGGCCCCCAAATACGTGCATCATAAAAAAAAAAAAAAAAAAAAAAAAACATGGTCAGCAAAAGTGCACCACCCCTTTAACAACTTGTCTGCCCTAAAAAGGAGGAAAAAGCAACATCATCAGGGGAAAAAAATAAATGAAAAAAAAGTATGTTCCAAAGCATAAAAAGTTTTGTTTTTGTTTGTTTTTTGCTGAAAATAAGAATATACAAATAACTCAAATCCAAGTTGTTTCTTGAGGGGAAAAAAAAAGGTTTTTACCTTTGTAAATCTAATGCAATTTTGAGAGAATGCTGGGGGAGAGCTGCAAATGTGACTACTAGGATATCAATCTGCCCGTGTGTACAGCGCCGATAATATAATAATAATATAATAATATAATATAATAATAATATAATATAAGGCTTCTCCCCGGGTACACGGCGCTGTGCACATTACTGCTCAGGCAGTCACCTGCGCCAGGTAAGTCAAGGCCACGCCCACTAGCCTCTGACCAGCCAATCCGCACTGTCGTCCGGTGCGTCGCAGCCAATCAGGAGCTTTCCTGCAAGTGTTGACTCTATATACACACGTGTCAGCGGTGACAAGATGGCGCCGCGGGATCTGTGGCGGCCGGGGCCTGAGGACGGAGGTGCTGCCGGAGGTCGGGCTGTGGTGACTGTGAAGACGGACCAGTATGTCGGGAACCTGCTCCTCCAAGCTTCTAGGGAACAGCCGAGTGGGAACGGCGACGAGCAACAGGTGACTGCGCGATGCGGTTTTTTAGTATTATTATTTTTTTTTTTTAAATTAACCCTTCACATTCCAAATGTCTGCACTGTGGTAACCCTTCATGCATTGTAAGGTTGTGTACGTATTGTTCTAGGGACTGTGCTGTGAGGGTATAAAGTTACCTCAGCCTACCCAAAACATAGAAATACTTATGGAACTTGTGACTATATATATATATATATATATATATATATATATATATATATATATATATATATATATATATATATATATATATATATATATATATATATATATATTGGACTGACATCCTTATTAGGTTATTAGGAGCCTGTGGGGGGGAAATGAGTAGGGTAAATGTCTACAGACAGCGCCACCCCTGTGCACAGGACGTGTCGGGTATTGCAGCCAAATGACTTTAACCCCTTCTTCACTTAGGATGTAGGGTACCTTGCTATGTCGGGGTGTGCGTGTATGGAGGGAGCTCCTAGCACCGCTCTAAACTGTACACTTGTGGCGCTCGTTGCTGCTCCCCTCCACTGAGATCGGTGGGCACCTGTAGTGGGGGCAATACTAAAGATTGGGGTACACCTTGTTGCGGTGGGACGGCTTTTCCGCTTTTGTTATCGAAAGTGTCATCCAAGTGCCCCATGTGATTTACACACATTATTACTATTTACTTACTGCAGGGTATTTGTTCACTTTGTTTTTCTCATTGATTATGTCCGCAGTGTGAATCTGCACCTACACCATGTTCCTGCTCCCCCCCCCCCCCCCTTTTTTTTTTTTTTATATTTCTATTTTTTTTAAGATTTGGAAAGATAAAAAAAAAAGTTTCAAGAGAATGACTTTAATCCAAACTTCTTTTTTTTTTTTTTTTTTTTTTTGTCATTTTCATGGTTTCCACTCTAAAAAAAAGTTTTTTTATACCAGTTGCCCACGATCCGGAACTAGCCGTGTCCAAAGCGCCGCCGTCTATTGAACGCAGGTGAATCTGCGTGTGGTCACTAAACCGTGCGGATTTACCGCGTCCAATACATTCTATTGGTGACTTAACATGCTGCGGTCTGGAGAGACGCGCCACATGTCCGTCTCCACAGATGTCTGTGGGCTTGGGATTTCTTGAAATGCCATCCACTATGCTGTAACATCTGGCCACTGTGGGATTGAAGCTGCATAAGTACCGAGCCGTGTGTACACAGGCTAAAAACTATTTTATTTAGTTTTTTTCATTCAGTGAAAGGCAAAGACAAATTTTCTTTGTAATTTTTGGGGTGATCTCCTTTAACCCCTGAGGAACCAGGATATACTTGTTTACCTTTTGCGACAGTAAATGTTAAATATTTGCTTTTTTTTTTTTTTTTTTTCTTCTTGCTTTGACTCCACGTCTGGCGTTTACAGCGCAGTGATACCGGCTAGACAAATTAAATTTTGCGAATTAATTAGAATCCATTTGCATAATTTGCTCGTCGAGTACCTAAAGTCGTGATACTCTGCTGAGCACCTTCTCATTTTACAAAGGACATTCAGTTAATTGGCGGTAAGAACTCCTGTTCCCATGTAATAGCGGCGCCTGCCCGTGAAGCCGAGGAGGACTTCACAACCTAGCGAAACAAATGTGAGAACTTTCTGCACCTCACAAACTTTTCTAATTACACTTTGGCGAGTAACAATTATTTTATAAACCTGTTGGTGAGTTAATAGATTCTACTGCTTTTTTTTTAAATTTTTTTTGTCTGTTTTTCAGATTTAAAGGGACGGTCTTCACAAACCTTTCTTTATTCAGATGCAGGATAGAGGCGTATGGATGTCACTTAGTGGGGGGTGGTGTCTTGCACTAGAACTGCTTTTGAGTAATTGCCGAAACTCGCTATGACATGGGCAGGTGCTGACGAGCATATGTTCTCATGCCAGAGAATCAGGTTGATTATGCAAATCGCACCTTCGAGTATGATCATAATGTGATCCGATTCAAATGAGAAGATAAAGGAAAAAATTCACCCATCTTCATTCTGTCAGTCCGTGGCAATTGGACTGCACTTGGATGGCATCGTATGTCCCATTGACTTGCATGGCTAAGTACGATCTAAATATCGGATTCAACTCTGGTATGCAGAATATGAAATATAATATATAACTATATCTATCTCCAGCCATCCTCCACCGATCAGGGCCAAGAAAAAAGTGTACGGCCCCATAAATTTGTCCATGTGTGATCCGACGTCTTGTTGAATTGCACTTGGTCCACTTCCGGTCATCTGCATAAGCCGGGCACATCTGTGCAATAAAGAGAATGTTTCACTGGTCATTAATGTCTTACACCCAGTGTACATGTTACTGTTCATCTGTGATCATGTATATTATAATTCTGAATATGAACAAGGTCCGGTGTCTTCCTTGGCTAGCAAAACTTGAAGTCCATGCAGTGAAAAAAGGAGAGGGCTTGTGCTCAAGAATAGGGGAGCAGAAACCAAAACTAATACAGGATTCTGCCGGTCTCCTGCGTTTAGGCTGTCCTGTCATTACATCTTATCCCTTGTCAACAGCATAGGGCATACGGGTCTGACTGCTGGAGGTTTTGACCCTGCAGGAGTCCCGAACTGTTTGAATGGTGGCACTCACTGCTGAAAAAAAATTAAAGGATCACTAACTGTGAAGGATTACCCCTTCCTCCCACGTCACCAATCCGTGACGTCACTACACAGGTCCAGCTCTCCGGCGCCCCCTTTGTCTCTCAGGTCAGTAAAGGGACTGCACCTAGAGCAAATGGCCGCCGGGGAGACTGCCCTGTTACCCACCCTGGGTATTCTAAGATTCGCAATCAGAGTAAAAGGATCAGCCCAAAATTAATTTATGATTTAATTGCCTTAAGGGCACACTAGATAATTACAAGAAATATACAATCACAATATATCAAGAGTTAGTCAGAGTACAATATAACAACAATAATACAAGGCTTAAAGGTATAAAGCTGGAGGTCAATTTACCAGGTCGAAGGTCGCTTGTGGAAGCCGGGGGGCATAGCATTCCGCAGGTCCAAAAACTTAGTTGCCGGGCAGCCCCCAGAAAGCATGTGCTTGCTCCCCTCTGGCTGGCATACCCTGTTCCTTAAGATGTCATCATCATCATCTTCTTCTGTGGAGTGAGTCCCTCCCAGTGACCTCAGCGTCTTCTTATACCTGGCTGAGCCCCCCTGCCTGCAGCTGGGTGGGCTTAGCAATCTCCACCCCCTCTGTCTCCCTGCAAGATTTATTCCAATATCTAATAAATGGGATAACTTCTCTCAGGATGATCGGATCAGCACACGGGCAGTACCAGCGCCTGTGGTTTGTTCTGCCGGTCGTACTGGGATCAAACCTGGACCCATTCGGTCCCTGTGGGAGGCTGATCCCTATATCTCGGGTTTCAGACCTTCCACCGTCACGGGAGTCACACTGTTCGATGCACAATTTCTTTAGGGTAAGGAGAATATTTTTTATGAGCCTGTACCTCGGACGATGCGTCCATAATTCACAATTCCATGTTGGAGACGGTTTGGCTGGGCTGCCATAATAGATGTGTATCCAGTGGCCACTTGGCATGCGTGTTTTAATTAAGCCCCCAAGCATTTCCAAGCCCCCTGGTGGCGTGGTTTCCTCATGGGGCTTTGAACTACCGTCTACAGTTTACACTGAGCTCAGCCCGTTAGCATACTAATAGGAACTCTATTCATTAGCAAAGGTGGGGGCCAGGAGCACTCCTGTGTCCAGGAGACAAAATGGAGTCACGCCAATCTGATAGCATGCCTGTTCCAAGATGGCGGCTGTTCCCTCATCACACCTCCCAGCTTTAGAGGGCGCTAGGGGGCATCACATTCCTGTGTTCCCCCATGCGCCCTTCCACACCTTCTCCTTGTCGGGACAACCCATCAGCATTACCATGGTCTCTGCCACTTCTGTGGCGGATGCTGAAGTGATACTGCTGGAGAGCCAGGCTCCAGCGTAGCAACCTCCCATTCGTCCCAGAGACCGAGTGTAACCAGCTGAGGGGGTTGTGGTCTGTTTCCACGGTGAAGTGGCGTCCGTACAAGTATGGCTGCAGGCGTTGCAGGGCCCATACAATTGCCAGACATTCCTTCTCCATCGTGGAATAGGCCACTTCCCTCGGCAGGAGCTTCCGGCTCAGGTACAAAACGGGGTGTTCATGTCCCGTAGTGTCGACCTGGCTGAGCACAGCACCGAGGCCAAAGTCACTGGCGTCGGTCTGTACTACGAACGGCTGCGTGAAGTCGGCTGCCTGTAGTACAGGAGAGCTAGACAAGGCGGTTTTGAGCGCCTGGAAAGCTGTCTCGCAGGCGACTGTCCAGTCGACTGCGACGGGCAGCTTCTTCTTGGTGAGGTCCGTCAGGGGCTTGGCCAGGGTGCTATAGTGTGGAACAAACCTCCTATAGTACCCGGCCGTCCCCAAGAAGGACATCACCTGCTTCTTGGTCCTGGGGGAGGGCCAGGAGGTGATGGCATCCACCTTCCCGGGCTCTGGCTTCAGAGCTCCCCCACCTACCCGGTGTCCCAGGTACTGGACCTCACTCATACCCAGCTGGCACTTTTCCGGCTTAATGGTCAACCCTGCCCTCTGGATCCTCCTCAACACCTGCGCCAGGTGCTGTAGGTGATCTTCCCAGGTGGGACTGAAGATGGCAATGTCATCCAGGTACGCAGTCGCATACCCTTCCAGTCCCTTGAGCAGCGTGTTGACCATCCGCTGAAAAGTGGCAGGGGCATTCTTCATGCCGAAGGGCATCACCGTGGACTCGTACAGTCCAAATGGGGTGATAAAGGCAGAGTGTTCCCGTGCCTTAGGGGTCAGGGGAATCTGCCAATATCCCCTGCTCAGATCCATGATGGTCAGGTACTTGGCCCCGGCCAGCTGATCGAGCAGGTCATCGATGCGCGGCATTGGGTACGCATCGGTGACCGTCACAGCGTTGAGCCCCCGGTAGTCCACGCAGAACCGCGTAGTCCGGTCCTTTTTAGGGACGAGGACTACCGGCGAAGCCCACGCGCTGTTGGATGCTTGGATCACCCCCAGCTTCAGCATCTCGTCTATCTCTTGGTGCATGTGCTGCTGCACCTCGAGAGAGACCCGATATGCTGAACGCCGGATCGGGGGGTGATTGCCGGTGTCCACATCGTGGACGGCTGCCTCAGTCCTTCCGGGCAGGCTGCTAAACGGCTCCTGAAAGGGGTGTAGGGTGACCCCCCAGCTGGGAACGTTGGTCCTCCGAAAGCTGGTGGCCAACCTCCACATCCTCGATGGATCCACCCGCCTTGACTTGGGTAAGCAGATCCAGGAGGGTTTCTACCTCCCCTTCCTCCGGGAGGTTGCACACTGGGTGGGCACAAGCCTCCCGCTCATGATGTGCTTTCATCATGTTCACGTGGAAGGCCTTCCTCCTTCCACGGGCGTGGTCCAGGGTGACCAGATAGGTGATGGCGTTGAGCTGCTGGTGCACGAGGTATGGACCCTCCCAGGCTGCCTGAAGCTTGTTTTGTGGGACGGGGACCAGTACCCACACCTTTTGACCCACCTGGTAGGTCCTCTCACAAGCATTCTGGTCGTACCACCGCTTCTGGTCAGCTTGGGCCTGGGCCATATTGTCATGCACCAGCTGCGTCAAGGCCGTCATTCTGTCCCGGAAGCGCACAACATACTCAATGGCCGACACTCCAGGGGTGGCCAAATCTCCTTCCCACGCTTCCTTCACTAGAGCAAGGGGCCCCCGTACACGTCGCCCATACAGGAGAACCCCGTTGAGGCCTGTGGAACCTCCCGGTAGGCAAATAGAAGGTGTGGGAGATACCGCTCCCAATCTCTCCCGTGGGAGTCGACCAACATCTTAAGCATCTGCTTTAAGGTGCCGTTGAACCGCTCACACAGGCCATTGGTCTGTGGGTGATACGGGCTGGCTACCAGATGTTGCACCTGGATCTGCTTACAGAGAGACTCCATCAGCTGGGACATGAACTGGGTCCCTCGGTCGGTGAGCATTTCCTGGGGAAACCCCACTCTGGAGAAGATCTCCAGTAAGGCAGTGCCCACTTTGTCAGCTCGAATGGATGACAAAGCGACCGCCTCCGGGTACCGAGTGGCATAGTCCACTACCGTTAATATGAAGCATTTCCCGGAGCGACTGGGAGTGGACAGAGGTCCAATGAGATCCACAGCCACCCTCGAGAAAGGCTCTTCAATGATGGGCAGAGTTACCAGTGGGGCTTTGGGGCGCCGCCCCGCCTTCCCCACCCTCTGGCAGGTGTCACACGAACGGCAGTAGGCAATTACCTCGGTCCTCATTCCAGGCCAGTAGAAATGCTGCGCTAGCCTGGCCCTGGTCTTAGCGATCCCTAGGTGTCCGGCCATGGGAATCTCGTGGGCTATCCGCAACAATTCCGCCCTGAACGGATAGGGTACCACTAACTGTCGGTCCCTGGGCCACGCCTCCGGTGAACCCTGCTGGACCGATACCCGGTACAGCCGTCCCTGGTCCCAGACCACCCGCTCGCGGTCTGACTCCCCAGGAGGCTGTGCCGCCTGCTCCTTGAGAGCTTTCAGGCTAGCGTCGGCTTCCAACGCTGCCTGAAATCCCTGACTCGATGTGGTGAGAATGGACGACACCGCCACATCCGCTGTCAGCTCCCCGGGATCTGTCTCCTGGCTGCTGCACTTGGTCAGAGAGGGGGAAGCCGTCGGACCTCTGCAAGGCTCCTTGGGCTCCGGCGCTCCCACTCCTGGTGACAGCGGCCACGACCACTGTGCCCATGGGTAGCGCCCGCTTCCCCCCGGCTCCTGACCAAGTCGCCGGGTCAGGCAGACTTCCCTGCCCTCCTGACATCCCGGGTGTGGGGAACTCCTGCCCTGGGGTCTTACCTGGTGGCTCCTCTCCCGGGACGCCTCCTCCCCCCATGGCCTGTTCCTCTTCCTGCAGGGGCCCTAGACTCAGCAGGCTGGATTCACTTAGGGGCCCTACACTGCCCGTAGCAGCCCCTCCCTCCACCTCTGAGCTCTCCCCTACAGTCTCCTCACCTGTCCTCCCTGTGAGCCCTGCGTGTGTGGTGTCAGTGTATGGAGTACCCTCAGGTTTCACTCCCTCCCCCACTGTTGGAGGCACATTCAACACATCAACATTCACAGTAGAGTCATGACATTCTTGGGGAGCCGAACTTGGGGGTTCAGTGGCCACATACTGAGACACTAGCCGCCCCAAATCGGTCCCAAGTAATACATTAGCAGGAATATTTGACGTTACTCCCACCTCCCGCATTCCCCTCCCGGCACCCCAGTCCAAAAACACCTTTGCGACAGGCAGCGCCGGTTCCACGCCTCCAATTCCGGAGACGGACAGGGTTCTCCCTGGCACCAAGTCTTGAGGGGACACCACCTCAGGACGTACTAGGGTTCGTTCAGCGCCTGTGTCCCGCAGTCCCATGACCGCTGAGCGGCCGATAGTGACGGGTTGGTAATTGTCCAGGGACCTCCCACCACCCCCTCCCACACATAAAACAGTGGACGGTTCCGGGGACAGGGATGGGGCCTTAAGACGCTGGGGACATGCAGCTTTGAAGTGTCCCAGCTGGTTGCAGTGATGACAACGTCTGGGTTCTGCGCCTGGCCTGGAGAGGGCAGCAGGGGGGTACACCCCTTGCACTCTGGGGGCTGGGGGAACAGGGGCAGGATTGGGCTTACCCCCTCTCCAGGTGCTGCTGGCAGGCTTCTTTGGCTCAGGCGCCCTGTTATTGGCATACTCATCTGCCAGGGCGGCTGTAGCAGAAGCCCCCTTCGGTTTCCGGTCACGGAGGAACTGCTGGAGGTCCTCTGGGCAGTTCCACAAGAACTGCTCCATGACGAACAGTTCCTGGACCCCCTGGCGGGTGGTGAGCGCTAGACCCGAGGTCCAGTGCTCTGCAGCTCTCAGCAACGCCCGCATGTGGTCGGTCCAGGTGTCCTTTGGGCCCCGCTGCAGGCTCCGGAACTTCTTGCGGTAAGACTCTGGGGTGAGGTTGTAGTGCTGGATCAGGGCCCGCTTGATGCTGCTGTAGTCCTGCTCAGCCCCGGCAGGTAAGTCCCCCAAAACTTCCAGGGACTTACCCCTCAAACGGGGGGTCAGGTATCTTGCCCACTGATCCGGGGCCAGATGGTGTTGAAGGCAGGTCCTTTCAAAGGCCAGCAAGAAGGAATCCAGGTCTCCATCCTTCTCAAGCAGAGGGAAGTCCTCGGCCCGGACTTTGGAAACCCTGGACTCTGGCGGTGCTGGGGCGTCCAGCGGGAGCCCGCGATGAGCCATCTCCAGTCGGTGCTGGCGCTCCGCTGCTCTCTCTGCCGCTGCTTGCTCCGCTGCCCGCTCAGCAGCTCTCTCTGCCCGCTCCGCTGCCTCACGGCGTTCTGCCCTCTCTCGCTCTGTCGCTTCACGGCGTTCTGCCCTCTCCCGCTCCTCTGCTTCACGGCGTTCTGCACGCTCGGCCTCCGCTGCTTTCTCTGCAGCTGCCATGAGTCTCATATAGGCGTCTTCATTACCCGCCTCGAGACGTGCTACTGCCGCTGCAACAAGGGCCGCTGATGTGGACAGGCTGGGGCGGGTAGGTGGTGGGTAGTCCCTTGCCGGACTAAGCACGGGTGGCTGGCTCCTTGGGGAGTCTGGGCTGAGCTCCCCCTCGCCTGGAACAGTACCGTCCACCACCACCTCCTCATAGGCCATAGCACTGGCCTGCGCCCTCACTGCACTCCTGGTGCCATCCGCCATCTTTGGAACCTCTGGTTACTGACACAGCTGTACCCCTGACCTTGCACACAACTTATTATATCTACACTCTGACCGTCTAGTGCTGGGCTGACCTTAAGACCCCAGCAGTGAAAGTTACCACTGGTAGTCTTTAGTGTCTGGGAGTAGGGGTCCCACGCACACTATTACTCTGATCCCACGTACGCTGCCACCACTGTGAAGGATTACCCCTTCCTCCCACGTCACCAATCCGTGACGTCACTACACAGGTCCAGCTCTCCGGCGCCCCCTTTGTCTCTCAGGTCAGTAAAGGGACTGCACCTAGAGCAAATGGCCGCCGGGGAGACTGCCCTGTTACCCACCCTGGGTATTCTAAGATTCGCAATCCGAGTAAAAGGATCAGCCCAAAATTAATTTATGATTTAATTGCCTTAAGGGCACACTAGATAATTACAAGAAATATACAATCACAATATATCAAGAGTTAGTCAGAGTACAATATAACAACAATAATACAAGGCTTAAAGGTATAAAGCTGGAGGTCAATTTACCAGGTCGAAGGTCGCTTGTGGAAGCCGGGGGGCATAGCATTCCGCAGGTCCAAAAACTTAGTTGCCGGGCAGCCCCCAGAAAGCATGTGCTTGCTCCCCTCTGGCTGGCATACCCTGTTCCTTAAGATGTCATCATCATCTTCTTCTGTGGAGTGAGTCCCTCCCAGTGACCTCAGCGTCTTCTTATACCTGGCTGAGCCCCCCTGCCTGCAGCTGGGTGGGCTTAGCAATCTCCACCCCCTCTGTCTCCCTGCAAGATTTATTCCAATATCTAATAAATGGGATAACTTCTCTCAGGATGATCGGATCAGCACACGGGCAGTACCAGCGCCTGTGGTTTGTTCTGCCGGTCGTACTGGGATCAAACCTGGACCCATTCGGTCCCTGTGGGAGGCTGATCCCTATATCTCGGGTTTCAGACCTTCCACCGTCACGGGAGTCACACTGTTCGATGCACAATTTCTTTAGGGTAAGGAGAATATTTTTTATGAGCCTGTACCTCGGACGATGCGTCCATAATTCACAATTCCATGTTGGAGACGGTTTGGCTGGGCTGCCATAATAGATGTGTATCCAGTGGCCACTTGGCATGCGTGTTTAAATTAAGCCCCCAAGCATTTCCAAGCCCCCTGGTGGCGTGGTTTCCTCATGGGGCTTTGAACTACCGTCTACAGTTTACACTGAGCTCAGCCCGTTAGCATACTAATAGGAACTGTATTCATTAGCAAAGGTGGGGGCCAGGAGCACTCCTGTGTCCAGGAGACAAAATGGAGTCACGCCAATCTGATAGCATGCCTGTTCCAAGATGGCGGCTGTTCCCTCATCACACTAACATTGTGGTGTTTAACTCCATGTCCATCACACTTCTGTGAAACCATCCTGTCCAGTTATGAAGCCACACTGATTGTGAATGTGTCTCTCCTGCTGTTGTGCAAATGGAACAGACAACAGGTAGAAATGATCGGCAATTAGCAAGACACCCCTATGAAGGAGCGGTTCTGCAGGTGGTGACCACAGACCATTTCTCTGTTCTCATCCTTTTGGCTGTTTGGTCACTTTTGCATTTTGTCATTTCTCTCACCCCTAGAGATACTGTACAGTAGTAAGAGGCGGTGTCTACAACAGGGGTGTCGAACTGCATTCCTCAAGGGCTGCAAACAGGTCATGTTTTCAGGATTTCCTTGTACTGCACAGGTGATAATGTAATCGCCTACACACATAATGATTACAGCACCTTGTGCAAAGCTAAGGAAATCTTGAAAACACGCATGGTTTGCGGCCCTCGAGGAATGCAGTTTGACACCCCACCCCTGGTCTACAACACAGAGAAGTTGCTGAGATAGTGCAGCTCATCCAGGATGGCACATCAGTGTGAGCTGTGACAAGAAGGGAAGCTGTGATTGTCAAGTGTCCAGAGCATGGAGAAGATACCAGGAGTTGTGGAGGGGGCTGTAGGAGGGCAACAACCCAGAAGCCGGACCGCTAACTTCTCCTTTGTGCAAGGAGGAGCCCTGCAAAATGACCTCCAGCAGGCCACTAACATCCATGTGTCTGCTCAAACTGTCATAAACGGACTCCATGAGGGTGGTATGCGGGCCTGATGTCCACAAGTGGGTGTTGTGCTTACAGCCTAACACCGTGCAGAGCAATTGGCATTTTCCAGACAAGATTGGCAGATTCGACATTGGCGCCCTGTGCTCTTTACAGGTGTGAGCAAGTTTGCATTAAGCACATATGATAGACATGACAGCCTGGAGACGCAATGGAGAACGTTCTGCCTGCAATACCCTCCGGCATGACAGGTTTTGCAGTGGGTCAGTAGTGGTGTGGGGAGGCATTTCTTTGGAGGACCGCACAGCCCTCCATGTGCTTGTCAGAGGTACCATGACTACCACTTGGTACCAGGATGAGACCATACGCTGGTGCGGTTGGCCCTGGGTTCCTTCTGATGCATGACAATGCTAGGCCTCATGTGGATGAAGTGTCAGCAGTTCCTGCATGATGAAGGCACTGATACTATAGACTGGCCCGCCCGTTCCCCAGACCTGAGTCCAGTCGAGCACATGTGGGACATCCTGTCTCGTTCCATCCACCAACGCCATGTTGCACCATGGACTGTCCAGGAGTTGACTGCTGCTATAATCCAGGTCTGGAAGGAGATCCCTCAGAAGAACATCGGCCGCCTCATCAGGAGCATGCCCAGGCGTTGTAGGGAGGTCATACAGGCACGTGTAGGCCACACACGCTACTGAGCATCAGTACCTTGTCTTGAGGCACTTCCACTCACGTTAGATAAGCCTGTAATTTGTTTTTTTTTTCCTTTTTGGTTTTGGGTATCATTCTAAACCCAGACCTCCATGGGATATTTAATTTTTTTGATTTACATTGATCGTTTTTGTTTTATTCTCAACACATTCCTCTATGTAATGAATAAAGATTTGAAACTGGAATATTTCATTAAGTGACATCTAGGATGTGGTATTTTAGTTTTCCCTTTATTTATTTATTTATTTATTTATTTATTTTTTTGAGAAATGTATTTAAACTAGGAGGGGCTACTGGTATTAGCCAAGTATAGCAGAAGACTATCTTCCTTGGTCCCATAGTTGGCAAACAGTGTCAGGATGGACATGGGATAATTAATTTTTTTTTTTTTTCTTTCAAGAAACCGAAGTGGAGATGGCAATTTATTTTTTACTAGATGGTGGCCCGATTATAACGCATCGGGTATTCTAGAATATGTATGTAGTTTGTTTATGAAGATTTTAGAATAATACATTGAATACACAGGATTTGGCCAACCGCGACCAATTAGCGAAGCGTGGTTCAAATCCTGCGCTAATTCGCGGCCGGACTGCGCCTGTCGCTGACTGTTCGCGGCCAGCCACGTAGTGTATAGCAGGGGTGTCAAACTGCATTCCTCGAGGGCCGCAAACCATGCGTGTTTTCCAGATTTCCTTAGCTTTGCACAAGGTGCTGTAATCCTTATGTGTGTAGGTGATTAAATTATCACCTGTGCAGTACAAGGAAATCCTGAAAACATGACCTGTTTGCAGCTCTTGAGGAATGCAGTTTGATACCTCTGGTATATAGCACAGCCCACGGAGTGTATAACACAGCCACGTAGCATATAACACAGCTCACATAGTATATAACAGCCCACGCACGTAGTGCTTAGCACAGCCCACGTAGTGTATAGCACAGCGGGCATCATATCCCTGTTAAAAATAAATAAATAAATAAAAATAAAAAATAGTGGTATACTCTCCTTCCGTCGGCCCCTCAGATCCAGAACAGGCCTTTCCGGCTCCTTGCGACGCCCCGGTGATCTCGCGAGATCTCAATTCATGAATCGTTCACTGGGGCGTCGCGAGGAGCGGGAAAGGCCTGTTCTGGATCCGAGGGGCCGACAGAGGGTGAGTATAGAAGTATATATTTTTTTAACATTAGATCTTTTTACTGTTGATGCTGCATAGGCAGCATCAATAGTAAAAAGTTGATCACACAGGGTTAATAGCTGCGTTAACAGAGTGCATTACACCGCGGCATAACACGGTCTGTTAATGCTGCTATGAACCCTGTGTGAGCGCTGACTGCGGGGAGGAAGGAGCGGCCATTTTGCCGCTGGACTGTGCCCGTCGCTGATTGGTCGCGGCCACCACCAATCAGCGACGCGGGATTTCCAAGAGGCAGACAGACGGAAGTGACCCTTAGACAATTATATAGTAGATTCTAATGAGCATTTCACAAAATGCAGACCCACAGGCCCAATTTTACTTCAGTTTTAAAAACTTTTTTTTATTCTCGTCAGTCATGTACTTTTGTAACTTGGCATCTCCATAATAAATGGCACTTATCTATGTTTTCATGGGAACAGACTTTTTTTTTTTTCCCCACTTGCAGATACAAGCGATGCCCTTATATTTATACTACTGACGCACCCTCTGTGCTCCTACCATGGATACCATTTATTTTTCCACAATTACAACAATGATTGTGCCAACTGTAGTAATTCCAGTGTCTATAGGGGAGGATTTATCAACATCCGTGTGATCACCGATATCCTCTGTTTGTCTTGGCTTTTACGCTACTACTACTCATGACGTTAGTACTTAAGTGTTGGCACAGACGTTTCCCATTACAATGGCTCATGTAGTATTGAAATATTTACCCCCATGGTACAAATGCCCAACTCTTGTCCCCAATCATCTGAGGATAAATCCTAAAAGTTAGACGTGTCGCCACTTCTTTCCGGTTTAGGAATCCATTTGAGAGCCACCATGTATCATTGTGAAATATGGACCATGTCTAGGGTGGTTGGTCGGCTGTGTTTAATTTCTTACATGGAGAGATGAAGCCTTTGGTCCAGATGATCAGATGGAATACAGTATGGAGTGATGATGATCATGCAGCGATGCCGGGCCAACAAAGGCTGTAGAGATTGGCTGGGAGCTGGAGCAAAGGAGGCGGCAGTCGGCCACATGGAAACTATGGACTCGGCAAAGTGTTGGAAGTGCTGAGCTGGAGATGATGAGATTCATCTTTGGTGAAGTAGTAGAACCTAGCAAGGTAGCAGAGCTGGCGTTGTCAAGAGACACGTCATTAGTAAAAAGATGCTCAGTGGTTGTAGCCAAGCCAGGTTTGTCGGTAGACCCTCGTGATGCTGTAGCAGAACCCAGCGACCTAGCAGAGCAGGATTTGTGAGGAAGCACCTCATCCGTTAACAGGTTCAAAGTAACTGGTGTAAGGCTTGGTTTGCCCATTGTGTACACCTGGCTTTAAAGAGTTGTTCTTAATTAAATGCTTAAAATTGCAAAGTGATTGTGCAACTAAGATGCACTGCAAGCTACTTAATGTATTAAAACATCCCCTTTATTTTCAAGAACAGAGGGGGTTTAAGTCTATAGTCTACTGCTTTGCCTAACAAACAATCTCCCTCTGCAGTCAGATTGCTGGCTTCCTAAGCAAGGAGTGCAGCGCTGACAAACTATAGCAAAGAGCATGTAAGCGCTTCTCTTAAGCTGGCCTGATGTGGCCTTTATCAATGCCCTTGTGTTCCTGCAATGTGGCAGACGAGGCTGTCTCCTGCTTAAACCGGAGAGAGGGCACAGTTTGGGTCAGAAGCTCCTGACCCTGTAGAAGACCGCTCACCGTAGTGGTGTGATTGACTGAAGCGGAGATCGCCAGAACTGCGGGGCTGAATCTGCAGAGAACTGTATTGGAAAGTTAGAACTCATTCTATAATAATGCCTTTTTTCTGTCAAGTTTTGAAAAAGTTGAGTAAAACCTCTTTACTTTTCCGAGCTGTCTCCTAGCTTGGAGTCTTGGCGTAATCTAGCCCAGCTGTTCGGGCATTTCGGGCACGAGCTCGCCTACTGGCAGCCACTTCATGTGATATTATTCAGGGGCTGATGGATGAAGGTGGAGGGACCTCTATTACTGGCGGTAGGTGCATGATCAGGACTGTAAGATAATAAATAAAAATATTTTAATGGCTGCCATATAAACGAGCTGAATCTGAGGGAGAGACCACTTTACGAGAACAAAATCTAAGTACATTACATTCCAAATTTCCATGGAGAAGCGACAGTGGAAATGTCTCCGCCAGTGTTAAGATGTCTTTTGTTCGGTGGATGTGAATGTACTCATCATACAAATGAGGCAGAGTTAAGCCTTTTCACCTTTTAACTTTCGTGCATGTGTTTTGCAAAATTGCTAAATGATCTAGTACTTCAGCACAATTTTCTACCACGTCTTTGACATGACAAGGTCACAATTGAGATGGGGAACAATATCTCATTGCTTTAGAATATCAAGGTGTATATACATATAGTGAGGAGGATGCGCTTCTGCATTTGCTATGAGGCTGGTGATTTTATTATATCCCCTTACAAATGAACAATGTCACGGAGTCAACAGGCCTGATTCGGCTTCAGCGAGGAAGCAATTCAGTATTAAAGGGAACATGTCACCTGTTTCATGTCTGAACTAAGACTAGCACCTTAATCAGAGCCTATGCTGCATTCCATAAGCGTATATAATCCCCCACCCGTATGCTTCCAAAAACCTCCCACGCTCTATGTAATTCCTGCCGGGCTGGTCCGATGGGTGTCCTTGCTGAGGCTTCGATCCCTCCTCCCGGCTGATGATTGCTGTCCGCCTGCTTTGATTGACGTGGATGATACCTCCTGAATCATCCACATAGCTGGGAGAAATCACGCCTGCGCACAGACCTCGCCGGCTCGCGCCTTTGCTCTGCTCTACTGCAAGCTGAGGTCAAACCATAAGGGAGCATGCGGTTATGTTTTGGGCTTTGCCCGCAGTAGGGTGCATGCGCACTTATGTTTTAGCCTCTTCGAAATTTGTCACTGTTTTTCTCTTGATCTCAGGGAATCAACTAGCTTAGGATAGTGGTCCTCAACCTTTCTTATCTTGAGAGCCTCATTCAGGTCTGAGAGTAACGAGCCACATCCAAATCACTCTGTCCCCCTCCTGAGTTGTGACTTCCAGCTCATGGCTACCCCACAGTAGTGACACCAAGATCCCTCATTATCCGCTTACAGACAGCCAAAGCTTCTTCACTGATAACCCTGAGGAATAGAGTTGAGCGACCTTGACCTTTTTAGAGTCGAGCCGGGTTTTGCGAAACCCGACTATGTCCAAAGTCGGGTCGAGTGAAATCGGCCGATTATGACGTAAAGTCGGGATCGACCGAAACACGAAACCCAATGCAAGTCAATGGGGCAGCATAGTCGGCAGTGAGTGGGGGCCAGGAAAACACCTAGAGTGCCCATTTTAATGTCAAAACCATCCATTCTTCTTAATGAAGCTTGTCAAGCGTAATTTACCTTAAAATAATTGGAAGGCATTTGAAATTGGGGGTCATTTGGCTAAAGTTGTGGGGGGTAGGGCTGGTTCAAGTAATTAGTGGGCCCAGTAAATCTGGACCACGTCACGGCAGTGGAGCAGGGAGAGGTAAGTATTTCAACTTTGCAAGTGCTGTGATCCTGAGCAAGCAGGGGGGGCCCACTCATTGGCATTGGCACTGGCACAGGGCCCCTCAAAGTACAGCGGTGTGTTTGCACGGCGGGGGCGCCTCCCACCGGCAGCAACACTTTTGCGTACTATGAGAGGCCCTGTGCCAGTGACGTCGCCAACTAGTATTCCTCCCCCCACCTGATGAAGGAACCTGCACTTTCATCTGCACCTTCCTCTTTGTCCCCGTGTAAGGTGGTATGGTATGCGGGAAGAGCAACCTGACTTTCAGCAGGGTCACAATGTTGTTGTGTAGCGTGCACGGGGAATGTTGCGTTATGGGTCAATGTACCAGCAGACTCATCTATCACTGGCTGGGCAATGGGCACGATGAAGTGGAAACACAGATATAGGCCCAAAGAAGAAAGTGGGCTAAATGCAGTTCAAAATTGGTAACACAGGAATAACCAGGGGGCATTGCAGTGGAGGACAACTGGAATGAGAGGCTGACACAGAGAGTAGGGCCAAATCAGTAAGTAGTCGAAATGCAGTTCAAAATTGGCAACCGTAGTAAACAGGCGGCACAGCTTTGTTCAGTGGAGGAGAACAGCAAGGAGTGGCAGACACCGATAGTAGGCCCCAACCCAACTAGTAGGCCAAATGCAGTCTAACATTAACAACTACTTAACGAGAGGCTGAAAATGGAATTTCAGGACAGGAAACCAGGAGAACAGCAAGGAGTGGCAGACACCGATAGTAGGCCCCAAACCAACTAGTACGCCAAATGCAGTTGTTCCATTTAACCACAATTTAATGAGAGCCTGAAGATAGAAGCTCAGGAAAGGCAACCTGGGGAACACCTTGGAGTGTAACACAACCTCTCTCTACACCACGGAAGGGCTGATTCTTAGGAAGGAAGGCTGTTGTAAATAAGCATTGCGCGTCCGAGGGTGATTATATTCTTATTCGGTATCTACTCACCCTCGGACGCGCCATGCTTCTTGATTTGTAATTAATGTTTATTTGCAATGTGCTTTTGACTTACTCAATTATTTTTTTAATTATTGATTTTATTAAATTAATAGTTTAACATCTTATTGGAAATAATTTAAAGGAGACGCGACAGGACAACACTCGGTGGATGCCATATCTGTGTTAACAACTCCAAAAAACTTTCAGTTAACTTCTTGCAGGAGAAAGAAATTGTAGCTGTTGGACCTTTGTAGTACAGTTCCAGATATTTGTTGTGTGTTTGTTTTGATTGTTAAAATGTCTGCATTTGAGATCTCAACACGATCTTATTTTTTATAATCAAATTAATTTTTTAAATATTTTATTAGGTTGGTTCAAGGGGTACACGGGCCGCAGTAGACAGGTCAGTGGAGGCCTAGTGGAAGGAGGGACCACAGACAGGCATCGAAGGCCTAAAATAATAACACATGGCTGTAGGCAATTTTAAATTGGTTCCAGGGGTACACGGGCAGCAGTGCCCTGGTCAGTGTAGTAGTAGTTGAAAGAATGGACCGCAGACAGGCATCGAAGGCCTAAAATAAAAAAATTGGGCTGGCTGTAGGCAATTTTAAATTGGTTCCAGGGGTACACGGCCAGCAGTGGTGTGGTCAGTGGAGGCCTAGTGGAAGGAGTGACCGCAGACAGGCATCGAAGGCCTAAAATATTAACACATGGCTGTAGTCAATTTTAAATTGGTTCCAGGGGTACTTGGGCAGCAGTGCCCTGGTCAGTGTAGTAGTAGTTGAACGAATGGACCGCAGACAGGCATCGAAGGCCTAAAATAAAAAAATTGGGCTGGCTGTAGGCAATTTTAAATTGGTTCCAGGGGTACACGGGCAGCAGTGGTGTGGTCAGTGGAGGCCTAGTGGAAGGAGTGACCGCAGACAGGCATCGAAGGCCTAAAATAATCACACATGGCTGTAGGCAATTTTAAATTGGTTCCAGGGGTACACGGGCAGCAGTGGTGTGGTCAGTGGAGGCCTAGTGGAAGGAGTGACCGCAGACAGGCATCGAAGGCCTAAAATAATAACACATGGCTGTAGGCAATTTTAAATTGGTTCCAGGGGTACACGGGCAGCAGTGGTGTGGTCAGTGGAGGCCTAGTGGAAGGAGTGACCACAGACAGGCATCGAAGGCCTAAAATATTAACACATGGCTGTAGTCAATTTTAAATTGGTTCCAGGGGTACTTGGGCAGCAGTGCCCTGGTCAGTGTAGTAGTAGTTGAAAGAATGGACCGCAGACAGGCATCGAAGGCCTAAAATAAAAAAATTGGGCTGGCTGTAGGCAATTTTAAATTGGTTCCAGGGGTACACGGGCAGCAGTGGTGTGGTCAGTGGAGGCCTAGTGGAAGGAGTGACCGCAGACAGGCATCGAAGGCCTAAAATAATAACACATGGCTGTAGGCAATTTTAAATTGGTTCCAGGGTTACACGGGCAGCAGTGGTGTGGTCAGTGGAGGCCTAGTGGAAGGAGTGACCGCAGACAGGCATCGAAGGCCTAAAATAATCACACATGGCTGTAGGCAATTTTAAATTGGTTCCAGGGGTACACGGGCAGCAGTGCCCTGGTCAGTGTAGTAGTAGTTGAAAGAATGGACCGCAGACAGGCATCGAAGGCCTAAAATAAAAAAATTGGGCTGGCTGTAGGCAATTTTAAATTGGTTCCAGGGGTACACGGGCAGCAGTGGTGTGGTCAGTGGAGGCCTAGTGGAAGGAGTGACCGCAGACAGGCATCGAAGGCCTAAAATAATAACACATGGCTGTAGGCAATTTTAAATTGGTTCCAGGGTTACACGGGCAGCAGTGGTGTGGTCAGTGGAGGCCTAGTGGAAGGAGTGACCGCAGACAGGCATCGAAGGCCTAAAATAATCACACATGGCTGTAGGCAATTTTAAATTGGTTCCAGGGGTACACGGGCAGCAGTGGTGTGGTCAGTGGAGGCCTAGTGGAAGGAGTGACCACAGACAGGCATCGAAGGCCTAAAATATTAACACATGGCTGTAGTCAATTTTAAATTGGTTCCAGGGGTACTTGGGCAGCAGTGCCCTGGTCAGTGTAGTAGTAGTTGAAAGAATGGACCGCAGACAGGCATCGAAGGCCTAAAATAAAAAAATTGGGCTGGCTGTAGGCAATTTTAAATTGGTTCCAGGGGTACACGGGCAGCAGTGGTGTGGTCAGTGGAGGACTAGTGGAAGGAGTGACCGCAGACAGGCATCGAAGGCCTAAAATAATAAAACATGGCTGTAGGCAATTTTAAATTGGTTCCAGGGGTACACGGGCAGCAGTGGTGTGGTCAGTGGAGGCCTAGTGGAAGGAGTGACCACAGACAGGCATCGAAGGCCTAAAATATTAACACATGGCTGTAGTCAATTTTAAATTGGTTCCAGGGGTACTTGGGCAGCAGTGCCCTGGTCAGTGTAGTAGTAGTTGAAAGAATGGACCGCAGACAGGCATCGAAGGCCTAAAATAAAAAAATTGGGCTGGCTGTAGGCAATTTTAAATTGGTTCCAGGGGTACACGGGCAGCAGTGGTGTGGTCAGTGGAGGACTAGTGGAAGGAGTGACCGCAGACAGGCATCGAAGGCCTAAAATAATAAAACATGGCTGTAGGCAATTTTAAATTGGTTCCAGGGGTACACGGGCAGCAGTGCCCTGGTCAGTGTAGTAGTAGTTGAAAGAATGGACCGCAGACAGGCATCGAAGGCCTAAAATAAAAAAATTGGGCTGGCTGTAGGCAATTTTAAATTGGTTCCAGGGGTACACGGGCAGCAGTGGTGTGGTCAGTGGAGGACTAGTGGAAGGAGTGACCGCAGACAGGCATCGAAGGCCTAAAATAATAAAACATGGCTGTAGGCAATTTTAAATTGGTTCCAGGGGTACACGGGCAGCAGTGGTCTGGTCAGTGGAAGTCTAGTGGAAGGAGTGACCGCAGACAGGCTTCGAAGGCCTAACATAACAAACTTGGGCTGGCTGTAGGCACTTTTAAATTGGTTCCAGGGGTACATGGGCAGCAGTGTATGGTCAGTGGAAGTCTAGTGGAAGGAGTGACCGCAGACAGGCTTCCAAGGCCTAACATAACAAACTTGGGCTGGCTGTAGGCACTTTTAAATTGGTTCCAGGGGTACACGGGCAGCAGTGGTCTGGTCAGTGGAAGTCTAGTGGAAGGAGTGACCGCAGACAGGCTTCCAAGGCCTAACATAACAAACTTGGGCTGGCTGTAGGCACTTTTAAATTGGTTCCAGAGGTACACGGGCAGCAGTGGTCTGGTCAGTGGAAGTCTAGTGGAAGGAGTGACCACAGACAGGCTTCGAAGGCCTAACATAACAAACTTGGGCTGGCTGTAGGCACTTTTAAATTGGTTCCAGGGGTACATGGGCAGCAGTGGTCTGGTCAGTGGAAGTCTAGTGGAAGGAGTGACCGCAGACAGGCTTCGAAGGCCTAACATAACAAACTTGGGCTGGCTGTAGGCACTTTTAAATTGGTTCCAGGGGTACATGGGCAGCAGTGGTCTGGTCAGTGGAAGTCTAGTGGAAGGAGTGACCGCAGACAGGCTTCCAAGGCCTAACATAACAAACTTGGGCTGGCTGTAGGCACTTTTAAATTGGTTCCAGGGGTACATGGGCAGCAGTGGTCTGGTCAGTGGAAGTCTAGTGGAAGGAGTGACCGCAGACAGGCTTCCAAGGCCTAACATAACAAAATTGGGCTGGCTGTAGGCACTTTAAATTGGTTCCAGGGGTACATGGGCAGCAGTGTATGGTCAGTGGAAGTCTAGTGGAAGGAGTGACGGCAGACAGTCTTCGAAGGCCTAACATAACAAAATTGGGCTGACTATAGGCACTTTTAAATTGGTTCCAGGGTAACACGGCCAGCAGTGGCCTGGTCAGTGTAGTAGTTGTAGAAAGAAGGGACCGCAGACAGGCTTCGAAGGCCTAACATAACAAAAATGTCAAAACAATGGTATTGTCAGTGCCAGGCATTGAAGGATGTCAGCGCCTAGACTACACATTGGTGAAGCTGTGAGAGATAATTTTGCTAGTGGTAGAGCACTGTTTGAGCTGGGGGGGGAACTGGCTTGTGGCCGGCGGTACAGGCACAGGGCCCCTCATATTACAACGGTGTGTCTGACGTTGGGTGCGCACCACCACCGCCAGAGACACTTTATTGTACTATGAGGGACCCAGTGGCAGTGCCGTCGACCAAAAGCGGCCACACCCACCTCTTCAGACAAACAGCACTCTCAAGGGTCCAAGCGCAAAGTGGCGATAGCACGGCCCCGTGTGGGGAGTTTGGCCATTTCGTGAGGTGGAAACATGTCGTATGCTGGACAATCAGGTGAAGAAAATTACGAGATTGGAAAAGTCATTCAGAATAGTCCACAGGCAAGACCTTTTCATAGGAAAGCTAGGTGTCAGCCGGGCAGGGTGGGGCAAAAGATTTTGAAATCCAGTTGTGGTTCATTTTAATGAAGGTTAGATCATCTACATTTTGGGTAGCCAGACGAGTCCTTTTTTCTGTTAGTATTGAACCTGCAGCACTGAATACTCTTTCTGATAGGACACTAGCTGCCGGGCAAGCAAGCTCCTGCAATGCATATTCTGCCAATTCTGGCCAGGTGTCTAATTTGGATGCCCAGTAATCAAATGGGAATGACGGTTGAGGGAGAACGTCGATAAGGGATGAAAAATAGTTTGTAACCATACTGGACAAATGTTGTCTCCTGTCACTTTGAATTGATGCTGCAGTACCTGTCCTGTCTGCGGTCATAGAAAAATCACTCCACAACCTGGTCAGAAAACCCCTCTGGCCAACGCCACTTCTGATTTCTGCCCCTCTAACACCTCTGGTCTGCTGGCCCCTGGAGCTCGTGTGAGAACGATCACGGGCGCTGTGTGCAGGGAATGCCAGAAGCAAACGGTCAACAAGAGTTGATTGTTTTGTTGCTAATATTAGTTCCAAGTTCTCATGTGGCATAATATTTTGCAATTTGCCTTTATAGCGAGGATCAAGGAGGCAGGCCAACCAGTAATCGTCATCGTTCATCATTTTTGTAATGCGTGTGTCCCTTTTGAGGATACGCAAGGCATAATCCGCCATGTGGGCCAAAGTTCCCGTTGTCAAATCTGCGGTTGTGCTTGGTTGAGGGGCAGTTGCAGGCAAATCTACGTCACTTGTGTCCCTCAAAAAACCAGAACCCGGCCTTGCCACGCCACCAATTTCCCGTGCCCCCGGGAAAGCTTCCTCATTAAAAATATACTCATCCCCATCATCCTCCTCATCCTCCACCTCCTCTTCGCCCGGTACCTCGTCATGTACACTGCTCTGACCAGACAATCGCTGACTGTCATCAAGGCTTTCCTCTTCCTCTGGTGCAGACGCCTGATCCTTTATGTGCGTCAAACTTTGCATCAGCAGACGCATTAGGGGGATGCTCATGCTTATTATGGCGTTGTCTGCACTAACCAGCCGTGTGCATTCCTCAAAACACTGAAGGACTTGACACATGTCTTGAATCTTCGACCACTGCACACCTGACAACTCCATGTCTGCCATCCTACTGCCTGCCCGTGTATGTGTATCCTCCCACAAAAACATAACAGCCCGCCTCTGTTCGCACAGTCTCTGAAGCATGTGCAGTGTTGAGTTCCACCTTGTTGCAACGTCTATGATTAGGCGATGCTGGGGAAGGTTCAAAGAACGCTGATAGGTCTGCATACGGCTGGAGTGTACAGGCGAACGGCGGATATGTGCGCAAAGTCCACGCACTTTGAGGAGCAGGTCGGATAACCCCGGATAACTTTTCAGGAAGCACTGCACCACCAGGTTTAAGGTGTGAGCCAGGCAAGGAATGTGTTTCAGTTGGGAAAGGGAGATGGCAGCCATGAAATTCCTTCCGTTATCACTCACTACCTTGCCTGCCTCAAGATCTACAGTGCCCAGCCACGACTGCGTTTCTTGCTGCAAGAACTCGGACAGAACTTCCGCGGTGTGTCTATTGTCGCCCAAACACTTCATAGCCAATACAGCCTGCTGACGTATGCCAGTAGCTGCCCCATAATGGGAGACCTGGTGTGCAACAGTGGCAGGTGCGGATGGAGTGTTTGTGCGACTGCGGTCTGTGGACGAGCTCTTGCTTCTGCAGGAGGACGAGGAGGAGGAGGAGGAGGGGGTGCGAACGGCTACAGACAACTGTTTACTAGACCGTGGGCTAGGCAGAACTGTCCCAAACTTGCTGTCCCCTGTGGACCCTGAATCCACCACATTTACCCAGTGTGCCGTGATGGACACGTAACGTCCCTGGCCATGCCTACTGGTCCATGCATCTGTTGTCAGGTGCACCTTTGTGCTCACAGATTGCCTGAGTGCATGGACGATGCGCTCTTTAACATGCTGGTGGAGGGCTGGGATGGCTTTTCTGGAAAAAAAGTGTCGACTGGGTAGCTCGTAGCGTGGTACAGCGTAGTCCATCAGGTCTTTGAAAGCTTCGCTTTCAACTAACCGGTAGGGCATCATCTCTAACGAGATTAGTCTAGCTATGTGGGCGTTCAAACCCTGTGTACGCGGATGCGAGGCTAAGTATTTCCTTTTTCTAACCATAGTCTCATGTAGGGTGAGCTGGACTGGAGAGCTGGAGATCGTGGAACTAGCGGGGGTGCCGGTGGACATGGCAGACTGAGAGACGGTGGGAGATGGTATTGTTGCCGCCGGTGCCCTAGATGCAGTGTTTCCTACTACGAAACTGGTGATTCCCTGACCCTGACTGCTTTGGCCTGGCAAAGATACCTGCACAGATACAGCAGGTGGTGCGCTAAATGGTGGTCCTACACTGCCGGAAGGGATGTTGCGTTGATGACTAGCTTCATTGGCCGAGGGTGCAACAACCTTAAGGGACGTTTGGTAGTTAGTCCAAGCTTTCAAATGCATGGTGGTTAAATGTCTATGCATGCAACTAGTATTGAGACTTTTCAGATTCTGACCTCTGCTTAAGGAAGTAGAACATTTTTGACAGATGACTTTGCGCTGATCAATTGGATGTTGTTTAAAAAAATGCCAGACTGCACTCTTTCTAGCATCGGATACCTTTTCAGGCATTGCAGACTGAGCTTTAACCGGATGGCCACGCTGTCCTCCACCAGGTTTTGGCTTTGCCACGCGTTTTGGGCAAGATACGGGCCCGGCAGATGGAACCTGTGGCGATGTTGATGCCTGCTACGGCCCCTCCTCCTCCTCTGCTTCAGAACTGCTGCCGCCTGCACCCTGTTCCCCCAATGGCTGCCAATCGGGGTCAAGAACTGGGTCATCTAATAACTCTTCTTGTACCTCCTGCGCAACTTCGTCTGTGTCACCGTGTCGTTCGGTGGTATAGCGTTCGTGATGGGGCAACATAGTCTCATCAGGGTCTGATTCTTGATCAGCACCCTGCGAGGGCAATGTTGTGGTCTGAGTCAAAGGACCAGCATAGTAGTCTGGCTGTGGCTGTGCGTCGGTGCACTCCATGTCAGATTCAATTTGTAATGGGCATGGACTGTTAACTGCTTCACTTTCTAAGCCAGGGACGGTATGTGTAAAGAGCTCCATGGAGTAACCCGTTGTGTCGCCTGCTGCATTCTTCTCTGTTGTTGTTTTTGCTGAAGAGGACAAGGAAGTGACTTGTCCCTGACCGTGAACATCCACTAACGACGCGCTGCTTTTACTTTTACCAGTTTCACGAGAGGAGGCAAAAGAGCTAGAGGCTGAGTCAGCAAGATAAGCCAAAACTTGCTCTTGCTGCTCCGGCTTTAAAAGCGGTTTTCCTAATCCCAGAAAAGGGAGCGTTCGAGGCCTTGTGTAGCCGGACGACGAACCTGGCTCCACAGCTCCAGACTTAGGTGCAATATTTTTTTCCCCACGACCACCTGATGCTCCACCACTACCACTACCCTCATTACCAGCTGACAATGAACGCCCCCGGCCACGACCTCTTCCACTAGACTTCCTCATTGTTTTAAAAACGTAACCAAACTAACGTTATTTGTTGCAGTCACACAACTTACACGGTGAGCTATAACTTCAGTATGATTTAGCTACCCCTTTACAGGTTGGTGACACCACAGCGAAAATCAGGCCCAATGTTACACACTCTTTTTTTGGTGGCTGCAAATTAGAGAGATGCCCCACACGCAGGACTGTCACTGAAGCACAAATGTTAATATTAATGTCACACTATTATTTTTTTTTTATTTTTTTTTTTTTCAGGAACACTTTTGAAACCCCCCCAAAAAAAAAACATTGATTTTTGCAGGGAGAATTTAGAAAACAAATGTAACAAACTATATGCTTTCTATGGGCCACTGAGTGAGAGATGACGCACACAGGAATCAGGAGTGGCACACAAGCCCAGAGGCCAATATTTTTCTACCAATGATTGATGGAGTTATTTTCTCTGGTAGATTTTGGAACCCAAATCAAGGAAAAAAAATATAGGCTTTCTATGGACCACAATTGGAGAGAGAGAGAGAGAGAGAGAGAGATGGCACACCCAGGAGTCAAGACTGGCACACAAGCAGAAAGGCCAATATTAATCTCCCACTGTTTTTTTTTTTTTTTTTTTTTTTTTTTTCAGGGAGACTTTAGAAAAAAAAATAATAAAAAAAATATGATTTTATCAGGAAGAATTTAGAAACCAAATAAAATAAAATGATTTTTTCAGGGAGAATTTATAAAACAAATAAAACCAAAAATAGGCGTTCTATGGCCCACTGACTGAGAGATGACGCACCCAGGAGTCAAGACTGGCACACAAGCAGAAAGGCCAATATTAATCTCCCACTGTGTTTTTTTTTTTTTTCAGGGAGACTTTAGAAAAAAAAATAATAAAAAAAATATGATTTTATCAGGAAGAATTTAGAAACCAAATAAAATAAAATGATTTTTTCAGGGAGAATTTAGAAAACAAATAAAACCAAAAATAGGCGTTCTATGGCCCACTGACTGAGAGAGAGAGAGAGAGAGATGGAACGCTTAGTACTGGCACACAAGCCCAAAGGGCAATATTAATCTCCCTTTTTTTTTCCAGGGAGAATTTCTAAAACCCCCCCAAAAAAAAAAATAGGCTTTCTATGGCCCACTATTTGTGAGAGAGATGGGACGCTCAGGACTGGCACAGATGGCACGCTCAGGACTGGCACAGAAGCCCAGAGGCCAATATTAATCTCCCTTTTTTTCTGGGAGAATTTATAAAACCAAAAAAATATTTAAATAGGCTTTCTATGGCCCACTATTTGTGAGAGAGATGGCACGCTCAGGACTGGCACAGATGGCACGCTCACAACTGGCACACAAGCCCAGAGGCCAATATTAATCTCCCTTTTTTCAGGGAAAATTTATAAAACAAAAAAAAAAAATTAAATAGGCTTTCTATGGCCCACTATTTGTGAGAGAGATGGCACGCTCAGGACTGGCACAGATGGCACGCTCACAACTGGCACACAAGCCCAGAGGCCAATATTAATCTCCCTTTTTTTCAGGGAGAATTTATGAAACCAAAAAAAAAATAAAATAGGCTTTCTATGGCCCACTATTTGTGAGAGAGATGGCACACTCAGGACTGGCACACAAGCCCAAAGGCCAATATTAATCTCCCACTGTATTTTTATCAGGGAGAATTTATACACCCCACAAAAAAAAATACAGAAAAATGAAAAGGCTTTCTATGGCCCACTATGTGAGAGAGATGGCACACACAGGGATGGCACTCTAGCAGAAATGCCAAATTGCCAATCTTAATCTCCCACCAAAAAAAAAAAAAAAAAAAACACAGGGAATGTCCTACAATTACTATCTCCCTGCCTGCAGTAATCTCAGCCAGGTATGGCAGGCAGCTACTATCTCCCTGCCTGCAGTAATCTCAGCCAGGTATGGCAGGCAGCAATAAGGAGTGGACTGATGCACAAATGAAATAAAAAGTGTGGACAAACAAAAAAGATAGCTGTGCAGAAAGGAAGGAACAAGAGGATTTGTGCTTTGAAAAAAGCAGTTGGTTTGCACAGCGGCGTACACACAGCAATGCAGCTATCAGGGAGCCTTCTAGGGCAGCCCAATGAGCTACAGCGCTGAGGGGAAAAAAAAAAAAAAAACTTCCACTGTCCCTGCACACCGAGGGTGGTGTTGGACAGTGCAAATCGCTGCAGCACAAGCGGTTTTGTGGTTAATGGACCCTGCCTAACGCTATCCCTGCTTCTGACAAAGCGGCAGCAACCTCTCCCTAAGCTCAGATCAGCAGCAGTAAGATGGCGGTCGGCGGGAACGCCTCTTTATAGCCCCTGTGACGTCGCAGACAGCAAGCCAATCACTGCAATGCCCTTCTCTAAGATGGTGGGGACCAGGACCTATGTCATCACGCTGCCCACACTCTGCGTTTACCTTCATTGGCTGAGAAATGGCGCTTTTCGCGTCATTGAAACGCGACTTTGGCGCGAAAGTCGCGTACCGCATGGCCGACCCCGCACAGGGGTCGGATCGGGTTTCATGAAACCCCGACTTAGCCAAAAGTCGGCGACTTTTGAAAATGTTCGACCCGTTTCGCTCAACCCTACTGAGGAAGTATACTTGCATCCAGAGCAATATCGTAGCTACCTGGGGGGCAGAGGGTGTGAACACCCTAGGCCCCTTGCTCTGAGGGCCCTCACCCAGAGCTATGCTACTCTTTAACTGTATCCGCGTCCGCAGCACGCCTGTACAGTTACACTCTGCAGCATAGTAGGGAGACACTATCTCCCTAAAGTTCTGTAGGTTGCTTTAGTCCTGCGGCCTACAGAATGGCAGGTCCAAAGCAGAGCGACGTGAGTAGTGGGGGCTACAAACAGGGTGTCTATAAATAGTGGGGGCTAGTAAGGAGAGGCCATCATACATAGTGGGGGAGGCTACTGAGGGTGTCATCACACCGCCTAGGGGCTAACGGGGGGGGGGGGAGCATCATACAGGGTTGGGGGCTACTTAGGGGTTAGTATTCTGGGTACATGGGAGCTGTATGGTGGGAGACTCAGGACATTATTAAATGTTAAGTGGGCACTTAATGTTATAGGAGCACTCAGGTTATTGTTACTGTCAAAAGGGAACACAGGGCATTATTACTTTATAGGAGGCAAAAATGGAGGCACTGTTTTCTAGTGCACTTGCACAGGGCATTAATATATTGTAGGGTTAGTTTTGCCATCTAGAGAGCACACAGAACCACACTTCAGGTGCAGTAATAAGGACACATACAGCAGCAGTGGCTCGGTATTGGGGTATCGGCAGTGTAAGGAGTTTGTGCAGGTTGGGAATAGATGGGGATGGTGCAGGAAATGTGAAAGTCAGATGTGTTTTATTTTAATCTGTGCAGATGAGTCCTGGCTGGAGAAGTTGTCATGTCGGACTGGGCCAGATGGGAAAAGACAGGAAAAGTGAATGACTCCTTCACTCTGTCTACTATTGGTCTATAGGAGCTCAGTGGTTGGCTTCTGAGAAGCTAGCACCTTTCTCCAGTGAACTCTAGTTCACTGCGTGTACTACCTACCTGTTTGACTATTCTCAAGTCACCATTTGGAGACCTGGTCTTCATAATTGTTTCATAGACCTGGTGCTAATATAACAAGTTGGCAGATTGCTGCGAGGCACAGTTTGGGAATCCTGTCTCAAGAAAACTTTAAGGGGAAAAAAAAAATCTGAAAACAGAATCCAGGAATCTTCTCACAAGTGGTAAGACCTGGGGGACTGGAATATATCTGTAAACATAAGGATGAATGACCTCGGGGAGATCAAAACATCCAACACTGCGGAGACACCATCACGTGTTTCTCAACGCAGTGATCCAGAACACTGCTCCCATCCCTTATGGGAAATATGCAAATGCATGTAGAAAAGCCGTGAAGACACCATCGCGTGTTTCTCAACGCAAGCAATAAATAAATAGCCAGATATTTCACCGGGAAGGAACAACCACGGGAAAGGCAGCATCCAAAAAGGAAAACCACCTATGCCAAAACATGGTATCTGTCCACACACAGCTGTTTCGGGGTATTTGCCTTTTCTACATGGAATATATCTGTGGCGTGAAATATCAATTTAGAAGAAATCTACAGCTATAAGGGATGGGGAATATACAATATGTAAGTGTCCATAAGCCTCTCTCTACCTCACGTCTCTTTATGCCTCATCTCCATCTGCATAAAAGTAATGTTTCAAATTAAGTAAATCCCCAAACATGTTTTATAACCACTCGTCAATAAATTGATTGCCTACATCCGCCTTTGGGGCGGAAAAACAAAATGGAGTAAGAACAAATTATCAAGTACAAACATATCTAAAGATTCCTGCTGTTCCATATTCAGTGAGTGGAAACCCGGTGACCTTTCAAGACATGCACCTATTTCACGTCATGCCTTGAGGGCTAATTTTTCAGAGCAATGGACAATCAAAGATATTACCTACCGATACATACAGCAAAGTTAATTATACGCTACTTGTATAATCCCCCAATAATAATATCATATGTCCATAAACAGTGTAGAGCACACCTCAAACAATTCATATCAAAACCACTTTCCCATAAACACAGTATAATAGGAATAAAGAGGCTATGGCTTGAATCATAAAATAAAATAATATTTATTGATAAAGATTAAAATAAAACAGCAGAAAAAATTCTTCCCTAAAAATTTGTACACTGGGAACAACACACACCTAGGTCACTATAGTCCAAATGACATAATGTAGAATAAACTAGTACAGCCATATAAATAGTAAGGAGCAAGAGCATAATAGAGAAACCACAAAGATATACCAATGCATTACTAGCAGACCAGAGAATACATAGGGAAAAATTAAGATTAAAAATGACCAAACTCTAAGTGAGGATAAAGCAAAAAATTGCTAAAAAATATCCCCACAGAGAATCTAAATTAATCCCTATGTACTTCAATGTCCGCAGAAAATATGCATAATGGTGATAACGACAGAGTTAAATATAACACAATTTAACACCAAGGCGGGCTAAAAAGCCTCTCAAAACCATATGGAAGACTGTATAAAATACTCCTGCCTTATAATGCAAATAGCTATATATAACCAGCACCTCTGAATACGAACCATATAGAATACTGTGCAAAATACTCCTGCCTTATAGTGCAAATGGGTATACACAACCAGCACCTCTGAGTGCTAACAGAGAATACTATAACAGTCTCTGTAGAAGGCTCCTACTAGGCTCCTAATATTAGATAGTAAATAGTGTAAACTTACATGGACTAGTGGTCCCAAGAAGGTGCGTCCCACAGCGACCCCTGTGTTTATGGGAAAGTGGTTTTGTATAATCCCCCAGTAGCATCAGGAGTGACTTGAGTCGAGCACGTCCATAAGGAAGAAAACAGAACGACAAGTTTACCAAGCGGAAACCTCTGACGGGACGGTGCCTTCCATTAATCACTGGGAACAGCCTGTTTCTGAGGCCGGGAAGGGCTGTGCCCAGTCCATTAAACCATCAATAGTTTTAATTTCCACATTACATTTTGAGCCCCTTGCAGGGCCGGGCTGGAGGGGAGAGGCAGCCGGTCACTGGATAGTCTCCACTGTCTACAAAGATTGATGGAGGCGCTGCGGCGCCCCAGGGTCCTGGTCGTCACAGTGGTATTGCTTTCCTCTCGGGGAGAGTGATGCTACGTTTGGAGGCAAAGAAGGATAACTGCATCCAGGTATCAAACCTGCAACACATTTCACACTCCAGGCCGCCAAGGAGAGCTCTTGTTCGTATTTACTAAGTCACTCCCCACATTGGTAAAACTGGTTGCCTGTAGGGAAAGTTAGTGAGTTGCTAGCTGAGTTCTGTTCAGGTAGTTGGTCCCTGACCGAGGTGGGATCCTGTCAAAGATCGAGGGAGAAGGACACGGAGCTGTGCATGCCCTTAGAGCTGCAGCTCCTGGAAAGAGACATCGAAGGCAGAATTGTATTGCAGTGAGCGTGCAAAAGAAGTCGTAGCAAAAGAGTGGATATCAGAAGGGGGCCAGCCCTACACAGGTTGCCTCCTTCTGAGGTGCAGAAGCCCGGTAGCCAGGACACCGAGGGAGCAATGACCCTTTTATGCCTTGCTCCAGAGACCAGCAGGACAGCTAATTTCACGTTACCTGTCCACCCTACACCCAGGAGGCACGGTGGCACCCCTTAGAGGCTGGGGCATGATAGAGTTCCTATAAACCGCCTCAAGCCACCGGTCATACAGGTTTGTCCTATCCTAACTGGGGACAGAGAGAGACATAACAATATCTAAAACATCTGTGAGGACCTTATGAGAAGCTTAGCAGTAAGAGACTACAACACTGCAGCGCTAGAGGAAGGCTTCTGATTTCCACCTGGACTTGCCTCTAAAGCGGCCAGACTCTGCCTGCCCTGTGGTCTGGTCCCCTGGACTGTGGATGCTGAAGTCTTCAGTAAAGGTAAAGAGACTGCAACCTTTTGTCCTCGTTCTTCACTGCGCCTCACCATCCACCATCTACACACTGGGAAGCCCTGGGGATGTACTTCACCTGTGGGAAGGTATACCATCTAGCTGCCATAACATCACCCCAGCGGACCCCTTAAAGCAGCGTCTGTCACCCTGACCGAATACCGCAGGTGGCGTCACGAACATTCCCCTTAAAGACCTTTCCCTTTTACACGGACATCCCAGGGCCACTGACCGGGTCAGCCACCGTGACATCCCCCTGTGAACTGAAGGACCCAGTACAGAGAACCCCGCTGCCCTGATGGGGCGATCCAGCGCCGTTCAGACAAGCCGGATAACTTCTGGTCTGTAGTACCCAAAACCTCATCACCCCCACTCCTCTCACGACTGATAGATGTGAATTGCTGCTCATTTCAAATACATAGGAAATGAGTCTGGAGCAAGAGGAAAATGAACATGAAATGTATTAGAGAGCAAGAGATACTTAAGCCTTCATTTCGGGGGAAGAAAAGGCGAAATTGTACAAAATTGTGAGTGTAGAGTCGTATTTATGCTGAACAAAGGGAATTAAATGCAAAACGAAATATTCAGATCAAAGTCAGGCCTGGCACGAGTTGGCAATAATCTTTTATTTCTTGTGCAGAGGATTAGCCATGTCTATTGCACAGATGTTGGATTTTTTTTCTTTTGCAATTCTAGATATCGTCATTTGTTTGAAACGCGACATGATTAGAAATGTATTGTGCTGTCCAAATGACATCTGGCCTTGTAATGCAGCCTACTATCCAAATGAGACCCGTAGGCTCGTTCTACCCAGAGCCTCATCGTTCATGAATACAATGCTAGAACAGTGGTGAAGAATGACAGTGGCATATGGTGACGGAGTATGGCGGCACTATATAATGCCTTCCGATATTGGAATCATCCAACGAGACAAAAATTACCTTGATAAAATATACATACATACACTTCCGTAACGGAAATCCCACGTCGCTGATTGGTCTCGCCAGCTGCCGGTCATGGCTGCCGCGACCAATCAGCGACGGGCACAGTCCGATTAGTCCCTCCCCTACTCCCCTGCAGTCAGTGCCCGGCGCCTACTCTGTAATCCCCTCCAGTCACCGCTCACACAGGGTTAATGCCGGCGGTAACAGGCCACGGGTACCGTGGAGCGCCCCCAGACACAGGGCCACGGGGTACTCTACCGGGCTTCTTCTTCTGTTCTGAGGATGTCACGGTGGCTAGACCTGGTCCGTGACCCTGCTAAGGGGCATCCAATGAAAGGTGGTGGTTTGGTGCAAGGTGCAATGAATAACGAGGACACAGGGTTGCAGTCTCTTTACTTCTTTACTGGAGACTTAGGGATCCGCAATCCAGAGCACTGCTAGCAGGGATGGCTGAGACCAGCAGGTCCGAAGGCACATCCAGAGTTCCCTTTGCAGATGGAAATCAGTTCCTACCACTAGCGCCTGTGTGTTGTAGTCCTTCCCTGCTGAGCACCACGGGATAGTCCTCACAACTGTCGTGTCTGTTTCTGATGTTCTTTTCTCTCTCCGTCCCCCAGATGATATGGCTAGGACGCACCCGTATGATGGGGTAGGCCTGGAGTTCTTCCGGGACCGTAGAGTCGCCCCCTCTCTCACAATTGCCTCATTTGTCTGCTTAGGTGATTTAAGTGAGACAGCCAACCTAAAGTTAAGTGTCCTGCCGTGGTTCAAAGTAATGCGTAGAGTCTCTTACTTTCTCGGTGCTCCGGCTACGCGCCTCAGAAGGATGTTGCCACAATCTCAGGGGCACGACTCCTTCTGGTTCTATCTCCTTTGTGCTGTGATCACGCTTCTCACTTCCCCACACTATACTTCACTTCGTGTCCTTTCTTAAGATGCCGCTTCAAGGTAGTGCAGGTGCGGCTCCGTAACTATCTGTCCTCTTTCTAGGCCGCTGTCAGGATCCCACCCCGGACAGGTCCTCTCCCGAACTTTCCCGGGCTCTTTCTGACCTAACTTCCTATCCAACACCCAGTTTTACCAGTGTGAGGAGTGGCCTAGTACATGGTGCCTTTTGCTCCCCCTGGTGGCCGGAGTGTGAAGTGTAGTGTGTGCTTGTGATACCTGGTCAGGTGAACTCCTGTAGTGCAATCAGACATAACATCGCTCCCCTTAGTGGCAGAGCGACATTACTGCAACGACCAGAACTCTGGGGCGCTGCAACCGCACTCCGTTACCGCTGCTATTAACTTTGTGTGTCCCCAACTTTTCTACTATTGATGCTGCCTATGCAGCATAAATAGTAAAAAGATGTAATGTTAAAAATAATAAAAAAACAAAAAACCTGCTATGCTCACCTTTTGTTGTCCGATGCGCCAGCTGCCATCTTCTGTTCCCAGAGATGCATTGCGAAATTACCCAGAAGACTTGGCTGTCTCGTGAGACCGCTAAGTCATCTGGGTAATTTTGCAATGCATCCTGGGAACGGAAGATGGTGGCAGCCACGCGTGCATCGCCAGTTTTGCTGGATCCCAGGGGGTGAGTAACTATTTTTTTATTTTAATTATTTTTTTAACAGGGATATGGTGCCCACACTGCTAAATACTGCGTGGGCTGTGCTAAATACTGCGTGGGCTGTGCTAAATACTGCGTGGGCTGTGCTAAATACTGCGTGGGCTGTTATGATCCGGTGACCTTGGAGCAGCATGAAAACTTTCACTGGAGTAGGTGGTAACTATACTGACTGCAAATCCTGATCTTAACACCGCAACTAGAAGTAGCCGTGGGGTGTACCTAACAAGCCCTAGACACCTCGTCACAGCTGGAGGACTAAATACCCCTAAAGATGGAAATAGGAATACTATCTTGCCTCAGAGCAGAACCCCAAAGGATAGGCAGCCCCCACAAATATTGGCTGTGAGTAGGAGAGGAAAGACAGTCAGAAAACAGGATTTAGCACAAGAGGCCGCTCTAGCTAACATAGGAAAGGATAGGACAGAGTTCTGTGCGGTCAGTATTAAAACCCTTCCAAAAATATCCACAGCAGATTATACAAAAATTCCTCCATCTAACTAAAGACGTGGAACGTATATCTGCAACTCCAGAGACTACTAAACTCAGAGCAGGAATACAATCAAAAACAAGCACACAGCTTGTTTGCCATAGAAAAAGAAACAGACACTTATCTTTGCTGAATTGGCAGCTAAGCAGGAGAAGCCAGACAGAGATCAAATACTTCCCAAGAAACATTGACAAATGGCAAGGACTAATGAGTCCTGCAAACCTAAATACTCCAGTCAGAGCTGCAATCAGTAGATACACCTGTCCAGGACTGCAGCCCAGAGACAACTGCATTACCACCTACAACCACCGGAGGGAGCCCAAAAGCAGAATTCACAACAGTGGGCTGTGCTATATACTGCGTGGGCTGTGCTATATACTGCGTGGCCTCTGGTGTATGTGTGTATATATAATTATATTATTTTTAACAAGCGTCAATTATGTAGAGCCAGTTTGGCATTTAATGAATTAATGCCCATAGTAATGTAACAGGACCCTCCGCCCTGTTCCTCTCACTCCTACCTCTGAATCCTCCAGTCCTTCACACCATGCATGAATGATTGTAAAGTCTTGTGGACAGCAGCCATCTCCACGAGGAGTGACGTGAAGGCTGATTTGTACCGCCTTCCTATTAATCCCTTTAGATCACTCGTTTCTGAAAACTTGGCTACATCAGGGAAGCTCTGGCACTTCTAGGGTATGCAGTTATAGGAATTTTCGGCTATAAAATATCTACGTATTACTGTAGCACCATCGTGGATAAGATTTTCCTAAGCCTTGTCCACGCAGCCTGCATGTCAAATTTATGTTGCAGATTCCACATCAACTCCACAGTATTTCTGCATTGAAAGAAGGGAAGAAAAACGCAGAAGACTTTTTTCCACTCTGCAAATACCTTAGCAGACAAATTTGTGAGAATTTGGGCAGCACGGTGGCTCAGTGGGTAGCACTGTTGCTTTGCTGCTCTGGGGTCCTGGGTTCTAATCCCACCAAAGACATCCAAAGACATACTGATAGGAAACGTAGATTGTGAGCCCCATCGGGGACAGCGATAATGTGTGCAAACTGTAAAGAGCTGCGGAATATGTTATCGCTATATAAAAATAAAGATTATTAAAAAAATAAAGATTATTATTCTAGTAGCAGCAAAATCCACCCCATGTGGTTGGTTTTTTTTTTTGTTTTTCTTCCTGTGAATTTGTGCAGCTCTTTCTATCATACATGGCTGCTTGTAATGTGTAACTACTGAGGAGTGCGGTACATTACATAGTAACATAGTAACATAGTTAGTAAGGCCGAAAAAAAGACATTTGTCCATCCAGTTCAGCCTATATTCCATCATAATAAATCCCCAGATCTACGTCCTTCTACAGAACCTAATTGTATGATACAATATTGTTCTGCTCCAGGAAGACATCCAGGCCTCTCTTGAACCCCTCGACTGAGTTCGCCATCACCACCTCCTCAGGCACGCAATTCCAGATTCTCACTGCCCTAACAGTAAAGAATCCTCTTCTATGTTGGTGGAAAAACCTTCTCTCCTCCAGACGCAAAGAATGCCCCCTTGTGCCCGTCACCTTCCTTGGTATAAACAGATCCTCAGCGAGGACATTCTTTACTTCATTATATCTTTGTGGTAGTTCAGCGCCCCAGGGTCCTGGTCGTTCCAGTAATGTTGTTCTTCCACCAGGGGGAGTAATGATACGTCTGATGGCAATAAAGGAGATCACCTTACCAGGTATCACAAACCACACAACACACTTCACACTCTAGTCCACCAGGGGGAGCTATGCTCCTATCTATTAGGGCACTCCTCACAGTTGGGTAAAACTGGTGGCTTGGATAGGAAGTTAGGCAGAAGCTGACTGGGCATTGACCCAGGCAGAAGCTGACTGGGCTTCACCCAGGCAGCACCTGTCAGGCATACAGGGGAAAGGAGGAACATCAAACCATTGCAGTCAGAGGTCCCTGACGGGTGGAATCCTGTCAGAGGCCTAGATAGAAGGCTACAGAGCTGCGCCTGCCCCACGTGCGGCAGCATCCTAATAAAGGACACGAAGGGAATTGCGTTGCTGAGAGTGAGAAACGAAGTCATAACGAAAGGAGAGAAAACCAGAAGTTCTGCCCTGTAAAAGGCTACCTTCTTCTGAGGCGCAGAAGCCGGTAGCCAGAACACCGAGGGAGCAATCGTCTCCAAGCCTTGCTTCAGAGACTGGCAGGACAGCTAGTTCCACATTAGTTGCCCGACCCATACCCAGGTGGCAACATGTGGGGGCTGGGGCGTCGTAGGGTCCCTGTAAAAAGCCTCAGGCCATCAGTCATACGGGTTTGTCCTATCCATACCTTCTGGGGGACAGAGAGAAAGACATAACATCTAGAACACCAGCATCGGTTGTGAGGACCTCACCAAGAAGCTCAGCAGGGAGGGACTACAACACTCAGGCGCTAGAGGAAGGCTACTGATTTCCACCTGGATAAGGGGACTCTGGATTTGCCTTCAGACCGGCCGGACTCTTCCTGCCCTGTGGTCTGGTGCTCTGGACTGTGGACTCTGAAGCCTTCAGTAAAGGTAAAGAGACTGCAACCTTGTGTCCTCGTTCTTCACTGCGCCTTACAACACCCACCATTCACCATCTAGACTCTGGGAAGCCCTGGGGACATACTTCATCTGTGGGAAGGTATACCATCTAGCTGTCATAACATCACCCCAGCGGACCCCTAAGCAGCGTCGGTCACCCTGACCGAATACCACAGGTGGCGTCACAAACATTATCCTATAAACTTTCATCCTTTTATTGGATGCCCCTCAAAGGGCCACGAACCAGGTCAGGCCACCGTGACATCCCCGACGATAACCGGAGGACCCGGCTCCGAGTACCCCCCTGTCCTGACATAGGGGTGCTCCAGCAGTGTCATATTTCAGCTGATTTTGAAGTTTTTCTGGTTCAAATAAGTTTTTAGAACTAACAAACCTGGACCCCAATAAGATGTTGAAATATTGTGTATCACTCAACACTACTGATATCAAGGGGGGTATAATCTGGAATGAGGGGTATAAAATGGCCTAAGCCATAATATACCCGGGGTATAATCAAGCCTTGGCTGCTTTAATCCCAGGTATAGTCTGGATTCTTGGTATGCTATGGCCTATTACACTGAAACAACAAACGAATTATCGTGTCCATATTTATTTATTTTATTTGCACTTTTTTCCTATTAAGCCAACTTTCATTTAGTACATATTTGTATAGTCTTTACCAAGCGGTGAAGTTGCTTGCAGGGTAATAAAGCAAAGTAGCCTATTTGCACCATATTTCTTGGAGCGTAAAACAAGATACAAAAAACACAAACCTGGCTTACATAGGGGAACATTGGTCATGTTTGACCTGGCAATGGGTCCTTTTTAAAGGGGTAATCCAGCAATGTCCATAGATGCCAGCTTTTGCATTGGGAGTGACTGGTGACATCACATTGTGATCCACACACCTGTCGCACGATCTTAGTTACCAGTTGTGACGGTCGTACTGACTTCGGATTCGCTCACAATGGATCTGGAAGTGAGCAGCTCTACCAGATCATCCTTTTTTCTTTTTTTTTTCTTAAAAAAAACTTTTTTTTTGTTTTTTTTAAACTGTAATGACTAAAGGGAAGCCAGGCATGAATTGTGGAACAATTTCCAAATCCTTACAACTTTTTAGGTGAGAGTAGGGGGTTCTTAGAGGAGAACATTTGTTCCTCTAGTTCGAAATTTCAGCTCAAGACTCCTTTTTTTTTTTTTTTTTGCTTTTTGTGAAATACATTATGTATAAGAGAACCTCCACGCACTTTTGCTTGATCATCCCTGGAAAATGTAAGCACTTAAAGGTGACATCACCAAAAGTCGTAGCAACAAGACTCTCTCTCTCATTTTGCAGTTGGGTCTCCTACAACCAAAAAGTGAAAACCCACTTTGAGAAGGTTCAAGGCACTGAAAGATGTAAAGTAGGGATATACATTGAATTCCCTGGCTGAGAGTATCAGCCTGCCCCTCTCACCATTTAAGTACCGTTAACCATTTAATATGGGCTGCAACCTTCATTGGACTGCCAGTTCATTCATGACCTGAAAAGTTGAAGCAGAGTTGAAAATATTCGTAAAAGGATAAAGGAGGAACTAGACCCTTTCAAGAGGTAGTCAGATGAATGGCTACATGCTTGGTAGCACATCTTTCGGTGCATTGGCTGTTGCGTTCTTGGGCTCTGGAACATCTCCTTTATATTATAGAATTTTCTTATCTGATTTTTGGTTATGGAGGAAAAGAAATGAAGTGAAGAAAGAGAAGATGGAGAAATATAGACAAGAAGGAAGCAGAACTGCATTATCGTCAGAAAATCGTAAATCCATAAACCACTGGAAGACGCAGTAATGAGTGCAGAATGGTAGTAATGAGAAAATAATATGGGCGCAGGTTGGCAGACATTTCTCTGTGCATCTACTAGGACAAGTTTTACTTCTATGTAAAACTATGCAGACGAGCTGAAGGCTATCAAAGCAACCTGGGCTTCCATAACACCTCAGCAGTGCCACAGGCTGATCGCCTCCATGCCACGCTGCACTGATGCAAAAGGAGCCCCGACCAAGTATCGAATGCATTTACTGAACATACAGTACATTTCAGTAGGCCAACATTTCACATTTTAAAATCACTTTTCAAGCGGTGTTTGCCGCGCTGTCATGCACGTGACAGCGCAGCAAACACTGGATGTTCGGGCCCCCCATTCAAGTGAATGGGGTCTGGGTACTGTTCTGGAACCCGAACTTTTTGTAACTATTTGGCCAGACCCGAACATCCAGGTGTCCGCCCATCTCTAATCATTCGCTCATGGAAACACGAGAAGCAATGGAATGAAACTGAAAGGGAGAAGATATAGATTAGATATTAGAAAATCTTTTGACAGTGAGGTCGATCAATGAGTGGAACAGGCTGCCACGAGAGGTGGTGAGTTCTCCTTCAATGGAGGCCTTCAAACAGAGGCTGGACAGACATCTGTCTGAGATGGTTTAGAGAATCCTACATTGAGCAGGGGGTTGTACACGACGACCCTGGAGGTCCCTTCCAACTAAAACATTATATGATCATTTGAGAAATGCATCAAAAGTGCCTGAATTTTAAAATGAGATATTCTGAAGTAAGCGTCCTGATGCCCATATTTGCCACAGTATCTAAATACATTATTTTATTTTTTTTTCGTGCTGCAGCAGTCCTTTTTTTTTTTTTTTTTTTTTTTTTTTTTTTTTTGTCATGCTCGGGCAGATGCATTCAGCTTGAGTATGCAGGTAGTAGAAATACACTTCTACCACATGCGGACACCCTGAGTCTCCAGGAAAATCTAGCTTTTCTGTTGCTGGGCTTTTCTGCAGTTTATACCAAAGTGTCTGCCAAACCAGCTCTGCTAGCTCAAGGTGATATCGAAGAGTCGACTCTGCTATATCAAAGCACCTGTCTGCCAATCCAACTCTGCAGTTTAAAAGTACCGTTGTGTATATCCAGTTCTGTTCCTAGTTCTGTTCCTTTCTGCTTCACATGCCATTTGGCCTATCCAACCCCATTGCATTAACACCTTCCGTCTGTGGTGCTCACTCTAACCCAAGGCTTATCGAATTCCACAATATGGAAAATTTGGCATTTAATGCAAATCAACGCAGTTTATAAGGTTCAACCCAGACGTTGCATGCTGTACCATGTGTGGCAGAAAACATGGGAGTCAACGGACCCGGTCTTGTCTATAACAATAACAGTAGTTTCTGAAGTTATTCCCGTGAAGGGTTTAACCTTCCGATGAACAGTTTTTTTTTTTTTTGTTTTTTTTTTATGAAATGTTTTTTATGGTACCGAACAGTAGGGACCCTTTTCCCTGTCATGTAACATTTGGGCTCTCGCCTTTACCATATTGATGTATATTCTCGAAGTTCGTTTTGTTCAAAGGAATCTCAGAGAATTGAATTTCACAAGGGACCATTACTCCTTACAATTTTCTCTGCCTGACCCCAACAAAGCCTTCCTTTATTCTGCACGTGTAAAGATCCTTACCCTCTCGAAAACCACTTTTCCTCTTTTTTTAATGAAAAGCTGCCAGCTGGTTATGCAAGTTTAATTGTGCGTCGTACAGGTTAAGAGCAGAGGAAAAAAAAAAAAGCCTTTCAATTCTGGATTTTCTTCAACTTTTACCAATATCTTCCTGAGTACTAAACTGACATAGAAAAGATGCCTGCTGCCTTTGTCCGGTATTGTTGCCAAAGAACACAATCCAAAGTTTACTGATCTTCTAATCAGTGGGAATTTTATACGTTTCCTTTGTTAGATGTTGAATTTGTTTCGCTGTGTCCTGTAGATCACGTCTGTATAAAAGTACTTATGAAGGTAGAGGGAAGAGTCCGTACCGTTCTATTATTCGAGGGTACAGAACAAAATTAAAAATTTTTAAAAAACTCTTCCTTTCAAGAAGACGTTTGTTCTCCACCTTATGCATTCGTAAAATAATTGAAACAAGGAAAACTCACATAGGCGCACCGTTCAGCTGATTGCATCCTAACTGGTACAGCGCTGTATCTCTTATTGTGGCCCTTAATGATATCACAACTGGCTACCAATCACCTGGATGAAAAATCAAAATAAGTCCAAGTCACCGGACGTTCTCCTCCAGGAAAGGTTACCACATACAAAAGGTAAAAGGCACATCCAACATTTCAGACATATGGAACCTTTTTCAAGCCAAATGTAATAAGATGTACACAGTTGTAGACAAATATGCCCTTACAAAAACTTTTGTATTTCTGTTTTTTTAATTAAGGCTTCTGGGTTTTCTTGGTCAGATTGTCCATCAAATGGAATTCGCATATTGGGAGAGGAACTTTTTTTTTTTTTTTACATGGAACTAGTGATGAGCGAACGTGCTCTGATAAGATGTTATCTCGGACGCTAACCAAGTGTCTTCGGCGTGCTTGAAAAATATGTTCGAGTCCCCGAGCCTGCATGTCTCGGGGCTGTTTGACAGCCGCATTGCATGCATGGTTGCTCTTATCCACAGAAGTTCAACCTCTGGGATCCCCAGACCCCTTCACTGTTTTTTCTCGACACAACATCAATCAATAAGGATGGCTGCTGGTTTGTGCCCATCCAGGTGGCTAGTAATGCCAATATGCAGAGATGGGATTCAATCCGTGGTCTCTTCATTCTCTGCATCAGCGGGGGTCCCAAAGGTTGGACCCTCACCGGTCTTGGATGGCAGTATGTTCCTTTGGATATTTAAAAAAACAAACAAAACAAAAGACTGTACGCCACTATTTGAAACTCTTAAGAAATGCTTTTTCACATGGCGCGGGCGTCTACGTATTTTGTCTTCTGTAAGTAGAGCTGGCTTTTTTTTTTTTTTTTTTCTTTCTTCATTTGCCTATATTGTTTGTTGATAAAATGGAGCAATTCCCTCACTTGTGTATGAAAACCTGCAGTAAGCTGCCAGCATAACGGCGTTAATGATGTACTGAGCTACGACTGAAGCCAGAGCACCACCGCTCCGATCTGGCAGGGTGAATATTAATATGGAGCACACCTTGGAACGTTTGGTAATTAATTTTCACTAAGATGGTTTTAATTCAGCTGGAGGAAGCAAGTCTGCTGTGAAATGTGATCCTAATTTGCATGTGCGGATTCCACTGCGCGAGACGTCTAAGGCTGGAGCCTGCCGCGGAGTGAAAGCTGTTTATTATGTGGGTGCGCAAATGATATCGTGGGTAGTATAGTGCTCGGCAGCCATATGGCACAGAAACGAGCGCGTACCCCCTAAGGATATTAAGCCAGGGATGAAAAATAGCACTTCACGTGTTCATCCTGCAAGTGTATGAGACATTGTTATTTCTGCCAGTAAAGGAGTTGAAAGTTCTTGGAGTAAGGGTCTTATTTATTTATTTTTTTTACGTGTGCCGACAAATTACTCATAACTGGTGCTGATTAGCGGTCTAAAGTCGCTTTATTTCTATTGACTTTGAATTTGTTTGCGCAATGGTCCATGCGATTGTTCGTCTCCCTGTTTCTCATATAACCTTGTAGGTGCCACCCCTTGTATAATAGAGGATTAGCTAATGGCAAAGGATCATATTTTTAAGTAAAAGATGTAATCTGTGAAAATTTGTAGTTTCCTTTGTTCAGTTGGCAACGACCCTGATCAAGTGATCGTTTGGGCGATTGAAATTGCCAAGCCACCATCCAATCCTGGTGAAACCAAGAATCCAGTACTGATAACCCACAAAGGACAAATATAGGATGGGTCATAAATGTCTAAAACCCCTGGGACCACCATAATTACTAGAACCGAGATCCTGAGACCTCCTTCCTCCTCACTGTATGTTTGAGGTAGACGTGCTCGCACCCTGCCACTTCATTTAATGTCTGGCTTCTCAAAGCAGCCAAGCAATAATCCTAGACCATCCTTTTTAAGACAAAAAATGTTAGTCTCCCCTTTTTTTTTGAGGGGGGTGGGGCAAAATACCCTTAACGGTTGTGTGAAAGAGCCCTAAAGATATTGATATTGCCTTCTATTGAAAGGCATTGATTCTTCAGGAGTTTTTACCACTTTTTTATAAAGCACTGCTAAGGCCTAATCTTCAATTAACCATCCAATTATGGGCACCCGTTCATGGGAAAGAAGTCTTAAGAGCTGGAAAGAGACCCGAGGGTAAGGTGCAAGAAAATTAATTAGGAGGTTGAACCACTCTAATAACATTGGGTCAAGAAGGATTCCTTATGCCGATTGTCCCGATAGATGTCATGATGGTCAACGCTAAAGGGTCTTGGTTCTTCTGGATTTATTGATGAAGCACTCCTGATTGGATGCGCCTGTGTGTGTGTTTTTTTTGTAAGAGAAAAGAGTAACCTTCGGCACTCAACAAGTCCACACTCAAATGTCCTTAATGAAGATAAATTTATTCATGGATAGCCAGCAAAAAATGGATGACAGACAAAACTCCCAACGTTTCGGCTTATCGCCTTTTTCAAGGAAGTCTGTAGTAGCAGAACAGAATAAATATAACAACAATTTTAGATACATAAATGGGCATTTAAAACAAGATAAATCCCAACCAAAAGGAAAAGAATTTTAATTAAAGGGGGACACCGAAAAGAATCATGTGATAAAACAACACCAAGTCAGAAAAGGAAAGTCCTTTATTAATAAAGATCCATATGTCCCAGAAGCCAGGAAGAGGGGGATGTGCAAATAGAAAGGAAAACAAAATAACAATTGAACAAGAATATCAAAAACAAAAGATCCCTATAGAGGTCTATTCTAAAGGAGACAAATCTGCACACAATGGTGCAGGTAGGCAAAACTAATATATCTATGAAAAATCTCATATGTGTGTGTACATATATGTGTACAAACCCACACACATATATACAAATAGATAGGCATCCCAATATGAAATGAAAACCAATACCTGTATATTATTATGAATAGATCACGTGTCAGTAACAGCTAGTGTGGAAGGACCACTATAAAAAAGAAAAAAAAAAATAGAACAAAATAGAACACAATAATAAAAAATAATAACTCCACTATAATGTCAAATGTAAACTAGAAGACATAGTCCAGATGCTAGGAAGAACCGAAAATACGGTCCCCCAATGATCCTAAATAGAGGCAGAATAATAGCTCCCCAGCGGTAAAACGCTGTGTCAGGACGCAAAGGTGATATAACAACCATAAATGGACACCGAAATATCCACCCCCCAGAAAAGGACCACAAGTCAGGTCGCATGTGATAGGAAAATCTATCAAAGCCGCCCTAGAGCAATAAAAAAACTCCCAGTACTTACACATATCGGGGAAGCCAGCGCGTGTCCCGCGGCTCAAAGGCGAGAGGACGCTAAGTGAGCCGCAAAGCCGGTATAAATGTCGAAAAAAAAAGTGAGGTGTTTTTTGTATGTTAGATTTGTTCCATGTTTCTAATTGGAAAACGTCAAACCGTTTTATATTTCTCCTGTATAGTCACAGCCACTCCAAACCACACCATACAGACGTTCGGCAGTTCTTCAGGCAGCTAGTAGTATTGTGCCTTGTCTATCCCATCCGGACAATATGAACCTTCTTAATCCGCTATCGTTTCAGTCGCTTGTACATACTTGTCCTATGAGTGCCCTCTCCTCTTTGTAGAAGGTCCTACCTCCTCCACGTTAGCTGGTTGTTCAATCCAACTATGAAGTGACATCACTGTGTTGGCAAAGTGTCCTCATTAACCCTGCTGTTGTCTTCGGTCTGGGGAGACCGATTTTTGAACTTTGGTATTTTTTTGGGGTGTTCAAGATGCGGTTCTGAAACTTGTGGTTGATTGACTTAAATGAGGATGGGTAGGTCGGCCACGGGTTTCAGAGCCGCATCTTGAATATTTTAAAGAATATTGAAGTTCAAGGTTGGTCGTTTTTGACCGAAGACAACAGCAGGGTTAATCCTTGCCTGGAGACTTCTGCTCTCAATCCGCCCTAGTTGAGACACTCGTGTATTGAAGATACAGGACCAATATAAAAAGTTTACGCCCCACTGTGGCACAGGGTCGCAACACAATCCCGACATTCCCAAGCTCAAATGTTCGGGCCCCCGATTATTTTCAATAAGGTTCAAGTTCTGGTACCCAAGCCAAACTTTAAAATGGCGTTTGGGTCGAGGACTAGAACCCAAACTTTTATGGGTCCGCTCATCTGTAGTCTGGCAGGATAAAAGCTGCAAGACCTACAACTGCCTGAAAAAAGTGAACAGCCAGCCTCACCGCCCCCATTTCTCTAAATTCTGCTGTGTAGATAATCTATATCTTGCGTTTTGATATAATTTTTAGAGCTCTTAAGGCAATTCATAATTCATGTAGAAATGTTCAGATTAAGTAGGTATGCGGGTACAGCTAATAGTAATGCAAGGCGCAGTGACAACGAAAGTGTGAAAGCGGTTTAGTAAAAAATTACTGTTATTTACTGGAGTGTGGTTTTCTCGTGGGAATGGTACAAACAAAAAAAATCTTTGTACTGGAAATTACATTCACATCCTGTATCGTGGAGACTTCGTTAATCTGTTATAGTTACTGATAAAGATGCATTTAAGAGACGGATAAAAAGGCATTTAAATACAAATACTATATTCTGCAATAAGGCATGGGCACAGCTTCTGATGTCTCGCCAGAAAATAAATCCATGTCTGATCACTTAACATTTATGCATTAAATATACATATTTTACCAACCAAAGTGTTAATGTTCCATCTCTGTGACTGGCCCAAGCTGGAAAAGAACACCCATTTTTGGGCAGAGTTTACATAAAGATGCAAACCTTTTCTCAAACAGTTCCAAGAGTGAAACAATGGAGGCTCTGCTCGGTTTTATACTTGCAACGCATTAGCTGGACAGTCTGGTACATTAATAAAAATCTTGTATGGTGCACATCCTTGTAAAACAATGCAAGCAAAAGTCCACAAGACAGTAACCTACTCGCCACCGATGTGAAACCAGAAGTCTCTTCTTTAGATCTGGCTCGTGTCAGGGAATAGTTATGGGAAAGATGTTTCACATGAAACCACGCTTCTTCAAAGGCTCATAAGAAGTGTAGTATCACGTGAAACATCTGTTGCCAATATTTCTCTGTATTCCATGGCACGAGGGGAGTCCACAATATTGATAAGACATATGGTGTTACATCGGTGGCGAGTTTTTCTTGACTCTAGGAGTTGTGCCACCTCTTCTGTCTTGGGCATGCTTGAATTTTCAGTGACTGTTTTCTGAAGCTTTGGCATAGTCCTGGTAAATATTGAGTCCATTGATTGAGACTATATGAGGTTGCTGGGGGAATTTTATTTATTTATTTATTTTTTTCACCCCTCCTGTAGAGGAGTACAAAATAACTGTCCAGTCAAGAGGCAAATGGGTAGCTGTGATCCCATGTCTGGAAAGTGAGATCGTGTTTTATATTTTTTTTTTGTTTTCCACTTGATAATTTAAAATGTGATAACGAATGAATAAAATATATAATATATTAAGTGTGTGTATGTACGTGTTCATTTCTGTATCCTGTGCAGTGGTCATTGTGCAGGGAGGGGGGAAGAGGTAATCTGTGACCACTTCCTATTAGGAATGTTGGATTTTCTTATCATTGTAATCCTGCCTGTGAGGGCCCTGTCGAGAACGAGAATGTATTCTGACTGTCACATTTGCAACTTGTCTTTACAGGTTCGACTTCATCCCGGAATCATCGCTGCTGTTGTTGTAGTCGCCATGCTGGCTTTATTGGCGGCCATTTTAATCATAAAAAAATACTGCTTTCCTGAAAGGTGAGGAGATTCATTCACAAACTCCATCTTGTGCTTTTGGGCAGGGGTGTCAAACTGCATTCCTCGAGGGCCGCAAACCATGCGTGTTTTCCAGATTTCCTTAGCTTTGCACAAGGTGCTGTAATCATTATGTGTGTAGGTGATTAAATTATCACCTGTGCAGTATAGGGAAATCCTGAAAACATGACCTGTTTGCAGCCCTTGAGGATTGCAGTTTGACACCTCTGCTTTTGGGGATTCATGTTGACAGTGGATTTTTTTTTTTTTCCCCTTGTGTTGGACAAACTGGGCAGATATCTAATCGGCATAACCGGTTACAATGGAACTATATTAGTAGTAGTTCATCAAAACTACTGCAGGACCTTGGCGCGCTGTAGTGACCACTGGACCTAAGTGCCAACCTCTTCTACCTACCTACCTGCAGCATCGCCAGCTTCTGGTTCGTCATTACACCGTGGTGTGCACACATGGAGATTTGCACCGACGTGGCCCATAGACCTGGGTCTTACATAATAAAAAATATATATAATTTTTTTTTTTTTTTTGCTGCTTTATATGTAGCATTGCTGTGACTTTCTGAAGCGTGAAGCTGCACGGGTGAAGCAGGCCTGATGTAAGAGACGTGGTCTGAGATACGAGCTCTGACACTGGGCCGTAATTCCTCCTCTGTCTTGATGAGCATTATAAATAAGCTGTGATATCAGTATTATTTCCTGCTGATTCATTTGCACAAGATTCATATTGAAGCGACCATTTATAATTCTCTCCTTTTTTTTATTTTTCAGCAATGTCACGTACAGATACTCCACGCTCAGAAATCACCACGAAGATTTAGACAACAGCGCCACCACCAGGCTTCAGGAAGATTCGGACGAGGTAATGAGCAGGACTTCAGTGTCCTCAATCCTCCCACACAATGTAGTGTATATAGAGGGACAGCGTGGAGTGATGGGGGAATCTGTCAGGCGATTCATGCTGCCCAAACTGCGCACAGCATGACTCCCTGCCAGTCCACACGTTGCTGCAGGTATGCTTTTCTCTGAAACACTCCGGTGTTTCAAGTTGTTAAGAGCCGGCTGTGTACTACAGCCAAGGCCCAAACTACTCCAGCATCGCCCTCATTCAGCTTCTCTCAACCCCACTGCCTGGGATCGACAGGTCTCACCGACCTATGTATATCTACTAAAGTTACTCTGTATGGACAGCACTATTGTGCTCCTTTTCTGACCTCCTGTTCTCCAGCCGTAGACCTTTTTTTATATTGTGTTGGTCTCCTATTCCCTGATCTTCCAGGAAGACTTTTCCAAGATTTTGGAGGTGACTGTGGGAATTTTTGTCCCTTTATCCAGAACAGTATTTGAGAGGCCAGGCTTACAATCTCCGGCCTAGATCCAACATCCCGAAGGTGTTGGAATTGGGCTGATCTGTGCGGCTGGTCATGTTCTCCCACCAGACTCCCCCCAACCACGTGTGTATGGACCTTCTGCACTGGGCGCGGTCATGGGGAACAGAAAGAGTCTTCTCCAAACTGTTCTCACAAAGATGGCACCTACAATTGTCCAATATATCTTGTGCCGAAGCATTAAGATTTCCTTTCACTGGAGCTAAGGGACCGAGGCGGACCCCTTATAACAGACCCATGGTATTCTCCCTCCTCCACCAAACTGTACAGGGGGCACAATGCAGTCTGGCAGGTAACGTTCTCCTGGAATCACTAAACCCAGACTCATCCATCAGATGCCGGATAGTGTGATCCGTAACTGCACAGAACACGTTTCCTACAGAGTCCAGTGGTGGCGGCTTTACACCACTCCATCTGGTGCTCGGCATTGTGCTTGGTGAAGTAAGGCTTGTATGTCCCGATCTGGACATTTGCTTTATTTTATACAGCAATGAAAATGAAGACAACAAAACCATTTCAATGGTTTTAAGACCTTTTGTCCCAGTACTTTTGTCCCCTTTAGTGCATTTTCTCACGTACCAATGGGTTAAACTTCCTGTAAACTAAATGGCAAATTGGCCGTTCCACCTTTCCAAGAGAATGGGCCATAACTGAACAAATGTCCATTTCCCTTATCGGAATGGTCAACTTATAGACATTGATTTATCCAATATTCCATAAAATTCTAGATTTTGGGGGACTCCTGTGTGTGTGAGATGGAATGAGCAATTGGTGGTGATGTGTCCTTTACGGTCCTTTGCTAAGCCGTTCCATGACTTCCTATAGATTGTCAGGCACAGCGGGTTACCGCGTTCCAATAGACCCCTGGGTATTTGGGACCCCATTTCCGCACATCAAAAAAGATGCTGCTAGTATGATTCACGCTACCATGGTCCAGGCAGCATAAATTACAGTAGCTTTTTTTTTTCTTCTTATAAAGTTTTTTTTTTTTTTTTTTTTTTTTTTATTTGTTAACCTTTTTTTATTAAAGCAAATATCCCTTGTATGTGGCTATGAAATGCATCCATGCTTATAATATTTAACATATAGAATTATTATTTTCACTTTTATGCAATGCAAATAATTAAATCTGTTGAAATCTGCAAAATCCTCAGCACATGAGCGCAATCCCAGCGGGTACTGTAAAGGCCGTACATTCATTACAAATCGTCGTGTGAAGTCAGTGAAGCTTCTTGTTCTCTTCACTCCCCACGTAGCTGACCGGCCGTCATTGGAAAACTTACACAACTTTCTTCTCTTTTCCAGGATTTGCTGGACTAGCTGACACTGTGCAAATATTGGAACCTGGCAAGGAACGCTCCATTGTGCAAAGTGCACTGGCCTGTCTGACCCTTCTGCATTGTCTGGATATCTCTCTTTTTCTTGATGTGATTTATTTTTATTTATTTTTTTCTCTCTGCACTGATTTTAGCATAGGATAAAAAGTTCCATTTACCGTATAAGCCAAGTTTTTCAGCACTTTTTTTTTTTTGTGCTGAAAATGCCCTCCTCGGCTTATACATGAGTCATTGTCCCAGAAGCCGGCGGGGGACTGGGTGCAGCAGGTCACAGGCAGGTGACGGCGGCTGCTGCTAATCCCTGTGCCCGCTGCTAAAGATAAATTAATATTTATTGCACTGGCAATGAGTATTAATTTCTCTTATATTCAGCGCAAAGTTGCAGCATCAGCCGCCTGGCTCTCATGGGTGCCCGCTTATTAAGGTAATGAATATTCACTACTCACATAGGCGTGGAGAGAGGTGAATATTCATTCACTTAATGAACAGGGACACTTGATCGCTCGGCCGGAAGAGCTGTTGGCGTCGGAACAAGATGCTGCGAGGGCGCGCAGGGAAGGTAAGTAGGATGTTTATTATTTTTATGCTTCTCATGGGGGGCTATGCAGACAAGGATGGGGATGAGGAGCTATGCAGACAAGGATGGGGTCGAGGAGCCATGCAGACCAGGCTTATACTCCAGTCAATAAGTTTCCCCAGTTTTTCATGGCAAAATTAGGTGCCTTGGCTTATAATCAGGTTGACTCGTACACAAGTATATATGGTATATTATAAACTCAGTATTAAATTATTGCAAATGATAGATGACATTTTAAAGGGACTGTTTAATACCAGAGCACTAGTCTCTACACCTGCTCCTGGTATGCATAACCTCTGTATTAACTACCTCAGTGATATTGAAGCTTGCTCACATAAGGGCAGAGGCAGAATCGTTTACAAGCTCTATCCATTTATAAAGATGGAAATAACCCTTTTAAAGGAATAATCTTGCAGTATTGCAGCACTATTTACTGAAAAGCAGCGAACCCTTTATGGGAAGGTGATGAAGCCCCATTATCAGTCTATAGGGTATGTCGAGGGACTTTTATCCTATCGAAAATAATAGCAATGAATGTAAAAACTGATCCAATAAGGGTAGATCAGTGCTGAATCGTGTCCTTACACTCCATTTTGTGGACTCTTATTACGGATGTATAACATTACGCTGGTTTATGATTTTAATTTTGCAGCTTTTACAGATTTAAGGGATTTCCCATGTTTAAATAAAAAAATAATTATTGTATAATTAAAGTTGCAGATTTTTTTTGGATGGTTTACCATTCTAAATATCTGCTTGCGCTCAAGGAACAGTGACACACATGTAATATAATTAATTTTTTTTTTCCTAATCTATTGATTAAAGGGATTGTACCGCTGACTTTGTGACCTCCACAGAAGTGAACAGCCTGGATGACCTCTTCAGACTGTGTTTTTTTTTTTTTTTATACACCTATGAGATTTCATGATGAGACTGTTTAACTTTTATTAAAGTTTGTAATATTTTTTTAATCTTTGATCCATACAGTACAGACCAAAAGTTTGGACACACCTTCTCATTTAAAGATTTTTCTGTATTTTCATGACTATGAAAATTGTAAATTCACACTGAAGAAATCAAAACTATGAATGAACACATGTGGAATTATATACTTAACAAAAAAGTGTGAAAACTGAAAATACGTCTTATATTCTAGGTTCTTCAAAGTAGCCACCTTTTGCTTTGATGACTGCTTTGCACACTCTTGGCATTCTCTTGATGAGCTTCAAGAGGTAGTCGCTGGAAATGGTCTTCCAACAATCTTGAAGGAGTTCCCAGAGATGCTTAGCACTTGTTGGCCCTTTTGCCTTCACTCTGCGGTCCAGCTCACCCCAAACCATCTCGATTGGGTTCAGGTCTGGTGACTGTGGAGGCCAGGTCATCTGGCGTAGCACCCTATCACTCTCCTTCTTGGTCAAATAGCCCTTACACAGCCTGGAGGTGTGTTTGGGGTCATTGTCCTGTTGAAAAATAAATTATGGTCCAACTAAACGCAAACTGGATGGAATAGCATGCCGCTGCAAGATGCTGTGGTAGCCATGCTGGTTCAATATGCCTTCAATCTAATATATAAAGCTGAATGTGTGTGTGTGTATGTCCGGGATTGGCATCTGCACCGTCACAGCTACAGTCACAAAATTTTGCACAGTCACATGTCTGGACCCCGAGAGCGTCATAGGCTATGTTGTGAAATTTTAACCCCGCGCATTCCAATTCACCAAACAATTTTGCCCCTATCTACATAATGGGGGAAAAAGTGAAAGGAAAAGTGTTGGCGGCAAATTGACAGCTCCCAGATGTGAACAAGGGGGACTTAAAGAATTAGAGCGATGGCGCCAAAGCGTATATACTTTACAGTTGCTAAGGTGGGGCCCCGACATGGGATACTCACCACACACGGGGATGTGAACACACACACAAAATGCGCCACACACTACCAAGTGCTTGAACACATATTACTCTCAGCACACATACACCAACCTCGACACATAAAAGTCGAAACACAAAAGTCGCCGCTCAAAACTCGCCACAAGTGCAAAACTCACCTCATGGAGAACTCGCCACATGCAAAACTTGCATACGCGGAAAAATTGCCACATGCACAAAAGTTGCAACACATGTAAAAGTTGCCTCACACAAAACTTGCACATACTCAAAAGGCACCACACATAAAACTCGCCATGCGCAAAACTTGCTGCACACAACTTGCTACACTAACCGGTCACATGCAACTCGACACACAAAAAGTTGCTACACGCATGTTGCCACAAAAAACTCATATCACAAGTCGCTACATGCAACTCAACACACACAACTTGACAAACAAAACTCGCCCTAAAACACACAAGTCTGGTATTATCCTTCAAAAATAAAAATCTGATTAATAAGCAGACAAACTACAAGAGCAACAAATGTACCATATAGGAAATATGGCAGCTGTCAGTCACATGACCTGTCTATTATGTGTATATGTGAGCTAATATATACTGCCAGGGGGAGGGCTTCCTGTTGGCTGGGGATTTATCAGGCTGCCAATTTAGCTTACAAATACTGAGGTAAAAATACTGACCAAATAACGTGTGAACGAGGTCTAATACAGGAGGAGATGACACACAGGTATATACTATATACAGGGGAGATGACACACAAGTATATACTATATACAGGAGGAGATGACACACAGATATATACTATATACAGGAGAGATGACACACAGGTATATACTATATACAGGGGAGATGACACAGGTATATACTATATACAGGAGGAGATGACATACAGGTATATACTATATACAGGGGAGATGACATACAGGTATATACACTATATACAGGAGATGACATACAGGTGTATACTATATATAAGGGAGATGACAAACCTCTATATACTGAGGTGAAAATGAAAAGGTGTGAGTGCAAAATGAGAGGAGTGAGGGAAAATAGTGGAGTGATCGGAAAATGACAGATGTGAGGTCGAAATGACAAGTGTTAGGGGGGAATGAGAGGAGTGAGGGAGAAAATGAGAGGTGTGAGGGAGAAAATGACAGATGTGAAGGGGAAAATGAAAGATGTGATTGGGAAAATGAGAGAATTGAGGTGCTATAACTAACCACAGATATTTACTATGCCCAGGCAACGCCGGGCTCTTCAGCTAGTTTTGAATAAATCCGTAACAGTGTCACCAGCAAAGCCCCCCCACCCCATCACCCCTCCTCCATGCTTCACGGTGGGAACCAGGCATGTAGAGTCCATCCGTTCACCTTTTCTGCGTCGCACAAAGACACGGTGGTTGGAACCAAAGATCTCAAGTTTGGACTCATCAGACCAAAGCACAGATTTCCACTGGTCTAATGTCCATTCCTTGTGTTCTTTAGCCCAATCAAGTCTTTTCTGCTTGTTGCCTGTCCTTAGCAGTGGTTTCCTAGCAGCTATTTTACCATGAAGGCCTGCTGCTCTCCTCTTAACAGTTGTTGTAGAGATGTGTCTGCTGCTAGAACTCTGTGTGGCATTGACCTGGTCTCCAATCTGAGCTGCTGTTAACCTGCGATTTCTGAGGCTGGTGACTCGGATAAATTTATCCTCAGAAGCAGAGGTGACTCTTGGTCTTCCTTTCCTGGGGCGGTCCTCATGTGAGCCAGTTTCTTTGTAGAGCTTGATGGTTTTTGCCACTGCACTTGGGGACACTTTCAAAGTTTTCCCAATTTTTCGGACTGACCGACCTTCATTTCTTAAAGTAATGATGGCCACTCATTTTTCTTTACTTAGCTGCTTTTTTCTTGCCATAATACAAATTCTAACAGTCTATTCAGTAGGACTATCAGCTGTGTATCCACAAGACTTCTGCACAACACAACTGATGGTCCCAACCCCATTTATAAGGCAAAAAATCCCACTTATTAAACCTGACAGGGCACACCTGTGAAGTGAAAACCATTCCCGGTGACTACCTCTTGGAAGCTCATTAAGAGAATGCCAAGAGTGTGCAAAGCAGTCATCAAAGCAAAAGGTGGCCACTTTGAAGAACCTAGAATATAAGACATATTTTCAGTTGTTTTTACACTTTTTTGTTAAGTATATAATTCCACATGTGTTCATTCATAGTTTTGATGCCTTCGGTGTGAATGTACAATTTTCATAGTCATGAAAATACAGAAAAAATCTTTAAATGAGGTGCCCAAACTTTTGGTCTGTACTGTACATACATACATCTTAAGTGTTCCCTTTTTTTTTTTTTTTTGAGCAGTGTTACACTGCTCAAAAAAAAAATAAAGGGATCACTTACATTGTGATGTTTAACTCCAAGTCAATCACACTACTGTGAAATAAACCTGTCCAGTTATGAAGCAACACCGATTGTGACTCAATTTCTCCGGCTGTTGTGCGGCAAATGAAATGGACAACAGGTAGAAATGATAGGCAATTAGCAAGACAACCCCTTATAAAGGAGCAGTTCTGCAGGGGGTAACCACAGACCATTTCTGTTTTTATCATTTTTTTTCTCATTTTTGCATTTTCTTTGCCTCATGCTACTGTACTGTACCTCTCGGGGTGGGAGCAGAGTCCACAACCCACATAAGATGCTCAAGTAGTGCAGCTCATCCAGGATGACACATCAAGGTGAGCTGTATCTAGATGGGTAGCTGTGTTTGTCAGCAGTGTCCAGAGCAAATACCAGGAGATGTGGAGGGGGTCGTAGGAGGACAACAAGCAGCAGGACCACTACATTCTCAACACATTCCACTATGTAACGAATAAAGATTTGAAACTGGTATATTTAATTCAGTGATATCTAGGATGTGGTATTCTAATGTTCCTATTTTTTTTCTCGGAAAATGGGTGGTATGTCTTATAGTCCAGATGTACCTGCTGTGAATGGGGAGGTGGGAGAGCTGCAGCGGAGGACAGGCGGGTGGCAGGAGCCCGCTGCTGCGGCTAACCCAGTGCCCGCTGCTAAAGAGAAATGAATATTCACTGCTCCCCATACTCATAGACCCACCCACCTGTATGCACTGAAGCTAGCGCCAAGAGGTGGGAGGAACTATGGGCGTGGTAAGAAGTGAATATTCTTGTTAGCAGCAGCCGTCGGCTTCCTGCAGCTGCTGGGCTCCCAGGTGTACCCGCTACTAAAAAGATTTAATATTCATGCTCTCCACTACCATAGGAGTAGGGAGCAGTGAATATTCATTGATCTTTAATAGCAGGCACACTGTTAGCCGCAGCTGCCAGGTGATCACGTGTGCCCGATATTAAAGATCAATGAATATTCCCTGTTCTCCATGCCTGTGGTAGTGAATATTCATTCTTTTTAGTAGCAGGCACACGTGATCGCCTGGCAGCTGCAGGAGGCCGGGGGCTGCTGCTTACACTGGGTGCTATGGGCGTGGGGAGCAGTGAATATGAAGATGAATATTCACTGCTCTGCATGCCTAGTGTCCCAGGCATGGGGAGCAGTGAGTATTCTGGCATCTGTCCTCTGCTTGTAAGCAACGCATTACATCACTGCCATGTGTTGCTTACAGCATAATGAGATGCTGGCATCAGAACAGGACACTGTGAGGGAGCGCAGGGAAAGGAAGTAAAATGTCTTTGGGTTTTTTTTTCTGATGGATGCCATGTAAACCATGATAGGGATGAGGAGGGCCGTGCAGACCAGGATGGGATGGGAATGAGGGGGGGCCGTGCATACCAGGATCTGCGATACTAGTACAGAATTTACCACATTTTGTTTTCTCTATTTTTCTCCTCTAAAACCTAGGTGCAAATTGTGGTCCAATGCGTCTTATAGTCCAAAAAATACTGTGTATATATAATATTTATTATATATGTTTGTTTTTTTTGGTTTGTTTTTTTAATCCTTGATCCTAAAGTGAGGTATGGTAAAGCAATGACTTCATGAAACATAGGTGGGAAAAAAATAATACTCTGAAGAGGTTGTCCATGCTGCTAAATTCGGTGGAGGACATGAAGTCAGTGGCGCAATCCCTTGTAAATATCTTTATATAATAAGAATAAAAATATTATTGTTACAAATAAAATTCTATATATTATGCAAATCTTGCAGTGACAATGAATCCTAATTGTGCGCACTACACGCTGTCTGGACTCAGAAATCTGATTTTATCACATTGCCTACTCATCTGCTTCTTTTAATTCCTGGACAATGCCAAAGAAAAGCGCAGATGTGATAAAAACGTTGATCACTGCTCTGGCGTGCTTCATGTCATGACCTTGGGATCACAACCATTGTACCTTTCTACTTTCCTGATTTAAGCTGCAGCTCCTTTTTATATTTAATGCTTTTAGTTGAGGGACCATGAAGAATGGGCGACTTCTTTGTCCTAGGCTGGAGGAATGCCATCTGCCATACAAGCAGGTGCACACGTGGCACACACCTGGAGCAAACCTCACTCTGCGCATCACTGACCTCCAATATGTAAATGCCTAGACAGTCCAGGCTGGGTTCTGGGAAGGCTGTGGTCACACTGGGCAGTTCTGGTGCAGGATTTTCATGTGTTGTATTTTATGGTCAAAATCAGGATTGTATCGAAAAACTGGAAGAGTATGTCATTTTCCTTTTTCTAGACTTGGTGTGAAATTTGCCAAAAAAAAATAGGATTGTAGAACAAAACTGAATTGTGTGGACTGAACATAAGGTTTCATTTCCATGGCATCATCCCCCTGACAATAATAATTATTATTCCTAAAATCGATTTAGCCCCTGAGATGTCTTCAAAAGGTATAAGTTTGTTTTGTTTTTTTTCCTACCCAAAAAAAAAAAAAAATTTATAATTGAAGGTGTGACCAACGAAAAGGTGACTAGTCCAGGAGGAAGGTCCATGTTGGCTTCTCCCTGCCTGCTTTTCTAGACTGGGAGGTCTCTCCCTGTGTGTGTATATATAATAGCCTGTCAATCTAGCTGATGGGATGGGGTGGCTAGTCATCTTATTCCTGGGCATGCCTTCAACTTGTTTTTTTCTCTGAAACACCGCCTAGGCATTACAGAGCAGGACATGAAAGAGTAACTGGTCTCATGATGCAGGTTACCTAACATATGTGCAGCATGAATCGTAAGCAGCTTAACTTTAAAGTGCTATTACCATGAGACCTTGGTGATAGAAATTAAAGGGACTATCTAGAACCTAGTTATTGATGTCCTATTCTAAGGATAGCTCCTCAACATCAGGTAGCGGTCTGTCCAATTCCTGCTATCTCCAATGATAACCTACGGTTGAAACCAGAAGTTTCCATACACTATATAAAAAGACACATCAGCATGTTTTTCTCAAGATCTGACATGAAATCAGAATAAACCTTTCCCGTTTTAGCTCAATTAGGATTACCATAATTATTATTTGCCAAATGCCAGAAGAATGAGAGGGCGAATGTTTTAAGGCATTTTTATAACTTACATTCCATTAGTATGTAAACTTTCTCTTACCCCATGACGGCACCACGGAGAGAGAGAGGGATCCGCCCTCAGGGACAGGAAACCCACAGGTTAAAAAGGCGGGACCTCTCCTCTACCTCAGTTCGGTTTCCTGTCCCTGACGGGGATCCCACAGCTCAACATCCAGGATTCCAGGGACCATCGGGCCGAGTTCAGGCAGCGGGGGGCCCTGCCACGGTCTCGGGTGGATTCCTCCCTGAGGGCGCATTCTGGGGTCGGTGGGCCTCGTAGATATGCGCGGAGGGGAGGCAGTGAAGAGGACCGAGTCTGCCTCTTCTCTTTCAAAAAACAGCCGGTAATAGGTAGCGGCGGCTCTCCGCCGGTCCATGAGGCGCACAGGGGATGGTGACACCAGTCACCAACAAGCGGTATGATGTAGGGAGCAGCGGCGGCTGCGGAAACTCCGTCCCTCCTGTGAGCCGGCAGCTAGTGAGCGCACGCGCGAGGCCGGGACACTTACTGCGCAGGCGCGGGGCTCACTTCTGGGGCGGCGCAGGGCGGCTCTGGGTAAACCGGATGTTGCCTTGCGCCGCTCGATTAGGATAAAAGCGGAAGGGAAGGGGCATACCGCTGCTCAGAAAGTACCACCATGAGTGGAATAGAGCAGTCGGTGGAAGAACTTCCACAGACATCCATGTCAAAAAACCCTAAGGAGCGCCGTTCTTCACAAAGGCCTACGCAGTGCAGCAGCTCAGGATCCCAGCGCAGCAGAGCCTCTGGTGGATCCAGGAGGAAAACGGTAGTTCAAATGGAGGAAGCGTCCTCAAGACCAGAACCGGTATCTTCCTCTCGTTAGGAGGGTAAGTGACCTCCGTGAAAGTGTATATTCTAATAGGGGTTTATTGTTTCTTAGGGAAAGAAATGCCAGGCGAAAAATAAGCATAGAGTGTGCCCGCTTTGTTCAGCAGATTTGCCGGATACATGGGTCAAAAAACTATGTGTGGCATGCATTGAGAACACCATTAATGAGGAGACTCCGAGATTCACGTCCGAATTAAAAGACTTAATTAAAACTCAAGTGGCTGACGCACTAAAAAGCGTAAAAAGCCGTAAAAGAAAACGTAAAGAGAAAACTCCAGATTACAGTTCCAGCGAGGAAGATAGTACAAGTGATAATTCAGATAGCTCTACAACTTCAGCGTCCTCCTCCGCATCTTCAGAAAGCGGCCGCAACTGTTTCCCAATTGAAGAAACGGATGCGCTGGTCAAAATGGTCAGGGCAACTATGGGTCTGACAGACACTCGCCCCAAAAAATCTGTACAAGATCTTATGTTTAGTGGCCTGGAACAAAAGAAATATAGAGTGTTCCCATTAAACGAAAAAATTCAGGCCCTAATAAAAAAGGAGTGGAAAAGACCAGATAAAAAAAGTATTATTAACACCCAAAAGGAAATATCCATTTGACGACCCGGCCTGCGCCTCATGGGGAAAGGCGCCAAAATTAGATGTCGCTATAGCGAAGGCTTCTAAAAAATTCGCTCTGCCTTTTGAGGATATGGGGACTCTTAAGGATCCTATGGATAAGAGGGCCGATGTCTTCTTGAAAGGGTCCTGGGAGGCCGCCAGCGGAGGATTAAAACCCGGTATAACTGCCACCTGTACAGCCAGAGCGCTGATGATCTGGTTAGATCATTTAGAAACTCAAATAAAAAATAAAACCCCAAGAGAGGCTATATTGGACTCCGTGTCAGCTATGAGAGGAGCTGCGGCATATTTAGCAGATGCCTCCATTGATTCAGTTAGACTGACAGCAAGATCAGCTTCGTTCTCAAATGCGGCCAGGAGAGCACTATGCCTGGAGTCCTGGCGGGGGGACTTGCAAACTAAAACTAAGCTATGTTCCATACCGTGCGAGGGTGAGTTTTTGTTCGGTCCCACCCTAGATGATGTCCTAGAGAAAGCGGTAGATAAAAAGAAAGCCTTTCCAGGATTCCCAAATCAGTCCTATAGACGGCCCTTTCGAGGGAGGAGGTTCACACAAAGACGCCCTCCAAAAAAACAAAAGGAGGGGTGGGAAGACAGAAAATTCAAAAGAGGAGGTTTTATGTTTAACAAACCGGATAATAAAAAACAGCCACAATGAGGGTGCGCCCCAGGTAGGAGGGAGACTAACCCACTTTCTTCAAACCTGGGAAAAAATTTCTGGAAGTGCTTGGACTTTAAACATTATAAGGATGGGCCTAAAACTAACGTTCCATACAACACCACACAATCAGTTTGTGGTAACACCGCAAAGGAAGTCGGAGGTCGAGCAGCTGAGTATCCAGAAAGAAGTCCTCAGTCTTCTGGAAAAGAAGGTTATACAGGAAGTTCCACAACAGGAAGAGACAGCGGGGTTCTATTCTCCGCTCTTTCTTAGGGATAATAATAGACTCAACAAAGCAAGAGTGTCGCCTGCCGGAAGAAAAAGTATCCAAAAGGATACATCTGGTGAATCATTTGAGTCTCACTCCGCTGATCACCTTAAGGAAAGCCATGTGCATACTAGGGTCTATGACAGCTTGTATCCCAGCGGTTCAGTGGGCTCAGAGCCACTCGAGAGATCTTCAGTGGGAGATACTGGAGGCGGTACCCCACGCAGGAGAAAATTTAGAGAAGCAATTAAAAATATCCTCTCGGACAAAAGCTTCGCTAGCTTGGTGGACAGATCCGTCCAATCTCAGGAGGGGGGTTCCATGGGTATGGCCGGTTTCGGTAATCCTGACCACAGACGCAAGCCCTTGGGGGTGGGGAGCCCACTTAAACAGTCAAATTGCCCAAGGTCCTTGGTCAGGGGACGAAAGAAGCCTTACTTCAAACATGAAAGAGCTTTTAGCAGTTCAGTACGCCGGCAATCATTTTTTAACATCCCTCCGTTCCCACCACGTGAGAATACTGACAGACAACAGGGTAGTAGTAGCATATTTAAATCATCAAGGGGGAACAAGGTCTCAATCCCTAATGAAAGTAACAAATCTCATCATGTCACAAGCAGAAGCCAACCTGTCCTCCCTAACAACCCTTCATATCAAAGGGTCAGAAAATCAGACTGCAGATTTTCTAAGCAGAACTCAATTAAGACAGGGGGAATGGGAGTTAAATTCGAAAATATTCAAACGCATAGTGGATCAGTGGGGGGCCCCGGATATAGATCTATTTTCAAACAATCAAAATTGGAAAACGAAGGCCTTCTGCTCAATAGATCCACGGGGGAGTCCAGTGGCTATAGACGCATTTCTAATCCCATGGAGCTTCCATCTAGCTTATGTTTTTCCTCCGATAGCTCTTATTCCCTTGGTCTTGAAAAAAAATCAGGGAAGACAGAGCCAAAGTGATAATGATAGCTCCGTTCTGGCCGAAAAGAGTATGGTTCCCATGGCTACGCCTAATGTCCATAGCGGATCCATGGGTTCTACCAGATATCCCAGACCTTCTGCATCAAGGGCCAGTGAATCACCCACAAATAAAAAGTTTGCATATGACGGCCTGGCTTTTGAAAGGGATCTGTTAACAAAAAGGGGGTTTTCTTCAAATCTAATTTCAACCCTGCTGGCCAGTAGAAAACCAATAACTACCAGAGCATACGGCAAAGTCTGGAAAAAGTTCCTCTCCATTTCAGGGGTTATCCTATCAAATCAGATGCCAATTCAGGAAATTCTAGAATTTCTTCAAAAAGGATTAGAGAAAGGCCTAGCAACAAACACTCTGAAAGTGCAGATTGCAGCACTTGGTGCCCTTTATAACCAGGATTTGGCGGGGAATCACTGGGTAAAAAGGTTTATTAAAGCATCTACTAGGTCCAGACCAGTTATACATCTCACCGCTCCTCCCTGGGATCTGAACCTAGATCTTTCAGCACTAACTAAAGCACTGTTCGAACCCTTATCTCAGGCTTCATTAAAAATAATATCCCTGAAAACCTGTTTGTTGGTGGCCCTAACCTCAGCTCGCAGGATTAGTGATCTACAGGCCTTATCAGCGTACCCACCTCTAACCGAAATATTAGAAGACAGGGTGGTCCTTAAAACTGACCCATCATACCTCCCCAAAGTGGCATCAAAATTCCACAGATCCCAGGAGATAGCTTTACCATCTTTTTGCCCTAGTCCTAAAATCAAAAAAGAGGAAGCTTTACACACACTAGATGTGAAGAGATGCCTGACATACTATCTATCAGCTACAAGGGAGTGTAGGAAAGGGAGGGCTCTGTTTGTCTGCTTTCAGGGTCCAAATAAGGGTCACAAAGCATCGAAAGCCACGTTGGCAAGGTGGGTAAGAGATGCCATCACGATGTCATATACCTCATCCGGGGAACAAGCTCCAGACACAATTAAGGCCCATTCAACCAGGTCGGTGGCAACCTCTTGGGCAAAACATGGTGGAGCATCAATTGATCAAATATGTAGGGCAGCCACTTGGTCTTCCCCCTCTACATTCTTCAAGCACTATCAGCTTAATCTATCCTCTTCCTCAGACTTGACTTTTGGTAGGAGAGTTCTTGAGGCAGTAGTCCCACCCTAAATACTCATTCTTTGAAATTCTCTCCTTGGTGCCGTCATGGGGTAAGAGAATATCGTAGTTACTTACCGATAATGGTATTTCTCTGATCCCATGACGGCACCCGTATATTCCCTCCCTTCACGTGTGGGTGTTCACACTACTAATAGGCTTTAGTCACGCGGTGTCGCAAAAAAAAAAAGTTTATATAAAAATATGTATAGTTATGTTTTCTTGTGTATGAATAACCAAATTAAGTTACAGCAGAAAGTCCCTGCAAGGCTCTGTAAACCAAACTGAGGTGGAGGGGAGGTCCCGCCTTTTTAACCTGTGGGTTTCCTGCCCTGAGGGCGGATCCCTCTCTCTCTCCGTGGTGCCGTCATGGGATCAGAGAAATACCGTTATCAGTAAGTAACTACGATATTTGACAGTATTTGGTACCTTAAACTTAATGGCTTTGGTTACACGTTTGGGATATCCTTCCACAAGCTTCTCACAATAGTTGGTTTGGATTTGGGTCTAATCCTTCTGACAAAACTGGTGTAACTGATCCAGGTTTGCAGGTCGCCTTGCTTCCACCGGCCTTTTCAGCTTTGCACATAAATTTTCAATAGGATTGAGATCAGGGCATTGTGATGGCCGCTCCAAAACATTGACCTTGTTGTCCTTAAGCCATTTTGTTACCATTTTGGCAGCATGCTTTGGGTCATTGTCCATTTCCGCCCAAGCCTTAACTTCCTAGCTGATGTCTTGAGATGTTGCTTCAGTATTGCCACATAATCTTCTTTTCTCATGATGCCCTCTGTTTTGTGAAGTGTGCCAGTCCCTCCTGCAGCAAAACAACCCCACAACATGATGCTGCCACCCCTGCGTTTCACAGTTGGGATGGTGTTCTTAGGCTTCCAAGCTTCTCCCTTTTTACTTCAAACGTAACGATGGTCATTATGCCCTAAAAGTCCAATTTCTCTAATGCCCATGATGGCACCAGGAAGAGAGGGGATCCGCCCACCAAGGACAGGAAACCTACAGATAAAAAGGCGGTAACTCTCTCCCGCATCAGTTGGTTTCCTGTACTTGATGGGAGACCTACAGACTTACCGACAGAAGACGAACGTCGTGGGATTCTGGGTCCAATCAGTTTGACCTCGGCTGGTGTGGTGACCCGAGGCGCCACTGCTGGGGCTAGTGGGCCTCTAGGGTGTGCGGGGGAGGTGGCATGGAGTTCACGGCCACCTCCCTAAATAAGATCCACCGCAGCAGTGACAGCATCCAGGGGGGCCCCTCTGTGGATGGCGGGGAGTGGCACGGCTCTCCCCCCAGAGCGTCAGCCTGCTCTACAGAAGGCCCTTTCGGAGCAAGAAGTTTTTCCGAAGGAAGCCGGGGAAAAACCAAGACAAGTTGGAGGTTAAGAGAAACAAGAACTAAGGGTTTTTGTTCAATAACAGCCCCATTGACAACTCCCACCATGTCAGGATTATGTCAGACAACAGGGTAGTGATGGCGTACCTGAATCATCAAGGGGGTACTCTCTCTCAAAAACTGATGGAAGTAGCCAAATCAATATTCCACATAGCCGAAAGCAACCTTCTATCCCTGTCAGGCCTTCATATAAAAGGGGTGGACAATTACAGAGCGGACTTTCTGAGTCGTTCCCGCCTAAAACAAGGGGAATGTGAGCTAAATCAATCAGTGTTCACACAGATTACAGTAAAATGGGGTGTTCCGAGCATAGACCTCTTCGCAAACAACCTGAACAAAAAAGTAAACACTTTCTGCTCTATAACCCCATTGGGGAACCCAGTATCATTAAATGCGTTCCTGAATCCTTGGCTCCATCAACTAGCATATGCATTTTCCCCAATTGCTCCGATTCCGGCGGTGCTGAGGAAGATTCGAGAGGACGGGGCTCATGTGATCTTAATAACCCCGTTCTGGCCGAAGAGGCCTTGGTTCTCTTGGATGATGAGAATGTCAATCTCCGACCCGTGGGTACTTCCAGATCTTCCAAACCTCCTATCCCAGAGTCCAGTTCATCATCCGCAAGTCGCAAGCTTACATTTGACAGCTTGGCATTTGAGAGGGAGCTACTAGAAAGTAGAGGATTTTCTCCGGGACTGGTTTCTACTCCACTACAAAGTAGGAAACCAATTACAACCAAACAGTATGGGAAAATATGGAAAAAAATCCTCTTATCCTCAGGCGCTAAAATAGATGAGGGAGTCCCTCTTAAATCCATACTAGAGTTCCTACAAAATGAGTTGGAAATCGGTCTGGCCACAAGTACCCTGAAAGTCCATGTGGCAGCATTGGGAGCTCTATTTAACAATGATTTGGCAGGGAATCAGTGGGTTTCCAGGTTCATCAGGGCAGCAGGTAGATCGAGACCTCTTCCTGTAAGGATTACCCCTCAATAGGATTTAAATTTGGTCCTTAAGGCCCTGACTAAACCTGCCTTTGAACCCTTGGCGGATACCCCATTGAAAATCCTATCCCTCAAAACATCCCTGCTAGTCGCTATCACCTCTGCACGTAGAGTTAGCGACATACAGGCTCTATCTGCTAACCTTCCTTACACCCAGTTTTTGGAGGATAGGGTTGTTCTCAAAACAGACCGAGCATACCTCCCGAAAGTAGCGTCCCGATTCTATAGAACTCAAGAGATATCTCTCCCCTCCTTTTGTCCCAACCCTAAAAACAAGGAGGAAGAATCCTTACATACATTAGATGTCAGAAGAAGCCACCAGAGAGAGTAGGGAGGACACCTCTCTTTTTGTGCGTTTTCAGGGTCCCTGGAAGGGGAAAAAGCCTCCAAAGCCACTTTGGTGAGATGGATCACGGACGCCATCAGCCTATCATACTCATCAAGTGGAATGCCCGTCCCGGGAGATGTCAAGGCTCACTCAACGAGAGCAGTAGCAACCTCTTGGGCGGAGAAGACCGGAGCTTCAGTTGACCAGATATGTAGCGCTGCTACCTGATCCTCACCATCTACATTCTATAGGCACTATGGATTGGACCTTATCTCCTCTTCAGACCTTACCTTTGGTAAAAGGGTTCTGGAAGCGGTGGTCCCTCCCTGAATGTACAATCTCTGCAAATCTCTCCGTGGTGCCGTCATGGGCGTCAGAGAAAAATATAGTTCTTACTGATAACGGTATTTCTCTGAGCCCGTGACGGCACCCGTACATTCTCTCCCTTCACTTATGGGTGTGCACATTAATATAGTGCCATATGCTAATTATCTGAATAGCCACGCGGTATCTCAATTAAGTTTAAGTAATGTTAAAAGTAAGACTCAGTTTCTTAGTCTCCGATCATTCTCTAGTAAACAACTGATGCGGGAGAGAGGTACCGCCTATTTATCTGTAGGATTCCTGTCCTTGGCGGGCGGATCCCCTCTCTCCATGGTGCCGTCATGGGCTCAGAGAAATACCGTTATCGGTAAGAACCATATTTTTTAGTTTGATCAGACCACAGGACATGTCTCCGAAAGTTAAGGTCTTTGTTCCTGTGTGCATTTGCAAACATTAATCTGGCTTATTTTTATGCTTCTTTTGGAGTGATGGCTTCTTCCATCAGTCATGATGATACCATACTCGTTTCACTGTGGATATTGGCACAATCTTACCAGCTTCCGCCATCATCTTCACAAGGTCTTTTTGCTTTTGCAAAAAAAAAGGTTTCAATAAAAAAAAAAACTGGTAACAAAAAAAGTTTGAAAATCAATGTTAAAAAAAACATCAGACTTAAAAATGACATTGGAAAACTACATCTGATGTGGATCGTTCTTGAAAACCATGATTATTTTTTTTTGCAGCTCAAAAAAATGACTCTGTAGAGGATGGAGAATATTTCTAAGCTACATAGAAGTTTATGAAAACCGTGTCTGACTCCTAATCTTCTACATGGCTGTGACCCTGTGTAAGGGGGTCAGGTGTCTGCACAGGGAGGGCACCGACGACGTACTACAATTCACAAATCTGGGCGTGTTACCAGGTAGGTGACCCAACTTTAAGAATAGTTTCACGCTGCACGAATTTCCAGTTTATCAGACTCAATCTCCTCCCTTCACGAGGTGTAATGTGCTTCCTTCACTCAGCTTGTCAAACAGGAATCGTTCTTCAGAAATCAGCAGCTCTGCCAAGAGTCTCGCTTGGACGGAATACTGACTTGTTCTGATCAGTCACGGAGCCGAATTTGCCACCTTACAAGTAAGTTCCTACATTCAAACTCGATACTTGTCATGGAAAACGTCTTTGCCTATCGGTAAAAAAAAAAGTCCAAAACTAGTTCTTTACAGTCATCAGACTATTTCTGGTGACTTCAACTCAGGTTAAAGTCACTAAAGATGGCAGTGAAGGAGTTACTTGTTTCAATTGAATTTTTTTTCATACGGCCTTCACTAAATAGATCGTAAAGTTTTTTTATTTGCTCTACGTCATTTATTGTTTTATGATCGCGGTCAATGATTATCGAACTTTACTCCTGTTATATGCTGTCTGCAGGAATTCAAAAGTTTTCTTATATATGGGCAGTTCTTACCATTCGAATTGTAACATTCCGGCTTTATAGTAAAAGTATTGACCTTTAGTAAAAACTCCACATTTTTTAAATGATTGGGTGCCCATAGATGTACGGAGGCAGCAGAGCAAGGCAAACCTTGTAGATCTTTGCTTGGACCCTCCGAATTTACGGTAAACTGAACAGGCAAGGGTTTTGCAGACAAAGAAACAAAATATGCATTATGGAATTTTATTTTATTTTTTTTTTCATATCCTTGACCTAAATCGACTGAGATTAAAATGTGGCACATTTTTATGAAGATCACTCTGCGCTCGAAAAAACATTTTGGAAGGACTTAAAAGCAGAAATGTGAACGTACCTAGAATTTCTCCAATTTTTAGCTTTAACCTTATTACATTTTTGTTCAGCCATTATAAGCCACGCACCCTTAGCTTTGGAAAATCTCAAATTTAACGCATTTCTGTCAAAAGTTGCCACTTTGACACCTAATTAGTGGTGCAAATGGATGATAAATTCTCTCCATTGACTTCTCATCTTATAGTAGATATAAGTCCATCGAGTTCAACCTATAACCGAACATGGTGATCCAGAGAAAGGCAAAGACCCCTTGGAGAAGATGCTAATTGCCCCATATTAGGGGACAAAATTCCTTCCCGACTCCACATACAGCAAACAGACTATTCCCCTTGATCAACACCCCATCACAGAATATAGTAGCCATAACCAGTAATAGATTTTTTTTTAAAAAGCATCCAGGCCATACTTGTGCTTTTGTAGTGATTCAACCGTTTCAACATCATGTAGCAGAGAGTTAAATAATCTCCCTGCTCTTACAATAAAGAATCCATAGGCTCACTTCTCTTACAGTAAATAATCCATGGTGTCACTGCTCTTACAGTAAAGAATCCATAGTCTCACTGCTCTTACAGTAAAGAATCCATAAGATCACTGCTCTTACAGTAAAGAATCCATAGTTTCACTGCTCTTACATAAAGAATCCATAGGATCACTGTTTATACAGTAAAGAATCCATAGTTTCATTGCTCTTACAGTAAAGAATCCATAGTTTCACTGCTCTTACAGTAAATAATCCATAGTTTCACTGCTCTTACAGTAAAGAATCCATAGTTTCATTGCTCTTGCAGTAAAGAATCCATAGTTTAACTGCTCATACAGTAAAGAATCCATAGGATCACTGCTCATATAGTAAATAATCCATAGGATCACTGCTCATACAGTAAAGAATCACCTTCTGTGATTATGATGAAACTTTCTTTACTCTAGATGAGAAGGATTCCCCCTTGTCGTCATTGCAAGCCTAAGTGTGAAAAGACCATTAGAAACATCTCTGTACTGTCCCCTTATATACTTGTTCATTGTAATAAGATTGCCCCTACTTCGTGTTCTGGAACTGACTTACCCAAGTTTGATAACTTGTCTTATTACTGCAGACCATCCATTCCCTTAATAACCTCGGTCACTCTTCTCTGCACCCGCTCTAGTCCAGCTATGTCCGTCTTATACATTGGAGCCCAACATTGTGCCCAGTATCTAAGTGCGGCCGCACTAGTGACTTGTATGGAGACAAAACTATGTTCTCGTCACGAGCATCTGTGCCTAATCTCATCATCATCACTATACATAACTGTGCTGTAGAGGTAAAAGCAGCTGGTAGGTGTACTGAATCCCTCCGGCACTTCTTCATCGCGGTCATTAAGGACATGCCGGACTTACATTTTTGTCCTGTTTTTGACCTACCTTTACCTCTGAAACATTGCTGAATATAGTGATAGAGATGAGTCCAATGAGAAGAATTTATCATTCATTTGCGCAAAAAAAGTGGCAAATTTTGGTAGTTGCAATTTGATTTACACAAATCGCCAAAACGATCTGCGTCCATTTTACACAAGATTGCGTCAGCCAGAGAAAGATTGCATGGCCTCAAGCGCAACTAGGCGTCCTTCTCAACAATGCATTGTACCTATCGCATCATCATATGGTGTAGCACAGCCATTATGTAGTATAGCACAGTCTGTTTAAAAGCCGAGGCAGGGAATTCAGCAGCTATTTTGGGGTGAATTTGTTGAGAGAGGATGGCACAGCCTAATGATAGAAATAAGCGAAAAACTCTGAATATAATGTACAGAACCTGTGTGTGTGACAGCAGAGCAGTGAAGAATGGTTACCATCCATTTAACCACAGTCATATGTGTAGAGGTCACATTGACTTTACTATGGCTACGTTTGTATTAAAGAACTGGTTGGATACAGTCCTAGGAGACCTCAGAGTGTTAAATGTCAAGAGTCATTTTGGAAAATTATCTCTCCTCCTATTAGGCAAAATGGATATTTTTTGCGTTGGTTTTTGAAGTGATGTGCTGCTTTTCTGAGACACATCAAAGGAAAGTATCGATGAGATGTGCCTGAACCAGAATGTTGATGATGTCCACAGTGGTCTACTGAGCGTCAGTCTTCCTCGTCTTTGTTTTGGAAACAAACTGTCTATCAATGGAGTTTTTAAGACCCAAACAAAATCTCAGAACAAGATAAAAGGAGACATGTGACATACAGTGGGGCAAAAAAGTATTTAGTCAGTCAGCAATAGTGCAAGTTCCACCACTTCAAAAGATGAGAGGCGTCTGTAATTTACATCATAGGTAGACCTCAACTATGGGAGACAAACTGAGAAAAAAAAATCCAGAAAATCACGTTGTCTGTTTTTTTAACATTTCATTTGCACATTATGGTGGAAAATAAGTATTTGGTCAGAAACAAAATTTCATCTCAATACTTTGTAATATATCCTTTGTTGGCAATGACAGAGGTCAAACGTTTTCTGTAAGTCTTCACAAGGTTGCCACACACTGTTGTTGGTATGTTGGCCCATTCCTCCATGCAGATCTCCTCTAGAGCAGTGATGTTTTTGGCTTTTCGCTTGGCAACACGGACTTTCAACTCCCTCCAAAGGTTTTCTATAGGGTTGAGATCTGGAGACTGGCTAGGCCACTCCAGGACCTTGAAATGCTTTTTACAAAACCACTCCTTTGTTGCCCTGGCGGTGTGCTTTGGATCATTGTCATGTTGAAAGACCCAGCCACGTTTCATCTTCAATGCCCTTGCTGATGGAAGGAGGTTTGCATTCAAAATCTCACGATACATGGCCCCATTCATTCTTTCATGTAACCGGATCAGTCGTCCTGGCCCCTTTGCAGAGAAACAGCCCCAAAGCATGATGTTTCCACCACCATGTTTTACAGTAGGTATGGTGTTTGATGGATGCAACTCAGTATTCTTTTTCCTCCAAACACGACAAGTTGTGTTTCTACCAAACAGTTCCAGTTTGGTTTCATCAGACCATAGGACATTCTCCCAAAGCTCCTCTGGATCATCCAAATGCTCTCTAGAAAACTTCAGACGGGCCCGGACATGTACTGGCTTAAGCAGTGGGACACGTCTGGCACTGCCGGATCTGAGTCCATGGTGGCGTATTGTGTTACTTATGGTAGGCCTTGTTACATTGGTCCCAGCTCTCTGCAGTTCATTCACTAGGTCCCCCCGCGTGGTTCTGGGATTTTTGCTCACCGTTCTTGTGATCATTCTGACCCCACGGGGTGGGATTTTGCGTGGAGCCCCAGATCGAGGGAGATTATCAGTGGTCTTGTATGTCTTCCATTTTCTAATTATTGCTCCCACTGCTGATTTCTTCACTCCAAGCTGGTTGGCTATTGCAGATTCAGTCTTCCCAGCCTGGTGCAGGGCTACAATTTTGTTTCTGGTGTCCTTTGACAGCTCTTTGGTCTTCACCATAGTGGAGTTTGGAGTCAGACTGTTTGAGGGTGTGCACAGGTGTCTTTTTATACTGATAACAAGTTTAAACAGGTGCCATTACTACAGGTAATGAGTGGAGGAAAGAGGAGACTCTTAAAGAAGAAGTTACAGGTCTGTGAGAGCCAGAAATCTTGATTGTTTGTTTCTGACCAAATACTTATTTTCCACCATAATATGCAAATAAAATGATAAAAAAAACAGACAATGTGATTTTCTGGATTTTTTTTTCTCAGTTTGTCTCCCATAGTTGAGGTCTACCTATGATGTAAATTACAGACGCCTCTCGTCTTTTTAAGTGGTGGAACTTGCACTATTGCTGACTGACTAAATACTTTTTTGCCCCACTGTATATTAAAGGGATATTCTTAGGTATCTTTCATTAATAGAATAACTGGGGCACCAACCTCTAGGACCTACACAGATCCCGAGAATCAGACCTATGTGCATGGAGCAGTGGTTGATCATGTGCATGGTTGCCTCACTCTTATGGGGGTGCTGAAGACCAGCCGAGTGCAGCCCTGTCATCCCTGGTGATTAGGAATAAATTGAGCTGAGGTGCACATGATCAATAACTACTTAATTCACGCACGGATCTTCAAAACTCTGGTTCTCAGGATTGGTGGAGGCCCCAGCAGATGGACTCCCAGCGTTCGGGAACTTATCCCCTATTCTAAAAAAGGAAAACTTCCAAACTTGAGAAGAGCCTCAAGGGACACCATAGATATTATCTCCCAACTGCTTTTACTGACACGTCATGAGAATATATTTTTTTAAGCATTTAGTGTTCATAGTATACATTTCTTGTTTACTTTTTTAGAAGTTAGTTCAATGTATATTGTAGGAATAATGCAGTTATAGAAACACAAAGCAATACCTACAGGGTCATCACATTCCCATTAAGAAACAAGAATATAGTCATCTGCTCTATTGTTCTGGAAGGAAAATGCAATGTTGAGGTTAGTCTACATTTGTTTTACTTCCTTTGTTGCAAACAAAAAAAGTCTATGTAACTCGGGTGGAGGAAACCACAAAGGATAGAAAGGTTGGAGAGGTAGGTGAGAAGTAAATGACATCAAGCTGAAGTCAGAGTACTACTAAGCATTGTTGAGAAGGACTTGGAAGGTGGGTGAAATGGGCTTTAGACAGGAGAGTTGTTAAACATTCAAGGGAAGAAAGAAAGAATTGATACTCACCTGGTTCATATGTATCAATCACTGGTTTCTGTGCCACTGGTTCTTCTATGAGGTATATAAGGCCAACCCATGAGGACTTATTTTCAAAGGCATTGGCATCTGTTCCTTTCAAATAACAGGTCATTAATGAATCATAGAATGTTAGAGTTGGAAGGGACCTTCAGGGTCATGGTGTCCAACCTTCTTCTCAATGCAGGATTCACTAAACCATCTCAGACAGATGTCTGTCCAGTCTCTGAAGACTTCCATTGAAGGAGAACTCGTCACTTCTTGTGGCAGCCTGTTCCACTCATTGATCACCCTCACTGTCAAAATTTTTTTTTTCTATTATCTAATCTGTATCTTCTCACTTTCAAGATCATGATTCCATATGCAAATGATGATCCATCCACACTGTGACATCCCTTCAGATATTTGTAGACAGTTATTAAATCTTCTCTTAGCTTTCTTTTGTCAAGCTAAACATTCCTAGATCCTTTAACCGTTCCTCGTAGGACATACTTTGCAGGCCACTCCCCATCCTGGTAGCTTTTCTCTGAACTTGCTCCAGTTTTTCAATGTCTTTTTTAAAATGTGGTGCCCAGAACTGGACACAGTATTCCAGATGAGGTCTGACCAAGGAGGAGCACAGGGGGATAATTACTTCATGTGATCTAGACGCTTCTCTTAATACATCCCAGAACTGTGTTTGCCTTTTTTGCTGCATCACACTACTGACTCATTTGATGTCTTTTTCACATGTGCTCTTGCTATTCCTCCCATTCTGTAGATGTACTCTTCATTTTTCTTGCTCAGATATAGAATCTTGCATTTCTCCCTGCTAAATACCATTCTATTAGTCACTGCCCATTGTTCAAACTTATCTAGATCCTTCTGAAACCTTTTTTTTGTCTTCTTTAGTGTTTACTATCCCTCCTAGCTTTTACATTGCTTTGATAATCATCGGTACTTTGGAACATACAAACTCCTTGTAGATGTCATCCTTGGTGGGATTTCAACCCAACCCCTCAACGCTGGAAAGCAACAGTGCTAACCAATGAGCCACCTCTCATTTGTGTAAATCTCTGAAGTCTTTTCTATTTGATTTCCCAATTGACAAAAGATTCATCATCTGTAGAGAGATGTCAAGGTCCATCCATTCATTCCATAGTGACATTTAATATTTTTTACTTGTGAATTCAACACATTGTTAAATAGAGATGGCGTCCCCTGCCTGACTAGGAGCTCCACTTTTCCTTAGACTGTGTGACCCACTTTGGGTACAAGAAATTTAATTTTTCATATCCGGATTGTACATTGAATGCAGCGATTGCTTGATTGTCCAGGGGACACCTGAATTTTACCTTTTGTACTGGTTTTAAAATATCTCCCGAGCATTGGTCCATACTGGTGACTAATCAAGTTTAATAAGATTATTATCATGGAAGAAGCAGTGTTCTAAAATAGAGAGATATTACCATAGTCTGAGTGTAAAGGGCTGGATTCAGAGAAGTGAAAACGTAAGTAGTTGGCACATGATCACTACACTAGTATAATTTTTTGCAACATAGCGATAGATCAATGACATACAGCTGTTTTGTCCTGAAGCACAATGTAGAGTCCCGGTGTATCCTATGTGATGCAGCTTCATACTGCAGTCTCAGTGTATTCTATGTGATGCAGCTTTGGCTGTCTTCTCTGCCTTCTGCTGGTGATGGGTTTCTTCCTGTTGACTTCTAGAAGTGTGAAACTCCATCTCATAGTAAACACTGGGAAGTCTGTACACATCACCTATATGTATAGGCTGTTGGTGTGGTACAGATGACGGTTATAACTCTAGCTCTGTAGTTAATCATTATATGGACTCACTTTCTATACAACTGCTCTCTTTTTATGGGTGAAAAACTTGCTGACTTTCCAGTTCCCCTATTTCCAATGGGACCCCAGGAGAGACCTGAGTGCAAAGCCAAAAAAAAAAGTTCCAATATTAGGAATAGGTTTATATCATAATTGTAGGGTTCATCTGATCTGTTTGAGTTTGATCGCATAAGTAATGATCTGTAGAAGATCTTGAGAAACATAGAAGTTTTCTAGTAAGTCTTTACCATCTTGGATGAATATTTTTTACAAAGCTCCCATGTATGTTTCAAACTTCAGTTTCCACTACTTTATTTACAATAAGTTTAAGGGAAAGTGATACATGTGTGTCAGATGAAACCAGGATATGTTGAGTAACACATCTTTCCTAATATTTGTAAGGTGGCACGTTACTGTGTACGCAGCATGGGGGGGGGGGGGAATCTAAGTGACCTGTATAATTTTTTTGTTAAAAAGTTGGTGATTTTCACTGTAAAATCCATTTAGAAGCAGAAGGGTCCTCGGGACATCTTCTTGATAAGTTTGTTATAGTCGTTGGATTTGGTCCTGAACATGAATGTCGTGAGTCTTTATTATCACATGTACGTTTCAAAAATGTGGGTCTCTTATACCTTTTCCTTCATCTTCGACAATTAGAGGCATAAACTTTGTTCTCCATATCATGGTCACCTCGATAATCACTAATCTGGGGGATAACAGTACTAACACAACTCTTATTGTTTGCTAATGATGTAGCTTAAAGCTCTCTGGTCCCTAATGGAAAATTTCCAATTTGGACCCCAACAATCATGGGTCTTTAATACTTTTGGTGTTCTCATATTGGCTAAAGAGATCTTTTAGATTTCCTTAGGGGCCGGACCCTGAAGCCACTATAGCTATGCCTCCTGTAGGTCAAATATAACCAGTGGCCAAACATCAAAGTCAGAATAAAGCATCTAAGTACAGGTAGTGCTAGGTTTAAAGGGGTTGCCTCAACACTGCTTTTCAGGAGCACGCCACTCCTTCACCTCAGGGCTTTTTCCTTGTATTTTTGCATGATTGACGGGTTGAACCTGTGCCATGGTCTTGCTATTGGTCCAAACTATGATCTCTGATGCTGCAAGTAAAGGCAGTTTTGCCTCTGCAAGACCAGAAAAGCTCATTGTTGCTGAAGACGACAGTATACAGAAAATGTCAAAACAGCACTTGCAAGCTCTATAGCAAAGAATATGCAAGTGATGCGCTCCTTGTCAAAGAGACCAGACACGTCTAGCAGACAGAGTTTTATTAAGCTGCAAAGTTGCATGTTACATGAATTTTGCAATTTCACTTATCGTGAAAGTAACATAATACACTCCTCCCCCTTAAAGATGTAAGATGCACAGGGTGACAGTCATGGGCGAGGGGCTGCAGTGCTCACACCCTGGCACCCCACAAATAAATGGTGTCCCAGCTCCCATGTGCTCTGTGTGAACTGCATATCACTCACGTTTCAGCCACATGTCTCTGGTGTCTCTATGATCCCAGATACGACTCATATTCAGTTCTTTTCAAACAGATTAACTTTACTGAGCAGTCCAAGTTCAATTGTTGTTACAGCACCGTTATGTTGCATTCACTGTTTCGTCACCCTGAGCTATCCCTTTCCTCACTGGCACCTCTGGCCCCAGTGATGCTGCGTCCGGCTTTGCAGCTTCCATGAGTCCCATCCCAACTCCCTTTTACAATTCCCCATCTGGCTTTCTCTCATAGGACGATATGAAGGCACGCTTCTCAGTACCTCAGTTGGGTTATAGGCCCCGGTTGTTCCAGGAAGATCTGCTGAAGTTTGCAGCGGACGTCCTCATGCTGCCAAACAGTTCGTACTCTTTTGTGCCTTCCAGCCGTGTGGCTTTCAACTACTGCTATAACTTATTTTTTCTAAACTCCCATTAATCAGTAAGTAATCCTTTTATCTAACCCTTCCCCTGCCATGTGGGGCTGTTCCCGAACTTTTAACTCTTCCTAACCTGTGCCCTTTACTTTCTGTATCTAATGTGCCCACTACTGCACCTTTCCCATTCTTAACCTATGTCTAATGCTCTAGCTGAACTCATACCCTAGACTTTCCCAATATGTTACACATCAAGTACATTATACATTCATCACATTACAGTACATTAACTGCACACATTATTGCCGGTGAGATTCTATGCACAATAAAAGCACATATTCAAATACACAAGTAGTGATGACGCCAAATGTAATCTTATAATGCTAGACATATATTTTCAGTAGGGCAGGAGACAGACTATTGTTCATATGAGTCTGAACCTTTGGCTCTTCAATTGGTGTGTTTTTCTTCGATGAATCAAGAGTCATATGAATCTGAAGTTTGTACCCTTGAATTGAGGTTTTGTAAATTTGTTGAATGACTGCTGTTTACCTCTTATATCAGATCCTACAGGTTATTGTCTGCTATCTTTGGAGAACAGTGATGCAGGGTCATTGAACAATCTATGTTAGCTAATATGTTGGTTACCCATTGTAAAAGTAGAACAGTGGAGGACAAACTATGCAGATTGATTAAATACTCAAACAATAAGAGTTAATCTCATCCGGATTTTCTTGTATTGCACAAGGGGCTGGAATCATTCTGTGCAGGTGATTAAATTATCGCCTGTGCAATACAAGGAAATCCTGAAAACATGACCTGTTTGCGGCCCTCAAGGAATGCAGTTTGACACCTCTGTTCTACAGGATGCCTGCTTAGGAGACCACGGCCCTAGCTGGAATAATACAGATTTGCTCCATTTACCATCACTAAACCCATGGAGACATTTGGGGAAGCCAGCTTGGTATCCTCCAGTCACCTGACCCCATGAATATGTTTGGGGAAGCCAGGTTAGGGCCATCCAGCACCTTGCCCCATGGAGATGTTCAGAGAAGCCAGGTTCATACCCTTTGGTCACCAGGCCCCAAGGAGTCATTTGGAGAAGCCAGGTTGGGACCTTCTGGTCACTTGGCAACGTGCCTCAATGGACTGTCAGTTTCCAAAGCTTGTTGTTACCTCCTGTCTGTGGGTGCCCATTAAAAGCGGGGTGCCACTGGTGGTGGTAGTCAACTGTGGAAGCCCCGAAGTCACAGCTACTCTAATCTTGGTGATCCGGCGGAAGGGTGAGACTCTGTAATTTGCACCATCTTGGGTATATGCTGGGATTGTTCTTTGTTATTGTCAGTTTGGTGGTTCAATAATGTATTGCCACAGTGTTTTACCCTCATCCTGTGCTGTCCGAGTAGTATTCTGCCTACAGAAAAGGAGCTCAGGCAGTCAGTAGGATAAGGCCTGGTACATGCGGTCTTTCTTAAAACAGCCAGGCCACCAGATGAGAGCACCCACTGACCATCGTGTCTCCACACAAGTCACAATCGTTATCTTAAAAGGGAGAGGCGTATGGCAGTCCCTGTCACTCTTTAACAAAGACCTAATCGGAGTGATAAAGCCACAAGGCCAAAGTGCTGGGGAGAAAGCTGAGCAATACTCGGGCTGGGCCAGGTATGCACTTTGTTCATGTACACAACATAACTCTAGCTTCCTGGCGAGTAAAAACTTCAAAGCAAAGTGAACATTTTGTTTATCTTTGATGGGATGGAATTAATGAGCTAGTGTGACCACCAGCACACATTAGATGAGCGGGCTTAAAAAGAACACAAAGGGGGAGGAACGATTCCAATGTAAACATTTTGCTTGATCTAAGGAAGAAATATTTAATTGTGAAACCACTTCTTTAAAATATGTTTCGTCATGTAGGCAAATGTAGAAATTGTTTTACCATGGAGATTTCTTAAGGTATGACTCATATTACAATTAAAAATCAGAGATACAAAGATACATTTTCTCTAGAGTATGTGCCCCATCTCCTCACTATCCTATGTGTGGGTAAACAAAAATTATCTGCAGCAGGAGCCTCCCCCCACTGCTGCACGATGAAGAATTGCTAAGGTCCTCTACCTGGATTGTTTCAGAAACATGCATAAAATCCTGCAGACTGATAACCAGTGTGGGCAATATTATCTCCTGTTTAGTTTCATCATTCATTTTCATTTCAAGCACTAGCCCTGGTGCAAAATTTGGACCTGCCCCCCCCCCTCCCCCATGTTGGTCAGTTGTATAGGCCCTTGCAGCATTCTAAATCCTATAAGGACATACGTGTTGCCCCCAATCCCCTATTATGTCCTAGTGTCCCCCATCCTGTACTAATATCCCTCACCGTGGGTCCCTTCCAGGTACATATGTTCTCCATCCTGGGCCCCTTCCAGGTATATATGTCACCAATCATGGGCCCCTTCCCGGTATATATGTTCCCTATCCTGGGCTCATTCTAGTATATATGCCCTTTATCCTTGCCTCATCCTGGTACTGTATATATGCTCCCATCCTGGTATATAAGTCCCCCATTCGACCGCTGCACTTTAACAGATAAAAATAATAAACCATACTACTCGCCTTCCTCCTACTCTCACACCACGCAGTTTTCTTCTGTAGCCGGCGCAGAAGCTGTCGGCTGACATTAGCGTGCAAGCAATGGGAAGTGCATGATGTCACTGCCATCCACTGCCAGGGACTTACACACTGATGTCAGCTGTGGGCCTTTGATTGACCGGCAGCTTATATTGCGGTGCAGGGACCCAGACGGTCTCTGTGCCACAATGCTTTTCACTTGAATGTGTCCTTGGACACACATCCAGTTGAAATGTGCACTGGCATTAGCATGGGCCTGGTCGCGGTCGCACCCCTCTGCGACCGCAATCGTTACGCCCCGGATTTCAAGGTTTACTGTACCTTTTTAAAATTAATTTCTATTAAAAAAAGTTAGTTTTAACTTTCCAAACTTCATGTCCATCCTAATTGAACAGTTTGTATTTGAAGAAAAATGTTAAAAGAAAGACAAATTTAGTTCACCTTTCACGGCTTTATCTGAGGAAAAACCTGCGAAGATGGCAGCAGAGACTTCCTGAGCCGTCTCCGGGAGCTGAGGTCCTGAAGATCATTTATAAAAAGGAATTCCCAGATGTTTGAGAAACTTTGAAGCACTGATTCTGTTATATCCTTGTCTGTATTATACGGGGAAGAATTAAGTATTGGGTGTGTGAACTATATAAGAGAAATCTAAAAATAAATAAAAAAAAAAACTCTTTAAGTTTTCCCTTGGGGACCCAATTCTCATTTTTGGTTAGTACTGACAGATAGTTCTCAGAAATCATAAACGCGATATAAAAAAGTGTAAATGTAGTAACTTATAATTTAATAAAATCAGCTGTATATTACATTCACTTCATATTTGGGTCTTTACCTCTCTCTTTGCCGATGTTAGAGCAGAGCTGTGTGCTCCTCCTCCCCTCTCACAGCACACAGTCTCATCATCTGCAGCTGAGGCAGAGTGACTGAAGCTGCATCTCCTTCCTCCCTGTCCCTCATTCTAATATTATACTACACAGATTAATTTTTATAGCATTATTATGAGGGCTATAAAATTAGATGAACATTGCCGTTCTACATTTATTCTGGAGGTTTCAATTGTAATCATGAGTTGTAAAATTAGCACAGCTACACTAACTCTGGTCTTCACAATTCCGTTGCGATTCCACACTTGTAGTCACTTGCCGACTAGACTTATCTATTTTCTTCAAATGAAAGAAGCCACTGGCGTCTGATTGCCAAATCACTTACATGTGGCCACGCGACCACCCACCCGTGCAGGCAGTACAGCGGAATCGCGGCATGCTGTCACAATTTGGCAATCTGCAGTCACTTTTAGAGTGACTGCAGACTTTTAATTTCACCCTGGACAACCCCTTTAAGGCCTCATGGACATGGATATATTACCATGCTGTGAGCATGCCAGCTGTGAGTTTTACAGACCTATAATGCTTTATCCGTAGAAGTTTTATGGAGCTGTATTGCACATACGAGACCTTGCTATAAGTTCAGATCTTATCTATGAATCTTATCTAACAGAAGGAATTTGGGTTGCTCCCTCAGGCAGGATACTACGGAGATATTTTCTTCTTGAAGCATTGTTTCTAGAAGAAAATACTTTCATAGTATGCCTCTTAATGGCACTCAGTTCCTACCAACAGTCCTGACCACAAATCCCACAAACCTGACCACAAAATGGCTTGAGCTTACCAAAAACATATCCAACAAGTGGGCATTTTGGGGGGCATTCATGGAATCAGGTGTTTCTCTCCTCCTCTACATTCAGAGCCAACTCCTGCATCTTCCTCCTGCCATCAGCTCTTTCTGATCCTCCCGGTACGTCATGGCATCCCAGTGAGCATGTCTAATATCATGCTGCCTGAGTATTCAGGGAGTTGGCTTCCAATGCTTCAATATCCTTGATTCACTTGACAAACCAAGCTGGGTACTCCGTTATTCCACTGGTCAGTTTTGCCAAATATTTATGGCAAATCCAGCTCTGCTACATTGCTGGGTACTCTTCTATATTACTGTTCTGTTGTCTCTCGGTCTCATCACAAACTCAAAGTACCTGGGCATCTGCCACTGACCAGGTTTTCTATTCAAGACTCTGTGTCAAACTCAGCTCTGTTTTATCACTGAGTCTGGCAACTCAGTAGATTCAGTGATAGAGCAGAGCTGAATTTGTCTCAGAGTTTAGAATGAAAGAGCTGGTCAGCGGTACAGCTTGGTAGGCTCAGTGACATAGCAGACCTAAATTTGTCACTATGTCCACAGTCAACCCTTTGGTACTGCCAACCTGCTCTTATATTTTAGACTCTAACTGAACTCTGTTTCTATAACTGAGTCTACTCTGTCGTACTGTCGTCAGCTCTATATTAGTCATAGTGACAAACACAGCCCTGCTATGTTGCTGAGTCTACCCTGAAGTACTGCTGACCAGCTCTACTATTCTGGACTCTGTGACAAATTTAGCTCTGCTCTATCATTGTGTCTAATCTGTTACACCGCTGGAAGCTCTACGTTGGTCACAGTGACTAACACAGCTCTACTATATTGCTGAGTCCACTGCCAGCTCTGCATTGATCTTCTGCAAAATCACCCCTACAACTTTGCTGAGTTAACACTGCTTCACCGCTGCTCTAGCTCTGCCTTACAACCTCCTGTGCACCTGAGCTCTGCCACTCCGGTTCCTCATTGCCGAGTCTCTTCTACTACACCAACAGTCCGTGCTGCATCACAACTGCTCATCTGCTCCTTGGGGCGCCGAGGATCCACCTTGGGGTTGTTTAAGGCAACGGCCGGTGGATCCCTAGGGATATATTTTAAAAATCAGAGTCTTTTTTTCTTATCTGATCTACTAATAGTGCGTTTAAACTACTAATGAGCAACTATCAGGCATTCCAGAAAGTCATCAAATTAATCTTTTAATTAAAGTTTTAATTAATTAGAGTAGCAGGAAAACTTATTTGTGAAATACGGTGAAGTTTCTTTTCCAGTTAGCGAATTAATCCTCAATATAATCAAAGTTTTGAGAGATGCTTTTTTTTTTCCCCCCTGTTAATTACACTTCAATTGTTTTCACCTCCATTAGCCTTGCGAAGGTGTGGTCTATGTGATATTACTCAGGCGCTTTAATTAATTCCATAATTAGCGCTGGATTTAAAATGTGCCATCCACTCCTGATGTGGAAAGCTTTTAATTACGGAACTGGTCATGTATGTACAGAGCTGATAAACAGGTCACATAATTATCGGTTCTTAGGCTGATTGAAGAGGTAAAACAGATCTCATAGCACAATGCCCCCTTATAGCATTGTGTAACTCTTTAGTTATTACTTTTTTCTTCTGAAAACAGCTTTTCTTATGCCCAGTATGCCAATTGGAAGATTGGATATGGCTCTGTAATTTAAGCAAAATTTGAGTGGGTTCATGATCAATACCTAGATGACCCGATCAAGCGAGCTTTTGCCCTTCTACTCCACGAGAGATTTCTGGCCTACCCAGGTTTCACCTTAGGACACCTGTGTTGTGGTTTGACCACCCCAGTCAACTACCCACCTGCCACGGTCTCTGGTGTGGGTCCTGCCCCGTTCAGGCCAGTGTGGCTAGCCGGGAAAGGCGAGCGTAAGCATGGAGACAGAAGTAACAGCACCTCACTGGCTAAGAAAAAAACCCCACCATGTATACCTTATTTACTAAGGCTGCATTGATAAACCACCTAGACTTTATGATTGGGGCAGCTTGATTACGGTGGGGTCATGGAGGGAAATTGGGGCATTTTCCCTGAGTACGGGACACCAATGGAGAAGGAAAAAGTACCCAATAATTGACTACTCTTTCTGGTGACTCTCTAAGTAAATTCTTTGGTACCTTCTTATCTCCTTTACATCAATGGAGAAGCTGTAATAAGATGCAGGTGTTGAGTATGTCACCACGGAACAGACAGACCAACAGTCGAGGGGTTTATTAACAGGAATCGGGATCTCCTCGCAGGGAGAAAATAGTGGGATAGAAATGAACAATATATTAGTGCAAATATATGGAAAGTAATATAAGTTCCCAAGCAGTCAAACAGTGTAATAGTAGTAAACAGAATTTCTTGAGAAAAACACTTATCAGTCTGATGAGGACTTGCTTGCAGGGTCGTCTTCTCCAACGTAGGCGCAGAAGAACAGCGGCACTTGTCGTCCCTCTAGTATCCGTGGGCTGTGTAGTCTCGAGGAACCCGCAACCAAAGTTTTGGGGGTTACTGCGGGAGGCAGAGGGGATACTAGGCAAACGGGGTCCCCTCTGCTCTGAGTCTTTTGCTTTAACACTACAGTCTATCCGAGAGAACAATGCTCAGTCTATTATTGAGTCTCTCAGCAGGAATCAAGGACTCTGCACTAATACCGTGGGTACCGGGGGTCACTGTCTCTGCACGGGCCACTGTCTCTGCACGAATGTCAGGGCACACTGCTCCAGTCACAGCAGACTCCACTTTCACATACTCACAGGATGCAGTCTTTCTGTCCAGTCCCCCTATATTTCTCCTCAGACCGGGAGTTCTCTCTCCTCCCCGGATACAGGTGTTGAGTATGTCACCACGGAACAGACAGACCAACAGTCGAGGGGTTTATTAACAGGAATCGGGTTCTCCTCGCAGGGAGAAAATAGTGGGATAGAAATGAACAATATAACAGTGCAAATATATGGAAAGTAATATGAGTTCCCAAACAGTCAAACAGTGTAACAGTTATTGAGTCTCTCAGCAGGAATCAAGGACTCTGCACTAATACCGTGGGTGCCGGGGGTCATTGTCTCTGCACGGGCCACTGTCTCTGCACGGATGTCAGGGCACACCTCTCCAGTCACAGCAGACTCCACTTTCACATACTCACAGGATGCAGTCTTTCTGTCCAGTCCCCCTGTATTTCTCCTCAGACCAGGAGTTCTCTCTCCTCCCCGGAGCGCAGCTGTGTCCTGCTCTGACCGCTGCACACGCTGCTCTCTCACTTGCGCGTGCCTTTCCCGCTCTCTGCCCGGCTTCCTTCCTGTCCCGTTCTCTAAGTCTGTCCCCCGGAACCCTGCTGCACAGCTCCATGGTTCCAGGCATGGAGCAGAGAAGGTACACCCCCTCCCCCCCCCCCCCGGACTCTTCTTGTGCTTCACCAACTTACAAAGCCAACCAACCTCCTTGCTAAGGCTGAAGTAGTTGGGTACATGTTGAGGTCAGAACACAATCTTTTGCCCCAGGTGAAGGACAGCCTTGATAATCATTACTTAAAGAAATCATGCAATGACCACATCATCTATGGCCACCACCTATAGCATAGCATGTGGCCTCTAAGGCACCACCAAGCCATATCATCCATATGTAATACATAGCTGGAGTCTAATAATGCTGATGTGGAAGGCTCGGCATGGGCTGCAATGTTCATTTAGATCAGTATGATATAAGGTTACACCTTCCGTGAGTGCTAAGATTTGTTAATTTTGGAATTCTAAATGACGATGACTTTCCTCTCCATGTAGTTTCCTCTTTGTCTAGCCCTTTTTATCTGCTTGCTATAAAAATTAAGATACCTCTCCTCTTCCTACTGCAATCTATGAACAATCCCCTTGTCTACCCTGCTTTCTCCATCACTAAGAGAAGTGAGGGGAGCAGAAAGCTGTCAGAACCAGGATCAGTGCTCTCTACCTAGTTTGTATTTTACTTACACTCTGCAGCAGCAAAATGGTGGAATAATTTTCACTATTTAGAAAATTGTTTAATCCCTTCCCACTATGGCCACTTTTCACATTTGTACTTCCATTTCTTTTCCTCTGCTTCTTCCTAGAGCCATTTTATGGGAACAAATATACATGTGGTATCTGTTGTTTTTTTCTGCTTTGGTTAATTTAATCAAGTAAGAGATGAGCCAGTCATACATGACTTAGTCACAGGGTGCTGCCTTCTAAATCGGTATTGCGACCCAGATAGAGTCCTTTAAGATGGCGAGGAGGTAGCATTACCGAAACCATTCCCTGTAACCCCTTCAGCTACTGTCCTGAGTTGCTCTCATTTAGAAGATCTTTTGATTTTTGAGTTTTGGTATCTGGTTTACTAGGGTAGGTCAGTGTTCTAGATAGCAGATTTGGCAAAACCAGTTTTTATTCTTTTTCTTGGAGTAATACATCTTACCTATCCATCTCGTAGCGTTCCAGATGGCAGGCTAGACAGCTGTTGTGATGGTGCCGGGTGTAGACAATCACAATCAAAATAAAGGGGATGTCCAGTACTTAAATATTGGTCTATCATTTTGCCAACACCTATCTATCAAGACTACCTCATACCCAGAGATGCTCATCCGAACACGAGTCTTTCCCAGCTCCCTCTGGTAGCGTCATATCTCCCAGAGAACAAAAAGATCAGCCATCAGAGATAAAAAGTGCTGGATCCTGTTCTCCTGCAAAACATCATCTTTCCAGAAAAAAGTCGAGAGGTCCTCCACCCATACGCTTATTCAGTTGGATATCCCATCTTCCGGAACATTCTCTCCCCCGACATAATCTGTCAGGGAAAAGTTGTGAGGCAGTCCCCCATATACACATACGCAGTTAGAAATTAATCCATCTCTCTCCTCGCTACTCCTGCGGTTCTCCCGTCTGCAAATCCTTTCATTGGCTTCCAATTCCCCATCAAACCCAGTTCAAACTGCTAAAATTGAGTTAGGAGGTCGTCCATATTCTGTCTCCTCCGTATATCTATGAACTAATTTCTCAATATCTTTCCACACGTAATGTCCGGTCCTCCCAAGACCTTCTCTTGTTCTCACTCTTATGTTCCTCACCCAATCGCCTCCGAGACTTCTCCTGAGTATCCTCGACTTCTGTGCCCCGACATGTCCTATTATCCACCACATTCAGATGGAACATGAAAACCCATCTCTTCAGAAGAGCTTACAGCCTGCAATGACCCCATTGCCACCTCGCCACCATCGAAGCTGCCGCAACTCCCAACCTACTGTCTCCTTCCCATTACCCTAAAGACTGTTACCCGCGAGGACAGGGTCCTCTCCTATTATGTACCAGTCTGTCACTGTTATTTTGTTCATTGTTATTTATATTTGTATTTTGTATGTAAACTTCATTTCAAAAGTCCAGCACCAGGGAATCAGTGGTGCTCTATAAATGAATAATAATAATTATAATAATTTCCATGTTTTAGATCCTCCTCTTCCCTGACATCTGTCGGGAAAAAGTTGGGCGGCGCGCCATACACATAGGCAGTATGAATTCCCATGTTCCAGATCCTCATCTTCAACCAGCGTCATCTGTTGGGAGGCCCCAATACATAGTGTAACCTGTGATCCCACCGATATTGATTATGTGGGGGCCATCAAACCTTATTGATGATGTCTCCTGTGTGTACAATGAAAGTAAGAAAACTAAAGATGCAATTCACTAATTGTATAGATTGACGATGGACCCTCAGAATTTCTTGATGGGCACAAGAAGTCCAACATTGATATTCTGTATTTCGAACAGGAATGTGCCCTTGTTATAGATTTTACTCGCTCAGTCCGTCTAGATAATCTTCCAGCCTTCCATGAAGGCCTCTTGACTCGGAACAATAAGTAGGTTATTTGCCTAGTGGCTGAATTTACTTTTGTATTGTTCTAGTAAAATATTAAGCAGCTGGGAATCGCGAGGATAATCCTTGTGCACACAACCCAGGTCTTTCCAATGGCCAGACTTGCCAGCTCGAATCGTGCGTCATGCTAGTTACCTGCCAGGTATCAGCTCATACAAGTTTTGTTGGTATTTTATACAAGCGATCACAGCTGTCTTCCTCCTTTTATGACTGGCGTAATTTTACTCATTGTTCATTTGTTTTGATAACTTATCAAAGTCAATCTGGCCAAACCCTTGTCAAATGGTGACATAATATAAATTTAAAGTGAAGCTCCACCTCTGGAGGCGCGTTAATAAAAAAGTACGTAATTTTTTCCTCTCCGATAGAATCCACCTGTGGCATGAGTAACCGACTACTGTTTACTTTTTACTTTTTTTTTTGCATTATAACGATGAGCGAAATAATACAATCATACAGCCTGCAAATAACATCACAAGGAACTTACATTCCAAAGCGTGAAGGCCTCCATCCACATTAGAAAGCTTTCGGGTGAACTAAAGTTTGGCCGATCGCTATATACCCCAACTTTCCCCATACAAAAGAAGTATTGGCTCGGCTGAGCACTGTTCTATTTTCTATAAGAGAATAGACTATGAGAGTAGACTCCTTTGGTATCATCTTTTCTCCATTGAAAGGCCAACACTCTTGATCAGGTGTCCCCAACTCCAGGCCTCGAGGGCCGCCAACAGTGCAGGTTTTCAGGATTTCTTTAGTATTGCATCGGTGGTAATGTGATCATCTGCACCGGTGATGATTCCAACCCCTGTGCAATACTAAGGAAATCCTGAAAACCTGCACTGTTGGCGGCCCTCGAGGCCTGGAGTTGGGGACCACTGCTCTTGATCCTCTTCATCATCTGTAGGAGGCCCCATGCACATCAGACTATTGGCAGGTTCAGTGGATTTAATGCGATGCATTTGGAGGTTTTAATGTCTTCAGGCTTTGGCTATTTAATCTGAGAGCATGATGTAGCGGCACAGAGTCTGACTAGCAGGACTAGGTTTTAACATTAAAGGGGTTGTCCCCTTTAAGACAATAGGCAGCAATCGGTGATCTCAGCGGCTCCGACTGTGTAGACCGAGTCCTTGAGATCACATATTGCCTGTCGCGCTATTGACACGATGTCAGCGCTGCAGCCAATATCAGATCCCTGGAGAAGCGGCAGAAAATGTGCACCGGACCCAGGTAAGGTGATTTTACTATAAACCGCACTCGGTGACTGCTATATTTTTGAAAAGGGGAAAACCATTTAAAATGCATATACGGTAATTACATTCAACTAAGTGTCTTATCAGCAACACTATGTGACATAAAGTAATATTAGACATTTAAGCTGTTTTTTTGTTTGTTTTTTTACAGGTCACTGAAGATTAAAGACTCCGTTCTTGGTCTACCCTGCCTTCTGGAACAATATGAGGTGGATAGGTAAGACTTATTACTGCAAGAAGAGGAAAAATTGTTTTCCCAAATTTGCTTAGGTGTAGAGTAAATCAAAAATGTCTCTCCCAGGAATAGGTTATGTCTCCTTATGTCTTAGATATATGAAGCGCAACCAAAAGGTGGCAGTATCACAAGTCACGCTTGCTCTTTCTTATTAAGACAACTAGTGACTTGTTAAGGGGTTTGTCATAAGAAAAAACTATCGATGAGAGAAGGGCTCTAGCTGTTTTATGAAAAAGATTAGTCTCTTCTTACCTGAGCAGCCTGTTCTCACCTCAGCACCCCTGGTATCTCCAGTATTCAATCAGATAGACAGGGTGGACAGCAGTGTGAGCAGCCTCTTCTTACCTCATCACTCCTGGTGTTTCCAGTATTAGATCAGATAGACAGGGTGGACAGCAGTGTGAGCAGTCTCTTCTTACCTCAGCACTCCTGGTATCTCCAGTATTAGATTAGATAGACAGGGTGGACAGCAGTGTGAGCAGCATCTTCTTACCTCAGCACTCCTGGTGTTTCCAGTATTATATCAGATAGACATGGTGTATGGCTGTGTGAGTGGCCTCTTCTTACCTCAGCACTCCTAGTATCTCTAGTATTAGTATTAGATCAGATAGACAGGGTGGACAGCAGTGTGAGCAGCCTCTTCTTATCTCAGCACTCCTAGTATCTCTAGTATTAGATCAGATAGACAGGGTGGACAGCAGTGTGAGCAGCCTCTTCTTACCTCAGCGCTCCAGGTATCTCCAGTATTTGATCAGATTGACAGGGTGGACAGCAGTGTGAGCAGCCTCTTCTTACCTCAGCACTGGTATCTCCAGTATTAGATCAGATACACAGGGTGGACAGCAGTGTGAGCAGCCTCTTCTTACCTCAGCACTCTTGGTATCTCCAGTATTAGATCAGATAGACAGGGTGGACAGCAGTGTGAGCAGCCTCTCCTTACCTCATCACCCCTGATATCTTCAGTATTAAATCAAATATACAGGGTATAGACCAATGTGAGCAGCCTCTTCTTCTTACCTCAGCACTTCTGGTATCTCCAGTAATAGATCAGATGGGGAGCAGTGTGAGCAGCCTCTTCTTGTCTCAGATCAACTAGTATCTCTGCAATTAGATCAGATAAGGTGGACATCAATGGCGGATGAGGTGAATCCTATTGCCATTAATATGACATCTAATATACTCAGTTGATTAAATGCAGATACAGTCCACATTAAGTTATTTCAAATTAATTTGATCAAGCCTCAGATATTTCTAGACCTCCATACCTAATTTTTAGAGAATCTCCAGTCATTGGTGCTGAACAAAGCAGCTGGTGCAAAGCTAATGTGGTGTCCATGATAAAAAGGTCTCCAGGTCTTTCCCGGATAATTATTGACCAGTAAGCCTAACATCCATTATAGGAAAAATGTTCAAGGAAAAATTGAGTATTTGCCCTTTAACGATAGGCAAAACAGGTATGCGTCTAAAGAAAGAAGATCTTCAAGATGAGTAGTCATTATGTAATTCATCAGTGCAGTAATAGTCACAGTTTTCGATTTTCCTGCTGCATAACAGTCATATCATTTGTGCTCAATTAGGCGCGAGAAGAATGACGGGAGACAGAATAAAACATGGCTCCCACTTATATGATGTTCAGTGTTTGCCGCTGCATTTACCTTTCTAAAATATCGTTGCGATCAATTGACCTGCATTTAATCTGATCCCGTCTTCTCTGTGCTCAGGAGCAGTACGGATTTTGGCGATTTTGTGCACGCTGCTGTCAACGTGGTATTTTTCAGAAAAAGTATTTCTCTCGAAATGGGAAGCGCATTCCTTACGGAATTTATTTGGTAAGTAAGCCGTACATACGAATAAAGACAGTAGGGATGGATGGAAAGAGAACATCTCTTTTATAATTCACTATATCGGAATTCTGAAATGTTCATGCCTAAATATACCAAGCTGAAGTGGAGCGCCCCCGTAGGGCAGTGGGGTACTCTGTACCGGGCCCTTCGGTTCTCAAGGGGGATGTCACAGTGGCTGACCCGGTCCATGGCCCTAGGGGGACGTCCGTTGTAAAAAAGAGAGAGGTCTTTAAAGGGATAATGTTCGTGATGCCACCTGTGGTATTCGGTCAGGGTGACCGACGCTGCTTGGGTCTGCTGGGGTGATGTTATGGCAGCTAGATGGAATACCTTCCCACAGGTGAAGTATATCCCCAGGGCTTCCCAGTAGTGTAGGTGGTGATGGTGTAAGTAACTTGAAATTAGCTGTCCTGACGGTCTCTGAAGCAAGGCATAAAGGACTGTTGCTCCCTCAGTGTTCCGGCTACCGGATCCTGCACCTCAGAAGGAGCCAGCCTGTGCAGGGCAGAACTCCTTCTGGTTTCCTCTCCTTTTGCTATGACTTCGTTTCTCACTCTCTACAATACAACTCGCTGTTCGTGTCCCTTCTTAGGATGCTGCCGCACGTGGGGCAGGCGCAGCTCCGTGACCTTCCGTCTAGACCTCTGACAGGATCCCACCCCTGTCAGGGACCAACCCTGTCGGCAACCTATCGATATTCCTCCTTCCTCTCTGTCTGCCTGACAGGAACTGCCTGACTTCCTATCCAGACCACCAGTTTTACCTAATTGTGAAGAGTGCCCTAATAGGAGCATAGCTCCCCCCGGTGGACTGGAGTGTGAAGTGTGTTGCATGCTTGTGATACCTGGTAAAGAGATCTCCTTTATTGCCTTCAAATGTAACATCACTCCCCCTAGAGGAGAATGATATTACTGCAACGACCAGAACCCTGGGGCGCTGCAGAAGGTTTAGAGATTTTACATGTGACTTGAGAATAAAAGATCAGTCCAGGAGGAGAAGGACATTGTAAAATATCTTTTCAGATAAAAACAGAGTTGCTGATTTTCATGACCACTATAGATATATGACCTAAAAACTCATTGAAAAAAGCCAAATTGCAATGCTACTGGCTCGGGCTCAGACTGGCCGACAGGGGAACCGGTGAATCCCCTGGTAGGCCACTGTGCAGGAGTAAATCACTTACTTTTACAACATGAGCAGTGGTCGGTCCAATATATTTGATTCCTTATGTACAGACAACAGCGGCATCTCATCGTTCACTCCGCTTCCCGCCTAGTTTGTTATACAGACGCATAGGTAAATTTGTGAAAAAGGGTAATGTTACTGGTGGGCTCTTGCTACCCCAGTCGGACACTATTCCGGTTAGTTGACTGATGGGCATCTTGGCAGATACAATGCAGTGACAACGGTGTGAATCTTGGAGTTATTCTCAATTCATGGGGAAAAAAAAGCTGTAAACTTTGTATTCATTACTGAGAAAGTAGATGACAGTTGGTGCTTGTTAAATTCTATGGAGGAGGTGGAGCCAGAGGCGCAGATTGTAAGATTTTGCCATAGAATTGTATGAGCACTGACTGCCAGTTCTCTCGGTAATGGGACAGTCTGTATTCACTGAAGACACAGTGAACTGAGAATGAAGGATCCGCCCAGGCGGAGAAAGAAGCCGATTTCTCTGATAAGATATATTACACAGTGTCTTATTTTCACGTGTACTATTGATTTGTAGAAAGTAAAAAGATGATTACTCTAACTTGAAAGTGGCGTTCATCCCAGGGATTCGAGATGATCCTCTTTCCGCACCTGTAGTTGCGTACGTAATTTTACATGCTAAAATACAATACAGTTATTTATAATATTTCTTTCACTTGCAGGACAAAATGTGAAAAATGAAAAGAGTAAGTGTGAAGTAATGTCCGTCACATTCTATTAACCTTCTTCAAACATTCTTAGTCACCTACCCTAATCCTAATTATCTACGATAGGAACGCGTTCTTCTGTATGAGAATAAATGCAAACAAAAAGTGTCCCCATAACAGTGTCATCCACAATGCCACCACACCAACGAGAGCTGCAGCGCCCCCCGTGTGAGCTTTGTAGATATATGGGGGGGGGGGGGGGTAACGTCTAGGGGCCTCTTCACCTGTAATGAGGCACTGGGGTTTTATTAATATATTTTTTCTTATATGAAGTATTTCGCTACTCAATTTCGCAGGGTTGTAAGGAAACTGTTCTAATTATCCGATCTCCTGCATACATATTAGGAACAATTTCCTAGCAAGTCACTTAACCCATTAGTGTATATTTGGGATATGGAGGATCTGGAAGAAACACGAGAGAGGAGAATTAAGCAATTTCCATGCAAACTTGATGTTTTTGATAAGACTGAAACTCAGTTTGCCAGTCACTGGGAGCCACGTGTGTAATGGCAGCTGTCATCACCCCCTCTTACAGAAACTTGTATCGAAATAGTACTGATAAAATAATCACAGTGCCCCACGTTACAACCAAAGTGCCCCCCCTACAGCCACAGTGCCCCATACTCCAGCCACAATGCCCCACATTACAGCCACAGTGCCCCCCTACAGCCACAGTGCCCCGTACACCAGCCACAGTGCCCCATATTACAGCCACAATGCCCCATACTCCGGCCACAATGCCCCACATTACAACCAGTGCCCCATGCGCCAGCCACAGTGCCCCACATTACAGCCAGTGCCTCATACTCCAGCAACAATGCCCCCCTACAGCCACAGTGCCCCATGCGCCAGCCACAGTGCTCCACATTACAACCAGTGCCCCATACTTCAGCCACAGTGCCCCACATTACAGCCAGTGCCCCAAATGCCAGCCACAGTGCCCCACATTACAGCCAGTGCCCGATACTCTAGCAACAATGCCCCCCTACAGTCACAGTGCCCCACATTACAGCCAGTGCCCCAAATGCCAGCCACAGTGCCCCACATTACAGCCAGTGCCCGATACTCCAGCAACAATGCCCCCCTACAGCCACAGTGCCCCACATAACAGCCAGTGCCCCATACTCCAGCCACAAGGCCCCCCTACAGCCACAGTGCCCCACATAACAGCCAGTGCCCCATACTCCAGCCACAGTGGCCCACATTACAGCCACAATGCCCCATATTCCAGCCACAATGCCCCACATTACAGCCAGTGCCCCATACTCCAGCAACAATGCCCCCCTACAGCCAGTGCCCCATACTCTAGCCAGAGTGCTCCACATTACAGCCAGTGCCCCATACTCCAGCAACATGCCCTCCCTACAGCCACAGTGCCCCATACGCCAGCCACAGAACCCTACATTACAGCCCCAATGCCCCACGTTACAGCCAGTGCCCCATACTCCAACAACAATGCCCCCCTACAGCCAGTGCCCCATACACCAGCCACAGTGCCCCACATTACAGCCAGTGCCCCATACTCCAGCCACAGTGCCCCACATTACAGCCAGTGCCCCATACTCCAGCAACAATGCCCTCCTACAGCCACAGTGCCCCACATAACAGCCAGTGCCCCATACTCCAGCCACAAGGCCCCCCTACAGCCACAGTGCCCCACATAACAGCCAGTGCCCCATACTCCAGCCACAGTGGCCCACATTACAGCCACAATGCCCCATATTCCAGCCACAATGCCCCACATTACAGCCAGTGCCCCATACTCCAGCAACAATGCCCCCCCTACAGCCAGTGCCCCATACACCAGCCACAGTGCCCCACATTACAGCCAGTGCCCCATACTCCAGCCACAATGCCCCACATTACAGCCAGTGCCCCATACTCCAGCCACAGTGCCCCACATTACAGCCAGTGCCCCATACTCCAGCAACAATGCCCCCCTACAGCCACAGTGCCCCACATAACAGCCAGTGCCCCATACTCCAGCCACAAGGCCCCCCTACAGCCACAGTGCCCCACATAACAGCCAGTGCCCCATACTCCAGCCACAGTGGCCCACATTACAGCCAGTGCCCCATACTCCAGCAACAATGCCCCCATACAGCCAGTGCCCCATACTCCAGCCAGAGTGCTCCACATTGCAGCCATTGCCCCACACTCCAGCAACATGCCCTCCCTACAGCCACAGTGCCCCATACGCCAGCCACAGAACCCTACATTACAGCCAATGCCCCATACTCCAACAACAATGCCCCCCTACAGCCAGTGCCCCATACACCAGCCACAGTGCCCCACATTACAGCCAGTGCCCCATACTCCAGCAACAATGCCCCCCTACAGTCAGTGCCCCATACTCCAGCCACAGTGCCCCACATTACAGCCAGTGCCCCATACTCCAACAACAATGCCCCCCTACAGCCAGTCCCCCATACACCAGCCACAATGCCCCACATTACAGCCTGTGCCCCATACTACAGCAACAATGCCCCCCTACAGTCAGTGCCCCATACGCCAGCCACAGCACCCCACATTACAGCCAGTGCCCCATACTCCAGCCACAGTGCCCCACATTACAGCCAATGCCCCATACTCCAGCAACAATGCACCCCTACAGCCACAGTGCCCCACATAACAGCCAGTGCCCCATACTCCAGCCACAAGGCCCCCCTACAGCCACAGTTCCCTATACGCCAGCCACAATGCCCCACATTACAGCTAGTGCCCTATACTCCAGCCACAGTGCCCCACACTACAGCCACAGTACCCTACATGATAGCAACAGTGCCCTCACTGATGGGCACAGTGCCACCGATGCCACCCATGGTTCACATGAAATTCTTTTTGGGTAGTATGTCCAAGGACCAGATGAAATGTGTCTTGTCAGAAACCATGAACCATTTCCTAACCTATGTCTCTCCGTATTGTTTCTTGTAGGCCTGAAAAAATTTAATAAAAAATGCGGTAATGATAAAGAATGTCCAGCAGACTACTTTGCCTTCAAAATAATTAGTGGAGCAGCCAATGTGGTCGGCCCTTCCATCTGCTTCGAGAACACAGTGTGAGTGCAGAACCTGAGTGTGACATTATTTTATGATCTATAAAAGAACCATTCACGGTTGTTGCGTAGAGTCGTGCAGCTGATTATTCCAGGACTAGAGAAATGATCCTGGGGGTCGACCCTCCATCTATGTAGAACATGTACACATGCACTTTTAATGCATCATAATCCTTTTGGGGCTAATATTGTTTAAGAGCCTGTGCCCACCTAAGGATTATTGCTATTCTAGTGGGCTAGTATAACCTTGTGTTCATATCATATGTACAATTGTTCCTGACGCATAGACCATAGTTCTAGTCCTCAGAATGCTGGTATCTGTGAATGGTCGCATCAGTGTTATTTCATGCCACAAAAATAGGAAAAGGGAAAACAATGGCGCAATCGGAATATTTAGCGGCTCACCTTAGGAGCTATGTATATGTGCATCCCATATTAGATTTTGGGTGAGCTGCCATACCGCCCTTTACTGGGTTCAGTCGGTGCTCATAAGTGTCCTCAACTATCATTAGAGGGGTTGTCTTATCTTGCTCGTCGGGGACAGGTGCACTCCTGATGATTGAAAATTTGGTCCAGTAGCTGGAAACCTAATTGGGGGCACTATTCGTAGACGCCTGGCAGCTCTAAAAATGGCTACCGCCAAAATGCAGGCCACTATGTTTAAAAGATCCCAGGGGTTACCCTGATGTTCACACTTTAATCCCTGTATAAGAAACTGGGGCCATGGGGTTGGCTGCTGCTGCTCGGTGGTGCAGGCTACCAGGAATGGTCAGGTAGCCGGGTATGAACCAGGATTGCAGACAAGGTAGAAAAACGTTAGACAAGAGAATGGTCAGTAAACGAGCTGTGGCCTGAACCAGGAAAATCCATCATCTGAACCAAGCAATCATAACTATACAGTCATGGTCGAAAGTGTTGGCACCCTTGAAATTGTTTCTGAAAATTAACTATAACTTACTCCCAGAAAATTATTGCAATTACACATGTTTTGTTATACACATGTTTATTTCCTTTCTGTGTATTGGAACAACACAAAAAAACAGAGGGGAAAAAAGGCAAATTGGACATCATTTCACACGAAACCCCCAAAATGGGTAGGACAAAATTGTTGGCACCCTAAAATTAATATTTGGTTGCACACCCTTTGGAATAAATAACTGCAATCAATCACTTCCTATCACCATCAACACGCTTCTTGTACCTCTCAACTGGAATTTTGGACCACTCTTCTATTGCAAGCTGCTCTAGGTCTCTCGTATGTGAAGGTGCCTTCTCCCAACAGCAATTTTAAGATCTCTCCACTGGTGTTCAATGAGATTTAGATCCAGACTCATTGTTGGCCATTTCATAAGTCGTCGGGGGCATTGTTTCCATCCGTTTCTGAGTGCTTCTTGATGTATATTTGGGGTCATTGTCCTGCTAGAAGACCCATGACCTAGGATGCAAACCCAGGTTTCTGACACTGGGCACTACATTGCAATCTAAAATCCTTTGGTAACCTTCAGATTTCATGATGCCTTGCACAAAGTCAAGAAACCCAGTGCCAGAGGCAGCAAAACAACCCCAAAAATATTTGAATCTCCATCATATTTGACTGTAGGTACGGTGTTCTTTTCTTTGTAGGCCTCATTCTGTTTTCGGTAAACAGTAGGATGTGCTTTACCAAAAAGCTCTATCTTGGTCTCATCTGTCGACAAGACATTCCCAGAAGGATTTTGGCTTACTCACATACATTTTGGCAATCTGCAGTCTAGCTTTTTTATGTCTTTGTCTGCAGTGGGGTCCTCCGGGGTCTCCTGCAATAGCATTTCATTTCATTTAAATGTCGTCGGATAGTTTGCGCTGACACTGATGCACCCTGAGGCTGCAGGACAGCATTACTTTCTTTGTAACTTGATTGGGGCTGCTTATCCACAATCCAGACTATCCTGCATTTCATCTTTTCATCAATTTATCTCTGCCATCCACATCCAGGGAGATTAGCTACAGTGCCATGGGTTGTAAACCTCTTGATTATGTTATGCACCATGGACAAAGGAACATCAAGATCTCAGGAGATGGACTTGTAATCTTGAAATTGTCGATATTGTTCAACAATTTTGGCTCTCAAATCCTCAGATAGTTCTCTTCTCCTTTTTCTGTTCTCCATGCTTAGTGACATTGAGTCACCTTCTCCTCTTTTATTTAGTTTCAGGTGATTTTCATATTGCCCACACATGTTACTTGCCACGGGTGAGTTTGAACGAGCATCTCGTGCGTGAAACAAAGTTGTGTGCCAACAATTTTGTTCTGACCATTTTGCGGGTTTTTTGAGAAATGATGTCTAATTTGCCTTTTTTTTTTCCTCCGTTTTTTGTTGTTGTTCCAATACATGCAAAGGAAATAAATGTGTGTAACAAAGCATGTGTAATTGCAAACATTTTCTAGGAGAAATACTTCATATCCTAGAACAATTTCAAAGATGCCGAAACTTTTGACCATGACTAAATCTGGTAGATTCCAGCAGGATGCTGGGAGCTATCTTGGGGTATACTGCTTTCAAAATGGCCAAGTTGGGCAGGTTCAGAAGACCATATTATTGGTCCAAGTTCGATCCAACAAAACATCAGATTGTACATGGACCAATGTTATTCTACCAGGCCGTGGACATATAGGATTTTTGTCCTTGGGCCGAAAAAGTCCAAGGAAAAAAATCGCACCCTGCTTGATTTGCATCCACTTTTCTGATCACACTTGGCCATGCAAGTCAATGAGTGCGTGGAAAACATCGTATCTGAGTGCGGTCAGGATGACATCTGAGTGCAGTCCGATTTCCACAGACTGACAGAATGAAGATGATGGAGAAATTGATATCCGGATAGCTTAACAGCAGCGCTTACAGCAGTGTTCCCCAAGTCCGGTCCTCAAGAGCCACCAACAGGTCATGTTTTCAGGATTTCCTTAGTATTGCACAGGTGATAATTGCATCACCTGGACAGGCAAGCATTCAATGACCTGTGCAATACTAAGGAAATCCTCAAAACATGACCTGTTGGTGGCTCTTGAGGACCGGAGTTGGGGAACACTGGCTTACAGGCTCTATAGCAAAGAGTTTGTAAGCTCTGCACTTCTTGCCTAAGAGCCTGACCTCCTGTGATAGACATCTTGAGAATGGAGAGGATTTTTAATAACAGGTAAATCGCAAAATTTCCTCTCTTTACAAGAACTTTGCAATATTACTCATTTACGACGCCCAGTCAACCCCTTTCCCTGTGACAACCTACGATGAAAATGTATGTCATGGTTGATTGTGAGTTCCTGCACCCCTCCGAACATTTCCAACATGGTGATTTCACATGTGAAGTCAGTGCACCTGTAAGATAAGGACTGCAGTACACAGACATGTTCCTGCCTTAGATCCAGGCTGTGTAACCTGATCGCTACGAATCAGGAGGCCACATATATGCAGGTGCTGGGAAGTTCCAAAGTTAACTCATTATTGAACAATGTAAAAGAAGAAAATAAAACATCGGAATATTTTTTTGTTTTTTTTCTTTTTCATCCCACCATAAAAATATTTTTTTAAAAATCTACATTTATCCCCAAATAATATTTAATATTATGTTTGGTCGCATAAAAAAAACAAACCTAAAAATGTTTGTTTTTTTTCTTTGAAATGTGCTATTATTATGAAAAAAAAATAGAAAAAGATAAAAACACAGTAAAGTAGAGTTTAGCAAAAAAATATTTATATTGTTCTGATCTGGTGTCCATTCCGGTCTTCCATGGCCGCACGGCTAGGGGAGTGTTCACTTATGCCGGGCTTCATAGACACCGGAGGAATCCGGAAAGTCGGGCACATAAGGGAAAATTGTCACAGAGTCCCGGACTGGACATTGGAGCAGACTCTACTATACATATAATTGTATAAACTCATAGAATAAAAGTAACAAGATAGAATAAACAAAAGCAAAATGAAAAAAAGTTTGTGCTTTTGGAATGTGAGGATAAAAAATAAAAAAATAGAAAATTACGGTTATAAGGAGTGATGATGAGATCGGTTTTTGGGGAATCCCAAGCACCGATGTGACATACCTGACGTTATTGGTTGACCCGATCGATTGTTTTCATTAGAAAACACCTTTAAGATTGAATAAGTTTATTTAAGTGGGTACAAGTTGTAAATCTCCCTGACATAGAAGTCTCCATTGTTTCGAGAGCTCGGGTTTGTTTGCATTGTGTCCTGTTCAGGATGTGATAGTCGTCCTACATGTCTTACATGTGTCATTTATTGTCTCTTGTGTAATACTGAACTATCAGGTTTCTAAAGCTCCTATTTTGTAACAGGGCCGATGTCCCGTAATTTGGTTTTAATGAGCGAATGTTACACAACTCTAACCATACAGCTTTACCGGTTTAATGTATCGAAGCCCCAATCACTACGTAATGTAAAGTTAGACTTGTTTCTAATACACCTTGTATTATGCAATAATCTTGTACAATACAAGTCACGGCTGGTACAGGAGGAGAGAGGACCCTGCCCGCGAGGGCTCACAATCTACAAGGGATGGGTGAGGATACAGTAGGTGAGGGTAGAGCTGGTCATGCAGTGGTATGGCCGATCGGTGGTTACTGCAGGTTGTAGGCTTGTCGGAAGAGGTGGGTCTTCAGGTTCTTTTTGATTCTACTTGTATCAACATCATTTTTCAAATTCATGCTTCTACGGATTAAAATGTTAAACGCATCCCAGGGGTGACCGATTTCCTTTAAAGTTGGGTGATTGTGGAGTCTGTATCATCTGACACCACCTCCATTCCTCTGCTTCTTGGTCACATAGTCCTTACATAGCCTTGAAGCATTTTGGATCATTGTCTTTAACACGACTGAGGGTTACACTAAGTGCAAACCAGGTGAGATGGCACGCCGCTGCAGAAAGCTGTTCTTGAAATTTTGGGTGTGTCATGGATTTTGAACTAAATCGCCAACAGTGTCATCAGCAAAGCACCCACACACTATCACACATTCTCTTCCATACTTCACGGTGGGCACCACACATGTAGAAACCATCCGCTCACGTGTTCTGCTTCTCTCAGAAATGTGGTGGTTGGTACCAAAAGTCTGTATTTTTGACGCATCAGACCACTGTACAGATTTCTTGATGTCTGTGCATCATTTATTAGGGTTGTTAGCTGAGTTGTTGTATATTTGTGGTTTCTGAGGCTGGTATCTCTGGTGAACTTATCCTCTGCAGCAGAAGTAATTCTTGATCTTCTTTTCTTGGGGTGGTCCTCATTAGAGCAAGTGTCATCATGGTGAATGATCGCTTTTATGGCTGCACTTAAGGATACCTTCCAGGTTTTACCAATTTTCGAGATTTACAAACCTTTTTGTCTTATAGTAATGACTGTTTCGCTTAGTCGAGTGTTTTTCACTGTATTCTGGCTTAGAACAGTTGTTGACTAGGGCTCAGCACTATATGGATCTGTGTACCAACACTGCCTCTGAAAAACACACCTGATGGTCTCAAACACTTTCTAAAGGTCAGTGATTCCACGGAAGAACTCGTAATGAGGTGAACTGTTCATTGGTGGCCACTGCAGGTGATAGATAAGTTTTCCACCCTTTTGGCATTCTTTTTGGCTTCATCAGCTAAGTAACAAGGGATACTATGAGGAATCTAAGGGTTATCACATATTCTGGTTTGCTTCATGTTTCTTTATTTCTTGTTTGCATATCTCTTCCTTCGTGACTTTTCTGCCTTTAGTTAGAACAGATGAGTCCAAACCTTTGACCGGTATTCTAGGTCCTTACATCAGGGATCAGTCCAAGTCTCAGAATTAACCAATGCTTGTATTTATGACATTTCTGGAGATAATTTTACCTGGACTTTCCTTTTTAAAGAAATTTTCCACAAGTACTATGCGTTATGGTTTTTCTTTATCAAGTCGACATTGAACTCATTCTAAAGGTGCAAGTTGCGATAAATGTCATCTGGTAAGTTTAAGTCACTCAACTCAAGCAAAACATCCTCCTATTCTGAGGTCACAACTAACCAGGCATGCCATGTCACAGACTGAATAGTATTTATTGCATGCCTGTGCTGACCCAGGCGGCACAATGCCTCTTGTTTTCTGTTAATGATTTGCAGAAGTGAACACTTTACCTCTCCCAGGATGGTGCACATCGTGGTGTTCATGTTTAGGCTTTATGGCAATAAGTATTTACGGTAAAGTGTTAGTTGCTGTTCTCCACATTATTACCATTTCCCCGTAGTGTCCTGGTTCCTATTAGCATTATTATACATTAGCAAGAAAAAACAGACAGAATAGGGCATAAGACCCTTTACACTCATCCACGATCATTGGACGACGTAAGCGTGCCACCGATCAGCACACAAATGAGCAAAATGCTTGTTCATTGGCTGATTGGATCATTTACATGTGTCCCTAAAATAATCATTGATGGAAAGCCGGGAATGTGTGCAACCTGTGTAGGAATCAAAGGATCATATTACCAATCGCTGCAGATTGCATTGGCCGATGTAAAAGGACCTTAAATTAGAGCAGATAGACAGGTAGAACGATGATCAGCCCTCATTATGGGAAGAAATACCAGTGTTACCCCATCATATGACTGCAGGATTAGACTTACATATGTTTCGTTTGTAGTCTATTACCCAAAAGCGACTCCTTTTCTAATTGTAGGAGTATGCTTTTGTTTTCTTCTCCATCTGACCACCAAGACTACTTCTCCTGACAACTGCAGTTTGTGCCCAAGAAATCTTTGGCTCCTCACTTTTGCAGAGATCCCCTGTCTCTTTAGTAGCGCAAACTAATTTCAGACCGTAGACTAGACTTTTTTTTTTTTTCAGACCCCTGACTTTGTAGTAAGTAAACAAATGCAAACCCCAGAGCAGACCCCCTAAATACAGACTCCAGACCAAAATCCCAACATAAAAACCTCTTGGTAAGTACACTAAATATAGACCCCAAACTTGTCCTGTAAACTGTTAAATTATTTTTTTTCCCATCCCATGACTGACATTTTGAGGTATCGCTTACTAGGCGCATCTACACAGCTTACCAAAAAAAAACTATTGAAATATAACCTTTAAGATACTAAATAACTACCTCTATCAATAGTATATAATATATATATATATATATATATATATATATATATATATATATATATATATATATGTAGAAATGAGTGACCTGTCCCTAGACACGAATCTATCTGGGCACCTACCTGCAGAGGTTGGCTTCCTAAGAAAAACGAGAATGGCGCCCCCGCTCATGCGACAGCTGTCCCTAATCTCCTAATTAACCCTATAAGACTTAAAGTCAGAAACAGAGGGCCAGGTGGCCTAAATTGACTGTATGATGCAATGCTGGGAGCTACCGCCTCACCAACACCGGAGCTCCTGCAACCCTCAACCTACTGTCTCCTTCCCCATAATCCTGTAGAATGTAAGCCCGCAAGGGCAGGGTCCTCACCCCTCTGTATCAGTCCGTCATTGTTAGTTTGTTTACTGTATGTGATATTTGTAACTTGTATGCAACCCCTTCTCATGTACAGCACCATGGAATCAATGGTGCTATATAAATAAATAATAATAATAATAATAGTATATGCATATAGTATATATAGAGCCAACAAAAGGGTAAGGATATATGAATGTAAATAAAAGGGACAGTCCAATCAATCTTAGTCACTCATAGCTGATACATACAACCCCTGGCAAAAATTATGGAATCACCGGCCTTGGAGGATGTTCATTCAGTTGTTTAATTTTGTAGAAAAAAAGCAGATCACAGACATGGCACAAAACTAAAGTCATTTCAAATGGCAACTTTCTGGCTTTAGAAAACACTAAAAGAAATCAAGAACAAAAAATGTGGTAGTCAGTAATGGTTACTTTTTCTAAGCAAGCATAGGGGAAAAATTATGGACTCACTCAATTCTGAGGAACAAATTATGGAATCTCCCTGTAAATTTTCATACCCAAAAATAACACCTGCATCAAATTAGATCTGCTCTTTAGTCTGCATCTAAAAAGGAGTGATCGCACCTTGGAGAGCTGTTGCACCAAGTGGACTGACATGAATCATGGCTCCAACACGAGAGCTGTCAACTGAAACAAAGGAGAGAATTATCAAACTCTTAAAAGAGGGTAAATCGTCACGCAATGTTGCATATGATGTTGGTTGTTCAGTCAGCTGTGTCTAAAATCTGGACCAAATACAAACAACATGGGAAGGTTGTTAAAGGCAAACATACTGGTAGATCAAGGAAGACATCAAAGCATCAAGACCGGAAACTTAAAGCAGTATGTCTCCAAAACAGGAAATGCACAACAAAATAAATAAGGAACGAATGGGTGGAAACTGGAGTCAACGTCTGTGACCGAACTGTAAGAAACTGCCTAAAGGAAATGGGATTTACATACAGAAAAGCTAAATGAAAGCCATCATTAACACCGAAACAGAAAAAAACAAGGTTATAATGGGCTAAGGAAAAGCAATTGTGGACTGTGGATGACTGGATGAAAGTCACATTCAGTGATGAATCGCGAATCTGCATTGGGCAAGGTGATGATGCTGGGACTTTTGCTTGGTCCCGTTCCAATGAGATTTAGAAAGATGACTGCCTGAAGAGAACATGCAAATTTCCACAGTCATTGATGATATAGGACTGCATGTCAGGCAAAGGCACTGGGGAGATGGCCGTTATTGCATCTTCAATAAATGCACAAGTTTATGTTGATATTTTGGACACTTTTCTTATCCCATCAATTGAAAGGATGTTTGGGGATGATGAAATCAATTTTCAAGATGATAATGCATCCTGCCATAGAGGAAAAACTGTGCAAACATTCCTTGAAAATAGACACATAAGGTCAATGCCATGGCCTGCAAATAGCCCGGATCTCAATCCAAGTAAAAATCTTTGGTGGAAGTTGAAGAAAATGGTCCATGACAAGGCGCCAACCTGCAAAGCTGATCTGGGGACAGCAATCAGAGAACGATGGAGCCAGATTGATGACGAGTCCTGTGTGACACTCATTAGTCCAGGCCTCAGAGCCTGCAAGCTGCAATAAAAGCCAGAGGTGGTGCAACAAAATACTAATGATGTGTCGGAGTGTTTTTTCTGTTTGTTTTTCATGATTCCATATTTTTTCCTCAGAATTGAGTGATGCCATAGTTTTTCCCCTATGCTTGGATAAAAAAAAGTCACCATTACTGACTACCACATTTTCTGTTCTTCATTCCTTTTAGTGTTTCTTAAAGCCAGAAAGTTGCCATTTGAAATGACTTTAGTTTTGTGCCATGTCTGTGATCTGCTTTTTTTCTACAAAATTAAACAACTGAATGAACATCCTCCAAGGCCGGCGATTCCATAATTTTTGCCAGGGGTTGTATAAGGTATATAAATCAGAGGTCATTGGTGTCTAGGTACTATAGCAGCACTATGATTTACACTAACTTGATAATCCCCACTCCATTTGTTGAGCAGGGATTGATCGGTGCTAACACAAAATAACTCTCATAGATGTTCCAACAAATGTATACAGTGCCAACATGCATGACACTCTTAGATAAGTATTTCAGCAAACGTGATTGCACATCACAGTACCATATATATATATATATATATATATATATATATATATATATATATATTTATATATATATTCCCATAGATTGTTAGATAACCAGATAGGGACACACACAAAAAAGATATACGGTAAGTCCCCCCCAAAAAACCTTGTACTTATCTGCTGCAATGTGGTACTGCACACAGGCGGCTGAGAATCATGATAATATCACTCCTTAGTTGAAGGTAGCAAACTCTCGACGCGTTTCCCCCCAGATGGATGCGTACAGTATCAGGACCATCATAAATTCAGTGACAGCACGTTACAGTGTATATAGCAAAAATGCCAATATAATATATCAGCACAGGTGATTGACTATTAGAAACAGGGTGCCTCACACATGGATGCGCACATAGGGGAGAAAATATTTAGATGACCAGATTAACTGCACCTGAGTACAATATAATTGCTGATATAGGACAGCGCTATTTCATGCCGTGAAACCAATAATACATCGTTAGCCACACACATGGCTGCCAGGTTGCTAATAAGTACATAACCAGTGAATACAGGGCCCTTAGGGCATAAAGTAAATGGGAGGGGAAGCAGGAAAAAGAAAAAGGGGGGGGGGAGATTAACAATAACAATAATAAAATACATGATATAATAATTGGATCTAGGTACCAGTTTTGGTTCTGGCTGATGATAATGGACATTAAGTCGGGCAAAGCAGCAATAATTTTGCTGTTCATTCAAGCCATCCGGCACAAGAGTCCGTGATCTAAATATCCACTGGCATTCATTCTGTAGGAGAAGTTTATTCAAATTCCCACCCCTTGGGTTTTGCCGCACTACCTCAAGGATGCAGAATGACACCAGTTTTGGGTCATTCTGGTGGAAAAACCTAATGTCTGGCCAAGGGTGTCTCTCTCTCATGCCTTATATCACCAAGGTGTTCACCTACACGTCTACGTAACTCATTTTTAGTTTTCCCCGATGTAGTTCAGTGTTCATGAGCACGTGGCCATGTACACTACTCCCTCAGTTTTGCAGTTGGCGAAATCTCTCATGAAGTACACCCTCTCTGACTTGGTACCTTTAAACGATTTCTCCCTTCTAATCCACTGACAGAATTTACAATCTCCACATCTGAATGTGCCACACAGTTTGCGGTCTAACCATGTACCCTGTGGATTAGGTTTGTCATAGGAACTATGTACCCGGCAATCTTTAATGGATCTACCCTTCCTGTGTGATTCCGGGGGTTGGTGGGATAAAGTCCCTTAATTTGGGATCAGCTCTTAATATCCCCCAATGTTTCCTGAGGATACTCTGTACAGCATTTGACCTGTTATCAAACATACCAATAATTCTCGGAATGTCAGGTATTATATCCCTAGGTGATGGGTGTAACAAATCATGGCGATTGCATCCTGCCGCATGCTCCCATGCACTATCCAGTACATTGCCCGGGTAGCCCCTCTGGCAGAACCTCCTCCTAAGGTCATGGGCTTGTATGACAAAATCCTGATTGTCGGAGAAATTCCTTTTAATACGTAGGAATTGACCTTTGGGTATCCTCCTCCGAAGTGGACCGGGATGATAACTCTCCCACTGCAGGAGACCATTGGTGGACGCGAGTTTTCTGAATGTCTTGGTGGTAATGCCCCCCCTCTCATTTTTACTTGTTTGGAGATAAAGAAAGGTAATAGTTTCCCTGTGTATCTCTGACATGACTCTCATGTTAATGTCATTCTCATTCAAACATGCAATGAAGCAGTTAAAATCATCCCCCGATCCAGTCCACAAGATAAACACATCGTCGATAAATCTTGACCAAAAAAGAATATGCGGGAACCACCACGCCTCTTCCACACACACCGTAGTCTCCTCCCACCAGCCCAGGAAGAGATTTGCATACAATGGGGCACAGGGACTCCCCATCGCAGTCCCCCTGAGCTGGTGATAGGTCCGCCCATTAAAAAGGAAGTAGTTATGATGGAGGATATACGTTAACAATGCAATAACAAAGTTATTATGGGAGGTAAGATGAGTAGCTCTGGTGATGAGAGAGAACTCCGTACTCCTGATACCTGCCCTATGTGGAATATTACTGTACAACGCTTCCACATTAATGGAGGCCAGGTATGTGTCAGTATTGATATTAATATCTTCAAGTTTGGTCAATAGGTCCATAGTATCACTCAGATAAGATGGTGAAGATGTAACAAATCCAAAACCAGCTTCTCCACCATGACAGAAGATCAGCTCTCCACCCTCCTGTCAAGATCACACCTCACCACCTGCACGCTTGACCCGCTCCCATCCCACCTCATCCCTAACCTTTCCACGGTCTTCATCCCAACCCTAACGCACCTCTTCAACCTCTCACTCACAACAGGTGTCTTTCCCTCATCCTTCAAGTATGCCAAGATCACACCCATCCTCAAAAAGCCCTCCCTCGACCCATCCTCTGTGTCTAGCTATCGCCCAATATCTCTTCTCCCTTATGCCTCCAAATTGCTGGAGCAACACGTCCATCTTGAACTGTCCTCCCACTTCTCCTCCTGCTCCCTCTTTGATCGGTTACAATCAGGCTTCCGTTCCCATCACTCAACTGAAACTGCCCTAACTAAAGTCACCAATGACCTACTAACTGCCAGGAGCAAGCGACACTACTCTGTCCTCCTTCTCCTGGACTTGTCTTCTGCCTTTGACACTGTTGACCACTCCCTTTTGCTACAAATCCTCTCATCCCTTGGCATCACAGACTTGGCCCTTTCCTGGATCTCGTCATATCTAACAGACCGAACATTCAGTGTCTCCCTCCCCCACACCACCTCCTCACTTCGCCCCTTGTCAGTCGGTGTTCCTCAAGGCTCTGTTCTAGGACCCCTACTCTTCTCCATCTACACTTTCGGCCTGGGACAGCTCATAGAATCCCACGGTATGCAGTACCATCTCTACGCTGACGACACGCAGATCTACCTCTCCGGACATGACCTCTCCTCCTTGCTTACCAAAATCCCGCACTGTCTGTCTGCCATTTCAGCCTTCTTTTCTGCTCGCTTTCTACAACTGAACATGGACAAAACAGAATTCATCATCTTTCCCCCATCTCACTCTACCCCTCCACCAGACCTATCCATCAATGTCAATGGCTGCTCACTTTCCCCAGTCCCACTCGCCCGGTGCCTCGGGGTGATCCTCGACTCTGCCCTCTCTTTCAAGCCACATATCCAAGCCCTTGCCTCCTCCTGTCGTCTCAAACTCAAAAATATTTCCGGGATCCGTGCTTTCCTTGACCGCAATACTGCAAAAACGCTAGTGCATGCCCTTATCATCTCCCGCCTCGACTACTGCAACCTCCTACTCTCTGGACTCCCCTCTAGCACCACTCCAATCCATCCTACACTCTGCTGCCCGACTAATCCACCTGTCCCCCCGCTATTCCCCAGCCTCTCCCCTGTGTCAAACCCTTCACTGGCTTCCTATCGCCCAGAGACTCCAGTTCAAAACCCTCACACTGACATACAAAGCCATCCACAACCTGTCTCTTCCATACATCTGTGACATGGTCTCCCGGTACCTACCTACACGCCACCTCCGATCCTCCCAAGACCTCCTTCTCTACTCCCCTCTCATCTCTTCTTCCCATAACCGCATCCAAGACTTCTCCCGTGCTTCCCCCATACTCTGGAACTCTCTACCCCAACACATCAGACTTGCGCCTACCATAGAAACCTTCAAAAGGAACCTGAAGACTCATCTCTTCCGACAAGCCTACAGCCTGCAGTGATCCTCAACCTACTGAACAGCCGCACAGCCAGCTCTTCCCTCTCCTAGTGTATCCTCACCCACCCCCTGCAGACTGTGAGCCCTCGCGGGCAGGGTCCTCCCTCCTTATGTACTCGTGTGCCTTGTTATCTGCTCATGTTTAATGTATTTGTCTATATTTGCCCCGTATTCACATGTAAAGCGCCATGGAATAAATGGCGCTATAAAAATGTATAATAATAATAATAATAAATGGATGAAGGATTTTATCAACATACATTCCAATGTTCTGACCTATACAATCAACACCTGACACTATGGGCCAACCCTTTAAAGGGACCAGTCCCTTATGTATTTTTGGTAGACAGTAAAAGGCAGGTATCACGGGAAACGAAGGTAATAAGAATTCAAATTCATCCTTAGTGATTAATCTGAGATCCAATCCTCCGACCAAGATCTCCGTCAAAGTATCAAGATATTGGGAAGTAGGGTCCTTTTTAAGGATTTCATATCTCACCATCCCTTAATAATAGTTGACACATAGCCAGATATTGTGCATCTACACCCAACTGAAAAAACCAAAAGAGAACTAATCTACATCATAACTTTATTAAATTTCAAAACCATTGGATTAAAAACAAGCACGACACCCCAACTCCTCATAATAGGAGTGGGTCTATAAAAACCTGATCTGGTGTAGGGAGGGCAAAGATGGAGGGAGAAAACACTGGGATAAAAGATCCTATATATCCCTAGCATTTATTTCCCTACCTATCCGCGGAGGTTGGCACCCTCTTGGACGCAATGTGGCGCCCCCGCTCCTCGACGGCTTGCCCTAAAATGCCCTATAAATCCCTTAATGTGATGATGTCAAAAATATACAAACAACACACACATACACCAAATACCAGGTAGTAAATCACCAACAACAAACAAGCCCAACCGGGCTGGTCTGGCCGTACACAGCCCTACAACCTATGGTACTACGTTGATGGCTAAGGCTAATACGCCCTAAGGAGTCCCTAACCACAAAGTACCTGCCTATCAGCGGAGGTTGGCACCCTCTTGGACGCAAATGGCGCCCCCGCTCCTCGACGGCTGCCCCTGTTGACCCTCACTGAGTCCCTACAAACGTAGGGGGATCCTGGATACAGGGGGTGCCTAAGGGGCTAAAATGGTGACCCGTAGCTCTGAGCCTTTCTAACTACGGACAGACCAAAAACAAATACACACAACAACACACAAACTAATATTAACAACACTATATACAGTATCTTGCTGGAGAGACGACTATTACATAGGATGGTAGATGAATATAATACCTCTACCTCCTAGGCATATATGCATGAGTTTGTGATTCTAATGGTATTACCAAAGTTATATCCCCAATAACACCAGATAGAATGTACAGGGTATCTTGTCAAAACTCTGGAATCTTTAACATGGGATTACTAATAAACCTAACTTACCCACCATCTAAGGAGACACACATAAATGAAAGATGCTTTTTAGCCCTAGTGGTATAGCCAAAACTTAGTATCCCAAATACCAAAAGACACTCATGTTATATATATACCAATAACACGTCTATAGTTGGTGAAAATACCGAATAATGAAATAAAAAAAACCAATCCACTTATCTGCGGTCGGGTTCTGCCTCTACGCGTTTCCCCCCCATGATATGGTTCCTCAGGAGGCAAATGGGAAATCAGACTTCCGTGTGTTCAGGTCACATCGGAGATGCATGCTGTGCCCGGTTGCAGGTGCAGAAGTCCTGCACCACGGGCTTGTTTGTTGTTGGTGATTTACTACCTGGTATTTGGTGTATGTGTGTGTTGTTTGTATATTTTTGACATCATCACATTAAGGGATTTATAGGGCATTTTAGAGCAAGCCGTCGAGGAGCGGGGGCGCCACATTGCGTCCAAGAGGGTGCCAACCTCCGCGGATAGGTAGGGAAATAAATGCTAGGGATATATACGATCTTTTATCCCAGTGTTTTCTCCCTCCATCTTTGCCCTCCCTACACCAGATCAGGTTTTTATAGACCCACTCCTATTATGAGGAGTTGGGGTGTCGTGCTTGTTTTTAATCCAATGGTTTTGAAATTTAATAAAGTTATGATGTAGATTAGTTCTCTTTTGGTTTTTTCAATTATTGATACTAATTCTGAATTATCAGAAACTGTACTTTTTTCGCATCTACACCCAACTAGTTATTAGATTTATCGTTGCGATATGATTCATACATGCATGTTGTCGCATCATGCCTCTAATCAGAGGCGCCGGGAATACCGGGAGGTATGAGGCGGTTCGAAGGGCTACCATATGGTGGCCACAAAATACTGACACATGGCCACTGGGTCAGGGTCCTGCAAATTTATTTGATCACCTACATTTGTGGTGAAATATAATCTGTCTAATATGTAATTTACAGCAGATTCATTATGTTCTAACCTTTTTTCTTTAACATTCCTTCCTTTTGTCTGCTTATAATTTCAGGCTTATGAGTAACGTGAAAAACAACAATGGAAAAGGATTGAATATTGCACTACTAAATGGTAAAGCTTGGAAATTGTAGATTATTCCATTTAATTTGCTTGCCGTCTCTACACACTGGCGGGCCACCACATCAACTGGCGCAATGTTGTAAACTTTGAAAAGTCTCCCATGCAGTCCGGCCTTAGATATATTTGTCCTGTTCAGTAGGACTTCTGTACATAACCTTCCTTGACTTTTCTTCCGCAATCCAAGATGTCCTGGAGCAACCTTTTTTTTTTTAAGAGCGGGCAAAGCGAAAAGGTGGTCCTTGATGTGACTCTTTCCATTACATCTTGGTGAAAATTATGGAAAAAGCTGTGCAAGTGATCCTTATTTCTTACTAAGTGACAATTTCCATTACTGTATATATGTAATAAATGTCTGACACGGGATTACCCAATGGTGTAACTATAATAGGTGCCACGTTTGCAATCACACCAGGGCCCTAGGAACTAGAGGAGGGCTATGGTTTATTTTCCCATATGAAAAGACTGTTATTATGAAAGATCTGTGATATTTGAGGGCCTTGTTGGAGATTTTGGATTGGGGCCTACGAGCTTCAAGTTACGCTACTTGGACCACCCAAACTTGCTAACTTGAGTGATAGACTTCTGAGACAGCCCGTTTTTACAGGCAACACTTCTCCATGCCCCTTTCCTACAATTATTATTTCCCACCAATTCTCCCTCTTTTTTTTTTCTTTTTAAATAAACTCCTAGAAGTTCTTTGGGAGAGTTGAAAATTGTGAGAAAACCCTTTTTCAATTTTTGAGGAAGTAATTTTATGATAGGATATCCTATGAATCACTGTCATCAAACTAGTGGAAAAAATGTTGTGAAAAATCAAAATTTCTGCAGTACTTTTACACAAAGCATGTTGTACTACATCTTTTCTTTTATAATGTATATTTTACTTTATTTTTTCTTTCATTTACTTGTAGCCAGCACAACAGAGCTTATAAAGATAGGTCATTTTGATATGTATTCTGGAGGTAAGTTAGTGTCACGGCAGTAACTCGCATGCGTTCCCAGTGTCGGCCTACTCGCCGTGCTTACCGCTCTGCTCTTCTACAATGTCAGGCCGCCTCACTGAGTTACCTCATGCTAAACTTTGTACTCTGCTGTATCTTCCTGCTGTCTCCACCTGACTATAGGGAGGAGTGGCCAGATCGTTCAGGAATTTAACCCTGCTGTGCCAGCAGGAGATATATTAGGCAGCTCCTCCTTCTCTTCCCTGCCTGAACTTAGGTTTCTGTAAGTCTCAGCAATCAGTGCTGTGTTATTTATCTTGTCTCTCATGTTACTGACCTGGTTCGTTTATCCGTTCTGTCTGGCCTCTCCGCTCCTGACCTCAGCTTTGTATTCTGAACCTGTACTAGCTGCCCCATCCTCGGACCGTCTGATTACATTTCTGTCTTTCTCCCTCTTGTGCTCCGATTTCTTGAATTACTGCTTTCTTTTGTAAGTTTAGCTTATAATTGTACATATTTGTTTTTTCTCAAGATGTACAGAATCTTATTAACTTTTTGGAACCAATGAAAGAGGGCACGTTAATACTTATGGCATCATTCGATGATCCGGCCACAAAGTGAGTGATATAAGACACATGATATGGCAAAATATGTTTTCGAATAAGTTTGGCATGATTAGTCTACTCAACTGGAGTATACTCATCACTCATAAAGGAAACCCCTTACTATGATTATTATGTGCCTTGAAGGGGTTGTCCTGGACTTTAACATTGATGGAAAGTAAAAGCACATGCTAGTCATATATTCCAGCTGTGAAAAAAAAAAAACACTTTGATGGCAACGCCAGCCTACTTCTGATATTAAAGGGGACTTAATTCCTTCCTTCGGAAGGAAAGAAGCTGTTTCTTTAGAGCCATCCATAGGAAGCTACCCTCTCTATAGGAGGCACTACATAGACTGTCTTTTTTTCATGTTAGAGCTAATTTCCACACTTTTCACAGTGAATATTGTATGTAAGATTCCCTATGCCAACTGGATTTCTGCATGGAAGACTAATACCCACTGAGAGTTTGGAGAAGTTGGTGTATGAGGTACCAGGCTTCCAAATGTCCATCGTTAGGGCAGTACGGCAGTAAAACTGTAAAAGGTCCAAGCTCATCCACCAATCACTGTATGGGGACTTTGTGGTGACTTATTTATTAGGTGAAGAGTACCGCTCTGGTTCCCAATATGGAGCCTTTTATTTCACACAAATATAACTCCTCAGATCCCACTTAGTAATCTGCTCCCTCATTTTGTATGAACCCTTTGGAGATGCCCAGCAAATGTACGAGTTTTTCAACAGATTCGCCGACACATGCGCAGCATCATCAGGAATGGGGGATGGAGCAGGGGAACGATCGGCAGGATTGGCATTGGGGGATAAACTGTCTGCTTTCTCGGTCTCCCCAAGCGATGTAAGGAAACAGTTTAGTAAACTAGTCATTGGCAAAGCAGCTGTTCCTGATGGCCTCAGTCCACGTGTCCTCAGAGCGTGCGCAAACCAACTATGTACTGTCTTCCAGCTCTCGTTTATCATGAGCCTACAATTACAGAGAGTACCAATGCTGTGGAAGACCACCTGCCTAGTGCTGGTTCCCAAGATCACTTTTCCGACTTCCCTACACGACTATCGCCCAGTGGCCCTAACATCGCATGCTATGAAGTCTTTGGACATAATAGTACTGGCCTACTTGTGCCTGTGGGTGAGGGCCTACACTGACCCCCTGCAGTTTGCGTACCAGCAGAGATTGGGGGTGGATGATGCGGTATTGTGTCTGCTACATACAGTACATTCATTCTTGGACAAGGATGGAACTGTAGTGCGCGCCATGTTCTTTGACTTCTCTAGTGCTTGCAATACCTTACAGCCCCCTACTACGAAATAAGTTGACTGATATGGCGGTAGATGAGGGGATGGTGAACTGGGTAAGTGACTACCTGACGGACAGGCCGCAGTTTGTAAGGACGGAGGAGATGGTATCCGGCAGTGTACGGAGCAGTGTTGGAGCCCCTCAGGGTACAGTGTTGTCGCCCTTCCTCTTCACATTGTAAATCAGATCTCTGTCACCTCCAAAAATTCTCAGAAGACTCAGTGATTGTAGGCGGCATTGTGGGGGGCTGGGGTAGGAGGAATATAGAAGGGTGGTTTCTGACTTTGAGGATTGGTGCTAGACTAACTGTCTAGAACTAAACATGAAGAAAACCAAGGAGATGGTGGTGAGTTATAGAAGGAAAAAGGATGATTACTTACCGATCACTATTGCTGGCCAGGAGGAGAAGATGGTTGAGAGCTACAAATACTTGGGGGTTCACCTTGATAGCAAACTCGATTGGAGGTTGTTACAGAACCCCCCAGCACCAAGAATGTTATGCAGTATATGTATGTATAATAGTTTCCATGTGAAATGCATCAGTCCACAGGCTGCGCCCCTGGACAAGATATTCTCTTTCTGACCTCCCCCCACCTTTGTAATTCCCACAGTAAATATTGGCAGGCTCCGGCCCCCTGCGGCTATTGTAATGTAGGTCTGGCCTGCTGTGTTCCTATTGGCCTGCCCTGTGTATCTGTGTTATATATTCTGTGTGCTGTAAATAAAGGTTGTTCTTAGACTGGAAATACGTGGAGAAGCAGTCAGCTTTTATATGCTCTCATGTAATCAAGAAATTCCTGCGAGCGTCCTTCATTCAGAATCTAGCAAAAGCAGAGTGGACTTCCTGAAACACGGGGTGGTACTGAAAGAGGTACCCCAGCTTGGTAGACCCCGTTACAGAAGTGTCATACAGAAAAGGTTTACAAGAAGGGAATGAGCAGACTGTACTTTCTACGGAAGTTCAGGTCGTTCAATGTGTGCAATAAAATGCTCAAATTATTTTACCAGTCCGTTGTGGCAAGCGTCATCTTTTTTGCTATCATTTGCTGGGGCAGTAGTGTGCGAGTAGCTGACTCTAATAAGCTCAGCAAACTTATCAAGAAGGCAGGCGCGGCTGTTGGCCTTCATCTTGACTCTTTTGAGGAGGTAGTGGAAGATAGGATTCAGATGAAGTGCAGGGCTGTAATGATCAGTAATACACACCCACTATACGAGCTGTTCTTGGAGATACATTCAGCAGCCGTCTAATCCTACTAAGGTGCAAGAAGGAGAAATTCAGGAAATCGTTTGTGCCTACTGCTATGAGGATGCATAACAATTTCCTAAGGGTGAAAGACAACAATGACCTATGGCTGGTGCACTAATGGCAATGATCAGAGATTTAAGATTTATAGTACCTGCATTTACACAAATTTGTTTGTTACGTAATATGGTAAGTCATGTGCAAGTTCTGTGTATAGAAATTTATGTAATGCTGTTTGCAATGTTGTTTGGAATGCTGGTTGTAACGCTGCTGTAATACCATCATTTCCATCGGGATCAATAAAGTGTATCGTATCGTATGTACGAGATGGAAATAAATCTGAGATAAGGAGTCCTGACCCAGTAAAGTTGACAACCAAAATCAACAGTCCACAGACCCAAAATTACATAGTCAATAATATCCAGGGGCGAAGCTGAAGTGGGTGCACGATTTGCAACCGCACCTAAGCCCTAGACATAGGGGGCCCTAAAATGTCCCATTGCATCATATGAGAAGACCAATATTATTAAAAAGTTGTGATACTTGGGACCCCTGCTTGAGATTTTACATTGGGGTCCATGAACTCAAAGTTGCGCAATGAAGATGAACCCTTGACTTTGAGATGTGAGAGCGTTTTGAGCCTTCATGCCATGAAACAAGTTTCTTGGAACATCATACTCTGTAATGCTGCTGTTTCGCGGTGGAAGAGTAGGGCTAGTGGGTAACAGGAAATGGCTCAACGGCCTTTCAAGAACACCTAGATGAGTTTCTATGCAAGCTACCAAAGGAACAAAACAGGTATGGGCAGTTTTTGAGTCTCTACAGTATATGGTTTCCCTTTTCTTAATCTAAAAAAATTGGACTTAGCCAGGAGCTACGACTCTTGTTCTCTTTCCATATCTTTAAAATGAAGTGTTCTGGCAGTTCCAATTTGGCTTCATCCGAATGAAGGCATGGATATTTGTAAGATAATTCCATAATGGAAGGATTACTGTAAAATGACAATTAATCTCTTGTCTGCAAGTTCCACTTAAAAATCCACACGGCAGTGGATCTACGTTGACATTTCTAATGATTATCTATAATGTGGGAAGTGTAAACGCACAGAATCCTAAAGCTTTATCAATGTTTTCACTTTAGACTGAATGACAAAGCCAGAGAACTGCTTACCAGTTATGGAAGCAGTTATGCCAACAAAATGGGATTCCGAGACTCCTGGACTTTCGTTGGAGGAAAAGGATTAAAGAACAAGAGCCCCTTTGAACAGGTACGGTGAATGTCTTCTTCAGTTTAGATGTGGCTGATGTCACCAGGATTTCATACAAATGGAAACCACATCGAACCCCTCATCTAAGAGCTAGCGTCAACTGCGTATAATAATCATCTGCTGTTGCTCGAATGGACGTTGCAATGTGCACAGTGTGGCCACCACATTTGCCTTGCAGATGAGTATCAGTGCAGGTTGTCTTTGATGTCTACCAAAACCATTCACAAACTCCCCATCTTCATCTATTAATCATTCAGTGGAGGCATCAGAAGTACCATTTAGTATCTTCAGATATTCGACCCACCCCATTAGTCTTTCCCATCTATCTACATTGTAGCTAGGATCCCAAGAATGGGGTCTGAAAAGGCCAGCAAAATGGAGGGTAGCCATTCATGTGTGGCACCTCTCTATTCAGTGTCTGAGTACACCTCACAGTTGTCACCGTCTATCGAACAGACTAGACTCATTCTCTTGATTGATGGGGGGTCTTAGTGATTGGACCTTCCAGTCATCAGATAGTTGTAATGTATTCTGTGCATAGTTGCTGACCTACATATGTTGGATATGTTGTGTTTAATGGAGCATTTAGGTGGATGGATAGTCAGCGAATAAGTTGGTTAATAAGAAGACTCCTTCGCAACTATTGGTCTATGCAAAGAAGAATATGGTAGTCACTCTGGTAAATTTGATCAAGTGCCCAACGGTAGACTAAATCCAATACGTGTAGGAAAATACCACGGCACTTCCACATTCAGAAACTATGCATTTATTTAATGTTCAGCATCAGGTCTTTGCAAGAAAAAGGGCCAACGTTTCAGTGACATGACCTTGCTCAAGGCCGAAAAAAAGGTAACTATATACATAAATATATCAGAAATATTCACATTGCCTTTTCAGACAGGAAGAGGACTAGAACTCTAGCGCCAATGGATGTAGCAATCCTAAAAGTCAATATCGACCCTTTAACGAACCTTATCACATGACTTAGGATAAAAGCCGAACCAGGAACTCAGTTTGCAGATACGATGTTTCGGGGGTGTTGCCCCTCTTCAGTGCAAAATATGAGATCTGATTTGGCTGTATGAGAGGCCTCTGGAGCATTGCATGGCCTATAAGTCTCTTTACTCTCTCATGTAAGGCATGTCACTCTCTACAAGTATAGACGTTAGCTCTTAGATCCCAGTCTTAGCCTCTCACCTAGCCCAATCAGATCTCGTGCTTTGCGCTGAGGAAGGGCAACACCCTGAAACACGTATTTGCAAATTGAGATTCTGGTTTGGCTGCTCTAATTCATATGGCAAGGATCTTTAAAGGGTCGATATTGACTATGATTGCGGTGTCCAGTAAGTGACGATAGAGCTCTAGTCCTCTTCCGCTTTGAAAATGCAATTTGCATATTTAACACAACGATAATGCTAATGATTATGTTACGATCGGTATTATCGGCCCATAATCAAGTGATGATGAGTTGGTATATGGTCAATCGGAGCTCAATAAGTAGCAGTACCGGCCAAAATCAGCGCATCTGAATGCAAAATAAGACTTTTGCTGCTAAAGATCTAATACTGAAGAGTAATTGTCACTTTTTTTTAATTCCCAATCAGCACCTCAAGAACAACAAGGAAACCAATAAATATGACGGCTGGCCGGAAGTTCTGGAACTTAGTGGATGTATTCCTAAAAAAATGGACTAATGGCATCTTTCAATCGTCTTCTACTAGTGAATTGTTAGAACTGGACTCCTTTAGGACGTGTCAGGGATTTGTTTACATGCGGATGTATATATTTTATTATTTAATAAAGGAAGGAGATCAATGGGGAACGTTGACGTTTTACAAATCCTTTTCTCATCTATGTTTTTGACAACAACAAAAAAATGCGATCCAGACTTTGGGAGACATTGGGAATCCTCCCCATGGTTCCTTGTTCCTCCTCCCTGTTGGGGTCTCACACTGCTTAGTACAAGCTGCAGTTATCAGTCAGGCACAGTGGAGGACACTGAACACACTTGGCCCCATGAGCTCTCTCATTCTGTAGCTGAAAACGTTCACTTTTATATCAGTTGTATACAGCTATTCTGATATGGGCTTTCAAAGAAAATACAACAGTCTCATCAGGTCTTAGATCTACTTAATATACGCAGCTGTAAGGGCGTGATCTGTTCCGTCATGTTCCTGCCTCTGAAGACACCACTTGCGTTTTGTGACCAATGTCATGCTTCTTTTAGTGTGTAGTGTGAGGTGGTGATATCCTTAGTGCATACTGTTTATAAGATAGTAACTGTACTAAATTAGTGACAGATACAGTTAATGTTCAGGACTAGCCCATAGTGGGAAGGGAAAGTCGCAGTAAAAAGGAGACTGCTTCCTGTTTGATGACCGTTCTAGATGGAATTCGTTGAGAAGTGTGTCAAGGTGATCTGATAGCGTGAGGAGCACATATTGTTCTGGACAGTACGAGGCCTTACAAAAATTTCCTGCTGACATTCCTGCAATGTCTGGCCCTCAAGGATCAGGACAAGCGCTATGGAAAGCACTTCAACCCCTTTCGTACAGAGAAAGATGGATGCGGAATCATGTGAGGGAAAGGTAAAAGATCTCGGGAGTACTATGGATCTGGACTTGAGATCCCTGGGCCTGACAGGATCAGTAGACGTAGGGATAGTCCAGGAAGAACGGATGGAAAAGCTGGAAATGGACTGTATTAAGGAAACCAGAAATGGAGAGCGTCGTGCCCGATACTGATGACCTTGAAGTGTTCAGTAAAAGTCTGTGTGTTGAAATGAACTGGGTGTTTCCCTGAAGATGGAGGCCAGGAGACAGCGGAGGCCTGCGGCCTAAAGGTGAGTGTGATGCTCCGCACACCTGACAGCACATTGGCGCTGGGTCACAATTTCAGGGAAAGTGCCAGGGCGTCATGGAGCAGCAGATTGACCACAACTACCGCCCTCCGGCACCTTACAGTTTCCTTTGTGAAATCTAACGAGACATCAGCTTTAAATAATAAATCTAGCAGAACAAGAGCGCACAAGCAATACCTGACCCTTGGTGTAGATGTACCCCCGCCATACCTGGCACATGCCGGAATTAGCTTGTAACCGATGTGATTGGCGCTAACTCTGATGGCTGCTGTTTACCCTTTCACATTCTTCTGTCAGTCCCTGACACAATGCAGGGCTTGTGCGCATGTACTCCCATCCCCCCCTCTGTGCCCCCGTGACATGAATATGGGGTGCCAATTAGTGATGGGATAAGGTGTTATCTGAGCATGCTCGGGTGCTAAACTAGTGCCTTCGACAAGCTCGAATAATACGATCGAGTCCCCGCGGCTGCCTGTCTCGCGGCTGTTCGACAGAAGCAACACATGCAGAGATTGCATAACACATCGGCAGCCGCGAGACATGCAGCCGGGACTCAAAGCTATTTTTCTAGCACGCGGAAGTCACTCAGCACCAGAGCATGCTCAGATAACACCTTATCCCAACACGTTCGCTCATCACTAATGTTAACCCCTTAAATGCCGCCATCTCTAATGCAACCTGGATCATTTCAGGATCTCCTCCATCCACCCTCTCCCCGAGATGCCTGGTACTGACAGCTTTGCTATTTTTAATTATTTAGACCAAAGTCTGGAATTACCGTATTTACCCTCTACGGTATTTATTCTAAAGACAAAATAAAATATCTAAGTGACAAAAATACAGTTCTTCTTTCACCAGTATCAAAATAGTGCATTAAAAAGTGATCAAAACTACATTTTTATCTGAAAATGGCAACAATAAAAACTCCAACTTGCCGCCCAAAAAACAATCCACGACACAGCCCCTTCAACAGAAAAGTAAAAAAAAAAAATTGCAGGTCTCAGAAAATGGAGTTAAACCTTTTTTTTTTTGTTTTGTTTTTTCTTTTTTTAAGTTATGGAAAGGAAATGCTGGGGCTGCTGAAATAAAAGGAGTAAAAAAAAAAATGAAAGCATGAAAACTAAAACTTGCAGCGGTAAGCTGGTGATAAAGAGATTCCAATACACTGGAGTTGTATGGAGCAGTTTCAGAGTGTAATTATTCCTTTCACCACTAGGTGTCAGTATGACACTCTTTGAGATTATAAGGTTAAAGGGCACCTGTCACCCCGTTTTTTCAGTAGGAGATAAAAATACCGTTAAATTGGGCCTGAGCTGTGCTTTACAATAGGGTATTTTTTGTCCCCTGATTCCCTACCTATGCTGCCGAAATACCTTACAAAAGTGGCCTTTTTCGGCTGTCAATCAGGCTGGTCAGGTCGGATGGGCATGGTCACAGAGCTGTTTCTCCCCCACATCTTGCTTATGTTCCCGTTGGTGGCGTAGTGCTTCTCGCATGCGCAAGTGCCGAATGCACTGCGCAGCTGTAGAAAAAGAGCGCTCAACGCTATTCAGCGGTTTCTCGGTGGGCACGGCCATCTTCCTGAGGCCGCGCGTGCGCAGATGGAGTCTCCTGCTTCCCGGGGCTTCAGGAAAATGGCAGCGGGATGTCGCGCGTGCGCAGATGGACATCGCGGCGGCCATTTTCCTGAAGCCGAGTTCGAATCTCAGTAAGATGGCCGTGCCCACCGAGAAACCGCTGAATAGCGGCGAGCGCGCTCTTTTTCTACAGCTGCGCAGTGCATTCGGCACTTGCGCATGCGAGAAGCACTACGCCACCAACTGGAACATAAGCAAGATGTGGGGGAGAAACAGCGCTGTGACCACGCCCATCCGACCTGACCAGCCTGATTGACAGGCGAAAAAGGCCACTTTTGTAAGGTATTTCGGCAGCATAGGTAGGGAATCAGGGGACAAAAAATACCCTATTGTAAAGCACAGCTCAGGCCCTATTTAACGGTATTTTTATCTCCTACTGAAAAAACGGGGTGACAGGTTCCCTTTAATTATGCAAATTGTCTCTTCAGAGAGGAAGAGAACTAGAACTCTAGTGCCACCTATTGGAAGTAGCAATCCTGCAAGTCAATTTCAACCCTTTAACGAGCCTTGTCACATGACTTAGATAATAGCCAAACCAGAATCCCCAATTTGCAGACACTGTGTTTCGGGGTACTGCCCCTCATCAGTGCAAAGCGGAGATCTGGTTTGGCTGTGTGAGAGGCGTCCGACCGATATTGAAGAAGTATCGTATAAGTCATGTGACAAGGCTCGTTAAAGGGTCGACATTGACTTGTAAGATTGCTACCTTCCAATAGGTGGAACTAGTGTTCTAGTTCTCTTCTTCTCTGAAGAGACAATTTGCATAATTAGCATATTTCCCAGAGGAGCATTGCGGTTTAAGTCTCCTCATCCCGGCATGCTTAGCATGTCAATCTCCGCAAGGAAGGAGAAACAATACTTCTTGGATATAGATTATAAGGTTGGAATTTGTTATGCTGTAATAATATAAATCTGCCACAAGATGTCACCCTCACCCAGGATTCATTTTCCATTGTTATTCCCATTGAGACCTGTAGGGCGGAAGGTTTAACACTATAAATGCTGGTGTCGTCTAAACCACTAACGGAGAAACAACGTGATCTTTGCGCCCTGCTCGTCTCTAGCTGGGACCTGTGGATTATTTTTTGTCCCTTCGTTCACAGTCGGAGCCGCCAGAACTCTCTCATCTTTAGGTAGTTCACTATATGACATTTGTTTCTTTCTGTCTGTAAGGCCGTGTTCACACTTTGCAGAAATATTGTGTTTTTATTTTCTGCAGGATCCGCACCAAACTACACAATAACAATCCTCTCAGATTATTGCATTTTTGCTCCAATTTTTTATGCCTTTTCCCCTTTATTTGATGCAGTTTTGGGTGCAGATGTGAAGCCACATTTGTAATGTTTTTTTATAGTGCAGAAAAGTTTTGATTCTGCACTTTAAAAAAAAGTATCTGCAGTTTTTAAATGTTTTTTTTTTTACTCAACATGGAGACAAAAAAGCACCAAAACCGCACAGTTCAGCAGCGTCTTTAGACCACAGGAGGGCGCCGTTTTCATGAAGTCGCATCCACTTTGCTTGGACAGTTAAAGGGAATCTGTCACCGCCTGGGATGTTTTTATTAATATGGGCATACCTGTATGCCTATATCTGCAGTAATCTTTTTATTTCTTTATGGTAATGATTTCTTCCAGGCTCTGGGGCGAGCGGTGCCTGAAAGAAAACCAGCCCCCTCCCATCAATGACACCATGCCCTGTGACGTGTATTGGTGGCCCTGGAAACTCGCGCCTGCGTCCTGCAATAGCGCCATTATACGTACCTTATCCACCCTAAGACACACGGCAAACACGCTATAACCAGAGACGATTGTCATTGCGTCACGTGGTGCGGACACCTGCAGAAAAAAACGCAGCAGAAAAAACATAGCGTTTACGTTATGTGTGAACATGGCCTCAGCGTTACATTTTTACTACTTTTTTTATTGGTTTTAGAAGAGGAAAAATATCAATCATTCCATTTTTTTACGCCATTTACCGATCCATGTAAATAAGATTATCATTAAGTTGTGCGGGTCGTTACGATTACAGGGACACCAAATATGTCTGTGTCATTTGCTGATGTTTTAATTTTTTTTTTTTAAAGCGCCGTAAAAATGATGTTTATGTAATTGTTTTTCATTACTTTTTAGTAATTTTTTGGGAAGAAAAATAATCTTTTTTTTTTTCTCCTCCCTCTAGAATTCAGAGACCTAAAAATACACTGTTATATACAATGTATCTCTATGTCTCAGTATCATCTGCCTCTGGCTCAATAGCTTTGGCTCCTGTCTGCACTTATACAGGTTGTCGGTTTGAGTGCTGGAGAGACTCGCAAAAAAGAAAAATTACTTTTTTTGTAATTTATTTCAGTATTTTTAGTAGTATTATAGGAACAAAAATGATTGACTTTTTCTTCGCTTGTAGAATACAAATACATAGAGATACATTGTATACAGCAGTGTATTTTTATGTAGAAAAGTATAATCTGCTTCTTATACAGCTCAAGATTACCAAATTCTCCTGTCTGCTCCATTGTGGACTCATTGCTAGAGCTGCTCCCTGCAAACATGAGATCACTGGTTTGACTCTTGGGGTGATCACAAGACAAGAAGGGAATAGATTAATTTAATTTATGCACTGAACAGAGAGATGTGGCCGCGGTCCTTCCTACCCCTCGTTCCACCCCTGAGGAGGACGAGCTACGTAGCGATGAAGACGTCAAAGAGAGGTCTGTATTTGAAGCCCAGGACAAAGGACAGTAGGACTGAGCCCTCAAATCGGGACAGTCCCGTTGAATTCGGGACGGCTGGGAGCTTTGTTTCCTGCCTCATAGATCAAGCGGCATCATCAACACTGAGAGGAGAGAACAGAGACAGACAAGATGTTTCAGCAGCTGATCCGTGGCCCCTGTGAGGCTGCACTGGCAGTATGTCTGCCCCTGAATAGGATCAGTTATGTAAACGACTCTGAGATGAAGCTGATCAGAGTTTGATCTGTGTGTCTGTTTATTGTGATGCGATTCTCTCGAAGGCGAGAATCCGAGCACAGGTGTGGAAAAGATGGAGAGTTTAATTTCTCCATCTTCTCCATTGTTTGAGTCTGCAGATGTCTGATTGCACCCGGATGATTGCAGCATGGATGAAATGTGCCTATAAAAGTGTACGGGCCCGTGAAAACACGTACAGCACATGGATGCCATCCGTGTGCAGTTCTTATATAACATTGCTAAGTAGAGGAGAAGCTTTGTAATCAATTTATCCATCTGTGAAAAACACTAATGACACTGATGGTAAAAACAGACACACTGATGACAGCGGTACCTCTTTCAGATGTCAGTTTTTTGCACATACAAAAAAAAAACGGACCGAGTTTCATTAGTGATTTTCACCAGAGTCTTTGAGTTTCATCAGTTTTTTTTCACTGATGAAAAAAAAAAGTTTCTCCACCTATCTCTCATTGAAAAACGGACAACACTCAGATGGCATTTGAGTGATATCTGATTTTTTTCATGGATCCAAAGACCTTCATTGCCAATTTTGCCTGTTTGTTAGATAATCCATGCATGTGTTGTGAGTGACTGTTGAACAACTGCGAGACATGCAGTCGTGGGGAGTCGAACTTATTTTTTGAGCCCTCCAAAGACACTCGAGCACCCAAGCATGCTCAGATAACACCTTATCCCTGCACGTTCTCTCATCACTATTAAATAATCATCTCTTGAATCATATACGAGTGCACAATTTTTATGTTTATATATACAAGTTGTGGTAGAGCGGCTCACTCGGCTGGACACAAAGGTACAACTGGATCACTGTCTCTTTAAGAAAATGCTTGTTTGTTTTTTTTAAGACAGCATAAACCAAGTTTGGGAAAGTAAATACAGCCCTCTGGGCAAAACTAACAAAGAAATACAGTCCTTTTCCTACCGGGGATCAGCCCGCGCACATGTATCAATATCCAAGGTTCAGGTTTAGCACAACTTCCCTGGAGTGCTCTCTCCAGGCACACACTGAACACTGAAAGCTTTGGCCACCAGCCATTTAAGCTCAGACCATGTGACTCCTCCATCATGTGATTGATCACTTGATCTCGACATCACACAGGTCCTGTCAGGACACTGCAGGTGGAGATACGTGGACATTCTTCCTCTCGCTCTATGAATGTCCACTAAAACCAGCCCATAATATAACTTTCAATAAATCATCCCAACACTTAGCGTACTGGAGGAAACTATTATGGTTTTACATCACTGACGCCATCATGCGCAGTGACACGTATCTCCCCTCCATCACTTCACCAGTGACTCTGTCATAAAGTGCAATCCATGAAGAACATACAAGGAAAAAGGACATCTCAATGAGCCCTAACAGTGAGATCATCTTACACGTTGTCCATGGACAGGAATTTTGAAAAGCAAAAACTAAAAAAAAAAAAAAATGAGTTGTGTATTTTGAGAATTGGAAATATTTTGAAATTGAAATGTGTTTAGATTAATTTTATTTATTTTATTTATTAAATGTCAACCCCCAAAAATGGAAATTCAGTAACATGGCAAATATCCGGTCTTGTGTGTGTTAAATGCTTAATGCAAATTACTAAAAGGAACAGGATTGAGACATAGCGGATATTCCACAGATATTTGTTTAGGAATTAGTAACATAAGATCAGCAAAGACTTTATTGTGCAACATTCACTGTGATCATCAAGAGACAATTATCTGTATATGAGGAAACACAGGGATGTTTGTCCAAGGGGGCGCAAATAAAAACCCATTGCAGTAGGATAGCTGGAGGTCAGACGGTGAGTGTGGTGACGATGTGGACTTCTGTGGTCCCGGTGCTCTGCCTGGTATCTTGTATTAGAAGTGCTGAAGACGCTTGTCCAGGTGAGTAACGACTTATGGGCGCCTAAGATACTAGGCAGCAATTAAAAACACACTTATTACACATTTCAGGTCGGGGGGTCACACAAGTCGATTATGTAAATGACACTTTACTCAAACTCTGATCTGAGTGTCTGTTCAGGCTACTTTCACACATCCGTTTTTTGCCGTCAGTTTTGAAAAAAACGGATCCGTTGCACATTGTGAAAAACTGATGCGATTTTTTTAAACCCGGGGATAGAGTTTCAACTTCCTGTTCGGGGGAAGGAGAGAGAAAGAGAGAAGAATGGGGGAAAATACCATTTCTGGGCATGTACAGTTGAAAAAAACGGAATCCGACGCCAGAATCCGTCATTCCGACCTCATAGGCTTCCATTATAGGAAAAGCCAGACAGCGCCGGATCAGGCACTGTCCGGTTTTTCACCGGACACAAAAAGCGTTCATTTGTCCGGCCGCTGGATCTAAAATTTTTCCTGGATCCGGTGAAAAACGGGCAAAACGGAAGGCCATCCGGTGCAATCCGGCGCTAATACAAGTCTATGGGAAAAAAACATCCTTTTTTTTTTTAATTCGCCGGATTGTGCCTGACGGCAAAAAACGGATGTGTGAAAGTAGCCTTACTGTGATCAAATTCTCTTGGATGAGCGAATTATGGCACAACTGTGGAGAAGAGGGAGAACTTAATTTCTCCATCGTTTGTTTCTGCGTGAATCGGACTACATTTGGATGACAGTTCGATTTTTACATGCACCCACAGACTTCAATGGGTGCTTGTGGTCCGACTGGGTCCATAGAAAAAAACGTAGATCTGCAACTGCCCCATAGTATAACATTGGAGTGCTGTCCGATAAAACATCGTCCGAGTTATACGCTTGAGTGCTAGCGCAAGATACAGTTATATTTAGTTTCTATAAATTTTGGGAATATCCCTCTATATCACACTTCCCTGCTGTTTCAAGATAAAAGAGATGTCAAACTCTGGTCTGAACAGGCTCATCCCAAAAAAGACTGCTGACTGACCCCACTAAATATGTGTTTAGTATAAATCTGTAGAGATTGATCTCACCCTTTACAACAGCTACAGGGAGAATGAGTGTTAAAATGTACTTCTCAGTTGTGCAAATGCAGCTTTTTATCCTAATATTTTCTGCAGGCAACTGCACCCTAAGGCTGTGTCCCCACAATGGGTATTTTCACCATGTCAGAAACACAGGGTCTTAAGGTACCGTCTCATTTAGCGACGCTGCAGCGATCTAGACAATGATCCCGATCGCTGCAGCGTCGCTGTGTGGTCGCTGGAGAGCTGTCACACAAACAGCTCTCCAGCGACCAACGATGCGAAGTCCCTTGGTAACCAGGGTAAACATTGGGTTACTAAGCACAGGGCCGCGCTTAGTAACCCGATATTTACCCTGGTTACCAGCGTAAACGTAAAAAAAACAAACACTACATACTTACCTTCCGGCGCTGTGCTTCTCTGTACTGACTGTGAGCGCCGGCCGGAAAGCAGAGCACAGCGGTGACGTCACCGCTGTAATCTGCTTTCCGGCCGGCGCTTACACAGTGCGGAGAAGCACAGCGCCGAAAGGTAAGTATGTAGTGTTTTTTTTTTTTACGTTTACGCTGGTAACCAGGGTAAACATCGGGCTACTAAGCGCGGCCCTGTGCTTAGTAACCCGATGTTTACCCTGGTTACCAGTGAAGACATCGCTGAATCGGCGTCACACACGCCGATTCAGCGATGTCAGCAGGAAGTCCAGCGACGAAATAAAGTTCTGGACTTTCTGCGCCGACCAACGATGGCACAGCAGGATCCAGATCGCTGCTGCATGTCAAACTCAACGATATCGCTATCCAGGACGCTGCAACGTCACAGATCGCTAGCGATATCGTTCAGTGTGACGGTACCTTTACAGTCCCAGCAGCAGAGTGGATGGGATTTATAGAGATCTCCTGCCCTCTGTGCTTTTATTCTACTCAGCGTGAAGTGACCTGCGGTGCACGTTTCACATCCGCAACATGAGTTTTACGTGCAGATTTTCTCCATAGACTTGTATTAGTTGCTGAAAATCTACAGGTAAAATAGACATGCGTTTTTGCATCAAAACCGCATGTAATCCGCACATGACTGTATAAATCAAGTATCCTAATACGGAATAACAGCCTTGTTTGGATTAATGTATTTTTCCTGTATTTTTTAATGCAATTTCCTCTTTATTTGATGCATTTTTGGTGCAGATATGAAGCAGCATTTTTAATGTTTTTGTTTTTTTTTTTACTAGAGAATAGCTTTGATTCTGCATTGTTTCAGTGCACTTTTTTTTGTCTACTCTTGGTAGAGAAGATATGCACCAAGAGAAGCACATGTGAAACTCTACGGGCAGGGGGTAGTCTGTTAATCCTGTGAACGTTGGGCATTTTCCAAGCTATAGGAGACAGTCTGATTGCAATTCCAATAGTGTTGTTCTGACTTTCCTGTTACTAAGGGATTTGGATGCGGGTTTACACATTAAAAACATTTTCCAAACTCTTCCTCAATACATTTTCTAATAGGAAAAAGAGGAAGAAATATTTGCGAATCTTTAATCCACATGATAATCTATGAAAAGCCTTAGGCCTTATTCAGACGTTTGTTTTTATGTATGTAGACTATAATGCGTATGTGTTCTTGGCGTTATTCACATGACCGTGGCCAGATTCGGCTGCATTTTCATGGTGACGGGTTCCTTTAACTCTCATTCAGATTTCTGTTTTTATTCTATGAGTTCAGTCTGTGTTTTTTGCTCATAGAAGTCATACCCAGCATAGTCTTATAGCTTCATGGATTGTTTTTTGTGGACTGTGTGTTCGCAAAAACATGATAAAAACTTGTGCATTTTTGATAAAAGTGTGGCGCCCCAGGGTCCTGGTCGTCACAGTAGCATTGCTTTCCTCACGAGGAGAGTGATGTTATGATTGGAAGCAATGAAGGATATCTTTTATAGGGTAACCACCATGCATACAACATGTTCACACACCAGGCCAGAAGGGGGAGCTCTAAGACTAGTTTAAGGCGAACTCCCCTATAAATAGATTCTCATCTGGAGGGAAAAGAGATCAGTTCAGAAAGTGAGAGGAAGAGGAGAGAGCATATCGACATAGTGTCAGAAGGTCTGAAGGGGCCGTGTACTCTGAAGTACTACAGCTCCTGGAAAGAGACATACAGAAAGCCGAACATTTTTCAGTGGGCATGAAGGAGAGTGAAGCACAGGAGAGTAATAGCCGAGGAGACCAGCTAAGAGCAGGCTGCCTCCCTCTGAGGAGCAGATAACCGGTAGCCGGACCACCGAGGTTGTAAGGAACTCTATGACTTACATCAGAGACCGGCAGGACAGCTGAACTGCAAGTTACATGTCCGCCACATACACCTGAGACACAATAACACATAGAGCCCGGGGCGTGCTAGAGTCCCTGTAAAAAGGCTTGAGTTGCCTGTCATGCAGGTATTGTCCTATCCTATAAGGGGGACAGAGAGAAGAACTGTGAGGACCTTATCTGAAGACATAGGCAGTAAGGGACTACAACACCACCGCGCTAGAGGAAGGCTTTTAACTCCACCTGGTAAAGGGGACTCTGGATTCGCTTCCAAGCCAGCCGGACCCTGCCTGCCCTGTGATCTGGTACCTTGGACTGTGGCTGCCTGAAGTCTTCAGTAAACCAGGTAAAGATACTGCAAAACTGCATCGTTCTTTACTGCACCATTTACCATCTTCCATCTACACCGGGAGCCCTGGGGATATACTTCACCTGTGGGAAGTTATACCATCTAGCTGCCATAACATCACCCCAGAGGACCCCTTAAAGCAGCGTCGGACCCCACTGACCGAATACCATAGGTGGCGTCACTAACATAAACTCTATTCACTAAGCCCCTTTAAAGACTTTCCCCTTTGACATGGGTGCCCAGGGCCACGGACCGGGTCGCCACCGTGACATCCCCCTGTGAACACCGGACCCGGTACCGAGTACCCCACGGCCCTGGTGGGCGACTCTCAAGTCATGCATAAAAATGATCCATACAATTGGTCTGCTAAAATCACTGATAGTTCTCAGATGCCATCAGTGAGTAATCCATGTGCTGTCTGTTTTTTAACATTGTAACGGGTAGGCGATTAGATGATGTTTTATCCGCAAAGAACAATTGTATTAGTTATCACTCTGTGCACGTATTGGAGAAGTGTTGCCATCCTGTCTAAAAAGGCCATTAAATGACCACTGATCGGATTGCATGAAGCCAATCGACAGTCCTTTAACGTCTGTGCTTGGCCACTCTAGATGGGCCATTGTTATTACTTGTTATTAAGAATTGTGCCAGTTACAAGAGAAACCATCAAGTGCCAAGACAGAGGCAAGTGACGAAACTGTGACGGAATAGACCAATGCGCCGCACTGAGAAATCCACAGAATTGTAGTTCTTTAGTGGTGGAAAGTATGTGGACATCCGACTATGATGCCTGTATCTGTTACACATCTAATTCCAATGCCGTGGGAGCTAAAATTGAGTTATGTCCTCTTTAATGACTTTAACACGCTATATCCTTCTTGGAAAGTCATAAGACAACGGTGACGCTGACACACTACTCACGGGCAAGCCGTGAGACAGGGTAGTCAGGAGGTCCGAGGTCAGATACCTGGAGGGCTTCTAGTACAGAGGGGTGATACAATAGCATGGTCCGGTAACTGTCAGAGGTCAATTACAAGGAGGGCTCATAGCACAGAGGTGTGATACAAAAGTGTGGTCAGGTAAGAGTTTGGGGTCAAATGCCAGGAGAGTACATGAAAAGCAGAAGGGGAAATCCAAAAGAGTAGTCACAACAAAATCCAGAGTCATCAGCAAGATCAGAGTCAGACACAGACCAAGCAAATTCACCTACCTACAACTGACAGTGGCTACCAGAAGCTAGCAGCTAAATACCTTGCAAATGATTAGGGTTTGAAAGCAACTGAGGAAATTCCCACAGACTAGACTACATTGAGCAGCAGGGCTGTCAATCAAACTGTTGACAACCCAGCACATCCTGCATTAGATTGGATAACTGAACTGTCATTCACAAAACTGACAGCCCAGCACACTCCAGATCCCATAGGGCGGCTGAGCTGTCACTCACAACGTTCCATGGCCACAGTCAATGTAGAAACTGTGACGACAACATACTGGAATTTCTGAATATTTTCTTAAAAATAGTATTTTTTCCATCCGTTTATTATAGTGTAAATCACTATGAAATCCTTTGCAAATCTTGCTCACTTTGCTAAGATGCAAAGAACTCCATCCAGCTCCAATCACTGGAAGTAGAGCTACAGAATCTGATGAAAGCGACTGAGCTTTGCCTCCCTCACATCTTTATGGCAATCATTGATCTAACATACCTCAGCCGCTCTCTACTGATTCCATAGCTCAACCTCCAGTGGTCAGAGCTGGATGCAGTTACTTCTGTCTCAAATATGAAAGGCTGAGATGGAAGCAACATTTATGGTTTGGGTTATAACACTGATAAATTCTAAGGGTATCTCTGTGACACTGAGTCACTACTCACGAGCAAGCTGGGAGACAGGGTAGTCAGGAGGTCTGAGGTCAAATACCAGGAAGACTTGTAGTACAGAGGGTAAGACAAAGGCATGGTCAAGTGGCAGTCCAGGTCAATTGCCTGGAGGGTACGTCGAGGCAAGGGAGTACAAAAAATGGATAGTCAGAGGCCAAGTCTGGATTCAGATACCTTTGATGATAGCATCAAAAAAGGGATAATACACATGAATAGTCACAACAAATCTGAGGTCAGTAACAAGATCAAGAAGTCAGACACAGAGCAAGCACACAACTAAGCAAAGCTACAACTGACACTAGACTGCAAACAGCAACCCAGCTAAATAGCTTGCAAATAATTAAAGACGGGAGGCACCTGGGGAAATGCCCGCAGGCTAGACCAGATTGAGCACCATGGCTGTCAATCAAAATGTTGGCAACCCAGCAGTCTGGGATCAGATTGGATGACAGGACTGTCACTCACAAAACCGACAGTTCAGCACACTACAGATCCCATAGGGCGGCTGAGCTGTCACTCGAAGGGTCCCTAGGCCACAGTCAGATATGACATCGTGACATCTCCAGCTGAAGCAAAAAGGGTTAGTTGCAGCATTTTATAATTAATTTCAAATGTAATATACTTCATTTTAATCCTTTATTATCTTGCTTCCAGAAGTAAAATACGTGGCAATTGGAGAAACTGAGAAGTTGACTATCCTCCGAGGATGCCCAGGTCTGCCAGGACCTTCAGGACCTAAAGGTGAAGCTGGTCCATCAGCAGAAAAAGGTGAATATGTATGGGCTACTATTTTTTATCTGTTGTTTTAGGACAAATGTATTCAGGATAACTGTGTGACAATAGATAATTATTGGGGTTTTTTCAGGAGCTAAAGGAGACCCCGGGAAAGCCGGACCTGCAGGACAACCAGGTTTGCATTGAAACAAATGGGTTTTCTGTAGTGATGGGAATTTCTAAACTATGTAAATTCACAAAGATAGTTTCTCCACCTGTGCTAAGAAGAATACATCATCTATCTATACCTAATAAATAAAATATATATATATACATATACACACAGTATATATATAATTAGTAGTTTTACAATTGAATGTTCTCGTTAGAAAAATTAATCCACAAGAGGCCATCAAATCGTTACTTTTGTCAAGTATGAAAATAAAGGCACCATTTACATGAGGTTTTGGAGGGTTTACAATTTATTTCCCCTTTAGGAAATGCACTAACAGTTGTCAGCATCTGCGTTATGCCAAAATGGATCCTATCTCACAATGCTCCGTTTATCATAGAACACACAAAAAAAAGAGAAAATCAATATATCGCTTGATCAATCGACATATAATACATGAATGTGCAGCGGTACTCATTACTTTCTTATCTATTACTACAGGACCTGCAGGCGCTCCTGGATTAACAGGACAAAAAGGTGAGATGAACCGGATAGGCTGACTTCACGAGAATATCTGCTTATGGAGTCTGTGGTCCAAGCAATTTAGTTAGTAAAATAGCTACGAATTTGACATTGGGGTGCATCTATAGACACTGGAGCAAAGGGAAAGTGGAGGAGTTCAAATTACGCTAAAATCAGTCGGGTTGCGTCTTTCATTGGAAATGGGCACTAAAAATGCGAGTGGGAATCTGATTTCTTGCTGTTTAATTTGTCGTCATGCTGCTCTCATTAAGGTTTTTTTTTACATCTGTTGTAGGGAATCTTCTATTACTATCCACTCTCGCCTACTCTTGCATTCATTTTACAATATTTTTTTTCTTCTAGGAGAAAAGGGGGATTCAGGCATCTCAAGTCCAGCGTATGGTGGGTCCTAAAACACACAGTGCATTTGGATAATATCAAATTATGTTATGTATGTTTCATCTTTTGTAAAATGATAGCACCTAATGTATTGGAATTGTTTTTAAGAATTATCGATTAAATTGGGTATTTTTTACTACATTTAATTATAATAACAACAACAAAAAATCCCAAATGCATATTGTGAGAAGGGAGGACCAATGGAAAAGAGTTTACCATGCACCCCCTAAACTCACTAAATCAGCTCCACAAAGACCATATAAAATTAAGGAGAACAACCCGGAGCATTTGATGAACCAAATATAAACAACGTTTATTCCATAATTGACTACATAAAAAACATACAGTTCAATAGCAATATAACATTAATAGGTAACAAGAGCAACATGACTGTCTATAGAATGCTGAGAAGAGCCCCCATCCCAACCCCACAAGTAATACTCCACAGAATGGGAGCATACAAGCCCATCCCCCTCAGCAGTAGGGCCTAGTAAAGTGCTGAGTGCAAATAAACGGTCACAAAGAGACCTAGCCCAGGTAAGGCACCGAGTTCCCAAGCCACTGTCAAAACATCGGACCCCATCACATGACCACAGAAGTAAGGTGGCTGGTACTGGTGCAGAACTTACCGATCGCAGGGGGAGGGTGGGGAGACCGTCTCCCCACCCTCCCCCTGCGATCGGTAAGTTCTGCACCAGTACCAGCCACCTTACTTCTGTGGTCATGTGATGGGGTCCGATGTTTTGACAGTGGCTTGGGAACTCGGTGCCTTACCTGGGCTAGGTCTCTTTGTGACCGTTTATTTGCACTCAGCACTTTACTAGGCCCTACTGCTGAGGGGGATGGGCTTGTATGCTCCCATTCTGTGGAGTATTACTTGTGGGGTTGGGATGGGGGCTCTTCTCAGCATTCTATAGACAGTCATGTTGCTCTTGTTACCTATTAATGTTATATTGCTATTGAACTGTATGTTTTTTATGTAGTCAATTATGGAATAAACGTTGTTTATATTTGGTTCATCAAATGCTCCGGGTTGTTCTCCTTAATTTTATTTAATTATAATATAGTAAATATATATATGTATGTACATACACAGTACGGTTTGAAAAAAAGTATTTGATACTCTGCCGATTTTGCACGCTTTCCCACCTACAAGAATTTTACCAAACGCGGAACGGTATAAACGCCTCCCCCAAAAGAAATTCATGAATAGCTGGTTTTTGGTCATTCTGACTCACAAAAATCGGAATAAAAAGCGATCAAAAAATGTCACGTGCCCGAAAATGTAACCAATCAAAAGGTCAACTCGTCCCGCAAAAAACAAGACCTCACATGACTCTGTGGACCAAAATATGGAAAAATTATAGCTCTCAAAATGTGGTAATGCAAAAAAAAATTTTTTGCAATAAAAAGCGTCTTTTAGTGTGTGACGGCTGCCAATCATAAAAATCCGCTAAAAAAACTGCTATAAAAGTAAATCAAACCCCCCTTCATCACCCCCTTAGTTAGGGAAAAATAAAAAAAATGAAAAAATGTATTTATTTCCATTTTCCCATCAGGGCTAGGGTTAGGGTTGGGGCTAGGGTTAGGGCTATAGTTAGGGTTGGGGTTAAAGTTAGGGTTAGGGTTTGGATTACATTTACGGTTGAGAATAGGGTTGGGATTAGGGTTAGGGGTGTGTCAGAGTTAGGGGTGTGGTTAGGTTTACCGTTGGGATTAGGGTTAGGGGTGTGTTTGGATTAGGGTTTCAGTTATAATTGGGGGGTTTCCACTGTTTAGGCACATCAGGGGCTCTCCAAACGCGACATGGCGTCCGATCTCAATTCCAGCCAATTCTGCGTTGAAAAAGTAAAACAGTGCTCCTTCCCTTCTGAGCTCCCCCATGTGCCCAAACAGGGGTTTACCCCAACATATGGGGTATCAGCGTACTCAGGACAAATTGGACAACAACTTTTGGGGTCCAATTTGTCCTGTTACCCTTAGAAAAATGCAAAACTGGGGGCTAAAAAATAATTTTTGTGGGAAAAAAAAGATTTTTTATTTTCACGGCTCTGCATTATAAACTGTAGGAAAAAACTTGGAGGTTCAAAGTTCTCACAACACATCTAGATAAGTTCCTTGGGGGGTCTAGTTTCCAATATGGTGTCACTTGTGGGGGGTTTCTACTGTTTAGGTACATTAGGGGCTCTGCAAATGCAACGTGACGCCTGCAGACCAATCCATCTAAGTCTACATTCCAAATGGCACTCCTTCCCTACCGAGCTCTCCCATGCGCCCAAACGGTGGTTCCCCCCACATATGGGGTATCGGGGAACTCAGGACAAATTGGACAACAACTTTTGGGGTCCAATTTCAACCTTTACCCTTGGACAAATACAAAACTGGGGGCTAAAAAATAATTTTTGTGGAAAAAAAAAGAATTTTTATTTTCATGGCTCTGCGTTATAAACTGTAGTGAAACACTTGGGGGTTCAAAGCTCTCACAACACATCTAGATGAGTTCCTTAGGGGGTCTACTTTCCAAAATAGTGTCACTTGTGGGGGGTTTCAATGTTTAGGCACATCAGTGGCTCTCCAAACGCAACATGGCGTCCCATCTTAATTCCAGCCAATTTTGCATTGAAAAGTTAAATGGCGCTCCTTCCCTTCCGAGCTCTGCCATGCACCCAAATAGTGGTTTACCCCACATATGGGGTATCAGCATACTCAGGACAAATTGTACAACAACTTTTGGGGTCCAATTTCTTCTTTTACCCTTGGGAAAATAAAAAATTGGGGGCGAAAAATCATTTTTGTGAAAAAATATGATTTTTTATTTTTATGGCTCTGCATTATAAACTTCTGTGAAGCACTTGGTGGGTCAAAGTGCTCACCACACATCTAGAAAAGTTCCTTAGGGGGGTCTACTTTCCAAAATGGTGTCACTTATGGGGGGTTTCAATGTTTAGGCACATCAGTAGCTCTCCAAACGCAACATGGCGTCCCATCTCAATTCCAGTCAATTTTGCATGGAAAAGTAAAATGGCGCTCCTTCGCATCTGAGCTCAGCCATGCGCCCAAACAGTGGTTTACCCCCTCATATGGAGTATCAGCGTACTCAGGACAAATTGTACAACAACTTTTGGGGTCCATTTTCTCCTGTTATCCTTGGTAAAATAAAACAAGTTGGAGTTGAAGTAATTATTTTGTGAAAAAAGTTAAATGTTCATTTTTATTTAAACATTCCAAAAATTCCTGTTAAACACCTGAAGTGTTAATAAACTTCTTGAATGTGGTTTTGAGCACCTTGAGGGGTGCAGTTTTTAGAATGGTGTCACACTTGGGTATTTTCTATCATATAGACCCCTCAAAATGACTTCAAATGAGATGTGGTCCCTAAAAAAAAAATGGTGTTGTAAAAATGAGAAATTGCTGGTCAAATTTTAACCCTTATAACTCCCTTAGAAAAAAAAATTTTGGTTCCAAAATTGTGCTGCTAAAGTAGACATGTGGGAAATGTTACTTATTAAGTATTTTGTGTGACATATCTCTGTGATTTAATTGCATAAAAATTCAAATTTGGAAAATTGCAAAATTTTCAAAATTTTCACCAAATTTCCATTTTTTTCACAAATAAACGCAGGTACTATCAAAGAAATTTTACCACTATCATGAAGTACAATATGTCACGAGAAAACAATGTCAGAATCACCGAGATCCGTTGAAGCGTTCCAGAGTTATAACCTCATAAAGGGACAGTGGTCAGAATTGTAAAAATTGGCCTGGTCATTAACGTGCAAACCACCTTCGGGGCTTAAGGGGTTAATTATGTAAAAATAATACAATGTGATTTTCTGATATTTATATTTAGATTCTGTCTCTCACAGTTGAAGTGAACCTATGATAAAAATTACAGACCTCTCCATTCTTTGTAGAAATTAAAAATTGCTTTGGCGGGGATGAGTTAAGAAACCTGCACAGAATTTTCACCATACTTATTAGTAAAAATATTTTATTCATTATTTTTCCACGCAAACCCTTTTATTTCTTCTAGCTTCTCGAAACTGCAAGGAATTGCGGCAACAAGGGAATTTCCTCAGTGGCTGGTACAAAATATATCCAGATGGAGAGAATCCCCTTACAGTCTTGTGTGACATGGACACAGTTGGCGGAGGATGGATTGTAAGCGATGAGACAGCTTTTGCTTCTTCTAAGTGACTCTTTCAACAGAAGCACTTACTCCATCCCGAACGGTTCATGGTGCTTAATTCTCCTTCTTGATAGGTTTTTCAGAGACGGTATGATGGCAGCGTGAATTTTTTCAGAGAATGGAATGACTACAAGCAAGGGTTTGGTAATCAGTTGAGTGAGTTCTGGCTGGGGAATGACCATATTCACCGCCTCACCTCTTCAGGTACCTACTCCATCACTGACCGTTCCCTACCACAATCCTCTGTCCATAACTTCATGCACTCACTTTTTACATGTTTAACTTTCTAGGAACCCAAGAATTTCGAGTTGATCTGACAGATTTTGAAAATAATATCAGTTTTGCATCTTATGGTTCCTTTGCGGTGTCTGGAGAAGGTGACAATTATAAGCTTCAAATTGGCGCTTTCACTGGAGGCAACGCAGGTAATGTCTTTCCTGTTAATGGGAAATCAATATCCAAAGCTTCTAGAGCAGTCACGAGGTCGTGGCATGCTACAATCTGAAGTTTTTCTACATCTGGAGAACCACAGTTTTTGGGTCACTATTCTAGAATATGTAACAGGTCCGCCAGCCTCGGGACTCCAACCAACCCTACCTTCAATGAGCTGTCATAATCAGGGCCTGTGCTAGACAAATGAAGTGGGTTTGACATTCAGGCCTCTATGAGAATTGTAATGGTCCCATATTGGTTATCAACAAGCTAAAACGATCTAGAGGTGAAAAGGTTTTTTGTTTTTTGTTCCAGTTTTTGAGAACTTTAGGTCTATGATTTGCTGGTGATTTAGCTAAAAAGACTTCTACTTTGCTAAGATTGCAAAACACCATGACAAAAACCCACAGCACAAGTGTAAGACCACCCTTCAAAAAAAGGGAGTCCAAACATAGTGTTATGATTGCCAAAGCACATTCACCCGAGTAACGTACAAACCAGGAAGACGAATACCTGAACCTGACAGGTCCTTGTTCAGACTAGGAAAAGCCCTTCTCTGACCCTGCCTGACAGCAGAGCCTGGCACCCTAATATAACATAATGGCGGCTTACGCTCTATGTCCTTAAGAGCTCTAAGGATTGCAAGAGTAGCAGTTTCTTAAGGAATAAAGGAATCAGACAGAAAGTTACTGCAACCAACACAAACTACAGCGCAATGTATGAATCCAACAAAATCTATCACCAGCAGGAAATTCCAGTAGGGGAACGTATTTAAAGCTGCACTCGAAAGGTGATAGGCAAGACAGAGTAAATTAAAAACCTCTGTTACCCAAAACCGATATAAATAAAGATGATAGAGCTAAAATACCCAAAGAAAAGGTGTATCTGTTGTGGCTCAGCGGAAAGTGACGCTAAACACAGAATTAAGGGTTCAAATCCAGAAGCATGACAGATAGTGACTGAGGTTTGTGCAATCGGCTGCTCTGCTGTGAGCAAAAGTCTTATTGCATGGCATTTTATTGCAAATTGTACGCTATTTTTCCATGCGTTTTTGGCATTCTGCGGATGCGTAATAATCATTAAACATGCATAGATAGTATCACGCGCCACAAAAGCATTCCAAGACTCCAAACACGTCATATTCTACTATTTTTTACATCCACGATTTGTTTGCTACCTTCCATCTTACCCTTAAAGGAATCTTCTGTTAACTGTTCATTTTTTTATTCCGTCAAGAAAAAAAGAGAAACTGGAGTGGGTCCAGCATTCAGGGTGTAAAATGTTGAATCTATTCGATTTCATATGCAGGCCCACTCCTGTTACTCTGAGGCATTACTAAATGCCTGGGTAATGGCAGAGACGACACAAAGGGGATTCCAAAGCTAAAAAGTAGCCTGCACTATTTTTCACTTATTCTTTTTTCTATCGTCTATACAGGTGACTCTCTCGTTTATCATAACAACCGCCCCTTCTCCACCAAAGACAGAGACAATGATGATTTTCCAGAAAATTGTGCAGAAAGGTTTAAAGGCGCTTGGTGGTACGGAGGATGCCATAATGCCAATCTGAATGCACAGTATCTAAGAGGGAAGCACACCAGCTACGCCGATGGAGTGAATTGGGAAAGTGGAAATGGACAGCACTATTCTTATAAAATAACTGAAATGAAGTTCAGGCCTGTTTAACCTGTCTGCTGTCTTTATGTTAAGGCTGAAAAAAGCGCTATTGAATCATCATCCACTGACAGTCAGAAGTATCAATCAATCTTTGGTCTCAGACCACCATTTATTTTCCGTACACCAATATATAAAATAAATTGCCTTTGTTATCATGCAGCCAATTATTGATAAATTGAACTGACGTTGCCAAAATTCATGAAACAATGTTGATATACGGTATATATAACCTTGTGTTTTGTATAATATTATAAAGCAAACGTTTTCTACTGAACTATTCTGTCTGGTCACCGTTGTACAAGCGACCTTGATCTTCTATCTATAAACCACATACACTGCACAATAATCAGGCAGAGCAAACAAGCTGCCAATGGCCCGACAAATGAGCAAATTACTTATGTGTATTTGGGAGAAATGGCCGAGGTCAAGAGACTGAAGGAGGAAAAGCTGTGCTGCCCAACCGAAGAGTCTGCGTCGTAGCTAGGAAGTAGGGGTGAGTAGTCTTCGCTCTTAAGGTGCACTACCCCTAAGGGCTTTAGAGAGAGACTGAAAAAAACGCGAAAAGCACTCTTTGCCTGAGCTTCAGTCGCTTTACCACCATTACTGAGAGATAGAGAAGGATTGCCACAGTCGAGAAAAAGGAGTAGCCAAACCAGAGTGAGTCTCTATTGCCTGAGTGTGAAGAGGAGAGTCATGCCAGAAAGGGACTGATATATGGTGATTGTGAAGAATATGCTACCAATAGGCACAAAGTGCCAGACAAGGAACCACGGGAGATGTGACTGACTGTGTGTAGTAGTGACAATCACTGAAAGTAGCCTTAATGTAGAAGACCATGAGGCCACTATAAAGCCCCAAGAAGAAAGGGGTCCAACCCTAATTATTGACACCCTCTTTGTAACTGAGTAGGAACCTATTCACAAGCAAATATAAGGTCCTACTTTTCTGTGTGATCAGGGGGCTATTATGATAGTTGCTATGGAGCCTCTGATGACCGTAAAGCGGTCACATCACCACCCCAATCTAATTTTTCTAGCATTAAAGATAATTAAATTCATAAAGTTAGATCCATTACTATGTGCACATTTTTAATACGGCCTTAGGCTGCCATCACACTATCAGTATTTGGTCAGTATTTTACATCAGTATTTGTAAGCCAAAACCAGGAGTGGGTGATAAATACAGAAGTGGTGCATATGTTTCTATTATACTTTTCCTCTATTTGTTCCACTCCTGGTTTTGGCTTACAAATACTGATGTAAAATACTGACCAAATACTGATAGTGTGACGGCAGCCTAAAGCATACAGCAGCCTGATCAATGTATAATTTTACCAACTAGATAATCATTACGTTGGCCAACCAGTGATCCTGAGAAGGTAGAGCAAGGCTTAACAGGCAAAATAAATCCAAAAATATAATTTTTTTTTTATTTTGCACAAAATTCATGAGCCATTTTGAAGAATTTAGCACAAAAAAAAGTCAACAAACGCCACAAGGCAAAAAAAAGAAAAGTATCCTAAGAAAAAACACACACAAGATGAATTGGACCCCATGACTCCTATTCATCATGAAGTTTATGCCAGAATTATGACATAAAATACATTTAAATAGCCCAAAATTTTTGAGCCACACAAAGTTGTACAAAAATGTTGGCGACTTTTGGTATTTTCACGCGTCATGAAACTCCACCAAAGTAAGCAAAGCTGGGAAGGAGCCAAGGCAGGATGGGGGAAGACAATGCCATACTGACATAGACTTTAAGGCCGGCGTCACACTTGGCGTAAGACATTACGGTACGTTTTCTACGTCCGTAATACGCGCGTGATACGCCAAAATGTCTCCGTAATCTCTCTCCGTAGTTCTTGCGTCGCCTAGGTGTGGTCGCGTATTTTGCGCATGTACTGGTCCGTGTGTAATCCGTATGTGATCCGTATGGCGTTTTTACCACGCACCATTCCAAAATGGACATTTAACGGTTTTCTGGCCTGCAAATCATTTAAACCATCATTAACAACACTATTTAAGCCCTCGACAACAGGTGTACCCCTCCCATATGCCCTATATGTTCTCAAGCATATTTTGGCTGTGGTACTTGGAGCTCCCAAACATGTCTGACCATGTGTATTTAAGCACAACTCAGCGGGTGTTGCTTCACTGGGTGTTGTCTCGTCGCTTTGGCCAGCCATATACGGTCAATGCAGATCCGCGAAGGAGGAGACAAAGATTGTGGGTCCATCCTCTATTGACCCAACGCCCGAGTAAAGGACATTTCCAGAGACTCTATTCATCTTTGAGGGCCCATCCAGACAAATTTTTCCTGTATACTCGCATGTCCATCAGGACTTTTGACATGTTGCTGGAGATCTTACGTCCTGGACTCACCTATCAGGACACCTGGATGAGAAAAGCCATCTCTGCTGAGGAGCGTCTGCTCCTAACCTTACGGTATGTATTTAGACCTTTTAGATTTTGTTGTGTTGGCCAATGTGTTTTGTCCTACTATGTTTCAGTTCCTTAACTTAGACATGAGGCCACAAGCACATTTCTAAAAATGTGTTTAATATTTGATTATAGTAATACTGTGAAATGTCCCTTTTTGCTTACTCAATAATCACAGAGAAAATTTACTAGACACTTGTGTTTCGTCCTGTTTTCATATTCCTCATGTTCCTTTATTTTGTTTTCCTTGTTTTTCAGCTTCCTGGCCACAGGCTTGTCCTATGCGGGTCTACACCTGGAGTTTCTCATTGGGCGTTCTACCATTTCAGTCATTGTTAGGACAACCTGTTCCCAAATATGGCTGAAACTTAACGAAGTTGTGATGCCAGAGCCAAAAATGGATGATTGGCTCAAAATCGCCACTGGATTCCAAAATACTTGTGACTTCCCTAACTGCATTGGAGCTGTGGATGGGAAACATATCAGGGTGCGTAAGCCGCCGAACTCTGGTTCCCAACTCTACAATTATAAGCAGTTTTTCTCTGTAGTTATGTTAGCAGTTGCTGACAGCAACTACAGGTTTATAATTGTAGACATTGGGGCCTATGGCCGAACTGGAGACTCTAGGGTCTTCAATTCGTCCATAATGGGTCGCCGGCTACGTGACAACCAGTTGAACCTCCCACCACCACAACAACTCCCAGGCTCCAATGCGGAAGCAGTGCCTTTTGTTTTGGTTGGAGATGAGGCCTTCCAACTGACGAGGCACGTCATGAGGCCTTACCCCAGGCGCAACCTTGACCACCGGCGGAGGGTTTTTAATTTGAGACTTACCAGGGCACGGAGACTGGTTGAGTGCGCCTTTGGGATTCTTGTAGCCAAATGGCGTGTTCTTCAGTCTGCAATTCAGCTGAGTGAGGCTTCAATCAATGAAGTGATCAAAGCCTGTGTAATTCTACATAATTTCACCAGAATACATGATTGTTTGTCTACTAATTTGCAAAATCACGTCATGACCAATCATAGTAGGCCTCCCCCATATGTCCCTCCTCGGCGACGTCCCCTTTCTGGCCTAAAAGTTCGGGATGTGTTCACCAATTATTTTTTGACTCCGCAGGGTGCCACTCCCTGGCAAGACTATGCAATTTTGCATGTGTAATTATTTATGTACCTAAATTTTGCCATTATCAAGTTTGAAAATATGTCTGCTGTGTTTAATTTGTTGACATATGGTTCTGATCATATCATGTGTGTGTGAGTTAAGAAGAATGAACAGAGTGCATACATAGTTTTTTGTTAAGTAAAGGCAATTTTACTTCTTAAACTTGTTTTTGGTTTTTTTGTTTGTTTTGGCATAACCAATCTTTGTGCACAAAAAAGAACAGCTTTTTTTTAACAAAAAAAAAACAACAAAGTAAAATAAAAGCATTACAGCTTGCTTTTTAAGCACAAACCAAACCAAATGTCTTAAACAAATTAAAAAAAAGTTGTACCCAACATTACAAGTCCTGGTACGTAGGAAGGGGAGAAGTGGATTGGTCTGGGTCACCATCAGATGGCCTTTGCAGGCCCAATTGTCCAGCAGCCTGTGCGGCTGTTATAGTGGCTTGCGGGAAATTCTGCCTGCTCTGATGCTGGCCACTTTGATGAGTGGGGCCTGGATTTGGGAGATAACCCTGATGTTGCAGCCCATATGTGCGGGAATCATACCCCAACCCAAAATGACCATATTGTCCAAACCCAGGTTGGGACCAGCCTCCAGCACTGGGTGCGGACAAGTGGCCATATTGGGATGGTTGATGATATCCTGCAATATGGTGCTGATGTTGCCATTGTTGGTTAGTTGGTGGTTGGGGTGGAGGTGTTGGCTGACGTGGAGGGGGTGCTTCAGATCCTTGGTGCGCATGCTGGCCTTGTAGTCTCGGAGGCCGCAGAATATTTTCAGGTGACATCTGCCACTGTTCAATCATCTGCATCAGATTGTATGGGTTATTTGGGGGGGTGCATGCGTCAATAAGGATCTGAAAACACCCTCTCAAACGAAGCCTCAACTCCCGCTCTATGGAGCGTAAATACTGGGCAAGGCTCCGTGTGAATCCCTCCTCCCCATCATCCTCTCGAACCCGGGCCAAATAGTTCATGACCCCAGCATCCACGTTTTGCCTGCTTTGGCGAAGCTCTCTCCTGCGTCGTGCACGCTGGGGTCTGACTGCAGCCTGTGGGGATCGGTCCAGGGCAACAGTTGGGCTGCTGCTATTACCAGGGTCATCCTGGCTAGGTGCTGCTGCTGCAGAAGAGAACTGTGGGCCCTCTGGGTTTTCTTCAGAAGCAGCTGGAGCTGGGTGGGCAGATGATGAAGATGCTGTAGGTCTTGCGCAGGAGGGAGCAGCAGATGGACCAGCCACCTCTTCACCTTCTCCAACTGGGTCAATGACCAGTTCTGAGTCCGACCCTGTCTCCCTGTCAGTGAGGTTAGACTGAGTTCTGCAAAGATAAATTTGACCAGTTACTATGTTTTTTGGAATCATCTCTCAACATTCAAAAATTAACCCATTTTGAGATGTTTTTACTTACGGCCTGAGGTCCATGCTGGGGTTAAGGAAGGTTAGGCGGTCAAAGTAGATGTATTTTTTTTTTTTAGGAGGGGCCCCGGCTCCACTTCTCTCCCGCTGCTGCCTCTCCCTCCTATACTGGTCCCGGATACTCCGCCACCTTGTTGTAACATCATCCACTGAAACAACAAAAAATACACACATTGCTTAGACCATTATGCAGAGTGCTCACACAAGGTGTAATGGAGTACACAGATTGCAATGTAGCATAGAAAGAGGCTTTTGTGGCTCACATTAAGCCAGAATTTCCTCAAAAAAATACAAATTAGGAAGAAAGGCCACAAGGACAGAGTCAGCTAACCTCTATCACAGAAAAACAAATTACTGGAAAACCATGTTATTAAGGGAACACCTGTTCTAAACCTTAATCAAATCCATTTATCATATCCAGCACCATGTATATACTGCTTGGATATATATAACTTTAAGGATGAATTAATAAATTAAGGTTTAGCAATTCAAAGTAGTAAGGGCCTGCTGTTTAGCAAGAACATTACATTGCAAACATGGGTGTACTTACTTATTTGTCGCTGGGCCGCACGTGGCTGCTGGTCATACTGGGGGAAGAGGGAGCCACACACGCTCCTCCATGCAGCTTGTTTTACTGCCCTGTTGGCATAGTTGGGGTCTCTTTGGTCCCAGATTTCTGGCCTCTCCTGGATCAAAATGATCAGCATGTCAACATTAATTATGCGGGCCATGCTCAATCTCTCACTCCGTGGAGGCGTGCAGCAGACTTCCGGGTTCACTGTCTGGCTTTTTCAGCTAATTAGCATGTCTCACCTGCCTGATTGATGGCTTTCGAAAGTTCAGGACATCTGCCAGTGAGGTGCGTATTTCTCGCAATGCACACGCATGGTCCGTATGCATTCCGTATTATACGCTCTCCCATAGACTTGCATTGGCTTTTTTTTGCGCAATACGCTGACAAACGCTGCATGCTGCGATTTTGTACGGCCGTAGAGGAACGTATAATACGGATCCGTAATATACGCCTAAAAGGACTAGACCCATTGAGAATCATGGTGCCGTATGTTTAGCGAGTTTTACGTACGTAGATTATGCGCTCTTACGCACGTAAAACTCGCATGTGTGACGGCGGCCTAACAATGCGGTTCCTTACTCGAGAAATGTGACTGGAGTCACATTTCTGGCAATGTACAGAGGCAAACGCCACTGATAAGATGCGCTGAATTCATTAAGGGACGTGCACATCTTCTTGCACGCCGCTCTGTATCTCACTGATTGATATGTGTCTACATTAATTTTATTTATTAAATGTCGACCCAACAAATGGAAATGTAATAACATGGTGTGTGTGTGTGCACTAAAGTTTAGGAAAACAGGGACAGGATTGAGACATCCCGGATATTTCACGGATATTTGTTTAGGAATTCTTAACATAAATCAACAAAGACTTCACTGTGCTTTAATTAGTGACGGAGCCAAATTTTTGAAATCTGACCAGTGTTACTTTATGTGATAATAACTCTGGAATGCTTAAACAAAGCCCAGTGATTTTGAGATTGTTTTTTCGTGACACATTATACTTTATGATAATGGTAAATTTAGGTTGATATGCTTTATGTTTATTTATAACAAATATCATAAATTTGAAAAAAATGTTAAAAAATTTGCAATTTTCAAACTTTGAATGATTATCCCTTTAATCCCGATAGTCATACCACAGCAAAACATTAATAAATAACATTTCCCACATGTCTGATTTACAACAGCACCATTTGCAAAATGTTATTTTATTTTGTTAGCATTTTAGGAGGATTAAAAATGTATCAACAATTTAAATTTTTTTCAAGGAAATTTACAAAATGTATTTTTTTAGGGACCTATCCATGTTTGAAGTGAATTTGGGGGTCCTATATATAGGGAAATCCCCACAAGTGATACCATTTTAAAAACAGCACCCCCTGACATATTGAAAACTGCAGTCAGGTCATGTGTTAACCCTTCGGGTGATTTTCAGGAATTAATGCAAAGTGGCATGGGAAAAATGAAAATGTGTATTTTTATCACCTAAATGTCACTAACTTCTGAACAGGTTACTACAGCCGACAGACTCTAAGGCCACTATTTGGTCATGAATTTCCATGACAAACATCAGGACCATGCAATCATGATCTGAGACCACCAATTGGGATAAAGAGGAAGCCCCCACAGTCTGTTAACCGTTTATAATGATGTAGTCACTATTGACAGCAGCATCTAAGGGGTTAAATAGATTTGGATGGTGCAAACACTGATCATGGCTGATGCAGCAAGTTGTCAGCTATAGTGGACAGCTGACAGCTACTAGATTGTCACCTGTATGGGGATATAAGTCTCTTATATCTCAGGTCAGTTAAAAGGCGTATTGGCGGTCACTAAGGGGTTAAGATCATCAAGAGACAATTATCTGTATATGAGGAAACACAGGGATGTTTGCCTAAGAGGGCGCAAACAAAAACCCATTGCAGTAGGATAGCTGGAAGTCAGACGGTGAGTGTGGTGACGATGTGGACTTCTGTGGTCCCGGTGCTCTGCCTGGTATCTTGTATTAGAAGTGCTGAAGACGCTTGTCCAGGTGAATAACGACTTATAGGCTCCTAAGATACTAGGCAGCAATTAAAAAAAACAACACTTATTATTACACATTACAAGTCGGGGGTCACACAAGTTATGATAATCTGGTTCATTATGTAAATAACATGTGACGCCCAGGAGACCGGGATACCCAGCACCGGACCAATGGGGTCTGTCTCTTGAGGGGGATGTCACGGGTGGCTTGACCCGGTGCTGTGGCCTCAGGCAATGCACAGTGTAAGGGGTATCGTGAGGGGACAGGCACTTACTTGATCAGCAGCAGGTTCTCCCAGCGGCGATGATCCCGATCCTGGATAGATGGCTATTGTCCAAATGAAAGACTGAGGCACTGAAACGTTTAACCAGTTTACTTTAACATAAAAGGATTTACAACCAGTCCTGTCACCGGAGTCTGTATGGGAACTCTGAGTTACTTTGACCCTGCCGGGGTCTTCGCCTCTTATTGTGCGCAATTTCTGTGTGGCCCTGCTGCTGTATGTGAACTGGCTGCCGGCCCAATCTGTCCCCTCCGGGTCCTGATTCGACGGGCAACCCGAGTCCTTTTATCGGCTTACCCCCTCCGGGAGTACCGCTGAACTCTGTGTCTGTTGCTGCGTCCGGCCCTAGTGAAGCTGATATCACCTCACGTTTTTCCGGTTGCTGTATTATATATAATGAATACAGCCACAGATCCGGTATCCGTCTTTGCGCCTGTTCTGGGTAGTGATTAATGCTACCCGGTTCTCACAATGTCCTTTTTCTCTATCCCTCTTCTCCTCAGGCCGGTGATTTAGGCCTGGTCACAGTCACAGGGCTGTTAGAGATTCAATTGTATGACCTCTCACTTTCAGCTCCTTAGCCCAACTGCCATTTCTTCTCTCAGACCAGAATGGATCAAGGGGAGTCTCTGGAACTCCCCCTTCTGGCCGGAAGTGGTAGTGCAGTTTTGCTATCTTAATATTTGTATTTAGTGTCAGTAACTATTTTTGTGGCAAATACCCCTAGGGGTGCCACATTCCCCCTTAGTTAAGAACAGTACTCCGGGACTGTGGGACGATAACATTTTGACATAACAATTAATATGTACAGAGTCTTAAAAATGAAAAGTCACAAAAATCACTCAAGGAAACAAAAATAGAGTTCTGTAAAAAGTCACTTCAAATAGCGTCTATTAATACAGTTCTATCCTTGAATGTACTAGGAAAGGCACTGCACTTAGTGTCCAGGAATTTAGTTCCATTGTTCCAACAGAGTTATCAATATAAAGTCTAAAGAAAGTTCAAAAAGAGCAAAAAGCAAAGTTCAAAAAGCAGTCTTTCCAGAGCTTTGATTTAGTGCCTCCGGGCTGATAACAAGTTCAAGAATATGCAAGAAGTTCATACAGACAAGTCTCTGTAGGTACTGGGCTTAAACGTTGCAGACTGATAACAATGACTATACTACATTTTCTGTTTAACTATATACGGCATAACATATATACAATTCACATTACGAGCTTTATAGTTGGTAATCTGCATACCTGGCCGGTAATTGACCCTGGGTACTACGCTGTGATCTACGTAATAGCGGTATCTCTTCATGTGGTGTACTACTGTCTACTGTGGATGTAGTATCTGCCCACTCTGCTAAAGATAATTCCACGACTATGGAGTTGGCAAGTCCACCGTGAATGGGATTACTCTGATCAGGAATCTGTTCTTCCTGGCCTGGAACCTCCTGTAGTACGGGGTCAGCCTCTTCCTGTCTTGGGACTTCTGGTATTGGGTTCGGTGTTGGGTAAAAGGCCACCATGGGAACCACTACTGCACCATGGTATGTTAGTAGGGTTTTGGGAAAGTCTCCTATGCAGGTGTGATACATTTCCTCTTCTTTTTCCTTTACTGGTTGGACCTGCATGGGTTGAATAACTTCTGGTTCTGGCTGGACAACTTCTGGCTCTTTCAATGCTTCCGGACATAATTTAAGATTGTCTCTTGACACTAGTACAGATGTTAAGCCTCCGTTTTTGCTAATGAGACACATTTTAGGATTATCCATTCTTGTTGGTAAAACTGTGTAGGGTACGGCTTCCCACTGATTGTCTAGTTTATTGGTTCGACGATTTCTCTTGAGCACTTGGTCACCCGGTCTTAATGGGGTCGCTAGAGCATTCTGGTTGAAAGTTCGCTCTTGTCTTTCTCTAGTTTGCTGAAGGCTTCTTTCCACACTCTCTTGCACTTGGCGATACTGCTTTTGCCGTATGATATCCCAATTGGAGTCTTGAACTTCTGCGTCTGGTTTCAGAATTCCCATTTCTAGATCGATCGGTAATTGGCCGGGTCTTGCACGCATAAGGTAAGCTGGGGTGCAGTTGGTGGAGCTCACCGGGACATGATTATACAGATCCACCAAGTCAGGCAATTTCTCTGGCCATTGATTCCTTACTGTCTCAGGTAAAGTCTTTAGTAGGTCTATTACAATATGGTTCATCTTCTCGCATAAGCCGTTTGTTTGTGGATGATAGGCCGTCGTCCGGATCTTTTTGCAACCATACATATTACAGAATTCTCTGAAGATCTCTGATTCAAAGGCTGTACCTTGGTCGGTGAGAACCTGTTCCGGATATCCATGGGGTCTACAAAAGTACGTTTGGAACGCTTTGGCTGCTGTTTTTGCTGTCAGATCTTTTACGGGTACTACTACCAAGAAGCGTGAATAATGGTCCACGATGGTCAAGGCATAGACATAGCCGGACCGGCTTGGTGTCAACTTCACGTGATCTATGGCTGCAAGTTCAAGTGGTTGTTTGGTGATAATGGGCTGCAGTGGTGCTCTTTGGTTCTTTTGATCGTTTCTTCTGAGGTTGCACGGGCCACAGTTTCTGCACCACTGTTCGATTGATTTTCTCATCCCGACCCAATAAAATCTTTCTCTTAGAAGTACTTCTAACTTTTTCCAACCGAAGTGACCAGCACCATTATGGTAAGCTTCGAGGACCATCTTCACATCTTGTTTAGGCACGATAATCTGCCAAACCAATTCATGTGTTTTCGGATTGGTGTACCTTCTACAGAGCTTCCCTTGATACAGGAACATTTTGCCTCTCTCTTTCCAGAGTTGATGCATCTCTTCTGGGGCATCCTCATCGGGATATGCACTTTGCTCAGTCAGCAGTTCCTTCACCAACTTCACAGCCGGATTGCTGTCTTGGGTGTCAGCCCATCTATGGTGTGCTAACGGATTAAAATTCACCTCTTGTTGTTTCTGATAGGTACTTGACTGATGATGTTTTGCCTTGGGATGATGGAAGGCTGGTAGTTCAATTTCTTCAAGCTCCCCCGTTTCTTCTTCTACATCTCTCAAGTGTGGCATCCGGGATAGGGCATCGGCATTTCCATTCTTGCGACCTGCTCGATACTTGATTATGAAGTTGTAATTAGATAACCGGGCTATCCATCGCTGTTCTAACGCACCTAATTTGGCTGTGTCCAGATGGGTCAACGGATTGTTGTCAGTATAGACAATAAATTCTGCAGCGGCCAGATAGTGTTTGAAACGTTCAGTCACAGCCCAAACTACTGCCAGTAGTTCCAATTTGAAGGAGCTGTGATTTTCTGAATTTCTTTCAGTTGGCCGGAGCTTTCTACTTGCAAAGGCGATGACTTTCTCCCGACCTTCTTGCTTTTGTGACAGCACCGCTCCTAGTCCCACATTACTGGCATCGGTGTAGAGGATGAAAGGTTGATGGTAATCTGGGTATGCCAGAACCTCTTCTCCGGTTAGTGCCTTCTTTAATTGTTCAAAGGAGTCTTCCCTTTCGTCGTTCCACTGAAAAGGAGGGTTTCGGTTTGAAGGTTTCTTCGTCTGCCCTACCAAGGTGTCTTGCAAGGGTGCTGCCAACTTGGTAAATCCTTTTATAAATCTGCGATAGTAACCCACCAATCCCAGGAATTGTCTCACTTCTTTTGCGCTGGTAGGTCTTGGCCAATCCCTTATGGCGCTTATTTTCTCGGGATCTGGTGCTACTCCCTCCGAACTCACGATGTGTCCCAGGTACTGTACCTTTGGCTTGAGAAGGTGACATTTGGATGGCTTGACTTTCATGCCATACCTGGATAAGGCTTCGAACACTTCTGCCAGGTCTATTAAGTGTTGTTCGTACGTCTTTGAGTAGACGATCACATCATCTAGGTACAGGAGGACGGTCTCGAAGTTCTTGTGTCCGAGGCAGCATTCCATCAGCCGCTGGAAGGTACCGGATGCGTTGCAGAGTCCGAACGGCATGCGATTAAATTCACATAGACCCATTGGTGTGGTGAATGCCGTCTTTTCCTTATCTCTCTCAGCCACAGGGACTTGCCAATACCCGCTTGTTAAGTCTAAGGTGGAAAAATAATTAGCAGATTTCAAAGCAGTTAAGGACTCTTCTATCCTAGGCAAGGGGTAGGCGTCTTTATGGGTGATGTTATTAATCTTCCGGTAGTCTACACACATTCTCATGGTTCCGTCCTTTTTTTTGACAATCACTAGAGGGGCCGCCCAGGGGCTACAGCTGTCTCTTATTACCCCGGCCTGTTTCATCTCCCTCAGCATATCTTTTGCACACTGATAGTGAGCGGGCGGTATGGGTCTATATCTTTCTTTTATTGGGGGATGGTCACCGGTGGGGATTGTGTGTTCTACCCCTTCTATCCGTCCGAAGTCCAATGGGTGTTTACTGAAGACTTGTTCATATTCCGTCACTAGCCTATACACCCCTTGTTTTTGATGGGTAGGTGTTGAATTTATGCCCACGTGTAGCTGTTAGCACCAATCCTCCATTTCTCCATCTGAGCCGTTGCCTTCCACCTGACAGGTTGGTTCTAAGGGCTCAATGGTTGTGATGGCATTGTTGTCAACAGTATATAGCTTTGCCATTGTAGCATACCTTGGCAAAGTGACCTCTTCCTCTCCACAGTTCAAAAGTCGTACCGGCACTCGTCCCCGGTGTACCTCGACTATCCCTCGTGCTGTGAGTATAGTGGGACTGCTGTCGGTGTGCACTGGTTCTATTAAGGCTTGATAATCTCGTCCCTTAGTACCAATGGCTGCTCTACACCATACCAGCATTTCTGTTTTTGGTGGGATTACAATAGACGTTGAATCACTTACCCTCACACTGCCGATTTCTCCACCTGCAACTTCTACCTGTTGCCTTAACATCAATACTTTTATTTCCCTCCGGAGAACTCTCTGCTGGCAGGATTGGGCAGTTTCAGCAATTTGCTGTAAGACAGAAATGACTTCGGAAAAGCAGTTCTCTAACACATTCATTCCTATCAATACAGTTGGTTCACAGTTCCGCCGGTCAACATCAACAACAATTATACCCTGTTTCTTCAATTCTACTTTACCAATCTTTATGGTCATCTCCCTGAATCCTAGTTTCGGTACCAACTTACCATTACTGGCCCATATATCTAGTTCAACATCAGAGGACCCTTTATCAATATCTGCATCAGCCCAGTACCTCTTATAAAGGATATACGGTATAGATGAAATCTGGGAACCTGTGTCCAGCAAAGCGTTGAGGGGCATTCCGTCCAGCACGATAGGGATAATGGGTCGTCCTCCGATGTACCTGTCGTGCCAGGGTGTTGGGCCTTGAAAGTTCATTCCTGCGAAGCGGCCCGCATTCCCAGGGGATTCCCGTTTAAATCCCAATCTCGTGCAAAGTGGCCTGGCTGCTGGCAACGGCGGCAAATGGGCTGTCCATCCGGTTGGTAGCGGTCGCGGGGTCGTCCTCTCCATGTCGGGTATCTCCGGGGTCTCATCCATGGAACACCTTCTCTACGGTTTGACAACTCCATCTTGGGTCCTCTCATCTCCTGCATGGTTTTAGCCATTGAAGCAACAACATCAGTTAAAGAGTCAAGCTTTTGTTGAAGAGCCTCATTAGCACTGGGCCCCAGGGGCTTAGCAATGGCCCCGGACATAGCTGATGTCACTGGTCCTCCATGTTGTTGAGGAGCCTCTGCCATGAGTTGCGCAGGCTCCTGATCCCGAGGTGCCTCTGCCAGCTGGAGACGTATAACGCTCTCCTTTAATTGGGCAAATGTCAATTCAGGGTTCTTAAAAACAAGCATGCTCACATGCCCCCGGTGAGAAGGGGTGTAGAGTCCCTCAATAAATTGATCTCTTAGCAGTTTATCCGCTCCGGTGTTAAAAATGGGTTCAGCCAGTGTAAGTGATTTAAGGGCTTCCTGCAGGTTTAAGGCAAAGTCTCTCACGCACTCATTAACTTTTTGTTTGCAATTAAAGAATCGTATTTTAGCTTTGCTGCTGGCAGTGGTTTCAAATGTAGCTTTTAATCCAGTAAATATGCGTTCAACAGTGCCTTTTAGATCAGCTGCCCATGCTGTGACTTCTCGCTTAGCATGGCCACTTAACTGCATCATCAGGAGACTAACACGCTGAACTTCACCCACGGGGAACATGTCAAAATGGGCCAGCATCTTTTCTCTGAAATCGTCAAGGGTATTAGGCTCACCTTCATACATTGGAAGCCATGGGCCACCCGGGGTATATGGCATCAGCACCGGCATGATGGGCGCCACTCCTTGCACCGCTGCGCTACCGGACTCTCTATCGACACTCTGTCTTTCAGCTGCATTAGCGTCGCCGGGTGCTGCGGCGTCTCCGTGCTGCGACATACTGTGCCCCCTTAGTTAATCCGGACCCTTCCGGTCCTCCGCTTCCGTCGGGATAGTGTAGATTCGTTCCGCTGTGCAGCAGGATCGATTTTCCCCTTGCTCTGATGTCAGAGCGCTCAGCTTGGTGCCGCCCACAATGACACCCACCCACCGCGCTCTGTAATGGCGGATTGTGAAGTTTTTCAGTTAGACTGGGGCTCAGGTGATGGCGTAACTCAATTAACAGTCTCGTGCCTAACGGTTATGAAGTGATTACCTCAGGGGATGGCGGCCATCTTTACTCCATGATAACCAGTGGGGAAAAGTCACTTTCAATAGTTTTCAATGGGGAATGGATTTTTCTTTAATAAAGTCAATTTTCAAGATTTTTCATCCAAGTTTTCACAGTTTTGGGCTCCAATCACGGCACACAATACCCGGTATACGGGCTGGCTAGATCCTGTTCGTGACGCCAATTGTGACGCCCAGGAGACCGGGATACCCAGCACCGGACCAATGGGGTCTGTCTCTTGAGGGGGATGTCACGGGTGGCTTGACCCGGTGCTGTGGCCTCAGGCAATGCACAGTGTAAGGGGTATCGTGAGGGGACAGGCACTTACTTGATCAGCAGCAGGTTCTCCCAGCGGCGATGATCCCGATCCTGGATAGATGGCTATTGTCCAAATGAAAGACTGAGGCACTGAAACGTTTAACCAGTTTACTTTAACATAAAAGGATTTACAACCAGTCCTGTCACCGGAGTCTGTATGGGAACTCTGAGTTACTTTGACCCTGCCGGGGTCTTCGCCTCTTATTGTGCGCAATTTCTGTGTGGCCCTGCTGCTGTATGTGAACTGGCTGCCGGCCCAATCTGTCCCCTCCGGGTCCTGGTTCGACGGGCAACCCGAGTCCTTTTATCGGCTTACCCCCTCCGGGAGTACCGCTGAACTCTGTGTCTGTTGCTGCGTCCGGCCCTAGTGAAGCTGATATCACCTCACGTTTTTCCGGTTGCTGTATTATATATAATGAATACAGCCACAGATCCGGTATCCGTCTTTGCGCCTGTTCTGGGTAGTGATTAATACTACCCGGTTCTCACAATGTCCTTTTTCTCTGTCCCTCTTCTCCTCAGGCCGGTGATTTTGGCCTGGAAACTGTCACAGGGCTGTTAGAGATTCAGCTGTATGACCTCTCACTATCAGCTCCTTAGCCCAACTGCCATTTCTTCTCTCAGACCAGAATGGATCAAGGGGAGTCTCTGGAACTCCCCCTTCTGGCCGGAAGTGGTAGTGCAGTTTTGCTATCTTAATATTTGTATTTAGTGTCAGTAACTATTTTTGTGGCAAATACCCCTAGGGGTGCCACAAACACTTTACTCAAACTCTGATCCAAGTGTCTGTTTACTGTGATGCTCTCGGATGAGCGAACCATAGCACAACTGTGGAGAAAAGGGAGAGCCTAATTTCTCTATCTTCTCCATTGTTGAATCATAGCACAACTGTGGAGAAGAGGGAGAACCTAATTTCTCTATCTTCTCCATTGTTGAATCATAGCACAACTGTGGAGAAGAGGAAGAACTTAATTTCTTCATCTTCTCCATTGTTGAATCATAGCACAACTGTGGAGAAGAGGGAGAACTTAATTTCTCCATCTTCTCTATTGTTGAATCATAGCACAACTGTGGAGAAGAGGGAGAACTTAATTTCTCCATCTTCTCTATTGTTGAATCATAGCACAACTGTGGAGAAGAGAAATAACTTAATTTCTCCATCTTCTACATTGTCGAATCATAGCACAACTGTGGAGAAGAGGGAGAACTTAATTTCTCCATCTTCTCTATTGTTGAATCATAGCACAACTGTGGAGAAGAGGGAGAACTTAATTTCTCCATCTTCTCTATTGTCGAATCATAGCACAACTGCGGAGAAGAGAGAAAACTTAACTGAAGATAAGCCCCCGATGTATCCTGAAAGATGAGAAAAAGAGGTTAGATTATACTCACCCAAGGGCGGTCCCGCTGTGGTGGGAGTCGCGGTCCGGTCCGGGGCCTCCCATCTTCTTATGATGACGTCCTCTTTTCTTCACGTTGCGGCTCCGGCGCAGGCGTACTGATTTGCCCTGTTGAGGGCAGTGCAAAGTACTGCAGTGCGCAGGCGCCGGGCCTCTCTGACCTTTCCCGGCACCTGCGCCTGCTTTTTTATTATTTGTAACATTAGATTTTTTTACTATTGATGCTGCATAGGCAGCATCAATAGTAAAAAGATGGTCACACAGGGTTAATAGCAGCGTTAACGGAGTGCGTTACACCGCGGCATAATGTGGTCCGTTAACGCTGCCATTAACCCTGTGTGAGCGGTGACTGGAGGGGAGTATAGAGTGGGCACCGGGCACTGACTGGACGGAAGTAGGGAGGGACTAATTCTCGGCCAGGCTGTGCCCGTCGCTGATTGGCCAATCAGCGGCGCGGGATTTCCATGACAGACAAGCAGACAGACAGACAAACAGACGGAAGTGCCCCTTAGACGATTATATATACAGATTGTTTGTTTTTATAAGCGCTTTGCCATTGTAACCATTTATCATTTTGAGACGACTCCTTTACGTAAGAATCATGGCCAATAAAAATGATAAAAAAGGTCAAATTTTTCCACGATGCGAACATTCAACCTCTTTGAAAGTGTTTTCCAAAAGTTGGCGCGTTGGAACGATGCACCTGCACAGGAGGATATTTTACTCGAAAGGTCTGGCATTTTAAGTCTTGTATTTAGTGTCAAAAGCTAACGAGCTTCTCCCAACATTAGCTCTGGATGGTCAATGAAAATATTAACAGTCTCTTGCAAGACTGCTTGGCATTCTGTGACATGTTGGGCTGTCAGGAGCAATTACTCTAATCTTGTCCAGCCTTTCTGAATCAGGAGCCCGGCTTAACAGCGGGGTCTCTATGAAAGGTGCTATTGTGCATGGCATGAACGCTCCACCAAGGAAAAGATCGTTCCCTCTTCTGCCAAAAGACACATGAAAAATGTTCATCTCCTTTAAGATGCTGCTGATTTCTCCTCCTCGTTGGGTAAAATAAACTGGTGCTGTCAGGGTGCCAGCGCCTGTGTATTTTATGCAGTCTGTGCCTTTCCGGAGTCTGGGTGGACAATACACATTCTACAAAGTGCCAACTAACAGAAAGTCAAGGACCTAATTGTGAGGAGCTGCAACGTTTTTTCCGTTGGGGGGAGATTGGATTTCCAGCTCCTCGTAGCATGGGAGCAGCTCATGGAAAGAAGGTATCTTAAATAAAGGCTTTTCTTTCTTTCAGTGCACCGTGAATAGCTAAAGAGATCGTAAATCCCTTTAAGAACAGGTTTTTAGAAATGAAATGAAATCCGAATAGCGTTATCCTGATATGCCATCCTATTATTATAACAGGTCATTGGAAGGCTACGCTATTGAGTAACTGATGCCCCCCTACGTCTGAAGTGATATCGATGGGTGGACATTTATAGATCGTTGGGTTGGCCACGCGCTCCATAGTTGTATATGCCCAGGCGAAAGATTTAGCTGCCATCGACTCTTGGCTGCCATAGATGAATGATATATTCAGGTAGTGTACATGTCATATTCCACGCCAAAATTTAATCAGATCAGACCTTCCGTATTTTGCAGAAAAGGATGAAATGTTGCATTGAATTTATTCTTTGCCGTTCTCCAAATAAACATATATTATGTATTTATTTTCCTCTGACATTTAAGACAAGTTTTCATACATCCTGCAAAATTGATTTGATGTTATTGCAGCCCATTATTGCAATACTTGAAAGTGTTATCCACATTTTCAGGATTTAATTTTTCCTTTTACTTAAATGCATTTAATTAGGGCTAAAAAAAAATAATAATAATTTTTGCAATTGAATTTCATTACAAATGTTGCACCGTTTTACACTGTCTATTGCTGGCTACTGAATGGGTTAAGTGAGAATCGATCAGTGAGTCCTCTATGCTGGTCTGACCGGGAGTTTGTTACTCTTTTAGATGTTTTTCTGAACTCTTCTAGACTGATTTATGGCCATAAACCACATTAAAGATGAATCAAAAAAGCATCTAAAAACCAAACGGTGCCAAATTATTAATGACGTTCAATTACAAAAATGATTTTAGCCCCAAATACATGCATTTAAGTAAAGAATTTAAAAAAAAAAAAGTATGTCCCCAAAAGCTGACAACCACTTGAACGAACAGTCTATGTCACAGCAATAACGTAGCTTTCCTTTACCTTGGGCAAATATTTAGTCCATACAGTATCTGGGTACAATTGTGTTATAACTTGGGGAAAATTACAGTTTATATAATCGTACCGCATGTGTCGCAAGAAACAAAAAAATTTTGGGGTGTTTTGCGTTTCTACTTTTCCAATATTTACTTGTAATTTAGAAATTTTGCAGAAAAAAAAGTATATACATACAGTATATACCGTACTGTATGTCCCAAGATTCAGAAGTAAATGACTATAAATGTCCTTAAAAAGCTTTTACAGGCAAATAAAGTAACAAAAATACAAGAATTTTGCATCTAAATGGACCCTACTGATGTCACTTTTGTGGTCAATGGTTGGCTGCTGCGGTGACTCTTCCAGAAGATGGAAAACTTTAAAATAAGATTGGCAAGAGATCAAGGAACCAAGTAACTTTTTGCAAACAATTCTATTGAACCTGTGCTATACTGACTCACGGCTGTGTCTCAGGACATGGTTACAAGAGAAGTAAAGGAGAGACGAGTGCGGTGGATCCTGGGCGCTGCCGCTGACAAAGGTTAATCCAGGCCGTGAGTTTAAAAAACTTCCAATTTATTTGTAACGCATTTTGAAGTAGAATCTGCTCCTTCCTCAGGATACTTGAAGAATGAGTAGGTTCTACTCCGGTACGCATTGCAAAAATTTGGAACTTTTTCATACTTATTGCCTGGATTAACTTTTGTCAGCGGGATCCACCGCACTCCTTTCTCCGTTACTTGTTTGGTCCTTTTGGTGTGAGTACAGCGCCCGGAGCAGCAGCCATGATTGGATTATACACAGTTTCGGACTGGGATGCCAAGGGCCCACCAGTAACATCATCTCCAAGATGCCGCCTTTGTCTGTATATAGTGAATCAAGTGTATTGTGCCAAGTACTACTCATATAAGTGCATGGGGGCCCACCGGAGGATTCTCCTGTTCTCCTGTGGGCCAGTCCGAGCCACCTGATTATACATCATTCTTTACGTAGATGTGCTGCGCACAACCTGATCAGGTGAGCGACCAACCATTCTACTCACCTTCGCCTGTTGCCCATGGTGTTACTCAGGGAGCGCCTTTTGTGTTTTATTTCTCCATGGCTACAAAAGAGTATTCATGCTACAGTTACAAAGTACGCTGGAGGTATACATAAGGAGGATATATGCCTCTGACACATGCCACGTTGGCATATGTAAGACCAAAGCTAAAAAAAAAAGACAATGAGCCATAAAAATATTTTGAGCCATCCATATATTACATAGTTCAACAGGGATCCGAATGGCCGCATTTACAATGGCGACTGTCAGCAAAAATGTATCGCTAAGAGCAATTTTCCTCAACAAAATCATCTGTCCAAGCTTAGAAAAATATGCCATACGCTCCTCCTAGACACAACTCATATCGGACGATTTATCAAAGCTTTTACAGCAGAACGCATAGTTGCAAACCCCCCCAAAAAATTTGACATTTTTGGTGTTTTCATGGCAATATGAATCAGTTCCACCGGAATGGGTGAAACTGAGAAGGAGCCAGGTTGGGACAGGTCCAATTCATCAAAATTGCCGACATTTTGTATGGCAGAAAGGCTGCTCCAGTTCGTGACTGGAGTAGCATTTATGGCGCGGTGCAAAATCGACGCTGTAAAAATTACAGACCTCTCCATTCTTTGTAAGTGAAAAAACTTGCAAAACTGGAAGTGTATCAAATACTTATTTCCCCACTGTAGTAGTGAATGATTAATGTCAATTACCGCACAGCGAGGTTCATGCGATTTGTAATGCTCGGAGTTATCTGCTTATACATTATCACCTTATTGCATTGCTTACATTCCAGATCTCGTTTTGCATGTGGTTTTAACTACTTAATTTTATTTTTTATTTTCTAAAATGGAGTACAAAAGCTATAAAATAAATGTGTTTCAGGACGTCCTGTGGAAGAGCGGTTAATGGAAAATATGTAATTTACTCTCAACGCTTATCAAAGCATTGAGAGACTGGAGTAACATTTCTGGTATAAGAGACGCCACCACTATTAATGAATTTGATGGAAGGACGGGTATTGCCACTCACTTTACCGCCCCATCTGCTCCCTGCGCTGCTCATTTTGGGGAAGCTGCATCAAAATGCCAAAAGTCACAACATTTTGGCTCATTGTTGGTGTAAACACTTTGATGGATCGAGGCCTGGATGATCCAATGTATCTGCAGTTGTATTGAATAGATTTGACCTGTTTGAATTTTTCAATTATTGCTCACCGGACGCCTTACTGTAATGGTATGACATCTGCTTGGGGAACAAGGGGCCCAATACCGGACTCATGTAAGGGGCTCAGAGACGGCTAAAAGTCCAGGGGTTCGGAGGCACAAAATACTCGCCTTGCCCTGGGTTTTGGCGACCCTCGCAACGCGACTGTTGAAAATTCTTGTTAAACTGACCCCGGTGCCCCCCATAGCGCCTTCTGTACGTGCCGCAATGTATCTCACCTGTCTCTCCTTCTCTCCATTCCAATTATATCAGGATTATGATAACCGTACATTAGCTGGAAATGAACACTGCCTCCTAGTTTTACAGTAAAATTTTTTGTGGCTGCAAAATAATACATTCTCTTTTGCAGACACTGAATAATTTAATTACTGGCACAACATAGAAATAGATACCAGAATTTCTGAGCAAAAATGACATTACTTTTATTACTTTGTGGAATGAATACTATAATAGCCTATGGTGTTATTCAACAAATTGCAGGAACTCTGCAATTTAAGAGAAAGCCAGCTCTACAAATGGGAGACATAATAACAATGTGCATTGTTATCCAGGATATGCCACATCAACTATAATGTAATCAGACTTAGAGGATGTGTCAGATGTCTTTAATATGTAATTGTTTTACCTGGTGTTAGTGCCGCTGTTCTCCTGATTCCGGTGTTGTTGTTTATATTGCTTCCTGGGCCTCTCCGTTCCTGAGATATGGGCCCCTCTTCCCTGTATATAGATTTAGCCTTGTGATCAGGAGCCTAATGATCAGGGTCTCAGAGGGGGCAACCGGGACCGTGCTTGAGGGGAGTCCGCCAACGTCAATTTCACCTGGATGTGGGTCCTTGGAATAAGGATAATGCCACAATAGGGACAATATACCAGAATGAGAGAGAATATACCTGAATGGGAGACATTATACTAGGATGAGGGACAATATACCAGAATGGGGGACATTATGCCAGGATGGGGGACATTACACCAGAATAGGGACATTATACAAGAATGGGGGACACTATACCATGATGGGGTACATTATACCAGAATGTGGGACATTATACCAGGACGGGGGACATTATACCAGAATATGGACAATATAACAGGATGGGGGACATCATACCAATAATGGGTCCAGGATGGGGAAAATGTTATAGCATGGATGTTATAGCAGTCTCGGGAGCAGCACGGCTCTTGCGTCACGGCGCCGGTGTCTTCCTAGGTCCCAGCGCCTCTTCCTCTGCGAGCATCTCGCCTCTTGGCAGCGTTTTCCCTTTGCCTTCACACCGCTCCAGACGCTATCCTCTCCCGGTCTCCATCTGACGCTGACTCTTGTGTGGGTCCATACACACATTTTGTGGTCTCCAGTATTCAAAACTGTTTCTGATGAAGGTCCTGTGATTAGACCGAAAACGTTTAAATTTTTGAACTGGATGCACCGAATAAAATTAATCTTTTACCTTGCAAATAAGATCTCCTGAGTGCCAAGTATTTTTTGCTTATAGCATGGATGAGCCCAGGATGGCGGAAATTATTTCTAAAAGGGCCGAGGATGGATGAGAATATTACAAGAAGGAGTCAGGAAAGGGGATATTATTACATGAGGGATGAATATGTATGTCTTTATAGGATCTAGAATACGATAAGGGCCCATACATCTGACCAACATGAAGGTGGGGGCCCAGGTCCAAATTTATAATGTTGGATTGGGGTTCCTACAGTAGTTGGCTAGGGTACATATGTATGACGAAAGCGGAATCCAAAATGTGCATCGGGGTGGGCGCCACTTAGATGACGGAGCTCCTTTGATTGTGTAGATCATTTGTCCCTACAACGACTACCATATGGCTTACAATGTTAGGTGATTTACCAAATTAGGCTTATACTGAGCCGCCCCGCGGGCAAGGGGTACTCAGTACCGGGTCCTGCTGTTTCACAGGGAGATGTCACGGCGGCTGTGATCTGGTCCGTGGCCCAGGGCGCTCATGTAAAAGGGAAAGGTCTTTAAAGGGATAAAGTTTATGTTCATGACGCAACCTGTGGTATTCGATCAGGGTGACCGCTGCTGCTTTAAGGGGTCCGCTGGGGTGATGTTATGGCAGCTAGATGGTATACCTTCCCACAGGTGAAGTACATCCCCAGGGCTTCCGGGTGTGTAGATGGTGGTATGGTGAGAGGCGCAGAGAAGGACGAGGACACAAGGTTGCAGTCTCTTTACCTTTACTGAGGACTTCAGCATCCACAGTCCAGGGCACCAGATCACAGGGCAGGCAGAGTCCTGCCGGTTTGGAGGCAAGTCCAGAGTTCCCTTGTCCAGGTGAAAATCAGTAGCCTTCCCTTGCGCTGCGGTGGTTTAGTCGCTTACTGCCTATGGCTTCACATAAGGGTCTCACAGATGTGGTGTTTCGCTCTCTCTGTCCCTCGTATAGGATAGGACAAAACCCGTATGACTGGTGACTTGAGCCTGTTTATAGGGTCTCTTAGATAACCCGGCTCTGTAGGTGTCACCGTGCCTCCTGGGTGTAAGTGTGGACAGGTAACCTGCAATTAGCTGTTCTGACGGTCTCTGAAATAAGGTGTAGAGGTCCTTAATCCCTCGGTGTTCCAGCTACTGGGATTTTGCGCCGCCTCAGAAGGAGGCAGCCTGAGCGGGGCTGGTCCCCTTCTGCTATCCTCTCCTTTGCTTCGACTTCCTTCACGCTCGCTGCAATACAATTCTGCCTTTCAATATCTCTCTCTGGGAGCTGCAGCTCTGAGGGCATGCACAGCTCCTTTAACCTTCTGTCCTCCTCAGACTACTGTCTGGAACTGAACTCCTACAGAACTCCTGTCTGGAACTGACTGACTTTTCCTACAGACTACCAGTGTTATATATATACTAGCTATTGAACCCGTTCTACGCCCGGGTGGAGAGCATTTATATTGGTATATGGTCTCCATCCTGTCATGTGCTGCTCCATCCTGCGTCCCCATCCTGTCATGTGCTGCTCCATCCTGCATCCCCATCCTGTCATGTGCTGCTCCATCCTGCGCCTCCATTCTGACATGTGCTGCTCCATCCTGCATCCCCATCCTGTCATGTGCTGCACCCATCCTGCGCCTCTATTCTGACATGTGCTGCACCCATCCTGCGCCCCCATCCTGTCATGTGCTGCTCCCATCCTGCGCCCCCGTTCTGTCATGTGCTGCTGCCATCCTGCACCCCCGTTCTGTCATGTGCTGCTCCCATCCTGCGCCCCCGTTCTGTAATTTGCTGCTCCCATCCTGCGCCCCCGTTCTGTAATTTGCTGCTCCCATCCATATGCCCCATACGCTGCTCCATAAAGGTTGATGGCCCGATAAGATCCTCCATAGTATATGCCCCATACGCTGCTCCATAAAGGTTTATGGCCCCTATAAGATGCTCCATAGTATATGCCCTGTACACTGCTCCATAAAGGTTTATGGCCCCCATAAGATGCTCCATAGTGTATGCCCCGTACACTGCTCCATAAAGGTTTATGGCCCCCATAAGATGCTCCATAGTATATGCCCCGTACACTGCTCCATAAAGGTTTATGGCCCCCATAAGATGCTCCATAGTATATGCCCTGTACACTGCTCCATAAAGGTTTATGGCCCCCATAAGATGCTCCATAGTATATGCCCCGTTCACTGCTCCATAAAGGTTTATGGCCCCCATAAGATGCTCCATAGTATATGCCCTGTAAACTGCTCCATAAAGGTTTATGGCCCCCATAACATGCTCCATAGTATTATATGCCCCGTACACTGCTCCATTATGGTTGATGGCCCCATAAGATGCTCCATGGTATTATATGCCCCCGTACACTGCTCCATTATGGTTGATGGCCCCATAAGATGCTCCATGGTATTATATGCCCCCGTACACTGCTCCATTATGGTTGATGGCCCCATAAGATGCTCCATGGTATTATATGCCCCCGTACACTGCTCCATTATGGTTGATGGCCCCATAAGATGCTCCATGGTATTATATGCCCCCGTACACTGCTCCATTATGGTTGATGGCCCCCATAAGATGCTCCATGGTATTATATGCCCCCGTACACTGCTCCATTATGGTTGATGGCCCCATAAGATGCTCCATGGTATTATATGCCCCCGTACACTGCTCCATTATGGTTGATGGCCCCCATAAGATGCTCCATGGTATTATATGCCCCCGTACACTGCTCCATTATGGTTGATGGCCCCATAAGATGCTCCATGGTATTATATGCCCCTGTACACTGCTCCATTATGGTTGATGGCCCCATAAGATGCTCCATAGGATTATATGCCCCGTATGCTGCTGCGATATATAAAAAAAAATACCATACTCACCTATCGTCGCTGGGCGCCGAGTGCTGGGGGGCCTGAGCAGGCGGGGACACCGGCGCGCTGTGGGGGTCAGGTGCCGGAGTCGCCGCTCGCTCAGGCCCCCGACACTTGCTATATTCACCTGGCTCTGATCCAGCGCTGTGCCCGCTCCGTGTTCCGGCTCCTCTTGCTGTGACTGTTCAGTCAGAGGGCAGCGCGCATTAAGCGCGTCATCGCGCCCTCTGAACTGTGAACGTCACAGGCAGAGGACCCGGGAGACGGAGACACACGCAGCGCTGGAACGGGACTGGTGAATATACTTACCCTCCTGGCGCGTCCCTGCCTCTCCGGTGGAGATCGCGGTGTGCGTTCAGTGTTTACGCATACCGCGATCTCCTGGGAGCGTCACTCTGTGGGATCCAGACTGCGCCGGCGCTTGCGCAGTCTATAAAGGCTTCGGACAGAGTGACGCTCCCAGCGTTATATTATAGATACAAGTTAGGGCCAGAAATATTTGGACAGTGACACAATTTTCGCGAGTTGGGCTCTGCATGCCACCACATTGGATTTGAAATGAAACCTCTACAACAGAATTCAAGTGCAGATTGTAACGTTTAATTTGAAGGGTTGAACAAAACTATCTGATAGAAAATGTAGGAATTGTACACATTTCTTTACAAACACTCCACATTTTAGGAGGTCAAAAGTAATTGGACAAATAAACATAACCCAAACAAAATATTTTTATTTTCAATATTTTGTTGCAAATCCTTTGGAGGCAATCACTGCCTTAAGTCTGGAACCCATGGACATCACCAAACGCTGGGTTTCCTCCTTCTTAATGCTTTGCCAGGCCTTTACAGCCGCAGCCTTCAGGTCTTGCTTGTTTGTGGGTCTTTCCGTCTTAAGTCTGGATTTGAGCAAGTGAAATGCATGCTCAATTGGGTTTAGATCTGGAGATTGACTTGGTCATTGCAGAATGTTCCACTTTTTGGCACTCATGAACTCCTGGGTAGCTTTGGCTGTATGCTTGGGGTCATTGTCCATCTGTACTATGAAGCGCCGTCCAATCAACTTTGCAGCATTTGGCTGAATCTGAGCTGAAAGTATATCCCGGTACACTTCAGAATTCATCCGGCTACTCTTGTCTGCTCTTATGTCATCAATAAACACAAGTGACCCAGTGCCATTGAAAGCCATGCATGCCCATGCCATCACGTTGCCTCCACCATGTTTTACAGAGGATGTGGTGTGCCTTGGATCATGTGCCGTTCCCTTTCTTCTCCAAACTTTTTTCTTCCCATCATTCTGGTACAGGTTGATCTTTGTCTCATCTGTCCATAGAATACTTTTCCAGAACTGAGCTGGCTTCTTGAGGTGTTTTTCTGTCTATTTTTGGTATTGATGAATGGTTTGCATCTAGATGTGAACCCTTTGTATTTACTGTCATGGAGTCTTCTCTTTACTGTTGACTTAGAGACAGATACACCTACTTCACTGAGAGTGTTCTGGACTTCAGTTGATGTTGTGAACGGGTTCTTCTTCCCCCAATTAAGTATGCGGCGATCATCCACCACTGTTGTCATCCGTGGACGCCCAGGCCTTTTTGAGTTCCCAAGCTCACCAGTCAATTCCTTTTTTCTCAGAATGTACCCAACTGTTGATTTTGCTACTCCAAGCATGTCTGCTATCTCTCTGATGGATTTTTTTCTTTTTTTTCAGCCTCAGGATGTTCTGCTTCACCTCAATTGAGAGTTCCTTTGACCGCATGTTATCTGCTCACAGCAACAGCTTCCAAATGCAAAACCACACACCTGGAATCCACCCCTGACCTTTTTACTACTTCATTGATTACAGGTTAACGAGGGAGACGCCTTCAGAGTTAATTGCAGCCCTTAGAGTCCATTGTCCAATTACTTTTGGTCCCTTGAAAAAGAGGACGCTATGCATTACAGAGCTATGATTCCTAAACCCTTTCTCCGATTTGGATGTGGAAACTGTCATATTGCAGCTGGGAGTGTGCACTTTCAGCCCATATTATATATATAATTGTATTCCTGAACATTTTGTTTTTGTAAACAGCTAAAATAACAAAACTTGTGTCACTGTCCAAATATTTCTGGCCCTAACTGTATATATATATATATATATATATATATATAGAGTGACCCAATAAATAGGAGCAGAAGCTCCCCCTAGTGGCCTAGAGTGTGAACGTGTTGCATGTTTGTGACACCTGGATGCAGTTATCCTTCTTTGCCTCCAAACGTAGCATCACTCTCCCCGAGAGGAAAGCAATACCACTGCGATGACCAGGACCCTGGGGCGCCACAATACCATACCAGGAGCACTGTCTTCTGTCTTTCTCTACTTAAAAACTACGTCCATCTCTATGTACTTACAGATCACATATTTATTTACAGATGAAGTTTTTGTATTATTATTCTTCAGTTGTGATATCACCTACTGCACTTGCACTTTACTTACTTCTGCATAAACCTATCTATACATCATAAATATTGGCTAGTCACTTTTTGCTTACTGTTATGCACTTTATGCCATAAATGACTCAACTATACTAGCCCTGTTGGTTCTCCTTTTAGGACAGTTGTCCATACCCTTCCCAGGTGTGCATTCCTGGTTTTATACTCCTTTAATGTTTTTATTGCTTTTTCATTGTTATGTTACCCTTATAGCCTGGTTATAAAGAAGTATTCTTTATTCACATTCACCATCATTGTACTGGGACTTTCAGGTCTTTTTTTCCTCTCATATATTTTCACCAACTGTCCCCTTAGCCAACACAGTCTGGTCTTTTAGGCTACATACCTTACAACATTAGTCATATATAATTTTTGACTTTCTTCTACCCAAAAAAACTAATGTCATGATATATATAGCAACCCCACAGGAGGGTCGGTCGGTGGACGGCAGGACACACAACGGGATGGTAAAGGGGTGACGAAGGCCCTACTAATAGGGAAATGAGGAATGGTGACCTCCTGCTCAAACCTCAGCCTGACCCTGCACTCCCCTAATGCCCTAAGTGGGTCCTTTCCCCCACTGCTGTCAGGAACCTTGTCCCTCGCTGTTAGCTCACATTACCCTGGCTAGTGCACTGCCTGGCAAGGGTGCTAGCTTTACCACTGCAGATAGTACAATACAGGGGACAATGACAAATACGAGACAGAAGGAGTAATAACACAACTTAGCTTTACAATTTCCTCTGCTGCAAAGCTTCACACAGCAGAATAAAGGCACCAGGACCACGAACTCACGAAACCAGCTAATAAACCAACAGCCAGCATGCTTGGTCACTATAGATTTCTCTATCACTGACAGTCAGCTAATGCATCAGGTGACCATTTAAAGGATGGTGGGAGTGGTCACCACCCACATCATCTGACCTAACAACTCTGCAGTTACAACAGATTACCAGAGAGGGAAACTGGCATTAACCCCCGCTGGTCCTGAAAGGAAAAAAGCTTCATTTAAATCATAGTGGAACCAGAGCTGCCACAAATCCAAAAATGGATCATGACACCTATTTCTTGTGCCCTTGTCTTATGTTCAACTATAGGAAGTCAGTAGTTGGCCAGGGTTCATATGTATGACTTGTCTGCAATTTCCTGCTGTGCAACAATTTTGAGAGCTGTGATGTAGCTGAAAAAAATGCAGCCACATGTTGGTTACAGGCTGATATTTAGGCCAATTGGGGTAAAGTTATGTTCGACTTGCATCCAAAAATCCAACAGTGTTAGTTTTTTTTCTAATGTCGTATCATACTTGCTGGTTGCAGCATCACCCCATTTATTATTTAAAGGGAATGTGTCAGCAGGTTTTTGCAATGTAATCAGAGAGCAGAATTATGTAGGGACTGAAACCCTGATTTCAGCGATGTGTCAGTTTACTGGGTGCAGCAGTTGTGATAGAATCACAGTTTTCTCTGCTGCAGATTTAGCAGAGCTCGGAATGCTGAGCCTTGTATAACCCCGACCACACCACTAATTGGCTGCTTTCTGTTTGCAATTTACATTGACAGAAAGCTGCTAATCAGCGCTGTAGGCATGGTTGGACAAGGAGGCACGAGACACCTAGTCCTCTAATGATAATCTCTGGCTGCTGATAAAACACTGATTGTATTGAAACAAAAACACAGCCTAGTAAGTGACACATCAGCGGAATTGGGGTCTAAGCCCCTAAATCATGCTGTTCTCAGATTCCATAGCAAAAATCTGCAGACAGATTCCCTTTAATGCAATGCAACACAGTGATCTTTATTTTGCGCTACCAGTGTAAAACTGGAATTAGGGATCACCTCTAAGATTTTACATTAAATTAATGCATGATCATTCTTAGGGCTCATCACATGTCACAGAGCTGTGTGCATGGACCCTGTATAGCAGGACAAGAAATCTGTACAACACCTTAGTACTGAAGCATATGGCACTGTTCCTTTGGGTGCCACATGTATGGAGATGGATGTATTCTTCCTGTGTGAGTACAGAATCTAATGGAGCATGACACAATTGTTTCTATCTTGGATTCATACAGAATTCCACAGAAAAAAAATCTTCTCTATGTTTCTTAAATATGCGGAGGTGTAAGGAGATGGACATAGCCCCCCTTGAAGAAACAAGAGTAATTGTAATGTGTAATGTGAATTGTGACTGGTGTTAGTAATGTTTATAATTTGTGTTGTTTACCAGTATAGACAGCGAGAGTTAGGCCCCTTTCACACATCAGTTTTTTGACATCAGTCACAACTTTGAAAAAAATCGGATCCGTCGTAGATTGTGAAAAACTGATGCGACGGATCAATTTTTTTGCCGGATCCGACTAGCTGATCCGGCTAATTGGATCCTGAAAAAATGGGAGCATGCTCAGTTAAAAATATGGAATCCATCGCCGGGTTCCGTCATTTGACGGATCCGGTGCCATAGGCTTCCATTCTAGCAAACGACGGATGGCGACTGATCCGTCGCTGTCCGTTTTTTTGGCGGACACAAAAAACGTTACTATATCTATTGTCTCCGGCCGCCAGACAAACAATTTTCTATGGATCCGTCGAACGATGGATAAAAAGTGAGGCTATCTGTTGCAATGGTTGGGACTAGCCCACAGTGGTAGGGCTAAGCTGAAGGGAAAGAGACAGTTTCTTGTCAGAATAGCAGAAAGGGCCTAGTGTGCATAGAAGAAAGGCCTAAGGTTTAGTGTGAGCAGTGCTGCATGACGTGGGTGACCCTACCGAGAGAGGAGACTGATACACCGGATAGCGAGATCCTGCGCAGAGAAGTAGAAGAGAGAAAATGGTGACTGAAGACGGGTCCTGTATCAGGATGCCTAGCAGTATGGCCTAGAGATTACAACTCAAAGAGGTAACTGGCCTAAATGGGACAGAGTACGAAAGATTAGGAGAGAGCCCCGAGCGGGAGTTCCTAGGCATCAGAGACAGAAGAGATAAGGACCGGCCATACTGGCAAAGCAACTCCCCTAATGGGAAAAGGAGGCAGAACTGAGGGTTGAGAACAGGAGTCTGACAAAGTGGATGGCAGTACTGAGCTGGGCTGTGGTGAAGTAAAGAGGAAAGGTAAAAATAGAGGGCTAGAGAGAAAACAGGAAGGAATCTGTATGTGGAAAATGCTCTGTACTGTGAGATAAACATTCATCAAGACATCTGTCTGCTATCTACTGTATATATTCCAATTGTAAGCATAACGCCCAAGCCCATAACCCCTACTAGGGAGTGGGCAACACTTCATATAACAGTTATATCATATCAGGAGCACAGATATTAAGCTGTGATCCAAGAAGTGCCACTGAAATACATTTTTTTATATAAAACCAAATCCTTTTATTTAACACTTAACATACAAAACACACATATATATAAACATAAACAAGATGCCTCAAAAAACAACCCATATTGCGGTCAGCAAACATCAGGATACTAGAGCCTGGTAAATACATTATAAGTGTGGAAATTTATCATATAATCAGTCTGTAAACCTCTGAAAGACTATAAATATCGTAAAGCCGTCAATAAATAGAGGCCGTATGGGCCAAAACCACACTGTATATCGCACTACTGGAGGCTAGAGCAATAGTAACCGCTTCTATGTGCAACACCTCTGATCTATGCCATACGGCTATAAAGTAAGAAGCGGTATGTCCCGTCCTCCATACATATTACCTGCTCCGTGCCTTCTCCTAAAATGCTCTGCGCAGTGGCGTGCTGTGTCCGCAAACCCCGACGCGCGTTTCGCGTGATGCTTCTTCCTGGGGGTGTGTCTAAGGTGATGGGACTCACAGGTTATAAGTGATCAGTGTCCAATCAGAAGTATAGTGGGCGGAGGTTTCTATTGTAGACACATATTCGTATCCGCCCCATGTCCGCTCTCAACATCCCAAATTACCTACAATTTATAGTAATGGGGCAACAATGATCACACACCATAACAAGATCTAATGCTTTGAAGGAAATTATAAGGAGATCACATCCTATATGTCGAGACCAATCGTGTTACTCAGGACAGAGGCGTCACCTCTCATACGTCACGTCCTCTCCGCCCCACCAGCCAATCACTCCGCTGCCATGACGACCAAAGTACATTCACAGAGGCAAAATACAGACTCATTCAGTAAATATACATCTGCCTGGGTTTAATATATGATAGCCTATGGCAGCGGTTTGGTTGGTCGTGGGGCGGTGAGTGATCATGTGAATTATGAGTAGCTCCGTTTATGTCCTGTATGAATGTGTACTAGTCACTATGGCAGCGGTTTGGTGTGATTGGGGGGCGGCGACTATGACGTCTAAGTAGTTCCACCTTTGTCTTGGGCGACATACTATATATTTGGTTATACCTGATCTGGTTCCATCGCATAATTATTAGAACGGTTGGTTTTGGTTATGGTGTTTGATCATTGCTCTTCTTCCGTCAGGTGTATATTTACTGAATGAGTCTGAAATTGTAGGTAATTTGGGATGTTGAGAGCGGACATGGGGCGGATACGAATATGTGTCTACAATAGAAACCTCCGCCCACTATACTTCTGATTGGACACTGATCACTTATAACCTGTGAGTCCCATCGCCTTAGACACACCCCCAGGAAGAAGCATCACGCGAAACGCGCGTCGGGGTTTGCGGACACAGCACGCCACTGCGCAGAGCATTTTAGGAGAAGGCACGGAGCAGGTAATATGTATGGAGGACGGGACATACCGCTTCTTACTTTATAGCCGTATGGCATAGATCAGAGGTGTTGCACATAGAAGCGGTTACTATTGCTCTAGCCTCCAGTAGTGCGATATACAGTGTGGTTTTGGCCCATACGGCCTCTATTTATTGACGGCTTTACGATATTTATAGTCTTTCAGAGGTTTACAGACTGATTACATGATAAAATTCCACACTTATAATGTATTTAGTTACCAGGCTCTAGTATCCTGATGTTTGCTGACCGCAATATGGGTTTTTTTTTTAGGCATCTTGTTTATGTTTATATATATGTGTGTTTTGTATGTTAAGTGTTAAATAAAAGGATTTGGTTCTATATAAAAAAAATGTATTTCAGTGGCACTTCTTGGATCACAGCTTAATATCTGTGCTCCTGATATGATATAACTGTATATATTCCAAGCCAGGTTTCCGTTTTGGAAGGAGTTTATTTTTTAACGGTGGTCTCCCTCATTGAACTGTAAAACATCTGGTCCTGGCCAACCAGCAACATCGGTTACATGCGGCCTGCAGTCAGCACAGCCCCGCTGGGACCCCTACCTTCATGTACCGTGTCGGGGCGCAAGAGACAAGTACTTCGCCCACGGCTACAGCTCCGTACCATGTTACAGAGGGCCAGTAAAAAACAAACATACATTTTACGTCTACAAACAGATTGCAGGCTGGGAATGTGTATGAGGACATAAAGTGAGGATTAATAGCTCAGATGTAAAATAACCTACAAAAATTACCTTTACGTGAATAATAAGTGGGGCTGTCTGTGCTGTACCTTGATGGAGCCCTGACCTATCATAATGATTAGTCGTTACCAGACGTCCTAATTAAAGGGATTGCACAGTAATTTCCTGCTTGCAGTAAGATTGTTGTGTGGAATATCATAATAGATCTTTATTAAAAGATGAGCGCTTTGTCCCTCGATGGTCCGCTCACATAAAAGATCAGTCCTGTAGATAAAGTATCATTTATCGTCAGGCTGGCAGCAATCTCTACGATCTTATGACTCACCTGCTTCTTTAATAAATCAGCAGAGCTGACTCAGAGCCCCCGTATTCTTTGCTTCCGTTAATAGCCGACTTATTGATTTACTGATTCGGCCACCTTCCAAAATGTTCTCAGTAAATGGTCTGTCACAGACACTTTCTAAAATACTTTACTGTCCCACTTTCCCTTCTCTGAGGATTTAACCGGTGTGTAATCAAAATGACTTATAATCCTTGCACGGCCGGAGCATTATTTCAACTTTTTACTGCGGCTTGTGGGCTCACGTAATATTACCGGGGTTAAACAGAAATTCAATTTGAGCCTCGACAGGTGGAATGGTTCAATGATTATAATGAAATGGTGCCCGGCTTATCAAAGGCCACATTCTTGTACTCACCGAAAACCGGTTTAAAACAATATTGTCTCTGTACTCTTAGCAGTTCTCTCCCCCCTGGAAGGGTCTTAGTAACATAGTAACATAGTTAGTAAGGCCGAAAAAAAGACATTTGTCCATCCAGTTCAGCCTATATTCCATCATAATAAATCCCCAGATCTACGTCCTTCTACAGAACCTAATAATTGTATGATACAATATTGTTCTGCTCCAGGAAGACATCCAGGCCTCTCTTGAACCCCTCGACTGAGTTCGCCATCACCACCTCCTCAGGCAAGCAATTCCAGATTCTCACTGCCCTAACAGTAAAGAATCCTCTTCTATGTTGGTGGAAAAACCTTCTCTCCTCCAGACGCAAAGAATGCCCCCTTGTGCCCGTCACCTTCCTTGGTATAAACAGATCCTCAGCGAGATATTTGTATTGTCCCCTTATATACTTATACATGGTTATTAGATCGCCCCTCAGTCGTCTTTTTTCTAGACTAAATAATCCTAATTTCACTAATCTATCTGGGTATTGTAGTTCTCCCATCCCCTTTATTAATTTTGTTGCCCTCCTTTGTACTCTCTCTAGTTCCATTATATCCTTCCTGAGCACCGGTGCCCAAAACTGGACACAGTACTCCATGTGCGGTCTAACTAGGGATTTGTACAGAGGCAGTATAATGCTCTCATCATGTGTATCCAGACCTCTTTTAATGCACCCCATGATCCTGTTTGCCTTGGCAGCTGCTGCCTGGCACTGGCTGCTCCAGGTAAGTTTATCATTAACTAGGATCCCCAAGTCCTTCTCCCTGTCAGATTTACCCAGTGGTTTCCCGTTCAGTGTGTAATGGTGATATTGATTCCCTCTTCCCATGTGTATAACCTTACATTTATCATTGTTAAACCTCATCTGCCACCTTTCAGCCCAAGTTTCCAACTTATCCAGATCCATCTGTAGCAGAATACTATCTTCTCTTGTATTAACTGCTTTACATAGTTTTGTATCATCTGCAAATATCGATATTTTACTGTGTAAACCTTCTACCAGATCATTAATGAATATGTTGAAGAGAACAGGTCCCAATACTGACCCCTGCGGTACCCCACTGGTCACAGCGACCCAGTTAGAGACTATACCATTTATAACCACCCTCTGCTTTCTATCACTAAGCCAGTTACTAACCCATTTACACACATTTTCCCCCAGACCAAGCATTCTCATTTTGTGTACCAACCTCTTGTGCGGCACGGTATCAAACGCTTTGGAAAAATCGAGATATACCACGTCCAATGACTCACCGTGGTCCAGTCTATAGCTTACCTCTTCATAAAAACTGATTAGATTGGTTTGACAGGAGCGATTTCTCATAAACCCATGCTGATATGGAGTTAAACAGTTATTCTCATTGAGATAATCCAGAATAACATCCCTCAGAAACCCTTCAAATATTTTACCAACAATAGAGGTTAGACTTACTGGCCTATAATTTCCAGGTTCACTTTTAGAGCCCTTTTTGAATATTGGCACCACATTTGCTATGCGCCAGTCCTGCGGAACAGACCCTGTCGCTATAGAGTCACTAAAAATAAGAAATAATGGTTTATCTATTACATTACTTAGTTCTCTTAGTACTCGTGGGTGTATGCCATCCGGACCCGGAGATTTATCTATTTTAATCTTATTTAGCCGGTTTCGCACCTCTTCTTGGGTTAGATTGGTGACCCTTAATATAGGGTTTTCATTGTTTCTTGGGATTTCACCTAGCATTTCATTTTCCACCGTGAATACCGTGGAGAAGAAGGTGTTTAATATGTTAGCTTTTTCCTCGTCATCTACAACCATTCTTTCCTCACTATTTTTTAAGGGGCCTACATTTTCAGTTTTTATTCTTTTACTATTGATATAGTTGAAGAACAGTTTGGGATTAGTTTTACTCTCCTTAGCAATGTGCTTCTCTGTTTCCTTTTTGGCAGCTTTAATTAGTTTTTTAGATAAAGTATTTTTCTCCCTATAGTTTTTTAGAGCTTCAATGGTGCCATCCTGCTTTAGTAGTGCAAATGCTTTCTTTTTACTGTTAATTGCCTGTCTTACTTCTTTGTTTAGCCACATTGGGTTTTTCCTATTTCTAGTCCTTTTATTCCCACAAGGTATAAATCGCTTACACTGCCTATTTAGGATGTTCTTAAACATTTCCCATTTATTATCTGTATTCTTATTTCTGAGGATATTGTCCCAGTCTACCAGATTAAGGGCATCTCTAAGCTGTTCAAACTTTGCCTTCCTAAAGTTCAATGTTTTTGTGACTCCCTGACAAGTCCCCCTAGTGAAAGACAGGTGAAACTGTACAATATTGTGGTCGCTATTTCCTAGATGCCCGACCACCTGCAGATTTGTTATTCTGTCAGGTCTATTAGATAGTATTAGGTCTAAAAGTGCTGCTCCTCTGGTTGGATTCTGCACCAATTGTGAAAGATAATTTTTCTTGGTTATTAGCAGAAACCTGTTGCCTTTATGGGTTTCACAGGTTTCTGTTTCCCAGTTAATATCCGGGTAGTTAAAGTCCCCCATAACCAGGACCTCATTATGGGTTGCAGCTTCATCTATCTGCTTTAGAAGTAGACTTTCCATGCTTTCTGTTATATTTGGGGGTTTGTAACAGACCCCAATGAGAATTTTGTTACCATTTTTCCCTCCATGAATTTCAACCCATATGGACTCGACATCCTCATTCCCTTCGCTAATATCCTCCCTTAAAGTGGACTTTAGACAAGACTTTACATAGAGACAAACCCCTCCTCCTCTCCGATTTTTACGATCCTTTCTAAACAGACTGTAACCCTGTAAGTTAACTGCCCAGTCATAGCTTTCATCTAACCATGTCTCGGTTATTCCCACTATGTCAAAGTTACCTGTAGATATTTCTGCTTCTAGTTCTTCCATCTTGTTTGTCAGGCTTCTGGCGTTTGCGAGCATGCAGTTTAGAGGATTTTGTTTTGTTCCAATCTCCTCACTGTGGATTGTTTTAGAAATGTTCTTACCTCCCTTCTGAGTATGTTTTCCTGGGTCGTCTTTGTTCGAGTCTAATGTTTTTCTTCCCGTCCCCTCTTCTTCTAGTTTAACGCCCTCCTGATGAGTGTAGCGAGTCTTCTGGCGAATGTGTGTTTCCCAGGTTTGTTGAGGTGTAGTCCGTCTCTGGCGAGGAGTCCATCATACCAGTAATTCACACCGTGGTCCAGGAATCCAAATCCTTGTTGTCTGCACCATCGTCTTAGCCAGTTGTTTGCATCAAGGATCCTGTTCCATCTCCTGGTGCCATGCCCGTCTACTGGAAGGATAGAAGAAAAAACTACCTGTGCATCCAGTTCCTTTACTTTCTTCCCCAACTCTTCAAAGTCCTTGCAGATTGTCGGTAGGTCCTTCCTTGCCGTGTCATTGGTGCCAACATGTATCAGAAGAAATGGGTGGACGTCCTTGGAGCTGAAGAGCTTTGGTATCCTATCGGTCACATCCTTGATCATCGCACCTGGAAGGCAGCATACTTCTCTTGCAGTTATGTCCGGTCTGCAGATGGCTGCTTCTGTGCCTCTCAGTAGTGAGTCTCCCACCACCACCACTCTTCGTTGCTTCTTGGCTGTACTTTTTGCTGTCACTTGTTGCTGTGTGCCCTTTTCTTTTTTGCTTGCTGGTATTGCTTCATTCTTAGGTGTGCCATCTTCATCCTCTACAAAGATTTGATATCGGTTCTTCAGTTGTGTGGTTGGTGATTTCTCCATGGTCTTCTTGCTTCTTTTGGTCACATGCTTCCACTCATCTGCTTTTGGAGGTTCTCTGACACTTTTTGCACCTTCTGTGACCAGTAGAGATGCTTCTGTTCTGTCTAGAAAGTCTTCATTCTCTTTGATGAGTTTCAAAGTTGCTATTCTTTCATCCAGACCCCGCACCTTTTCTTCTAAAAGGGCCACTAGTCTACACTTCTGACAGGTGAAATTGGATTCTTCTTCTGGTCGATCTGTGAACATGTAGCACATGCTGCAGCTCACCATGTAGGTTGTCACATCTGCCATGTTGCTCCTAGATCCTGCTGACTTGCTGTGTGTTTTCCTTCTTGTGTAATCTACTCAGCCAAGCTCTCTTGCAATAATGTCCTACAGGCAAAAAGGCTGTACCCAACGATCTTCTAGCTTAGGGAGACTTCGCTTCTCCCAGAAGGCACCTGGAATATGCAAATTAGCCTCCTGAAGCTTGAATCCCTGGTTTGGTGATGCTTTCGAAGCAGCTGGTCCCGGCTGTACCCAACGATCTTCTAGCTTAGGGAGACTTCGCTTCTCCCAGAAGGCACCTGGAATATGCAAATTAGCCTCCTGAAGCTTGAATCCCTGGTTTGGTGATGCTTTCGAAGCAGCTGGTCCCGGCTGTACCCAACGATCTTCTAGCTTAGGGAGACTTCGCTTCTCCCAGAAGGCACCTGGAATATGCAAATTAGCCTCCTGAAGCTTGAATCCCTGGTTTGGTGATGCTTTCGAAGCAGTCTTGAGGCTGAACTTCTAGCCCTGTTTCCTATCCCATAGTTAGGCATTAATGATGAGCAAACATTTTTAGATAAGGTGTTATCTGAGCATGCTCTGTGCTAATAGAGGGTCTTTGGCATGCTCGAAAGCTTAAAACACACACACACACACACATTATTACAAAGTCTTTTAATGAAATAAATACACAGGTTGTTGGAATAGTTTATTATACTGGTAATCCACCTGAAGACCCTCACTCTGTAAAAAAGGTAAAATAAATAAACAACAATATCCCATACCTTCCGATGATCAGTCTCGTCCCACGCTGTAAATCCATCTGAAGGGGTTACCTAATTTTACAAGCAGAAGCCTGCTAATGCAGCTGTGCTCCTGCCTGTAAAACCCTGTGGAATGAATGGAATGTAGGTCAATGACCTGTAGTTATCTTCAGTTACGGTGAGGCGCCCTCTGCTGGATGTCCTCAGATGAACTCGAGCATGGGAAAATATTCTGAAAAGTTCCCAGGCTCGAACCAAAACCTGTGTCTATATTTCATTAAAATACTTTGTAATAATGTGTGTGTGTGTGTGTGTTTTTTAACCATTTCATACTATTGGATTAATAATGGATAGGTGTCATAATTGACGCCTCTCCATTATTAATCTGGTTTAATGTCACCTTAGAATAGCAAGGTGACATTAACCCTTCATTACCCCATATCCCACCGCTACACGGGAATGGGAAGAGAGTGGCCAAGTGCCAGAATAGGCGCATCTTCCAGATGTGCCTGTTCTGGGGTGGCTGGGGGCAGGTGTTTTTAGCCAGGGGGGGGCCAATAACCGTGGACCCTCTCCAGGCTATTAATATCTGCCCTCAGTCACTGGCTTTACCATTCTGGCGTAGAAAATTGCGCGGGAGCCCACGCCAATTTTTTCCGCGATTTAACCCTTTAATTTAATAGCTACAGCGCCCAAATTTTGCACATACACACTACTAACATTAGTAGTGTGGAATATGCAAAAAAAAGGGATATGTCATGGTTTACTGTATGTAAACCCTGTCTCATATCCTGTCGGGTTTGAGAATGAGATAGGAAAAGCCGACCATTGAATTACCGGCTTTTAAGCTATCTAGCGCTGTATGATATATATATATATATATATATATATATATATATATATATATATATATATGCCTATTCTATGTGTACACATTTATATTAGCTATTCTATAGGTAACCTGTCAGTGTGATTTTACTGTACACCGCACTGAATTGCCGGCTTTTCTATAGAACACCGCTGCGTATTTCTCGCAAGTCACACTGATGGCCCGTGTGTAATCCGTTTTTTTCTGGCCCCCATAGACTTTCATTGGCGTATGCTGCATTTTTCTATGGCCGTATAATACGGATCAGTAAAATACGGCTGATAGGAGCTGGGGCATAGAGAATAATTGTACCGTATGCAATCCGTATTTTCAGCACCTCTCTTACGTTCGTAAAACACACTAGTGTGAGGCCGGCCTAATAAACAGGCAATCCCTGCATGTGCTGCGGCTGTCAAACAGACATGCATCCGCAGGGACTCCAACATAGTATTCGAAAAAAAGCAGAACAGCCATCCCACCTCAACAAGGCGTACCCAATCGAGACTGTCCTATTAGAACCTCACCTTGTGTCAGCCGACTACTCCATCCTTAAAAAACAAGGACTTGTGAACAGCCCCATTTTGAGCATAACTGCTCTTATGCTCGAAACGCGTAGACCCGTGTCCTTTTATTCTCTTTGTATGTTTTGATTTTTAATTTCTCCCTTTTTTAACTATGTTGCTAATAAAATAATGTTTTAACATACTTACCTAACTTCCTGCAGATGCTGGAATTTTCCATTATGCTACTGGAAAGAAGGGACTCAGATCCTAAATCAAATCTTTCCGTCACTCACACTCGGTCTCCAACAGACTTTAACTCCTAAATTGCTGCAATATTAGCAGGGCTCAGGAGTCAGGACTATTCACAAACACACATAACACACAGAATGCATTGCTGGGTATGAACAAGTAAAACATAGACAAGTGCACTGAACATAAGTCACACACAAATCTAACAGGTCATCATCTTCCTTTGCCAGTGATTGTGGCTTGGCTTTGTAATACAAATTCATATAGAAATAAACATTGTAAAAGGATCTAGTGTGCCCAATAAAATAATATTTGCATGAATAGTAACAGAGTGACTAGAGTCTGTCTTCACGCTCTTACAAATGGATAACTTTTTAAAATTTTCATCTGTAGGTCTGAAAAATGGGGCTGTAAATGTTATAAATCTATACAGTGAAAGGATCACAAAATTTTAGACCCAAAACAGAATGATGGATTCTACTGGAGCGCCTGCTGGGGCTGTGGGGTACTCGGTACCGGGCTGGTTTCTTAAAGGGATGTGTCACGGCCGCAGTGACCTGGTCCATGGCCCTGGGCATCCAGTTAAAGGGGATGAATGGAAATGGAAATAAAGTCTAATGTAGACTAATGTAGTAATTAGTGATGAGCGAGTATACTCGTTGCTCGGGTTTTCCTGAGCACGCTTGGGTGGTCTCCGAGTATTTGTAACTGCTCGGAGATTTAGTTTTCGTTGCCTAAGCAGCATGATTTACAGCTGATAGACAGCTTGAATACATGTGGGGATTCCCTAACAAACAGGCAACCCCCACATGTACTCAGCGTATCTGGAAGCCGTAAATCATGCAACTAAGGCGATGAAAACTATATCTCCGAGCAATAACAAATACTCTCAGGTCACCCGAGCGTGCTCGGGAAAACCCGAGCAACGAGTACACTCGCTCATCACTAGTAGTAATGTTCGTGATGCTGAGTCGCCCGCCAGGGCTGGGGTTCTCGGTACCGGGTCCGGTCACACTTAAAGGGGATGTCACGGTGGCTGCGACCCAATACGTGCCCTGGGCACTCAAACTAAAAGGGGGATAGTCTTTTAAGGGTTTGGTGAGTAAAGTCTGTATTCGTGACGCCACCTGTGGTTTTCGTTCAGTAGGGACTGACCCTGCTTAAAGGAGTCCTCTGGGGTGATGTTATTATTGCAGCAAGATGGTGACGCTTCCCACAGGTGAAGCGGGGTCCCCAGGGCTCCGAGTGTAGTGGGCAAGGATGGTGGGTTGCCAGTAAATAAACGAAGGACACAGGGTTGCAGTCTTTACCTGGTTTACTGATGGTAGCTGGCCACAGTCCAGAGTGCCAGCAACAGGTGTAGATGAAGTCCAGGCAGCCTGAAGACAGGTGGAAACCCCCTTGACATGTCAGTTTGGGAGCCTTCCAAATGGTCTACTAGTAGCTTGCTATCTGTAATGTCCTAACAAGGTCCTCATTCTCTCCTGTTCTGGGACAGCGCCTGCATGGTAGGCAGCTTAAGCCATTCCTCTGGGTTCTCTTTGCACGATGACTCCAGGCTCTAGAATGCTGCTGTACCTCAGGTGTGATGAGGGCAATTTACGTATAGTCCTATGCCCTCCGGTTCTGCTGTGGGACTTGCAGTTCCTCAAAGCCTCTGGCTCCCTGTGCCCGGCCTCTGCGCTTCAGCTCTGAGGGGCTCAATCACAGCCCTCATCAAACTTCTAATCACTCCTCTGTGCTCCCTCACTCTCTTGTCTGCACCACACATGTGCTCTCTCTGGTCTCCCTGGACCAACTTACTAACTCCTCCTCCACACCAGGATGTAAATTGAGGGAAGCTCTCCCCTAAAACCGAGTTTAGAGCTCCCCCTTCTGGCCTGGTGTCAGAATGTGTTGCATGTACAGCTTACCTGCCAAAGGGATCCCTCCTGTCTCCAGGCATGACATTACCCTCCCCGAGAGGAAGGCAACATCACTCTGGTACCTGAACTCCTCGGGTGCCACAATACCACCTTTGGTACTCGGCCAGGGATAGCCGAGGCTACTTAAAACGGTCCACTGGGGATGATGGTATTGCAGCAGAGGTGGTACACAGGTACAGCATAGTCCCCAGGGCTCCCGTGCAGTTGGTAAAGGATGATAGATGGTGAAGTTCAGGAAAGAATTGGAGAACACAGGGTTGTAGTCTCTTTACCTTTTATGAAGTTCATATACACAGATTACAGACAGCCTTTGGAATACAGTTCCCGCACAACCTCGGACTTCCGGCCTCAGGTTTCATGGACCTTTTTAGAACCTCTCGTCTAAATAATCCCTATAAAAGGTATATGGGCTCCAATGAGGGGTGTCACCACTTGGGATTGCCATCTATGTGCCAGACTGGCGAGTTGATCTGTAAAATTGATTTGAGAGGAAAGCTAATGGCTGGCCGTGGCTTTCCTAATGTAAGATTGAGGGGGGTTAGAAAAGGCCAAAGCGGCACATTGGATTATTTCAGAAAAAGTTATAGTTTTCATTAAACATATCTCAGCAAGAATTTATTTCCTTACGGTCATTGGTAGAAGATTGAATTATTTTGGGATTAGAAGTGTAGGCCTTATCCGGTGTCCTGCGAATACAGCCCTCACTCCGTGCCTTTATGATTTGTGATACGTAAACCCTTATGTATAGGTAACTATAATGTGTTTACTGTCATTTTACCCCTTAGGCAATTTCTTTAAATCGCCATTTATTCTGAATGTGTTGTTTGACTACTTGTAGACCTTAAAAGGGTTTTCCGCTTTTGGAAAAGTTTCCTGTTACGTAACACAAAATCAGATAGTACTCACCCTTCCTGGATCCAGCTCTGTCTCAGTGTTTTGGCGCTATCACGTCGACAGCTCACATCACCACTGCAGCCAATCATTGAGCTCAGCGGTTCATGCCAGTGATTGGCTTTAGCGGCGATATGGGCTGTCAAAGTGATTTCACAGATGCAGATAAAACTGAGACCAAAATAACACGCCCACCAGGGCCGTGAGGCACTCGGAAGCGGGTCGGACAGTTCTTTGGGGAAGTCACGGTGCCGTGACACGACTCCTTGGCCCTGGGCGTGCAGTAAAAATGATGATGATGCAAGGGGGAAAAGTTTATAGGGGATTGTTTCGTGACGCCACAAGTGGTGTTCGGCAAGGGATGGCCAATGCTGCGGTTCAGGTCCACTGGGGCCGATAGTGACGCAGCTAAGGTGGTGCAACTTTCCACGGTAGTGCAGTACCTATGTGGCGACTGGACCTTCAGGGGCGCCACAAAAGCGATGGCAGAGAACCAGAACTAGAATTAGGGAGGATGAGTACTATCTTATTTTGATATGTTAGTTATCTGATAGGAACTTTATGTCTTCCAATTGTCTAAAAGTGGAAAACCCCGTTAATTTTCAGAAGGAGAGCTAAAGTGCTATCTAATCATGTCAACAAATCAAATTTTTCAAATATTTGTTTAGCATGTGAATTATACAGAAAACTAAAGCATAATGTTTATGACCCCGTCATATTAGTAACTTCGGTAGTAAGCCTTGAGAAAACTCCCACATATGAAGGAAATCTTTCGAAGCAGCCGATGAGATAGCCGTAGCCTTTCAGTAGAAATAATAGCCCTCTGTCCTCATTCAACACTGTGCTCTTGTTTCTTCTCTTTATTTTCTGGAGTTTTTTAATTTCTTAATGAAAGTTTCCTCGATTCTGATCAAGTCCAAAGGGTTTTACTTTCCACTTTTTCCATTTTTGAAAACATATTTTCATCTGAAACTCTCGGAGACATCTGTCTTTACGGCTGAATGGGCTGGCAGCTTGTTCTGTCCGGAGAGATAAGTGAATCAATCATGTGAGAATTTTACGAAGGAAATTAAAATGCTCTTACGGATAACAAACACAGAAATCATTTTGTAATATCAGATAGAACATTTTTCACCAGGATATTTCTTAGCATTCCCGAGGTTAACGCCTAGTTTCCTTTCTTGAAGGTTTATGGTGAATTAGAGGGGTAGCAATGACCACTTATTTTCCTGGTGGTTTACGCTGGTAAAGAGTTACAGGGTTATTCCCAACATTGAAAGTCATTATGGAGCGCCCCCAAGGGCAGTGGGGTACTCGGGCCAGGTTGGACAAATCTTAAAGGGGATGTGTCACAGCAGCAGTGACCCGATCCATGGCCCTGGGCATCCAAAAAAAAGGTGAAATAAAGGGGAAATAAAGTTTATGGGAGATTTGTTCGTGATGCCACCCGTGGTGTTCGGCAATGAGATGGTGGCCGACGCTGCAGTTTAGATCCTCTGGCGCAGATGGTGATACAGCAGAGTTGGTGCAGCTTTCCACAGGTAGAGCTAACCCCAGGGCAGATGTATTGTTGAGATATAAGATGGCGGTGGTGGCTACGCCGGGCAGGCGGGAAAGGAATAACGCAAAGGACACAGCAAGGTGCAGTTTTCAGATTTTTACTCACAGTACTTTATGGCACCCAGCCTGGTGTGCTGTGTCCTCTGGGTCTGTGGCCCAGCAAACTCCCAGGAAGATTGGGATACACCTTTCCAAGACTCCTTTCATATGCTTTTCTCTAGCCATCTCTCTACGCTGGCTTTCCTCTTCTCCTGCCCAACGCCTTATCCACAGTGTCCCAAGCCAGCAGCCACGAACCTGGCCGGGCAACGTCCTCTGAGTCCCCTGGATTCTATCCGGCTGCCTTTTTGGCGAAGTATGGGTGGATGTGGCTGTGCTTCTTGCAAAAGCCACATCCTCCGGTTTCTTAGCTAGACTTGTAGTTTCTCAGTAAGTTGGGGCTGGTCCCCTGACTGCGACTTGGTCCCTCCACGTCTGGATGCGGGCTCCACGGGTGGCTTCTGCACTTCCCGTGGCCCTAGAACCCCTTCTTGCCTCTGGAGCTTCTTTCTGTCTCTATTTCACACTTCTTCTGTCTGTCTGTCAGGAGCTGCAGACCTGCACGTTTGATCAGCTCCACTTTCTCCCTCCTTCTCTACATTTACTCTCCTAATTAGTTCCTCCCCTACTCTACCTACCCCACCCACTCCCAACACTCATTTCTATCCAGCCTGGGATGAGGCCTTCCTCCCTACGTGTAAGCCCAGGTGCCCTGACTAAACTGGTGTGTGTTGGATGTGAGTGTTAGGTAGTGCTCCTTCTTTACCTGAGAGTGGGATACCACATCTCTGGATGAGGTGCAGTATCTCTGTGGTGACTGGACCCCAGGGGCACCACAATTACCTATCCACAGGGCGGGTAATAACTGGGGAAACTAATCATTAGAACCACCAGGATCCCGAAAAAAGGGATTTGAAATGACCCATTAGATAGAAGCAGAGACCTGTAGCACTTTGTAGTGACAGTGATGGGATTCAATGCAGTTTGCGATCAAAAGTGTGGGCGTTAATTATACTATCTAATCTGGGGCCTAATAGTTATATTGGAGCTGTGGAGTAAAGTTTAACTCTCAATTTTGTGTCAGATTGAGTTGAATTTTCTGAAGTTAATGCAAATTTAAACATTTTGAAATTCGATTTAAGAATGTGCAATAAAAAAATTAAAAACTTGCCTTGCACTATTTCTCAGACTACTGAAGCATCAGAGAGCAGGCAAAAGTCATCCCCATAATGTTCTGCAGCTATTACATCTTACAGCTTATCGTACCTTGTACAGTGGTGGTCAGCACCTGGTGCATCACAGATCCAAGTGGAGCACAGTTTGAAGACCTCAATGTTCCTGTGTCTACCATGCGCAGTGTCATCAAGAAGTTTAAAGCCCATGGCACTGTGGCTAACCTCCCTAGATGTAGACGCAAAAGAAAAATTGACAAGAGATTTCAACGCAAGATTGTGCGGATGTTGGATAAAGAACCTCGACTAAGGGTACCGTCACACTATACGATTTACCTACGATCACGACCAGCGATACGACCTGGCCGTGATCGTTGGTAAGTCGTAGTGTGGTCGCTGGAGAGCTGTCACACAGACAGCTCTCCAGCGACCAACGATGCCGAGGTCCCCGGGTAACCAGGGTAAACATCGGGTTACTAAGCGCAGGACCGCGCTTAGTAACCCGATGTTTACCCTGGCTACCAGCGTAAAAAAAAACAAACAGTGCATACTTACATTCCGGTGTCTGTCCCTTGCCGTCTGCTTCCCGCACTCACTGACTGCCGGCCGTAAAGTGAAAGCACAGCACAGCGGTGACGTCACCGCTGTGCTCTGCTTTCACTTTACGGCCGGCAGTCAGTGAGTGCGGGAAGCAGACGGCAAGGGACCTGACGGACACCGGAATGTAAGTATGTGCTGTTTGTTTTTTTTTACATTTACGTTGGTAACCAGGGTAAACATCAGGTTACTAAGCGCGGTCCTGCGCTTGGTAACCCGATGTTTACCCTGGTTACAAGCGAACGCATCGCTAGATCGGTGTCACACACACCGATCCAGCGATGACAGCGGGAGATCCAGCGACGAAAGAAAGTTCCAAACGATCTGCTACGACGTACGATTCTCAGCAGGGTCCCTGATTGCTGCTGCGTGTCAGACACAGCGATATCGTATGGATATCGCTGGAACATCACGAATCGTACCGTCGTAGCGACAAAAGTGCCACTGTGTGACGGTACCCTAACATCCAAACAAGTTCAAGCTGCCCTGCAGTCCGAGGGTACAACAGTGTCAACCCGTATTATCCGTCGGCGTCTGAATTTAAAAGGGACTGTATGGTGGGAGACCCAGGAAGACCCCACTTCTTACCCCGAGACATAAAAAAGCCAGGCTGGAGTTTGCCAAAACTTACCTGAAAAAGCCTAAAACATTTTGGAAGAATGTTCTCTGGTCAGATGAGACAAAAGTAGAGCTTTTTGGGCAAAGGCATCAACATAGAGTTTACAGGAGAAAATTGAGGCATTCAAAGAAAAGAACACGGTCCCTACAGTCAAACATGGCGGAGGTTCCCTGATGTTTTGGGGTTGCTTTGCTGCCTCTGGCACTGGACTGCTTGACCGTGTGCATAGCATTATGAAGTCTGAAGACTACCAACAAATTTTGCAGCATAATGTAGGGCCCAGTGTGAGAAAGCTGCGTCTCCCTCAGAGGTCATGGGTCTTCCAGCAGGACAATGACCCAAAACACACTTCAAAAAGCACTAGAAAATGGTTTGAGAGAAAGCACTGGAGACTTCTAAGGTAGCCAGCAATGAGTCCAGACCTGAATCCCATAGAACACCTGTGGAGAGATCTAAAAATGGCAGTTTGGAGAAGGCACCCTTCAATATCAGGGACCTGGAGCAGTTTGCCAAAGAAGAATGGTCTAAAATTCCAGCAGAGCATTGTAAGAAACTTATTGATGGTTACCGGAAGCGGTTGGTCGCAGTTATTTTGGCTAAAGGTTGTGCAACCAAGTGTTAGGCTGAGGGTGCCAATACTTTTGTCTGGCCCATTTTTGGAGTTTTGTGTGAAATGATCAATGTTTTGTTTTTTGCTTCATTCTCTTTTGTGTTTTTTCATTTAAGACAAATTAAATGAAGACAATAATACCAAAGAATTTGTGATTACAATCATTTTCAGGAAGGAGTATTATCTGACAGAATTGCAGGGGTGTCAATACTTTTTGGCCACAACTGTATTAATATTTGGGTCTTCTATCTGTATTTATTCTTGGTTTCATACAAAAATGTAAAGGTCTGGAGTCTGAATATGTTTAGGGGTCTGGTCTGGGGGTTGATATTTGCCAAAGCTGCTATTTCCAGTCTCTCCCCTGTCTACTCTATGACATCTTATGCCAGAAGTGACCATAAAAGTTGAACGGAGGTGAAGCCCTGCACATGTCTGCTGTACGTCCAGTTTGGCGAGAGGTAAATGAACTGCGTCTGGTGATAAAACCGATCGACCACTTAAAAACAAGCTGCTTTGTGCGTAATCTTAATCCCTTGCACCGTCTGTTAACGCTAGGATGCCACCATCAAAGACACAACTTCCCTTACATAATTCCATTTACACACAAGTGTTGACATTTTGAAAATTCATTTAAAATGTAATTTCATTTTAAAATTCAATTTCAGATTTTTCTAAAAGCAGTGATCAATGGGATTTATTTTTAAAGCTAGTACCTCTGAAGATTTAATGATTAACCCTTTCATTATTCTTTTATTGTTTGTTTTTTTGCTAACATTGTAGTGCAGGGGTCAGCAAAATGGGACACTCAAGTTGTTGAAGAACTAAAAATTCCAGCATAACCCTAACAGCCTCATCTGCAACTGTACTGTTCCACGTTGCCGATCCCTAGTAGTTTTGAAGAGGAGAAGCCCAGGTCAGGTTTATTAATTTGTAGTAACCCCTCCTTTCCCAATAAAAGGGGTGAATGATGATCTATATGACCTTGGACTATCTTACTCATGGGTCCCATTGCAGTTGCCATTGATGCCTCTATTGGAAGTACGCTATTGAAAAAGGGTCCATTGGGTAGGCGCGGTATCCAACGTCGGACTGGAGCACCTTGGGTCCACCAAAGAAAATCATTCTTGGGGCCCACTGTGTAGCTACATAGAAATAAATACAAGACCATCAATTGTGTGGTAAAACACGCTAATATCAGAGTATAATATAAGATAGTACATGTCTTAATTATGTAGCAGGGTTTGGGGTAGCCCCCTCATAGAATAAAAAGTAGCCCCCTTATAGAATATAATGTAGCCCCCTCATAGAATATAATGCAGCCTCCCTCATAGAATATAATGAAGTCCCCCTCATAGAATATAATCTAGCCCACCTCATAAAATATAATGCAGCCCCCTCATGGAATATAATGCAGCCCCCCAAATATAATGCAACCCCCTCATAAGGTATAATGCAGCCCCCATAGAATATAATGTAGCCCCCTCATAGGGTATAATGCAGCCCCCCTCATATAGTATAATGCAGCCCATCCACCCTCTGGGGTCCAGTTGCCACAGAGATGCTGCATCTCACCTAGAGGTGTGGTATCCCACTCAGGTATGGAGAGTACTACCCAAGACTCTAGCACTCACATCTAACACACAGCAGTTCAGTCGGGGCATTTGGGTGTACCCTTAGGGAGGAAGACCTCATCCTAGGCTGGATAGGAAAGTGTGTTGGTGAGTGGGTGGGGTAGGTAGAGTAGGTGAGTAACCAATTAGGAGGGTAAGTTAGGGAGATTGTGAGAGAAGTGGAGCTGAGCAGACGTGCAGTTCTGCAGCTCCTGACAGACAGAACAGAGAAGTGAGAAAGAGGCAGAAAGAAGCTCCCAGAAAGACAGAAGGGATCCTAGGGGCACGGGTAGTGCAGAAGCCACCAGTGGGGCTTGCATCCAGAGTGGAGGGACCAGGTCGCAGGCAAGGGGACCAGCCCCAACTCAGAGGAATACTTCAAGTTCAGCTAAGAAAAAGGAAAAAACGCCATGTCAGGAATATGTTAAAAGGGTCCAGTAAGGACAATTTTACTACTGAAATTAGTGGCATATCTGTGTATGTCTTAGAAAAACAATAATGATGATACCCGTGTAATACTAATCCGATGCACCGGTGAAGAGAAATCAAACTTTTAAATCACATTCAAATTAGCCAGGAAGTACATTGGGGGCGTGTCAATGCACTCAGAGTCCTTGCACACACCTCTTAGCTAATTTGCATGTGTCTTCAAAGCTCGATTTCTCAGCACTGCAATATCGGATTGCTACAAGACAGGTGTCATTTTTATTGCCGTGCGAGGACCTTTACTGCCGTACTACTAGTTTCAATACTAAAATCATCATGATGGCATCCCTTTAAGCTTCATAAAATCCCAGCCTATGTTCTCACTCTTTGTCGGAAACGTCTGCAATCTGTTTGTGACTTGATGCTCAGCTAGTCTCTGGTTTCTCCTTAGCTCCAAAGTGGCTTTGTTTCATTAAATCAATTAAGTGTGTGTTTCCAGCCATGAAACATAGACTCTGCCAGCTTGTTTTTTTCCATTTTTCCGGTCACTGTCCTGGTAATGAAATCACACTAGTATCAGATTGTTCCTCTTTGGATTTTTTGTCATTTTTTTTTTCCATTAGTGACATTTTTGAGACTTAGAAGGCTGAAAAGTGTATTAAACAATGCCCTGGTCACCTGTTTTGTAATCCTTTTTATGGCAAATGACATTTACATCTAGTATCGTATACATTAATAAATATAACTCACGGAAATACGAGTTTTATAGTATTATATAATAATACAGCTATATAATGAAGAGATAATGCTGCCATTATGCCATATGTAGCTTCCCCTTAGATAATGCTGCCATATAACACCATTATATTGTGCCCAAATAAAAAAAATCCCCGTTAAATACCCCATTCTTAGGAAGTCTACATAATATTGCCATATAGTGCTCAAATAATACTGCAGTTTAATACCCATAAAATACCACCTCTAAATAATGCCAAGTACTTTTAGCTTTCTCATGGCCATCTGGTTCTCATGGATCCTGGTAAATTGATTGGTTTGTCACCCCCTAAAATCATTCATGCCTTAGAAAAAGAATTAGGATCCACCAATTAAATTTTCTATAAAACTATATAAAAGCCTTTTGTGGAGCTTTAAAGAGGTATTCCGATCTTGGACATATGTTTCCGACCACCGCTGCAGTCTATCAGCGGTGGCCGGTAACCTAGGCAATGAGCAGTAAGCAATAAATGAGAAGAGCTGTAAACCAAATGAAACATCCTCAAATTCTTGAGAATGAAGAGGATTTTTAATAAGAGGTGAATTGCAGATTTTTTCAAGCACTTTGCATTTTTGACTACTTATGATGACGAGAATAACCTTTGATCTGCCAGTAGATTTTTTTTTTACATGCAATCTGAGAGCACCATGATATAGAGAAAGAGACCCTGATTCCAGGCGATGTGTCACTTATTAGGCTGTGTTTTTTTCTGTTTCAATACAATCAGTGTTTTATTAGCTAGAGATTATCACTACCGGACTGGATGTCTCGTGCCTCCTAGTCCAACCCCGCCTCCGCTGCTGATTGGCAATCTGTCAATGTGCAAAGTACACAGAAAGCAGCCAATCAGTGATCAGTGCTGTGGGCAGGGTTTTATACGGCTCAGCATTTTTAGCAGAGAAAACTCTACTCTATTCTATTCGATTCTATCACAACCGCTGCACCCAGTAGACTAAGTGATAAACCGTTGGAATCAGGGTCTCTGTCCCTACCTCATGCTGTTGTCAGATTATTTTTGTGCGTTTTGAGAAGTAACTATTATTTTTGATAAATGATTCTGTCTTTGGGGACAATTTGATTTTGTTGTCAGATTATATAGCAAAAAAAACTGCTTATGGGTTCCCTTTAAATGTCCAAGATGGGAATAACTCTTTATTTGTTGCAAACTGTATATTTTTTTGGAGAGTAGTTGACTAACATCGTCTCAATGAAACACACGCTGCAGCTCCTGCACAACCTCTTATTTTAAAACCATTACTCAAACAATTGTGGGCGCAAAAGAATTAAAAATGATTTGTAACAGAGTATGTAAAGTTCCCGGGAACGGATTTTGTCATGTGATACATAGGGAGATGGTCGTTTTTGCTTTCGGTCTAAATAGCATTTCAGTATTTCTTAATAATTGATAACAATTATAAATTGATCTCATCGGTTCTCATAACCTGCAGAAAAGAAATGGACAAAGTTTTTTTTTCCAGCAATTATACCAAGCTGACTGCATGCATAGGTAAATGCAGAAGAAAATCATTCTTACAAGTTCCACTAGAGGGCAGCATGTCACTGGTTTAACATCTGGTGCTGCTGGAGACCCCATAGATGTGGATTTTCAGTGCATTTAGCACCTCCACCTTCATGGCTTACATTGCTAGGTATTTTTAGCACCTTGCCTAGCAACCTGGCATCTCACATGTAATTTCCTCTACTTTTGAACAAGAACCAATCTCAGCTATCCCTATTATCACAGGCTCTCTTTGTTTAGTAAAGTATTCATAGGGGAGTGCACAGGGCCAAATACATTAGGGGTGTATAGCGGACGCCATGTTGCACCTCAATCTCACATGCAATTTAAGCCCCAAATTAAGTGATTGTCACTAATGTATTCAAATATTTAATTTCTCGGTTGTGTATATTACATATTGCAATGAGACCAATGAACTGAACGAGTGAGGCAGTCAGCGGCGGCCTTGTCATCATGGTCGCTGTCACTAATGCCTATGCAGAGCGCAGCAGTCGAGAAGAATTTGTCATCAGCTGCTGCGCTCTTGACAAGGATTAGGGTTGGGAGGGTAAAAAAAGACCAAAAATAACCACATCGGTTTTTTCTTAAAATTCAATTCACGTGCTTAGAGAATAAGGGGGTTCAACACGGGACTTTTGGAAGGGATTTAGTGTGCGCTCACTGTCTTTGGGCGTGCAAAATACTTACCTTAACACCGCTCCTGCCAAATGGAATGTATGCAAGGAAGTTCAGGTACCTATAGTGCTGGCAGAATGCTGATGAAGAGGAACAGACCACACACAAAAATAGAATGGATGGCAAATTAAAGAGAATAAGAGTCAAGGCTGCTGTTTCCATGTAACCCTCAGCCTAAGGACTGGCGCAGATGGCCGTAGATTCTCTCATCAGGCTGATAATGCAAATGGCACTCAAAGTTTGACCATAGTGCGATTCAACTCTCTTGCATAAGTAGAAGATGGAGAGAAAAAAATGTCTCCAGCTTCTCAATTCCGCAAGTGAGAGGAAACAGGACTGCACTCAGATGCCATTCGAGTGCAGTCTGATATTTTCCATGGGCTCATTTACTTGCATGGCTCTATGCAATTTGAATGTCAGGTCAAACTCGGGCATGCAGTGATTTTTTTTCTTTGACAGACTCGGAAAATAAATTGGACATGTGCACGGCCCCATAGAGTAACATTGGTCCGAGTGAGATCTGATGTTTTGTCGGATCGCACTTGGACAGTAAATACGCTTGTCTGCGCCTGCATTAATGAGGATTAATGACTGTTCAGACTCCATGATGTTATCTCCATGTTTGGCCCAATTTTTATTGTTGGAGTTGTAGAATTAGCAGATTTGGAATAGGGTCACATATGGGCAGCACGAGTGGCTCGGTGGTGCACATATTTAAAAGAGTGCCCAAGATATGTACAAGTCAGCAGTAGTAATAAACAATGAAATGATACTCACCTGCTTACAGGTACATTGGCTGCAGATGTCAAGGCCCATAGACCCCCAAGTAATGTCTGCAGACAATCAATGGCCTTAGTGGTATATGACCTGAGATCATTGAGGTCAGTGATTGGCTGCAGACATTAAGTTAGATTTACAGTCTATGACATCTGCAGCCAATGTAAATAATATACAGTATGGCATATATCTATCAATGCAGCGCTCATTGGAGATGCTTTGTTGCCATCCGTTTCTGACACTGGGCACTACATTGCGACCCAAAATTCTTAAAGTAATCTTCAGATCTCATGTTGCCTTGCACCTAGTGCCAAAGGCAGGAAAAAAAAAACATTTTTGAGCCTCCACCATATTTGACTGTAGGTATAGTGTTGTTTTCTTTCTGGGCCTCCTTCCTTTATCGCTAACCAGTAGAATGATGTGCTTTACCACAAAGCTCTATCTTGGTCTAATCTGTTCACAAGATGCTTTCTCAGGAGGATTTTGGCTAACTCACGTATATTTTGGCAAACTGAAGCCTAGCTTTTTTATGTTACTGTGTCAGCAGTGGGGTCCTCCAATTGCAAGGGTGCCAACACTTTCGGCCATGACTTTACCTATCATCCATTTATTTCCTTTGGATATGCCATAAATGCATAAAATGGGAATCCCCTTTAGAACAGATACTAAATCATGAAAATGAAGCAAATGATCGATTGCAGATCTCTCTTTAGACCACGTTGTATTAAAGTGCTGAGAAATTTGGCATAAGCTCCAATGTATCAGAATCGAGAAGGACAGGAACATAATTCACCTGTGTCAAACTATTTTATTTATGAATAATATAATAAAGGAGCTATTTCAAGCGATGCTAATTTTCCAGGTGAATAGCTCGAGTGCACAAGTGGCTGCCATGCTTGGAAGACTGGCAGAGAAGTAACATAAGATCTTTCTTGTAATGAGATCCCGAGACCACAATTCCCATCAGACAGGCAGTGGAATAACCTGTGGATCTGAGAAATACCCACAGCGTTATTTGGTCAGATACAGATGTAGCAGAGTTGACCTCGTAATTTCGCTATTTTTTTGGGTGCAAAACTTTACCTTGAAACCGTTCTCTTGGAAAATTAACTTTTGGCTTCATTTTGGCTTCGCTTTATGTCGGTGAAGTTAGGCCTCCACATCATGGACAGAACAAGGGGCTAGCATAAACACTGACAAAGAAATCAAACCACAGATGTTCATAAATTAAGTAATGTGTATAATGAGAAATGACACAGGGAAAAAGTAGTGAACATGCTTCCTGAAATGTAATTAATATTTTGTACAAAAGCCTTTGTTGGTGATGACAGTTTCAAAACGCCTCCTGTATGGAGAAACTAGTCGCAGGCATTGCTCAGGTGTGATTTTGGCCCATTTATCTTCACAACCACTCATCCCATGCTGAAGGTCCTGTGGGCTCCATCTATGAACTCTGAGCTTTAGTTCCTTCCATATATTGTACTTGTTTTATTATGTATACTCCTCCTCACATGTAAAATGCCATGGAATAAATGGCGCTATAATAATAAATAATAATAATAATATTTTCCATTGGATTCAGGTCCGGTGATCGGCTCGGCGTTCTAGCAGCTTTATTTTCCTTCTCTGAAACCAATTGAGAGCTTTCTTGGCAGTGTGTTTGGGATCATTGTCTTGCTGAAATGTCCACCTTCATCATTCTGGTAGATGGCAGCAGATTTTGATCAAAAATGTCTCGGTACATTTGTCCATTCATCTATCCTTCAATTACATGAAGTTTTCCAGTGCTATATGCTAAGAAACAGCCCCACACCATGATGTTCCCATCTCCAAACTTCACTGTTGGTATGGTGTTTTTGAGATGATACCGTATGCAGTGTCTTTTGGCCTCCAAACATTGTGTGTATTAGGGCCTCCGAACAGTTACATTATGGTCTCAACTGACCAGACTATATTCTCCCAATATTTCAGTATTGTCTAAATGTTGTGATGAAAACTTAAAACATGGTTTTTGTTCAGCAATGGGGTCTTGCATGGTGATCATGCATTCTGGCCATGGAGCTTGAGTGCATTACTTATTGTTTTCTTTTAAACAATTGTTCCTGCTGATTCCAGGTTTTTCTGTAGCTCTCCACATGTGGTCCTTGGCTCTTGAACAACTGTTCTGCTACTTCACTTCACTCTTCTGTCTGAAACTTGCAGGGAGCACCTTGTTGTGTTTGGTTTATGGTGAAATGATGTTCTTTCCACATTCGGACTATGGCCCCAACAGTACTCACTGGAACCTTCAATAGTTTAGAAATTCTTCTGTAACCAGTGCTATCAGTATGTTTTGCAACAATAAGGTTGCAAAGGTCTTGAGACAGCTCACTGGTTTCATACATAATGAGACATTTCTTGTGTTGTACCTTGGTAATGAGACATCTTTTTATAGGCCGTCAGTTGGACCAGCTGATATTATTTGTCACTAAATGGCAGGATTGATTTCTAATTACTGATAGATTTGAGCTGGTGTCATGACTTTCCGTGGCTTTCTGCACCTCTTTCTTCATGTATTCTATACTTTTTCTCATTATTACACATGACTTAATTTATGGACATCTATAGATGATTTATTTGCCTGTGTGAATTGGATGGGGTGTTGTCGACATCTGGTGAGAATTTCTAGTCAATAGCACCTTTAGAAATATATTTACATAGAAAATTGGTGATGTGTTCAATACTTATTTTATCCACTGTAGATAGTGTACATATGCCTCAATGGCGTATGAAGTAATAATGGCACATATGCCCCTTTCTAAAGTCATAACGGCATGAGTAACTCATAAAGTAATGAGGCCTCTTCAGCGCCCCCTTTAACAAGTAATAATGCCAAACATCAGGGGCTGCAAGCCACGGGTCGGTGACCCTGCCGTGAAACAAGAATTCTGGTGTTCATATCATTTTTTCGAAGGGTAGAGTAGTAAAAGTACATACAAACGTAGGTAAACCAATAATGATATGTGGTTGGCAAACATTAGTGTCTATTACTACCAGTGAGTCTATATCATAACAGGCTATAGACAGGAAATATTATTATATAGAAAAACATAAAAAATATATGAAGCAAGACAAATTGTAAAATTCATACTCTTCCTGTACCAGGACATCGGTGAATTCATGCTGAAAGCGCATTAACATAAATTAGTGGAGATAATTACATGTCAGCTAATCTGTAAGTGGTGGCAATGCATCAGATGAATAAAGGTTAGCGGTGACTGCTAGTAATTACCGCTTCTTCGTACTTGCACGCCTTTACAATACGTCTAATAATGATTCTGCTCAGCTCTCCAAATTCTGCTGGTTCTGTACATTACTTATGTCAATACAATCTGGTCACCCCATTTTTCAACATTTTCCCCTATCAGGTAGGCCTCGGAGAAGTTGCTCATATAACCTGTAAGGGAAATGTTCTATTAAAGGGTTATTCTCAAGTTCTTTAATGTTTAATATTTCAAATTGCTTGAAAAAAAAAGTAACTTTGCAGTTATCCTTGTTATGACTGAGCCCCAACTCTCGCACAAGGATGAACAAACCAGGGGAGATGTTCAATCTGCACATCACAGGTTCCTGTACAGACTAGGCAAATCCCTAGCTTGACCCTGATTTGTCCCTATCTGACCGCTGAGGTTGGCCCCATAAATTACGTAATGGCGCCCCCATTCAACATCGGCTGACCCTGAGTGTCCTTACCTGCATCATCAACTATACACAGAGTGTAACTTAAAACAACAATTGAATGTGGATCATACAGACAGAGGGTTAGGAACAGGGCTAAGGATGTGTTCACACAGTCATACATGGAAGACGGAAGAAAAAGAAAGGAACCCAAAAAGACCTTTGGTATATGTAGAAACCCCCAAACACTAAATATTTCAAAATGGGAAGAGTGCTGGGAAAGGGAACATGTAAACAAACCGCAGGAGAAGAAGTAGAGAAAACCTCAGCAAGATAATCCTTCACTAGGGAGCTGGGACTTCAACCATCCATATAGCCAGCAAAGACTGAATATGCCAGGAGAGTATAAAGAGCTCCTTCCACAATGTGTTAGGGCAAACTAAACAGCAAAGCAAAAGGAAGACGATCATTATCAGCAGTTGGACAGAGACAGCACAGGCTGTGGTTCAACAGAGAGGGAAACCCACCCACAGCCAGATCAACCAGGTCGAGCAATGACAAACCTCTTATTAAAAATCTGGTCAATTCTCAAGAAAGGAAGGATTTTTAGTTTTATAGTTTGCTGCTCACTGCCTAAGTAATTGGCCACCTATGCAGTCTGTCAGTGATGTTCAGCCTTCTAGGTAAGGAACATAGCTGGATCTGGCCAGCTTTAGTTCCCTTACGCTCTTACAGCGGCAAATATTCCTAATATAGCAGCATCAGAAAGCGCTTAATTCAGGCATGGGGCACAAAATTTAAAGTACCCCAGGAGTCAGTATTGGGCTCTCTTCTTTTTAACATATTTATTATAGACCTCGTAGAGGGCATACAGAGTAGAAATTCAAGTCACACAGCATAGAGGCTGTCAGTCGAGCAGGAGGAGGCGTCGCTGGGTGGGGAATAGAGCTGGAGTGATAGAAGCTTCAGATCTTCAATAGCTCTTCAGCCTCACTTGCATATCAATTCAAGCAACAATTTCTCAGAAACAGAGGAACGGACTGGCCATGTAACGGTATTGCAGAACTTGTCTTTGAAACAGCTATATGCTCATATAAATAGTTTGGGGTGTGAAATCCTGCTGAGATTCCCTTTAATGTCTGGTTGAGACGGAGAAGGTTGGGAGTGATCAAATACATATCCTTGCGCAGTACTACGTACATACTCTTCATATCTTGCACTGGAATGGTATAATTGCTATGTGAATATTAGCCTGGGACAGGAGATATTTTCATTACCAAATGTTAGCTCAAACGTCAGATCATTTCCTTGTCAAATAACTTTATCCAAACAATTCGAAGTCGAAGAACTTGAATTGTGGGAATCCCAGCCAAATCAACCACAGTGCAATTTTAAGGATCTGAATTTGATCGAATACACTTTAGTTAACCTCTCCGAGGGACACTTAAAATGTTGAAATACCGGGTTTTCATTATTTGTTTTTCTTTTAGCAAATTTACAACAGAAAACCGTAAGGTAATAAAAGTTTACAGCACCTAAGTCCTTCCAGAAAATGTAGGGCCTATGAATTCGGAGAGATTGATGGATAGGTTACAATTCCAATTTACAACCAAAACGAATGTGCCCTGTTTTCTTTTTCTGCTTATTTAAAATATAATATTATATAATAAATTTGGTTCATCATTTGATTTTTCCATGCACCAACATATGAAATCAATTTTCAGTTATAGTTCACAAAAGATTTCTGGTATACATTATATCAATTTCGTCACATGTCGACAAGCCATCCCAATTTACTGAGACAAAGGGGTAAAAAAAACACATCAAATTTTGATCAAAGACAACTTGTGACAAATTTTGCTACTTTTTGATGGTAGAACTGGTGTAGGGAGTATGATAAATTTGCCCCCCTAGATGAAACTGTGTTGACTGTTAACTTGGGAATGGTTGGTGACTACTGGGTACAGGCAAATTGGCTGCCCTGTGGCCCGTAAGGTGCCCACGAAAGTTCAGTTTTGTAATTTAGGGTTAGGGTGTCCAATCCGGAAAACAGGGTAGGTTCAATAAAGAAAAAGAGGTCATGGAACTGAAAGAGCAAGGAGTCGTCCAGAGAGTTGAATAAATCAAGGAGAAAAGCTGCAGCCTGGAGGGTTCGAGTCCTGAGACATACTGTGCTTTGAAAAACCAACTGGGGACCATGTTTCTCAGTGCGAAGACTTTTTCCCATCCCGATCCCTTTGACTAACCACATATATAGAGACATGTCAGTCAACTGGACAGAGGCCAATGAGCTGTCTCTGACACTAAAGCGAGACATATAGACCTCAGTTTATTTGCAAAAATGTTGTGGCTTTTGGCATTTTTACACCAATCTTGACCAATTTTGCCAAAACGGGTGCATGGCTAAGACCACTCAGATGAATCATGAAACTTTACACCACTTTAGTGATGTAAATTTTGCCAGAAATCTAATTTTTTCCGGACATTGCATGCCAGATGTATGATGTACTGTAACTAATTCTTTACTTATTGGGTGCTTTTCTCGTGTGGTCCTGATGATTAAGACTATCATGTACAATGCCAGTTTGAATGAAATGGGCACATAGTCCTCAGCCGACTTTTCAAAGTATATACTGCAGTGTTTCACAGAAAAACAATCTGTCATTGTGCAGCCGATGTCTGATTCCAGTTCCCCATGGTTCAGACACCATAAATCTGATTTGTTTCATCTGAGTAGCCATAAATGGCACCTATAGCCACAGAGAATTACAAAGGGTGTCTTGAGGACATTTGTCAGATTACACTGCTTTGTAGATTGGTAATAATATAATACAATTTAGATAAAATTAGATATGCAAATTGCCTCTTCAGAGAGGACTTGAGCTCTGTAGCGCCACCCTTTGAAAGCAGCGATCCTACAAGTCACTATCAACCCTTTAACAATGCCTGGAAATGTGACTTAGGATAAAAGACAAATCAGAATCTCAATTTGCAGACACGGTGTTTCTGGGTATTGCCCCTCAGTAGTGCAAAGTATGAGAACTGATTCGGCTAGGTGAGAAGCTCTGGACTAAGGTCTAAGGGGTAATGTTTCTCCTTGCGGAGAGTGACATACCAACTCTGGCATGCCAAGGAATGCTCCTCTGGGAAATTGAATATGCAAATTGTCTCTTCAGAAAGGAAGAGGACTTGAACTCTATAACATCACCTGTTGGAAGCAGCAATCCTACAAGTCACTACTGACCCTTTAACGGGCCTTGAAATATGACAGGATAAAAGTCAAATCAGAATCTCAGTTTTCAGACACAGTGTTTCGGGGTATTGCCCCTCGTCAGTGCAAAGTATGAGAACTGATTTGACTAGGTGAAAGGCTCTGGATTGAGGTGTAAGGAATAACGTTTCTACTTGCAAAAGAATTACATACCGGCTCTGGCATACCAAGGTAAAGAGGCTTATTAACCATGCAATGCTCCTCTGGGAAGTTTAATATGCAAAATTGCCTCTTCACGGAGGAAGAAGACTTGAAATCTATAGCACCACCTGTTGGAAGCAGCAATCCTACAAGTCACTATGAAACCTTTAACGAGCCTTGAAATATGATTTAGGATAAAAGCCAAATCAGAATCTCAATTTGCAGACACGGTGTTTCAGGGCATTGCCCCTCATCAGTGCAAAGTATGAAAAAAAAATATAAAACTGTGTATGAAATCAAGAATGTAGCTTGTGGGAGGATTCCTCACTTTTTTTCCTATCATTTTTTAATAAATGACGGCATTTCTCAGCCACATGGAGCTTGTACTTATTCTTGACACAAATCTCCTAGCAACTACATTGTCTCAGTAAATCGACATCAGAGAGCTCAGAAGGAACACAAAGGCTTTTTGTGTTCCAACTACTTTTAACAACTACTGTTTAGCAATGTAAATGGCAAAGTCAATCTCAAAACAGCAGATCTGGTATTCTCTACCCTAGGAATCAATATATATCTGGGAAATATTACAGGAGAAATAAGAACAAAGCAGGAGCCTTAAATAAATGGTTTAACGGGTTATTACTTGTACCTTGCAAAATGAAGATTATTTACACTGCCCGATTATCAGGAAACGAGCATTCCTAAAAATCACTCATGCACAATTATCATACAATAAACCCTTAGGCTATGTTCACACATTGCGTTTTTGCAGCATTTTTTTTTTTAAGTGCAAATTTTCAGCTGCGTTTCACAGTGCCAGTAAAGTCAATGAGATTTCAGAAATCTCATGCATACGTACCTTGGGGGTTTTTTTCTTGACTGTTTTGTCTTAAGAACTTGGTTATTGCAAAATTCAAACTTGTTTCAGCGTTTTTTTCAACATTTTTCATCCATTGAAAGCAATGGGTAGTGCAAAAAATGCTGCAAAAACTAAGCAAAAAAAATCAGGCATTAGTTTTTGCTGCATTTTTGGTGCCAAAACCTGACGAAGTTCAATTAGATTTTTTTTATGCACTAAATTTTATCAGCATGCACAAGAGACAATTGTACCCTGACAAAACTGCAGTAAAGAAAAAAACACCAAAAACTAAGCTAAAAACGCAGCTAAAACTATGCAAAATCTGCTTTTTTGTAAGCAGCTTATACATGGCATAACAAAAAAAAACGCAGCAAAAATGCAACATGTGAACATAGCCTTAAGGTCTCTTTACACTAGCCAATCTGTGGCACTAAGCGACCTCCGATCAGCTGATTTCTTGCTGACAGGCAGTCATTTAATAGTTTATTTATACAGACAGACCCAACTTAAGATGCACACTGAACTATCTGAAATTTACACACGATGACGGGCTTCTGAGAAGGAAGAACAACCAGTGAATCGGTCACAGGGTAGTGGTCAGCTAATGCTCATTGATGCACATTTGATCCCCAGAATTTACAGCTCTTAAAGGATCTGCTGCTAATGTCCTGGTGCCAGATATCCATACCTCGATGATTCAGCATTATTTTGGTGATATAAGGAGAACCATTGCAATATTAAGCTGCTGATTTTGATCATATATGGACAGTGTCAGACTGGGATTGCAAAGGGCCGCCAGTAACATTGACTCTGAGGGTCCCCCTTTTCAGCTACATGCAAATATTGCATTACCCTTTATCACAAACCTTTCATACATTAGTCTAGGTAGTTTGTTAAATGATTGATAAGATGCTGCCATTGTCTGTACATAGAGAATCAAGTTTTGCCAACTGATGCTTATATAGAAGGCTAGGGGCCCACTCCTGCACAGGAGCCTAACGGGGGATTCACCTGTTCTCCTGTGGCCCGGTCCAAACCTGTATATGGATGTCAGTGATATAAAATATGTCATCAAGAAATGGTTTCCATTACAGAGGTTGTACCCTGTCAGCAAATATTTGCCCATAGGGTTAGTTACGTGTAAAAATACAAGCTTCATTTAGCTTCCCACCACTCTCTGCTGATTCGCCGATCTCTTTTGATCGTCTGCAGCGACAACATCACGTTGACGGCGCAGTAGCCTTTCACTGAAATCAGCGGTTCTCCCAATGTAAACGGCACAAGCCACTAAGCTCATTGATTGGCTGCAGTGCTATCAATGTGATTTTACCATTGTAGCCCATCAACAGCAATGGAGACGGAGAGCTCGACCCTTGGAAGGTAAGTAAAGCTTTTGTTTTACTACGCATAATCGAGGACATGGACCATAGTTTGTTGATAGGAGACAATCCATTTGAACATTTTTTCATTTCAAAATTATTCTTAGCATGATCCAACCAAGTATTCACCATTATATCACAGGTTTTATAATCAGATTTAAAAAAAACTGGCCGTCACATCCAAACATAGACTAAGTGTGAACAGGTGCTGAACCTAGAGTCACCAACTCATATACATTCAAACAAAAAAGGCAGCACTCTGTAGCGCCAAAACTTGCAAACATGAAATATGAAAATTGGATTGCATTACTGCACTAGAAATTTGAAAAATTGAGAAAGTATAGTGCATAAATTGGCCAATTCATGTGTACCTGGTAGCCACGATAAGACATTTCTCGTTTACCAGAACATAACAATGCCTCTCCTCTTTTAGAATAAAGTCTTCATCTGTATGGGAACATGAATCCTCTGTTAGACTAAAGTCTATATCTCTGTGGAGGGGTACTGGTCCGACTGTGATTAAAAACACAGGTTTTATAATCAGGACTCAGTATTATGCATCAGTTCTTCAGTGGATCTACTGTATATGAGCTAAATAGCTGCTTCAAAAAATGAGAGAATGTCTTACAGATGTCTCCGTGTAAGCAATGACTTGGGATGACAGCAATATGTGTGCTCAGAGAGTGTCACAGATTTGCTTCATATGACTCATTAGTCTGAACAGATTGCACCAAGAGCTCCACATTGTAAAACATCAGATCAGTTTAATGATCAGACATTAGCACCTCGGTCCATGAGCCGATGGACATCACTGTCCCAGAGTCAAACATATGGACTCTGTAACTTCCACTGATTTATTTAACCACTGATTGCCATAAATCTAGTAGATCCAGGCAGTATTAGTTAATATCAGATAGACTATTTGGATAAAAGTATTGGGAGAACAAGCTTTGTGCTGTGGGCTTGTTTTTCAGGGGTCAGCAATGGGCCCTTAGTTGTAGTGAAGGGAAATCCTAACGCGTCAACATACAAGACATTCTGAACAATTGTAGATTCCAGATTTGTGGGAACAGTTTGGAGAAGATCCTTTTCTGTTCCCCACGACTGTGTCCAGTGCACAAGGTCCATACAGACATGGTTTGTGGAGTTTGGTGGGATGAACGTGACGGCAGCACAGAACCCGGTCCTCAACTCCAATCAAAACTTTTTGGAAGCCTGACCCTCTTGTCCAATATTAGGGTCTGACCTCACAAATGCTCTACTGCATAAACGAGCAAATATTTCCAGAAACTTCCAAAACTCTTATAGAAAGCCTTCTGAGAAGAGCAGGAGCTGTTATATCTGCAAATTGGCCAATTCCATATCAATACCTTTAGATTTTGAATGGAATGTCATATATAGATAACCCCTTTTATCAATACACTGTATCTATATATTTCTATATCAAGGATATTTAAAAAAAATGATTGACATGCAGAAATAACACTATTGCTACATGACCTTTAGTGACCATTAATTTAACAGAGGTTATATAAGGGCACATATTAAGGTGACATCATCAGTCATTTACCAATCAGAAAAATATGTATATAAATATACCTAATAAAAAAAAAACAGATTCATTTTCTTTATTAAGACTTACTAATGCAAATACCTCCACTTTTTGTCTAGAACACTAATAAAACACTGTGTCGCAGATTTGGTCTGCTCTCAAAAACATTAAAAAAAATTGAATGTTTTCTTTCCAAACAAGGAATACCATATATACTCGAGTATAAGCCGAGATTTTCAGCCCCCATTTTTGGGCTGAAAGTCCCCCTCTCGGCTTATACTCGAGTCATACCCAGGGGTCGGCAGGGGAGGGGGAGCGGGAGCTGTCTAATTATACTCACCTGCTGCTGACGTGGTCCCTGCATGTCTTTTCCCCGGCGCTGACAGCTTCTTCCTGTACTGAAAGGTCACATGGTACCGCTCATTACAGTAATGAATATGTGGCTCCACCGGAGGTGGAGCCACATATTCATTACTGTAATGAGCGGTAACGGTGACCGCTCAGTACAGGATGAAGCTGCGGCGTCGGGGAAGCAGGGACTGCACAGCGCCAGGAGCAGGTGAGTATAATGGGGAGGGGAGTGCAGCGCTGCACGATATTCACCTGCTCCCCGCCCTGTCTTCAGCTGTGACGCTCAGGTCAGGGGGCGCCATGACGTGGTTAGTGCGCGCCCTCTGCCTGAACGTCACAGCTGAAGACAGAGCTGAGCGGCGTCGGAACTAGGAGCAGGTGAATATTGAAAGTGTCGGGGGCCTGAGCGACGGAGAGGTGAGTATGTGATTTTTTTTTTTATCGCAGCAAAAGCAAATGGGGCAAGGGTCTGTATGGAGCATCTATGGGGCCATAACGTTTGTGAAGCACTATATGGGGCCATAACATTTGTGCAGCATTATATGGGGCCATAACGTTTGTGCAGCACTATATGGGGCCATAACATTTGTGCAGCATTATATGGGGCCATAACATTTGTGCAGCACTATATGGGGCCATAACATTTGTGCAGCACTATATGGGGCAAGTGTCTGTATGGAGCATCTTATGGGGCCATAATCAAGGTTTGTGCAGCACTATATGGGGCAAATATCTTTATGGAGCATCTTATGGGGCCATAATCAGCATTTGTGCAGCATTATATTGGGCAAATATGTCTATGGAGCATCTTATGGGGCCATTATTAACCTTTATGCAGGATTATATGGGGCATATTTCAATAAGGAGCATCTTATGGGGCCCATCATAAACTGTATGGAGCATTATATGGGGCTCCTGATTCAATATGGATATTCAAAAACACTTAACCTACTGATGTCTCAATTAATTTTACTTTTATTGGTATCTATTTTTACTTTTGACATTTACCGGTAGCTGCTGCATTTCCCACCCTAGGCTTATACTCGAGTCATTAAGTTTTTCCAGTTTTTTGTGGCAAAATTAGGTGGGTCGGCTTATACTGGGTCGGCTTATACTCGAGTATATATGGTAGTTATAAAACCATTGTCAGACCGGTCTGAATGCTTTGTAAAAACCGCTGTTAACATAAGATATGGCAAACAGATCTCATTTCTGATTTCTATTTGATAATGCAGCCACTTGTCTTCTGGTTAATAGTTAACAAGGCTCTGTGGACAATGAATGGGTTTGTGTTATTTCAGATTGAGAAATTTATTCTCAGGGCTTCTTGTATCAACTGAAGTATCGAGGTAACTAACAGGTTCCGAAAGCAAATATTGACTCAAGAGGAAAAGCTTAAAATGTGTGACGGGAATTATTGCCAAAAGTTAATATATCGGATTTAACTCCAATACAAGTCAAAGGACTTTCCTTTTAATCTGTAAAAAAGTGATACATTTGAATGGGTACTAGGTATTTTTTTTAAATTTATTTACTTATTATGCATTGCTTATATAGCGCTATCATATTTTGCAGCACTTTACACACATTATCATCTCTGTCCCCGTTGGGGCTCATATCTACATTCCCTATTAGTATGTCTTTGGAATGTGGGAGGAATCCGGAGAACCCAGAGGAAACCCACAAAAACACGGGGAGAACATACAAACTCTTTGCAGATTTTGTCCTTGGTCGGATTTGAACCCATGACCCCAGTCTTTACAGCACAATTTATCCCTTAAGGTTAAGGCGATTTTTCATTTTTACACTTTTGTTTTCCTTCCCTTTTCCAAGAGCTATATATATATATATATATATATATATATATATATATATACAGTACAGAGCAAAAGTTTGGACACACCTTCTCATTTGAAGATTTTTCTGTATTTTCATGACTATGAAAAGTGTACATTCACAGTGAAGGCATCAAAACTATGAATTAACACATGTGGAATTATATACTTAACAAAAAAGTGTGAAACAACTGAAATTATGTCTTATATTCTAGGTTTTTCAAAGTAGCCACCTTTTGCTTTGATGACTGCTTTGCACACTCTTGGCATTCTCTTGATGAGCTTCAAGAGGTAGTCACCGGGAATGGTTTTCACTTCACAGGTGTGCCCTGTCAGGTTTAATAAGTGGGATTTCTTGCCTTATAAATGGGGTTGGGAGGGACCATCAGTTGTGTTGAGCAGAAGTCTGGTGGATACACAGCTGATAGTCCTACTGAATAGACTGTTAGAATTTGTATTATGGCAAGAAAAAAGCAGCTAAGTAAATAAAAACGAGTGGCCATCATTACTTTAAGAAATGAAGGTAAGTCAGTCCGAAAAATTGGGCAAACTTTGAAAATGTCCCGTAGTGCAGTAGCAAAAACCATAAAGCGCTACAAAGAAACTGGCTCACATGAGGACCACCCCAGGAAAGGAAGACCAAGAGTCACCTCTGCTTCTGAGGATAAGTTTATCTGATTCACCAGCCTCAGAAATCACAGGTTAACAGCAGCTCAGATTAGAGACCAGGTCAATGCCACACAGAGTTCTATCAGCAGACACATCTCTACAACAACTGTTAAGAGGAGACTTTGTGCAGCAGGCCTTCATGGTAAAATAGCTGCTAGGAAAACACTGCTAAGGACAGGCAACAAGCAGAAGAGACTTGTTTGGGCTAAAGAACACAAGGAATGGACATTAGACCAGTGGAAATCTGTGCTTTGGTCTGATGAGTCCAAATTTGAGATCTTTGGTTCCAACCACCGTCTCTTTGTGCGACGCAGAAAAGGTGAACGGATGGACTCTACATGCCTGGTGTGATGGTGTGGGGGTGCTTTGCTGGTGACACTGTTGGGGATTTATTCAAAATTGAAGGCATACTGAGCCAGCATGGCTACCACAGCATCTTGCAGCGGCATGCTATTCCATCTGGTTTGCGTTTAGTTGGACCATCATTTATTTTTCAACAGGACAATGACCCCAAACACACCTCCAGGCTGTGTAAGGGCTATTTGACCAAGAAGGAGAGTGATGGGGTGCTACGCCAGATGACCTGGTCTCCACAGTCACCAGACCTGTACCCAATCGAGATGGTTTGGGGTGAGCTGGACCGCAGAGTGAAGGCAAAAGGGCCAACAAGTGCTAAGCATCTCTGGGAACTCCTTCAAGATTGTTGGAAGACCATGCTTGAAAAAGACCACGTTTGGGTCGAAACGTTGCTGTACCATGGCTTAATAAATTTTTCACTTGGATATTATTACACCCGGCTGGAGCGCTGTTCATCTTCTGCAGACTGTTTGGTATATCCGGCATGGTTCCCTGGACATGGAACGGGCGCCCCATTGAGTGAGTGCTGTCAGACCCTCTTTTTCTTTTGTATTTCTATGGAAAACCATTCCCGGTGACTACCTCTTGAAGCTCATCAAGAGAATACTAAGAGTGTGCAAAGCAGTCATCAAAGCAAAAGGTGGCTACTTTGAAGAACCTAGAATATAAGACATATTTTCAGTTGTTTCACACTTTTTTGTTAAGTATATAATTCCACAAGTGTTAATTCATAGTTTTGATGCCTTCAGTGTGAATGTACAATTTTCATAGTCATGAAAATACAGAGAAAATCTTTAAATGAGAAGGTGTGTCCAAACTTTTGGTCTGTACTATATATTTTTTTTTTATTTTTTTTTTTGCTGTTTTCTTTGATTTTAGACATTTTAGACAATATTTATTTTCCCATAAAATGTACTGCAAAACTTGGGAAAAAATCTAAGTGTGGAGAATTGGTGAAAAAAATGTAATGCCACGCTTTTTTTTTTTGGTGATGAGGAGGGAAGGAAGGGGGATTTACAGCATCAACTGTGCAATAAAAGTGACCTGATATTCTCCAGATCAGGATGATTACATCAATTTCAAATATCTTTTTTTTTTTTTTTATTTCAGTTGTTAAAAAAAATTGTTTTTTGAGACAAGTCACTTTTTTAATTTTTCCATCGATGGAGCTGTGTGCGGGTTTGTTTCTGCTTGCTCAGAGTGTGCTTTCATTGCTACCAATTTGGGGTCCGTGCAACATTTTGACCCCATTTTAATGCATATTTTGGGGGAAGTATAGCTATTGAAAAAAGCCAGTTCTGTTTTGTTTTGCTTTGTTTTATTCACTGCAGGAGATAAATAGAAGTAAAAATCAGCTTGGCCCTGGGGACCAAGGCAGTTCAAATTACATTACAATCCTCTAAAAAACACTAAGAAATAGTACCACAAGTTTAACAACAGCATAAACAAAAAATAATATTTTTTATAGTATATTTTACGTTATATTTTACTATACCTTTTACGTAAGATCTAGCCACATTGTTTTGGGGAAAAACACACTCCTGTGGCACTCCTATTTGTCTGCAGTTTCCCATACCGGCACCCAATGGACCTGTGCCTTGGCCTTGATTCTTCACCTCACCACACCGCTGTAATCACACCGACCCGAAGAATAAAGTCGTCTAATCACTTATACCGCACGAGAAACGGCATAAAAAATAAATTGAACCAACTCTTCACCTGGTGTTTATTTTTTTAATTCTGTCTTCCAAAGATCGCAGTAAGGCTCGACTCGCATTTATCCTGTGCTCTACACTGTGCGCTTACACGGGGCTTTCCATGTAAATCTCTGAAATATGTGATTCAGACAGAACCCCCAGTGGAAGATTCCCTATAATGAGGCAGATGGCGGCACTGTGGACGCCATAGAACCTGTGATCCGGCTGTGACATTCTTTTAAGGCGTGCATAAGGCCAGAGTCACACTACCGTATAACACGGAAGAGTGCTATGAGATAAAACATCACATAGCTCTAGACCCAGTGTTATGCTATGAGGCAGCTCAGATCTGCCATTATTTTCTCATGCCGATTCGGACAATCGCAGCATGCTACAATTTGCAGCAAAAGTCGTCTCACTTGTACCCATAGATTCCCACTGATGACGGCAGAAGAGTAGATGGAGAAATTACTTTTGTACGGTAAATTTTGTTGGAAAAATGAGAAATTGCTGGTAACAACTGGTACCAGTCCAAGTCGTGGGGTGAGTGAAGATCACAGCATCTGGACCCACCCAGATAATGCTCATACGGCATCCTAATTCATGTTCATATTATCGTCTCCTAAAATTTTAATACTGGAGAGAGAAAAAACACTTTAGTGGTTAATATCATGTCAACTATTGAAATGAATAAAAGACCACAAGTTAATATATAAATTAGCATAAAATTGGAAGTGAAGCCGAAAGTATTAAATATACATTTATTTTACTCTCTTTACAGAAGGAATATTCGCTCCAGGCTACATTCCATAATGAATATGGAAAACATGTAATAAATGGTTCAGGTAAGGGACCTTTATAGATACCGGTATATATATTGTGCAGACTCTTCTCAGAGAGGGATTCTGGCTTGTATGTCTCTCAAACTCCAATGCAATCCACTCTGGTCACCTTACCCCAGTTGACTAATAAAGGTGAACACGTAGCCTGGTAATATGTGGAGCTAGCCAGGTGCACCTAATCAGAGCGTGCAGAACTAGACTACTTAGCTTTAGAACTATATATACAGTCATGTCTGAAAGTGTTGCCACCGTTGAAATTGTTCCAGAAAATTTAGTATTAATCCCAGAAAAATTATTGCAATTACACATGTTTTGTTACACACATGCTTATTTCCTTTGTGTGTATTGGAACAACACAAAAAACAGAGCAAAGAAAGGCAAATTGGGCATCAATTCACACAAAACCACCAAAATGTTCCAGACAAAATTGTTGGCACCCTCAACTTAATATTCAGTTGCACACCCTTTGGAAAAAAAATAACTGCAATCAATCACTTCCTATCACCATCAACAAGCTTCTTACACCTTTCAGCCGGAATTTTGGAGTCCTCTTCTTTTGCAAACTGGTCCAGGTCTCTCATATTTGAAGGCGCCTTCTCCCACCATCAATTTCAAGATCTCTCCAGTTATTCAATGGAATTTAGATCCAGACGCATTGCTGGCCACTTCAGTAGCATCAAGCGCTTTGTTTCCATCTATTTCTAGGTGCTTCTTGAAGTATGTTTGGAGTGTTTGTCCTGCTGGGAGACACATGATCTAGGATGCAAACCCAGTTTTCTGACACTGGGCACTACATCGCAACCAAAACTCCATTGGTAATCTTAAGATTTCATGGTGACTTGCACACAGTCAAGGTACCCAGTGCCAGAGGCAGCAAAACAATTCCATATCATTTTTGAACCTCCACTATATTTGACTGTAGGTACTCTATTCTTTTCTTTGCATGCCTCATCCCATTTTCGGTAAACAGTAGAATGATGTGCTTTACCAAAAAGCTCCATCTTGGTCTCATCTATCCACAAGAAGTTTGTCCAGGAGGATTTTTTGGCTTACTCATGTACATTTTGGCAAACTGAATTCTAGCTTTTTTAATGTATCTGTGTCATCAGTGGGATCCTCCTGGGTCTCCTGCCATAGCGTTTCATTTCATTCAAATGTCCATGGATAGTTCGCGCTGACACCCTGAGGACAGCTTGAATTTCTTTGGAACTTAATTGGGGCTGCTTATCCACCATCCGGACTATCCTGCGTTGCAAACTTTCATCAATTTTTCTCTGCCGCCCAAATCAACGGGAATTAGCTACAGTGCCATGAGTTGTAAACTCCTTATTATGTTGCGCATCGTGGACATAGGAACATCAAGATCTCTGGACACGGACTTGTAACCTTGAGATTGTTGATATAGTTCAACAATTTTGGTTCTCAAGTCCTCAGTCAGTTCTCTTCTTATCTTTCTGCTCTCCATGCTTAGCGTGGAACACAGACACACAATGCAAAGATTGTGTCAACTTCTTCCCTTTATATCTGGTATCAGGTGTGATGTTAATATTGCCCATACCTGTTACTTGCCACAGGAGAGTTTGAACAAGCATCACATACTTTAAAGGGACACTGTCACCCCCCTTCCAGCCGTTATAAACTAAAAGAGCCACCTTGTGCAGCAGTAATGCTGCAGTCTAACAAGGTGGCTCTTTTAGTTTTGTGTTCAGGTATTACTAAAATAAAGCGCTTTGAAACTTTGCAAAAATACCTGTCTTTGTCCACGGAGGTGGGTCCTCAATCCCCAGCTTGAACGGTACTCTGCCGTCACTCACATCTTCAGGGGCTTTTGGCTCCGCCCCCTCCGCGCTGTTTTCTCTTCAAATCCGGCGCCTGTGCTGTGTAAATTTTTGTGGGGCAGGCGCAGTAAGCTCTGGCGGTCTGATGTCCCAGCCAGGCTTGGAGACTGCGCCTGTGCTGGCAGTGCGGCCACCCACCTCGGTAATCCCTGCCCCGCACGGTGTTATGCATTATGCACAGTGCGGGGCTAGGATTCCTGGGCATGCGCACTGCGTGTGTCAGACTGTCACCCAGGTCCCCCACCTTACAGCCTCTGTCTATTCAGCTGATCGTGCCTCCTCCTCCTAGCAATCGCCGGGACGATCAGCTGAATAGACAGAGGCTGTAAGGCGGGGGACCTGGGTGACAGTCTGACACACGTAGTGCGCATGCCCAGGAATCCTAGCCCCGCACTGTGCATAATGCATAACACCGTGCAGGGCAGGGATTACCGAGGTGGGTGGCCGCACTGCCAGCACAGGCGCAAGTCTCCAAGCCTGGCTGGGACGTCAGACGGCCAGAGCTTACTGCACCTGCCCCACAAAGATTTACACAGCGCAGGCGCCGGATTTGAAGAGAAAACAGCGCGGAGGGGGTGGCGCCGAAAGCCCCTGAAGATTTGAGTGACGGCAGAGTACCGTTCAAGCTGGGGAGTGAGGACCCGCCTCCGTGGACAAAGACAGGTATTTTTGCAAAGTTTCAAAGCGCTTTATTTTAGTAATACCTGAACACAAAACTAAAAGAGCCACCTTGTTAGAATGCAGCATTACTGCTGCACAAGGTGGCTCTTTTAGTTTATAACGGCTGGAGGGGGTGACAGTGGCCCTTTAAACAAAGTTGCTTATCTACAATTTTGGCAAGGTGCTAACAATTTTGTTCTTCCATTATTGGGTGAAATGATGTCCAATTTGCCTTTTTTTCTCTGCTTTTTATGTTGTTCCAATACACACAAAGGAAATAAAAATGTGTTTAACAAAACATGGATAATTGCAATATTTTTTTTTGTGGAACGGCTACAGTCAACAGTCACAACATATCCATGCGCAGTCTTGCAAATCATGAAAATATGAGAAACTAGAAGAAAATACGGCACAGACCATTTAATAATAATCCCATATTCCTGCAGACATATTAGTCAGTGGAGACATACCTTAAGATGTTAGCAACTGATATATATGACAAAAGCATGTGTTTGTAGAAGGGAGGACGGATTCCACGCAGCTAATGCCAACAAATCTAACGCTTCTATTTTTGCAGTAACTCAAAGCCCAATTGTGCGAGAAGCGTAAAATAAAGCAGATAAATAGGCAAACAGCAGTATACGACCTGTGAATTCACTAAGCCTTGGCAACTCCTGGATGTGGCACAGAGATGTCAATCAGCACGAAAAAAACTTCTCGCCCACCAGTCCTTCTATATATATATATTAAGAGGCTTCCCAATGGCATGTAATTATTCCGGTTGCCATGGAAATGGACCTATACTGAGCAGCATTATGAGAACAAGTTGTACCTTGGCAAGTACAAGCTACTGACAGACGACAGAAAGGCTTTTTGCAAACAGAACTACCACCTCTGACTTATGCCTTTGTTTACCCAATGTCACCCTCGGTGTTCAATGCCGCCATCCGGCACCAATGTACCGCTGAGCATATAGTGTCCGACAAGGCCGGTGAATTGTTCAACCAAGATGTTTTCTAGAATCAGCTGAAACAAACAAATACAGCAATTACGGTATATAAAAATATTTACTGTATATATTACTACATTGTCTGTTGTAGAGTACAGGACACCATGATGGAAACCCAACTGAGCTCTTTATGGTCAGTTGAGTGGCTCTGGGATCTGGCATGCAAAGGGCCTGGAGCTGTCATTAATTTGCTGAATAAACGGGGTTATCAAGAAGTTAAATATTGATGAACTACCCATAGGGAAGGTCTTCAATGTCAGATTGGTTTGGGTCTGATACCTGGCAACTGTTATCTGCTAAAGCGGTGGATGGATGTAGGCAATGTACAGTGTCTTAATGGGAGATTAGCTGGGGTACCTGGGAACAGACATTATCCATTTTTTTGGGTCGTGGCATTTCGGCTCCATACAATTGCTTACATGCATCTGTAAGGGTATGGACATGTTGAAAATGTTTCTCCCCTTGAAGAAACTAATTTGTGATATAATGTAAAGTGTAATGTGAATTATGTCCTGCATCTTTCTAAATACTGTGTAAGGCCTGTCCCACACGTCCAGATAATTACGGTACCGGAAAAATCGGTACAGGAATTATCCGTGTCCGTGTGTCCGTGTGCTCACGTGGCACATCAGTGTGGCACACGTGCGGCATCCGTGTGCCACCCGTGTGCCGACTGGGTGCCACACACACCGTGCAGGAGACAGCGCTACAGTTAAGCGCTGTCCCCTGCATCTGGTGCTGAAGCCACCATTCATTTCTTCTCTCCAGCAGCGTTCGCTGGAGAGAAGATATGAAAAATCTTTTTTTTTTTTTTTTTCGTGTTTAAAAAAAGATCCCTGTCCCCAACCCCCTCCCACCCCCTGTGCGCCCCCCCCCCCCCGCTGTTAATAAAATACTTACCCGGCTCCCTCGCTGCTTCCTCTCCTCGCCGCAGCTTCTCCTGTATGAGCGGTCACGTGGTGCCGCCCATTACAGTGATGAATATGTGGCTCCACCCCTATGGGAGGTAGAGCCGCATATTCATCACTGTAATGGGCGGCACCACGTGACCACTCATACAGGAGAAGCTGCGGCGAGGAGAGGAAGCAGCGAGGGAGCCGGGTAAGTATTTTATTAACAGCGGGGGGGGGGCGCACAGGGGGTGGGAGGGGGTTGGGGACAGGAGTCTTTTTTTAAACACCAAAAAAAAAAAAAAAAAAAAAAAAAAAAAAGATTTTTCACATCTTCTCTCCAGCGAACGCTGCTGGAGAGAAGAAATGAATGGCGGCTTCAGCACCACACTGGGGGGACAGTGCTTACTGTAGCGCTGTCTCCTGCACAGCACACGGACTGCACACGGACAGCATCCGTGTGCGGTACGTGTTTTACACGGACCCATTGACTTTAATGGGTCCATGTAATACGTGCGCTCCCACGAACACTGACTTGTCTCCGTGTTTTTCAAATGGACACACGGTCCGTGAAAACACGCTGACATGTGCAGAGACACATTGATTTTAATGTGTCTACGTGAGTCACTGTCTCCGGTACGTGAGGAAACTGTCACCTCACGTACCGGAGCCACTGATGTGTGAAACCGGCCTAATGTGATATAATATGTTCATGATATTGGTGTGTGTCGTTGACTATTGGGATATATCATTAACCCCTTTCCGACGTTTGGTGTAATAATATGCTGATGTCGGACACCCTCTCCTTGATGTGGGCTCCGGCACTAAGCCCACATCTTTTCCGGCACATGTTAGCTATTTTGAACAGCTGACATGTGCCTCTAAAATCCGTGTGTGGAATCGCAATTGACCAGCAGCTGTTAATTAGTTAAATGCCGCTGTCAAACTCTGACAGCAGCATTTAACACGGGCTTCCAGCAAGAGAGCCTGAAATCCCGCCCATCGGCATCCATGTCACATGACTGTGGGTCACCGATGGGTTGGCATGACAACCAGAGGTCTCCAGCAGACCTCTATGGCTGTCACTGCTGGATTGCTATGAGTGCAGCCCAGTGGTCGGCGCTCATAGCAAGTGAGGAATTCTGCTACATACAGGCCATCTGATCATCGCATGTATGTAGCAGAGCCTATCGGGTTATGACCGCTTCTAGTCTCCTATGGAGACTATTGAAGCATGCCAAAAGTTAAAAAAAATGTTTTTAAAAAAATTAAAAAAAAATATATAAAAGTTCAAATCACCCCCTTTTGCTCCATTCAAAATAAAACAATAAAAAAACAAGCATACACATACCGTATTTTCTGGCGTATAAGATGACTTTTTAACCCCTGAAAATCTTCTTAAAAGTCGGGGGTCGTCTTATACACCGGGAATCGTCTTGTACGCCGGGTGTATATGGTGGGTGGGTGGGGGGGAGTGGTCCCGATGGCGGAGGGGGCGTCTCACAGGAAAGTGTGAGTGGAGTATGCCCCATTACCTCACATTATAGCTGCAGCCAGCGTCAGCGAGGGGTGCTGGGGAGCGGCGGCGGCTGCTCCTCTTTGTGCCGCGTGGGTGCTGTGGGGCGGCGGTTCCTCTTGGTACAGCGTCGGGACTCTGTGCTGTGGGGTGGCAGCGGCGGCGTATCTTCCCGCAGAGTCAGTCAGGGCTCCTCCCGCATCTCCTGAAAGCCCGGAGGCGCCGGCAGCTCCATTGCTGCGATGCGGTGGCCTCCGGGAAAATGGCCGCTGGGGGCGGCGCATGCTCAGATTCAGATCTCGTCACACTCATGGTAGCATGAGACAGACTCTACAACCCACACAAGTGGCTCAGGTAGTGCAGCTCATCCAGGATGGCACATCAATGCGACCTGTGGCAAGAAGGTTTGCTGTGTCTGTCAGCGTGTCCAGAGGCTGGAGGCGCTACCAGGAGACAGACCAGTACTCCAGGAGATATGGAGGGGGCCATAGGAGGGCAATACCCCAGCAGCAGGACTGCTACCTCAGCCATTGTGCAAGGAGGAACGAGAGGAGCACTGCCAGAACCTTGCAAAATGACCTCCAGCAGGCCACAAATGTGCATGTGTCTGCACAGATTATTAGAAACTGACTCCATGAGGATGGTCTGAGTGCCCGACATCCACAGATGGGGTTGGACTCACAGCCCAACACCGTGCAGGACACTTGGCATTTGGAACAGAACACCAGGATTGGCAAATTCACCACTGGCGCCCTGTGCTCTTCACAGATGAAAGCAAGTTCACACTGAGCACATGTGACAGACATGACAGAGTCTGGAGACGCCATGGAGAGTGATCTGCTGCAACATCCTTCAGCATGACTGGTTTGGCAGTGGGTCAGTAATGGTGTGGGGTGGCATTTTTTTGGAGGGCTGCACAGCCCTACATGTGCTCACCAGGGGTAGCCTGACTGCCATTAGGTGCCGAGATGAGATCCTCAGACCCTTTGTGAGACTATATGCTGGTGCGGTAGGCCCTGGGTTCCTCCTAATGCAGGACAATGCCAGACCTCATGTGGCTGGAGTGTGTCAGCAGTTCCTGCAAGATGAAGGCATTGAAGCTATGGACTGGCCCGCCCATTCCCCAGACCTGAATACGATTGAACACATTTGGGACATCATGTCTCGCACCATCTGGGGCATCATGTCTCGCACCATCCACCAACGTCACGTTGCACCACAGACTGTCCAGGAGTTGGCGGATGCATTAGTCCAGGTCTGGGAGGAGATCCCTCAGGAGACCATCCTCCGCCTCATCAGGCGCATGCCCAGGTGTTATAGGGAGATCATACAGTCACGTGGAGGCCACACACACTACTGAGCATCATTTCCTTGTCTTGAGGCATTTCCACTGAAGTTGGATCAGCCTGTAACTTCATTTTCCACTTTGATTTTGAGCATCATTCCAACTCCAGACCTCCGTGGGATATTAGTTGTGATTTACATTGATCATTTTTAGGTTTTATTGTTCTCAATACATTCCACTATGTAATGAATAAAGATGTACAACTGGAATATTTCATTCAGTGATATCTAGGATTCTAGGATGTGGGATTTTAGTGTTCCTTTTATTTTTTGAGCAGTGTAAAAAATATAAAAGTACCTGAACAAAATCATTGTTTTAGAGCTGTTAAAATTGGAAATACAATAAAACCTGATGATGTAAATGGTCAAGAATAAGGAAACTTACCCAGTCCTGAACTGGTTGATATAGGAAACTTTGAATTTTATTCACTGTTGATATATAAGAATTAATGACGTACAGATGTCAGAAACTGACACACGGATTGATGAAAATGCAGATGAAAAATCGTCCATTTTTTTCTGGATGAAAAACTGACCTTTTTTTATACTGTTGTGTGAACTTCGCATCAAAGAAGTATAAGTGCAGCGCCCCAGAGACCTGGTCGTTGCAGTAGTATCGCTCTGCCACTAAGGGGAGTGATGGTATGTCTGATGGCACTAAAGGAGTTCATCTGACCAGGTATCACCAGCACACATTACACTTCACACTCCGGCCACTAGGGGGAGCAAAAGGTTTTATTTACTAGGCCACTCCTCACAGTGGTAAAACAAGGGGTTGGATAGGAAGTTAGACAGAAGCTGAGTGGGTTTTGTTTGACTGTCCCGTGGCAGGGGGTGTTGCGGGGGGAAGATTCAGGGGGGTCCCTGTCAGGCGTGGGAACCTGGCAGGCACCTAGCGACAAGGATAGAACGTTACGGAGCCGCGCCTGCGCTATCTGCGGCGGCATCCTAAGAAAGAGACACGAAGCGAAGGATATTGTGGAAAGTGAGAAACAAGATCAACCACAAAGGAGAGCCAGTAGGAGTCGTGCCCGGAGAACGGCAACATCCTACTGAGGCGTGTAGCCGGTGGCCGGAACACCGAGGAAGTAACTGACTCTATGCCTTACTT